>NC_089685.1:41727795-42364494 GCF_031753505.1 Anomalospiza imberbis
TGAGATCATGCCTAATACATAAATTATGGCTATACAAGCTCAAAAAAAAAGGTGTTACTTTGCTTGTGCAATTCTTTCTCCAAAGAAAATAATGGTTTATAATTTGTACCGGAATTAAGTAGCTCCTTGTTATAGTTGCATTTTGATTCCAATAATTTGGAAGTGATAAATATATGAGAAATAAATATCTTTGTTCCTAGATTTGTTGCCTACATATCTTGATTTGCATTAGTCTGTGTCATCCTAGTCACAGTATTTACAACCCTAGGGAGTTTCACAATAAAATGGGTTCATTTGGAAACAAAATGCTGTGTAAGTGGTATTGGATGTAAATATTCACGTTTACAGGGAAAACTGAGACTTTCCTTTTCAATGAAAAATTGACATCTTTTTTTCATAAAATACATTTAGTCTGAAGGAAGGGAGAGGTACAGTATCAGGTAAAGTAACTTCACAGCCATATTATGTCATCCCTTTTCTCTTTATTTTATAAAGTCTGGTTTTGTTAGGACTGTAGCAAGGATTAAACATAGGTAGGAGTAGAAGAACTTCCTAGGCTGAGATTCATGTCATCAAGAAGAACTGCATCATTCAGTCCTTGATTTGAAGGTTTATCCATTTCCAGCATAAAATGAGTTAACATTTTTGCTCTTGCTCTTCTATGGGAATGTTGCTTTAGAATTTGACTCATCTCATGGTTGGAAACCATCTTTTAATTTGAAGCCTAATATATTCATTGTTAATTTATACCTGTTTGTTCTTGGGCTGAAGTTATGCTTTACCGTAAATAGCTTTTTCCTTTCTCTACTGCTTTTTGATCCTCCTCCTCAGCCTACTGACAATATGTACACTAATAAATGAAGCAGAGACCAAGCCTGAGCTCAAGTACTGGCATGCAATGGTCTCTACAGCTTAACTTATAGCACTCATTTTGGCACGTGTTCAGTCCAGCCAGCATTGTGATCTCCAGGCCTGAGCTCAGAGAGAGAGTACAAGCCAGGACCTGTTTTGAGCAGGCAGTTTCTGGGGAAGGAAGAAAGTTTTGTTGTGTGGATGTAAACCATCCTCTGCCACTTACCCTGGGGCCAAAGAATGTGTCCAGGCCTAAAGCTGTGGTTTGGACTTTCTCTTCTAGTGCAAACACTATAAATAGTATTTGCAAATTATACTGAAAAAAAAAAAAAAAAGGTTGGTAAAACAGATGTTCAGGAAATACCCAACCACAGCACCTGTGCTGTAAAAGCCAACTTTAATTCTGGAATTTCCTCTGTTTTGAGGTTTGGAAATTCAATCAAAGCATTTTATTGACAAGAAGAAAGGGAAGAATGCAGAAATGACCTTATGCTGAAGTATTCTCTCCCATAATAAGGTCCTCTGCTCTTGGAGTTCACTAAAGGAATGAGATCTTGCTGTACTGACAAGGTGTTATGGTGCACTGAGAAACTGTCATCATCCTGTATTGCTGCAAGGAAACACTTGGCTAAAGCTTCTAAAGTGCTGAAGAAGGGAGGATGGGGAGACCAGTCAGTGAATCCACACCCTTTGCAGGATAAAGAGGGAAGAAAAGTAGAAAGTTAAGGATTTTTTCCATTTACAAGGAGTCACTGTCACTTGGGTATTTTTAGTGCTGCTCTAGAGAGGCAACCTCTACAAAACAGGGGTCCTGGTAAGAATGATAAGAAATGTTTGAAATGAATTTTTTGTCCAATAGTTTAAATCACCCAAACTGATGGTTCAGCTTACAGCATAAGTAAATACAGAACTAAACTTTTTTAGTTTGATTTTCATTTTCATTAAGAAGGCAGTACTAATCTATGCAAAGCCCTGAGATCTGACAGGATACGTCAGCAAGAAATGTGAAGATGACATTTTTCTCCCACCATTCAGTTTGAAAATAATGCAAAATGTAGAGCTGTGATACATGAATTAGCCTAAGTCATTCCTCAGATAGATTTCATGTGGGGTTAACCACCATATTTCATAAAAAAATGTGCCACCTGTATGTTGAAAAGATTATGTATATTCCTGTTCATCTTTCTTAAGATTTTGTGTAAGAGTGGTGGTTCTCATTTAATACATTCAATCTGTGAAATGTATTAATTTAATACATTTAATAAGTAATTCACTCATTTTAAAAAGTGGTTAAAAAAAGGAAATGTAGTTCAGCCTGTTTTCATTTATGAAGTAATATGAACTCAAAGTATTATTGTTATAAGGACAAAATCATATCGCAACTCTTTCCCCAGAGTTTACAGCTCTGGTTGACTGTATTAAATGACTTTCACTTTCTTTCTTTCTTTTTCTCTCATCCTGCAATGCTCTCTGACAGTCATCACCCTCAGCCGTTTTCAGAAAGGTAGTTTTCCATATTTCTTCTATAGTCATAGATTTGGTAAAGGGTTATTTCAGAAAGCATTAGGAAAGCATGAGTGAAAAAGAGAGGAAATGCAATGCAAATATTTTTGTTATCCACTTCATTTTAATCCTAAAATTTTCTGAAGTTATTCTTCAATTATTGTATTGCTATCAATTTCACAAGCTGACTATGCATCTTGTAAAACATAAACACCTTTCTATTTTAATCCAACTGCCTTTCAATATCATTTAGTTACCTTGTGTTCTTTAACTATTGTAGAATTTGCAGAAGTGCACTTAGTATACTTTTGGTGCTTAATTGTTTGTTACACATCTAACACATCTGTTTATATTTTCTCTAGACTAATAATGTAACCTTTTAGTGCCTTTTTACAGGAAAATCATACCATGATTTAGATAAATTCAATTTTCTACCTTTTATCGTAGCTTATCCTCTTAAAAAGAGGCTGAATGAAGGCATGCTTTTTCTGTCAGACAGGAAAGGAGTTCATGTAGTGATGCAGACAGCATACTTCAGGCTGGTACTGGAAATTATGTGCTTAAATCTGACGGGAGCCAGCAGCTAAAAATTCCTATCAACAATTTCTGCTGCTCCTAATGTCAGCCTTTCCTCAGGAGCTTTGGCCCTCTGTGCTTGAATGGCCTTTCCTCCTCCTTCTTCTCAGACTTAGCCCTAGCTGTCCCCACTTCCCTGTATATCCATTTGTATAGAAGGAGAGTGTATCCTTGCCAACTTCTTGCTTCCCAGCCCTGGCACAGAAATTGGTTGCTGTTCCCTTGGCAGTGTGGGATCCTGGAGCTCTACAGCTGTATACTGCAGCCAGTGACAAATAGACAGCTTTGAGCTGCCAACTTTAACTTCTCTAAGACATTTACTTTCTCAACACATTTCTTTTCTTTGTAAAATGAACTATTAAGTCCAATCCTAAGAGACAAAAATCACAAATATGGAAAGTAGAGGTTTTCTTCAGCATTTGGAATAAAATTTTTCAGTGGACAAAAAAGCTTTGTAAAGGAAATAAAGTAATATCATCTAAGCTTTTAAATATTTCAGAGTCACTTGTAGATATGGAAAACATAGATAAGGTAATTGGTCCCCCCCATACACCCTGCAGCAATAAAGAGCTGTCAAGCTATGAGGCTCTCCTGAGTTCTCACCTTTAATAATGGGTGAAGAATTCTATTAATACTGTCTTAAGAAAAGTTTATTAATTTTAACACCTGTGGAGAAGGTTTATTTTGGAGAAATAAAGACATTGAGGTGCTGGAGCAATTCCAGAGGAAGGCAGAGATGTTGATGAACGTCTGGAGCATTTGAGTGATCTGGGGGTGTTTAACCTGGAGAAAAGGAGGCTCAGAGGAGACCTTATTGCTCCCTGACAGGAGGGTGTAGCCAGGGGGATGTTGATCTTTTCTCGCAGTTAGCAAATGACAGAGCAAGAGTAAATATCCTTAAGCTGTACCAGAGGATGGTTAGATTGGATATGGAAATACTGCTGCACCAAAGGGGTTGTCAAGCACTGGAGAAGGCTATTCGGGAAAGTGATTGAGTCAGCATCCCTGAAGGTACTTAAAAGAAGTGTTGATATGACACAAGGTGATGGTTAAGTGGTGAACATGGTGGTGCTGGAGTAATGGTAGGACTTGATGATCTTAGAATTCTTTTCCAACCTAAATGCTTCTATGATTCTACGAAGGGGTTGATATGTTGTGCTGGCAGGAAAGAATAATAGGTGACAAGAGCTGAAGAACAATGCCATCTCTTGCTTTCCTGCCAGAAGGGTAATAATCATAACTTTCTGGTGAATATTAGTGCATTAAATTTGTTACCATCTGGTTTTTACTAATAGCCAGTATGCCTCTAAAGAGTGCTGTGTAATATATCTCTGCAATGAGAAGCATTTCCCTCTCAAGCATTGTCAGTGATGTCCTTTATAATCTTCTGGTTGCTCTTTCTACGATGGAACAACCTGATGTGATTTTATGTGGGATGTAGTGAATGATACAAAGGAAATAAAGTCTAAGAGTGTTGTCCCTAGCCTGCACAAGGTAGTGGCACATCTCTTGGCTGCTGTAAGGATCAGTATGTGTTCTAAGTTCTTCATATTATATGTTGTTATGCCATGAATCAGGATAAATACCTAATCAGACAGTAAAGGTAAGCTAGAAATGAAATAAATTGTGTTGGAAGGAGCTAGGAATATTTTAAACTTGCCTTTTACAAGACAGTAATGCCAACAAGAAGTAATCTTTTAAAACATGTATGAATGTGTCAATATTTCATATTAAGAGAGGCTGATCCCATGCTGGAGCTGTGACATAAACTAGATCCTCAGCCTTCTAAACCCCTTCTCTCTGTGCTTTCTGTTTGTCTGGGGAGACATCACATCTGCCAGGCTTTGGATGTTCAGACATGTTCAGGTGTCCTCAAGCAGTCCTGCCTATTTCAATGCTCTTAGAGGGTGGAAGGGTACTAGAAACTGAAGAACTAAGAAATATACTGGAAACTGATCTTATCTCTGATCCAGGGTAAAATGTTATGGGCAGATTTATTAATGGGTCTCACCTCTGTTCATTTTTTAAAAAGACTTCAATAATCATTGGCCAACATACAGGATTAAAAAGGACTGTGCTCAATTCTAGATCATAATTGCCATTTCTCTTGGATTAAGGGAATAGTGAAAAAACTGCAAAACTAAACGAAATGGTTTAGAGTGAAATATATTCATCCTATTGAAAAGTTCCTTTACCCAAATGAAGTTTTTATTTCAGGCAGTTTAGGCTTGATATTGGATTTTCTTGTAAACTATTGCAGAATGCTGTCATAGTCTTTATCTTTTGCCACTTGCTTTTTAAGAGAAATCTAATATTATAGCAAGATAGTGTTATATATTCTAGTCACTGTATGTGTGTCCATGTGTTTATTTCTAATTGCTATTTCTGTGAATGCCACAGTAATAAATTAGATCTTTGGCCAGCTATTCCAACAATTTCATCTTACTCAGTGGAAATATTCTTTATTTATGTACATAGTCACATGATCAGAATTTGACATTCTGTTTAGAATTGTGTTATGCTGTATGAACAATAACAATATAATGAACTTCTGCCATTTCAATGGCTGCTGTGACATTAACAAATGATCCTGGAACACAGCAAAGATTCCTCAGCAAGATAAGATATGATAAATTTAGCTACTAGAGCACTGCTAGTGACGATGCTGAGGTTTGATTTTTAAACAGAATAGCTGTGTTAATCCAATCGCTATTAAACGTATAAAGGAAGAATTCATGATAATTAGGAAGAGACAAATGGCAGCATTCAGTTCTGGAATTCTGTACTCACATGAGCATGCAGTAAACACTTTAGGTCTTTTGCTTTCTTACTTGGCAGAAAAGGAATTATATATAAGGGGAACTAGCATACTGGAAGGAGGCTCCACTCTGTCTCAAGACATACAGAACTTCTATAGGATGTGTGGAAGAAAGTTTATAATAATTATACAGGGAGCTGAAAGCAGCCTGGTTGCCTGCTATGTCCCATTTCAATTGTACATTTTCCTTATATTTGTGTTAAATCTTCTAATATCTTCTCTAGGGATGCTGCAAATCAACAATTAAGCCTAGATAAATGTGTTTTCCTTTGTGTCATGAACAGTCTTTGAGTTAATCTAAATTAGAAGCTGCAAAAAATGCAGGTTTTTTTCTGGGACTGGTATTCCCCAGGAAAACCTTAGCAATCTGGTAAAGTGCTAGCTGAACACGAGCAACATGGATATGAACCTGTTCTGCTCTGTAGAGGTACATGCAGAGCCGCAACTGCCCTAAAGCTTTCAGAGCCTAGATAATGGAAGCAGAAAGTGAAGGAGAAAGATGGGTTTATTGTCTCTGCTTTTCAGCCTCAACAAAGTACAAGATTCTAATTATGGGACAGAAGAGGAAACAGGACGGACTTGGCTTTCAGGAATGGTGGTGGCAGTGGTGGCTCATTTTCTGATGTGTAGTAGAAACTGGCCCTGGCTGCTAGCTGTTCAAATTAGACTGGCAACTTAAGCTCAGGTCTGCTTGTATGCTGAAGAATTGAGTTTAGGGGTTTTCCCTGGTCATGTTGCTTAATTTGCAAATCAGAAAATTCTTTATCCTCTCCTTTTAAATTAAGGATAGAAAATTCCCTAGAGAAAGTGTGACCATTAGACTGTACTGTATCAAAGTTCCAAAATTTAATAAATGGTACATATACTGTGTCTGTTGAAACCACACTTCTGTGTCTTTGATGAATAAATTGTACTGAATGTCTAATTATATGCCCATTTACTTCTCCTTTTAATTTACCATGTAACAGATGCATAAAGAGATAAAATGTCCTGACTAACAAATGCAAAACTAAATATTGATTTGGCATTTCCTCAGATTTTTAGTCCTTTTGCATTCTAAAAATATTTTAATAAAAGCAGGATAACTTTGGGTTTAGTATTTCATAGGCTGGAAAATGAATGCCAGAACAGCTGTAATCTCTGCATATGGTTTAAAGAGATAACTCAAACTTTGTGATTCTGGAGGTTCCTTATATACTGACACTTTGTATTAATGTTTCTTGAGGAAGCAGACACAACAAAGATGCTTCACTCAGTACAATGTTTCCCTCCCTTTGTATGTATATATAACATTTTAATACAGTCTCAGAGTATGTATCATTCACTACAAGCAAATACTTAAAGTATATTAATTATTACATAGATGTATTAGTGATTTTGAACAGAGTTAAAACAGAGAAGAACAGGAAAATTGTCACCTTAGAACAATTATCCCCAGTAATCAGAGCTAAACTCCATAATTTGACAAATTTTTACACAGGAAGAATTTCTACTATACCAGGTGTCAAAGACCAGAATACGGTAACATAAATGCACTGAAAGAAATTAATTGCCTTGCATGTCAAATGAAATCTGAAATGCCTCCTGAGCACAGAAAGAGTGCTCTATTGCCAAAACTCATTCAATTGATGTGTTCTAAACCCTGCTTGTGTGTTGATCTTAATATATTTGGGGTTGAATCCCATACTTTGATCCTGGTGTAGAAGTTCTTTGAACTTTTAAAATGCAAAATACTAAAAACTGATGCTTTAAAAAATTCTGTTGAGGGCTTATATTCATATGGCCTAAATTCCAGTACCTTGCTCATGCTTGTACTGGGAAAGAGTCTTTAAATGTGGAGTGTACAGCAGCTTAATGTTTGGTCTTGCTTGCTCTTATATTTGGGATTAGAAATCTCTTAAACAGCCAGGAAGGGAGGGTGAGTATTTGTCCCTATACTTTCCAACACTTATTAATTGGGAGTTATTCTTATGTAACTACTGCTGCTCACCTTCTGTTAACAGTAGTCACAGAAGTGTTTATTGTTTTAGATTCTTGAATTGTGATTGCAAGTCTGTTATAAAAATAAATTAAAAACTGACTGTAGCCTAGCTACTATTTACATGCACTGAAATGGGAAAGAAACAGTGAAAGAAAACATTTGTTTTGACCTAAGCCCATGATACCAGACCATCTGAGAAGGATTGTATCTTCTCAGACACAGAAAAATAATCACCTGAACATACCTATTGTCCCTAATTAGGAAATAAAGTGTTCTCACATGGGTATGCTCTTTAAATTCTGCAGTGATTACAGCATGGGAGCAGAGAAAAAAAGGCAGATTCAAAAATCCTTCTCCTAGAGCATCAAACATCTCCTTGTGAGACACTGGGAAAGAAAATAAAAGACTAATTTTAATAGCAAAAAATTTTAATAGGGAACTACTCATTTTATTCACATAGTCTTTCAAGGTGCTAGGAGCTTTTAGAAACCTAGTCTAGTGGAAGGTGTCCCTGCCCACAGCATGGGGCTGGAACTTGATGATCTGCAAGGTCTCTTCCAATTCAGACCATTCTAACATTCTATGATTGTGTGATTCTCTGAGATTCTGTGTCAGACCATTCTAACATTCTATGATTGTGTGATTCTCTGAGATTCTGTGTTTTATTCATGAGGAATTTTAAACTTAATAGTACTATTTGATGTTGTTGCCATTGAAAATTTACTTCCATGACTTCCATGGAAACAGGATGAGGCCAATAATATTGTCTTTGTTTTTTCTATTGATTAGGTGTATCATTGATTTGATTACCTTTTGAATGAGGTCCTAAGCATCCTTTGGATCTGCACTAGTGGCATACTTGGAAGGAGAGATCTGGGATATCACTCTGCTTTTTTTTCATCATCATGGCAAGAATCAGCAAAAAGACACCTGAGAAGTGAATTATAATTTAAAAAAAACCTACAAAGCTCCTCTCTGATATCCCAGAAGAAACGCTTGGTAAACATTATTAAGAAAACAGTATAATTAGTGCTATATTCTAAAGTCAGATTATAATTAGTGCCCTATTCTAAAGTCAGCTTTGGGAAACTCCCGATTTAAGTCTTGGAATCTTCAGGCTGCTGACTTGTTTCTTCTGTCCAGGGAACACCAAGAGGTCTTGTAAAATATTTTAAGAAAACTTTTGTGTCAGAGGCATATGTGATTCTTTTCTAATGAATAAATCAATATACTTACTGGAATTAATGGAATCCTCAAGCTATGGTGCTCTTTGTGCCTCAGTAGAGAGCACAGCCTGGCTATCTACTGGAAACCTAAAAAAATAATATACCTATCATCACCAGAACTGGTCTTCAACTGCCTGTTTTCATTCTCTTGATTTATATTCCTTATGAGTTCATTCCCTCTGGCAGAGACTCAAACAGGGAAATCTGTCTCTCCTCTTTCAGGTTATATTTCTTTAAAAAAACATTGTAATGTTTTCCTCCTGGAATGCTACAAAACAGCAGCCAGAATCTCAACCAATGTAAATTGTCCTGCTGTGTTGACTATGATAAACTTTGTTAGTTTACATTTGCTGATGATCTGGCCTATGTTTTTTAACTTTCAAAATGCAGAGAGCTTTTTCAGGGACCAAAAAAGCCCTACTTGACCTTTAAAATTACTTACACACAAGTGAAACAAGAGGAGAAATGCATGTGTTTGTTCTTAATCCCTTATGCTTTAAAATTTAAACAAGAGCTTTAAAAATAGTTAAGGCCAGTGCTAAGCACTTTGGTCAGGCTAACAACATTCTCACTTTTTTCTATTTTTTTTCTGAGACCTTCTCCAATTTCATTTTAGCCAAGGTTAGACCCATAAGTGCTGAGCTAACTGCACTGGGGAATAGAGAAAGTCATATAGCAAGAAAGATATTTTGGTGTTACTGTCTAAGTAAGGCTGTAAGTCAATAAAACATTAGAGCCATTGACTCAGAAAAAATTCATAGATAAATTCTAAGTTTTTCTAATCATGCTTCTCAATCTGAGAAACAAAACTTCTCAGCAACAATCCTGTCTTTTTCTTTTCCTTACCTTTCATTCCATCGAGTCTTCCAGTTACAACTGTTTTATTATACCTCAGGCCTTTAGCACCCACCATTCTTCTGTGACAGTGGCAGTAATGTATGTCAGACAATTTTTGTTGCCTGTTAATACAAATTGAGTTGCCTGAGTTGGAGATTTGAGGCTTTAATTTCATTACCTTGTGCACCATTTAAATTCTCCTCCTGGTTTCCAGGTGAACATTGCTTGGCCAGGATCAGTTGTGCCCCAGGTTAATTTTGCCTATGCCTTGTTTTCACAGCAGAGTCATCTCTATGCAGAGCAACTTTTAAAGTCCAAAAATCACAGAATTTTATCACTCAGTAAGTTAAGGATAACAGGCAACACCCTTACAGTAGTTTTAGGGCTAGGTGCCTGAAGCTAAGAGAAGCAGGAGTATAATGGCTTGCTACAGCTGATTATTTTCCAGATATTGTCATCCTTAGACAGGACCAAGTGGTTTTTCTTGTTCCAGTAACAGTCAGCCATAACGCTGCTGCTTGCAAGGATGATCCTGCACTTCTCTGATCTCTCACTTTCAACCTGTCCTCCTTGTGCTGGGGTAGGGAGGTTGTGCAAATTGTGAGGTCCTCCAGCAATGGAAGGAAGAACACAAAGCATGGAAGACTATGTGTTTCCTGGCCATAAGTTCTCCCCTCTTCTCTTCCCCTGCAGATGTCTGCATTGCAACCACACCAGCCCTTTCAGCAGGTGTGGTTTTGCTTCCACCCTCCAGAAAGGCATTGTCAATGGAGTATGTCCATTTCCCATACAAAGGCAAATTTTGCTGCTCTGAAGATGAAAGTAGAATTTGGTTTCACTTGCACAGAGGAAATTCTGAGCTAATTCATTTATCAGCATAAGTTTTATTTTATATGCAACGTTATGTGGTTTATGTTCAAATCATAAGACTTTTGGCAGTCCCATATTGGAGATAGGCTTTATGTGCTTGAACTTGTTGACTCAGTGCAGTAGTGTAGTTTTGAAACTAACTCTCCATCATCCCTGCTTGATGCATATTGACTTGGCTATAGAGCAGCTTTAGTGCACAGGTACTAGTTTTTTATGTGTGTGAAATTCATCCAGAAGCTTTTCTGCAGGAACTTTCAGATGTGCTCTAACCCCTAGTGAGGGTCCAAATAATTGACCAGTCCTTGGAGCAGCTATGAATCATGGATATGATGAAGATGTTCAGTTCAAGGCATCAGACCAGGTCTACTCTGAAGGATGAGCCCTGAAGCACACATAATGTGGATGTGGGGACACCAGTAGCTTCAATCTGCCAAAGTACTGTTTGATAAATTACATGTTAATATACATGTAGGCTTAGATGCCTGAAGAGAGATTTATGGGCTCTTCAGACTTTCTAGGGAACTAGCCCAGAGCTAGAAAGAGGAAAACTAAATAGTCTGTGGTAGATGATGTCTATGGGAATACCTAGAGGCTTATGTTTTATAAAGCTGTTTGGTGGGAATGCATACTTTGTGCCTTCATTTCCCGGGAAGCAAAAAGCACTCCACAAAACAGAGGCTCTGTTTTTAGATGCTCTTCTTTCCTTCCACATTGGGAGCTTAAACTTTGATCAGTTCTTGAACTCGCCAGTGGATATAAAAAGCTCAGAGGCATAAGACTCCATGTACCTTTTGAATCTTGTTTATTGGCTGAGTTCAAAGTGATGAAAGTGAAGAAGTCCATGCCACAGAATATAAAAGAAAATAAATTCAAAGACAGTATTTTTATTTACTCTGCTTGGTTCCTGAATGTCTCTGGTGCTTCACTCCCCAGTACCTATATGAATAATACCATTTTTCTATCCCTATGTATGGAATTATACTTACTGTTATACAAATGTATTAAATATATCCTGTGTTTGCCTGGTGCTAACAAGACCAGAAGCCTTTTTTTCCTAAACAAGCTTACACAATTCTGCAGTTTACAGTACTGCATATTTTATATTTGAGTGAGATCTTAAAGGTCATTCTAAAATATGTTATCATTTTTCATTGTGACATATCTTAATAGTTTCATGTGTATCAGGGATGTATTCAGAAAATCCTCAACTTCCATAAAACAAATGTGAATGAAAGACTTCTATACACCCATGAAGTAAGCCACATGTTACTGAAACATATTCATGGATGGATTAATCAGTCTACAAAAAGAGTATCATAATTAAGAGTGCTGCAAGTAAAAACAAAATAAAGACTGTTGGATTTTGATTGAGTCATTCCTGTATTGGGCTGAAGCTACTCTGGTTGCAGTACTGCTGCATAACTTTTGTGTGGCCTTCCTGTAGAAACCATTTATGTGTGCAGAAGTGTCTGTTTCTCCTGTGATGTGATAGTATGAATGTTCTTTAAGATATAAATGCAAATCACATCACCACCCCTACCACAGTACACCCAACCTATGCTTTTGTCATTCCTGGGGACACCAGCTTTCAGCCAGTAAAGGCCTGAAAGGCTCATCAGTGAGTGCTGTAATTTCTGTAATGAACATAGTCTAGCTACTCACCAACCAAGCTACTTTGAACAGATTCAGGAGAACCTGAGACAGATTATTTAATTTACTGTGCTTGTTTTCAAGTCTGACTGGGTTCACTTTCTGCACAAAATGACACAAATCCTGAAATAGTAAAAAACCAGCATATCCTCAATATGGCTCAGGTCTGCAGTTTCTATACAGGTCCTGATTATTTCCCATCCCAACTCCTGCACAGCCAGTTTTCTGTAGGATTGGGAGTTAAAGGATATGATCAAGGACACTCCTCTTTTGGCTTCCATTTAAAACCATGTTGCTTTGTCTTCTATCACCCTGCTAAATCCTTTCTGTTCCTATCCACCTTGCTTCACCTGCTACTTCTCAGTGATTTAACAATAACACTTGATTTACCTCATACACTTCTGCTGTTCCTTTATACTGGTTCTTTCTGATGTGTATTTTGATGTGTTCCACCTCTTGCATGATTTGTTTCTGCTTCAGTTGCACCTAATGAAGCAAAAGCCATTCCTCCTCTCTTCTTTGTGTATCAGGTTAATTGTGTGTTTCATAAGGTTTCTTTCATTAAGTACTTGCTTCTATGCTTTACTTTCCCTTTTATCTACCTTCACAGGAGATCAAACCCACACATGGCTGAGTTAGATTTTAAAACTACTGACTTATTGTCATTGTTTTGTTGTTTCCATTCCATCCTTTCCTTGCTGTTTTTAAAGTAGTACTGCACTATTTTCTGTTCAGTTGCATGCAAATTATTTTCCATTTTCATATTCTCAACCACTTCATTTATCTATTTTTCTTCTCTGAAGCAGTAGCCCCCTAATAATTTCCTCTGCCTTCCAGATAAAATAGTAAGCCTGAATGTATTTCAGTATCTTGCTGGGGAACAAAACTTCTTTCACATTTAAGGACTCAAATAAGATATTTGGATCTATATTATTTGTGAGGACTTCAAAATTATTTCTTCTTGAAAACATAAAGTTAAAAGTCAGAATGTGAGTCTTGTTTCTTGAAGCTGGAAATATTCAGCTTGCAGAGATGGTGAGTTCCTACAGAGCTTGAGTTTGACCATGAGTTTTTAACAGTGTTTCTAATGCATACATATGTATAAGGTGAGAACTAGTACACCAGATTGGACTAAAGCCCAGATAGCCAGTGGCATGTTTCTGGCAGTATCATAGAAACACAGAATCATTCAGGTTGAAAGGCACATCGGAATATCTCTAGTTCAATCTTTGTCTTCTCAGTAGCCTCTCTTCAGGTATTGAATGAAAGGAAGAGTGCTATTAAGTCCATCCTAAGTCTTCTCTTCTCCAGGGGCAACAAATACAGTAAAGAGTGCTTACAGTATTACTTCCCTGGAATAGTCTCTGGACTTCCAAGAATTTGTGGCTCAGTGCCTAAATTGTTGTGTCAGTGATGATATTTCTTTTAGTTGCTCTTGATTATTTTGTCTTTTATTAGCTCTTTGAAAATTTCTGGGATAAAACTTAACTCAGCTACATTATCTTTTTTGTTTTGACCCAGCCAATTACAAGTTTTATTTGATGATTCCTTTTGTCAAAGAAAGATGGAATAGTCTATTCAGTAGCATACTGATGCTTTCTGTTTTCTTCTTAATACTTTTAAACATTGTTTTTTTCCTGACAGTTACTGAGTACTGAGCACAGAAACATTTGCATCCTTGAACTCATGGCTGTGGGGTCCATCAGCATTTTTTATCTTGTCTTGTGCAGCACTTCACTGAGTTTTGTCTGCCTTTTTAGCATCCAGTCATTATGTCTCCTGCTTTCCTTCTACATTTCATTGCTAATGTTTATTTTCAGTCTCCTTCAATGATGTAGTAGTCACATGAAATACTGTACTGCTATTTTCTAAAAGCTTAAGCAGAACAATCTCAGCACACATACATGTAGACCTTCTTCCAAGTATCAAATTGATCCTACACTGTTTTTTGTCTTCATCTTGTCTTTAATTCATGTGTAAATATTCACTCTTATTCTATGTCCCTAAAAAGGCTTTTAATGGAGCACCTCATTCAATGCTTTTTGGAAATTCAGGTAGACTACAGCAGCTGTGTTATGGTTTAACCCCATGGTAACCAAGTCCCATGCAGCCACTTGCTCACTCCTCACCCCCATAGAATGGGGGGGAAGAGAACTGGAAGGGTAAAAGTGAGAAAACACATGGGTTGAGATAATAACAGCTTCATAATAATAATAATAATATTAATAATAATAATAATAATAATAATAATAGAAAATAACAAAGGGAAACAAACCCCAAGACAGAGAAGAGATGCAAATTAAAACAACTACTCACCACCAAACAACTAATGCCCATTCAGTCTCCAGCAGCAGCTCCCTGGTCAACCTTCCCACAAATTTTTATGCTAAGCATGATGCCATATGGTGTGGAATATCCATCTGGTCAGTGTGGTCCATTGTCTCAGCTGTGCCCCTCCCAGCTTCTTGAGTACCCCAGGCCTCCTTGCTGCTGGGGCAGTATGAGGAGAAGAAAATGCCCTGATGTTGCTCAGCAATAGCTAAAAGATCCCTGAGATATTGACACCTTTTCTAGTACAAATCCAAATATAGGCCCATACTAGCTACAATGGAGAAAATTAACTCTATCCTAGTGAAAAACAGCACAAGCTACATGTGGCTAATGAACAAGCTTGTTATCTCCTTCATAGAATGCCAGGAGGCTTGTAAGGTAAAGCCTCCCTTTCCAATAGTGCCTCGAGCTCTTCTGCACTATGTTGTATTTGTTCATGTGTCTGCTGATTTGGTTCATTGCTGATTTTACCAGCAATTTCAGAGAATGACTTGGGTTGGAAGGAGCCAGTAAGATCATCTACTTCCAACCCCTCTGCCATGGGCACAGGCAGTTTCCACTAGACCAGGTTACTCAGAGCACCATCCAACCTGGACAGGAATACTTCCAGGCATGGGGAATCCAAAATTTCTCTGGGTAGTCTGTTTCAGTTCCTCACCACACTCAGTAAAGAATTTCTTCCTATCATCTAATCTAAACCTACTCTCTCTTAGGTTGAAGCTATTCCCCATTTGCCCTCACTACATGCCCATGCAAAAAGATCCTCTCTACCCTTCTTGTAGGCTCCTTTCAGGTATTGTTAGGCTACAATTAGGTCTCCTTGGAAGCTTTCTCTTTTCCAGGCTGAACAATCACAATTGCCTTAACCTTTCCTCATAGGAGAGGTGCTCCATGCCTCTCATCATCTTGGTGGCCTCCTCTGGACTTGCTCTAACAAGTCAATGGGACTTCCTGTGCTGAGATCCCAGAGCTGGATGCAGCCTTGCAGGTGGAGTGTCACCAGAAAAGAGAAGAGGGGCAGAATCCCCCCCCTCCCTCCCTCCCCTGCTGGCCATGCTGCTTTGGATGCAGCCCAGGACACGTTTGGTTTTCTGAGCTGTGAGTGCTCGTGGCTGGGTGGTGTCCAGCCTTTGATCCGCCTGCAGCCCCAAATCCTTCTCAGCAGGGCTGCTCTCCATCTGTTCATTCCCCAGCCTGGATTGGTAACAGGGGTTGCCCCAACCCAGGTGTAGCTCATTGCACTTGGTCTTGTTACACCTCATGAGATTTCCATGGACCCACTTCTCGAGTTTGTCAAGGTCCCTCTGGATGGCATCCTATCTTTCAGGTGTGTCAAAGGCACTAGTCCAATTTGTCCAGTGAAAGTGATAAGCTTACTAGTCATTAGTTAATTGGTTCTGTCATAGAACCCATTTCAAAATATGTTATCACATCTGCTCCCTTCCAGTCTACAGGCTGGAACACTTCAGACATTTCTAATTCAAAGGTTGTACATCATATTTACTGGCTGAACTATTTTATTCTTGAGTTCCTTGGTGAATGACACTTGGTCCTGACTGTCTTATAATATATATTCTTTTTATATATTCCTTCCATAACTAACACTTAAATTTCGGTCAACTCTTCAATGAATTCTCAGTAAAGAAGTTTTCTGGGCTGAAAGTCTCTTCATGTGCATCCACAGTAAACAAAAAAATTAAGGTTCAGTTTTTTGTTTTTTTTTTTTTTAAGGCCTTGTCTTCCCTCAGTACTTTTTTTTATCCTTTGACTATCTGCTGGCTCTTTGGACTCTCTGACAGATTTCCTGTGCCTGATATATTTGAAAAAATATTTACTGGTTTTTTGCATTTTTTTCCCAGTGGTCTTCTGGTTTGCCTTACTCTGTTTTTATATTTAACCTGCCAAAGTTTCATCCTCTCTAGTTTCCATATTTGGACATCACTTCAATGTTTTCAAACTTGTCTTCTTGCATTTGCTAATCTTTCTTGTACTGTTGTTTAGCCATGCTGGCTTCCTTTAGCCTTTCTCAAATCTTTCATGACAGGAAGTATGCATATCCTTTTTACCTTCAATGTAGTCTCTAAATTGTGTTCATTCTGCTGGCAGGGATTTAACTATTTTAGTCAGCTTTTTGTCATCTTTTAGCTACCCTCTTTAACATATTTTTAACAGGCTTCCTTACTCTTAGGTAATTCTTTCTGAAGTTGACTGCAATCATTATTTTTCTACTTTGTTTTGTTTTCTTTTGTTTTGTTGTTGCTGCCAATGCTTTAGAGCATATTGTGGTCACTTTCATAGAGTTCTTTGTCAGTAAATCAAGATGAATATAGCTCAGATGAATTGAAATAGAACATACCTCCAGAGGGTAAAAACAAAATTTTGTCCAGTTTCCTAAGTACAGTTATTTCTCCTATAAGTTTTCCTAGAATTCTTCATTTTTGGACTCAAGCTTCCCTTTAAGATCCAGCCTAGAGACAGGCTAAACAGTTTTGTGTAGTGCAATCTACTGCATCAGCATCTGTTTAAGAGCATAAATGGAGCATACAGACAATTATTTTTTAAATGTTTTAGTATATCTGGTTAGACTCTGATGCAGAAGCATCCTGCCTGTGTCTTGGCACAGTCATATGCTAATAAATGTCAGAATAGCAGAATAAAACAGTCTGCTTGGACCCTAGGGATTCACTTAACCTTCATGAGACTCTTTAAAACACAGTTATAGCCCTTTTGTTTCACTGCATTCAATCTCACTAATATAATTTAAATATAATTAACAGCATATGTTCAAAGTACATAAAAAGCATGTATGTATTTCAAATGGATTGATCATATCTACCTTTACCCTCACTTTATATACCTTCTCTTGTCTTCCATAACTGACTTGAAATAATATACTGAATTTACTCTAGCAAGCACTATGGTATCCCTCAGAACAGCAAATTTCACCTTTGTTTCCAATGAACCAAAAAACAGTTGTGTTAGTAGTGCTGGCCACCCTTGACTAATTTTATCAGTATGGGATGAGATTCACTGGTCATTGAACATATGGTACAGAGTACACCAGCTTGTTTTCTTGCTGTTTCTCACAGAATTAATAACTCCTATTATTTTTTCTTTAAAAAGTAAACTGCACAGCTTTGTCTTTTCTGTTCCAAAAAAATCCAATAGGTATGTTAATGCTTTCCTAGTACTATTGGTCTAAGAAGTTTATTCTTCAGCTAATCAAACAATACTATATACTATGTATATTTTTAGCACATATTCTTCAGCCCAGTTGGAGTCCTTGCTTAAATAACCATTTATAGCCCCAGGAATGAACAAATACTAGAGTGTTTAAGTTAAACTGTAGCAGATATGTAATTCTGAGGATGTCAAGCAGGAGCATAAGGCTGTAACATAATTTTTAAGCTAACATCTACTGGCATTTCCAGGATTCTATTTGTCCACTCCAGCTCCATACTGCATTTCTTGTCAGCATTGGCAGTCATCTGATTCTGTAAAACAACAACAAAGAAATGCTTAGCTCAAAATTTGGGTGTTTTTATTTAAATGAATTAATTTTATGCTGGGCTGGCTTTCAGATCACCATGGAGTTAGAAAATAGTGGGAACTGGTGGAGAGCTCAGAGGAGGAAACAGTAAAAGCAGAAGTTTCTGCAATTATGTATCCAACATATGCAGACACTGTTAGCTAGATCTTTGTGACAATGGATATTAGTAGAACATTTGAGATTGTTAACTGCTGTCTTCCAAGGCATCATCTATCTGTACTTAATGGCAGCCACTACAAAGGAAAAGAACCTGAAACAACAGAAAATACCTGATTTGTTGCAGCGAATTTGGTAGAAAATTGTATTTTGAAACATGGAGCGAGGTATTTTTTTAGAAGAAAAGGAGAGGACTAAACAAATGTTTTCAAAAGTACCTTGCTCTCAGTTACAGTTTTTCCTACCTGCTTTATAAAACTGTAAATTTTGCCAATTTCTGTATTTTCTCACAACTCTTAGAACTGCTATATTCAGTGAGACACCACAGTTATTTTCCCTGTATCTACAGTTGGCAGAAGACATTTTAGAGTAAATCTGGGTGAAGGGATTGGCACTGCCATCGTTTACACTACATGTTGTATTTTTAGGAAAGAAAAAATAAGAACATTTTCTTTCAATGAAAGAGCAAGCTATGAGAAAATTGCACACCAGAAGTTGTGCAATTCAGATGATTATGAAATCTTCACATTTTTGTCCGGAATGTGATGTATTTAGCTGCCAAGTCTGGAACTTGTGTCTTTTTGTCACAGAGGAGACTAACTCCCTATTTGACACAGAAACTATCACACAATGTACTTCAGAAAATTGAAACTGTTCACTAAAATTGAAAGCTCAGAGACTAAATATCAGATCTCTCTTATTTCTTATCATGCACTACCTTTGCGATCGCATATCACAGTCTCCTATTATTTCAGTTTATTGCCTATTGAATCTGTGCCTTCTCTTTTTATATTAAAAATAAAAATTGTTAATTCTTTTATGTTCCTGGTTTCAGTGGCTGGACCACATTTGATCAGAGCCTATTGCTGCTGAAGCTACTTATCTACAACAGATCGTGTTTGAGAGAAGAGTTTGCAAAAAAATTCCTTCTTCCCACTTTCTCCTCACATGAAGGAGTAATAGTGTATGTTGCCTTGCTCTTAGTGGATGATTCCTCTGTCTTTCTTGATGAATGGGGCTTCAGCTGAATGACACTCTAGTGATTGAAGAAGAGGACATGAACTGGTTGCATTAAAAACACTGTTGGCTGTACAGTGTCTCTGGTTGGAGTATGGAACCATTAAATAATAAACCCATGTACAAGATCATTACCTGCTCATTCATAGTGTGTGTATCTGCTTGGGTTTGGCTGTTTCCGCTCCCAAATATTTTGGATTGGATCTTCACATGTGGTGAAGAGAGAACATGAATCTTTCATTTACGTATATCTTCCTTTCCTTTCCTTTTTTTTTTCTATATAATAAAACCTCTTGCTTTAGCCTCTTGTTCTTAGAATTGGAAATTCATATCAGAGACCAGTTTACCATCAAGATGTCTGTGGGAAATATTTCAGATATTTTAGTTTGATTAGCTTGATTGTTTACCCCAAAGGTAGTGTAATCTTTTGCATTGTTAGATTGCAATGTACTGCCAGAAATGAAAAAAATTTTAGTTTTCAACTAAGCTATCTTTGTGGTACTTTTATGATTGCAAAGAGTCAGAGGAGGCTGAAAGAAGGAAACTAATGGGGAGATGCATTCAAATACTTCAAAAATCTTAACGGGATTTGATTAATTTTATTTTGGAAGCAGGACAAAACAGACAATAGAAGACACAGTATTTTTTTAAAAACACCCATGAATTCTAAGTTGTAACAAACAACAAGTTTTCTTAAATTTCAATCAGTCAAAAAAAGGATTTTTTTTTTCTTATGTTGTTGCAGTAATCCTGCTAACCTCAGAAGGCATTTCTTTGTCTCATTCCTCTGAAAAGAAAAAAAGAAAGTGGCATGGGGATTTTAAGGAAGCAGCTTGAAAGGAAGGGGACTGTGGGGACTGTGGTGCTAGTGCATAGAGCTTGGGGCAGACCTGAGAGGTAGGAGTTTGGTAGATTGGAAGTGGGACTCCTGATATAGTTGGAAGAGAAAAAGAGCTGAAAGAGTGTTGCATGCTGGGTGGGTTCTGTTAGGGGTTTCAATAAATGTTAGTTAGATCGGTTCTATGTACCCCTATTTTCCCCTCAAAATAGTTCGCTCCGAGCCGTCTGCTATAAGAGCTTTCACCTGTCAATCTTGTAACCACTCCCCTTCCCCACAGAAAGTTCTGTGTCAATCACCCCACCTCTGTAATCCCATCTGTCCCAGAATGCTGTACCCACCCCTGTTATGTTCCCGTAGGTTGCCGTGTTCCGCGTCACTCCCCTATTGTCTGTCCCCATTGGGCGAGGGGGGCTTCCGCCCCTGTCTGCCCACCCCCTATTTAACCGCATGCTCCCTTTGTCCCGGCCGCCATTTTGCCCATGCAGGCTCGGGTACAGCTGCATTGTCCACCGCTGCAGCGACGTGGGAAATAAAGAGTTCTCAGCCACGCAAGCAAAGTGCACCTTCTCTCTGGCTCTTTATCTCGCCTCAGCGTGCGGAAGCGGCAGACTCACGCGGAGGCTCAGCCCTAGAGCTCTGCACACACACAGTGGCCCCAGTCTTGCCAAGAGCAGCGCCACTAGCCGGACACCCCCAGCTGCCCGGGACCGGGTCAAAGAAAAACCGAACGCTGCAAAAGAGGAGGGCTTAGGCCTTGTGAAAAGCAATTTTACAGCCTGCTAGTTGTATAAGCAATCTTGCTAGTGATCGGGGTTTGGTTTTTAAGTTGATGATATAGCTAGAGACCCATCTCTACCTGTGATGTCATCACAGACTGAGATGGTGAATATTGAAAATTTAATTAACAACAAATGGTGCTGTGAATTTAACTAACGAGATGTAACACTTCAAAGTGTTCATTGAGGGAGTTGTTTTTTTTTTTTTTTTTTTTTTTTTTCTGATTGAGGATAAATGCTTGTTCTAAAATTTCAGTTCTGGCTTCCCTTATGTTACCATAAGACTACACTGACAATAGTTATGTTGTTTTACCTAACCATTTTTAGGGTGTTGGTAATTGTATTGGCAATACAGAGTCCTGGAAACTGCTGTTAGAGAGATTTGTAATTAAAATTAGACTGTAAAAACAGCACACTAACTCTCTGCATCTGATTTCCACATATTAGAAACTAATCCTTATTTCAATGTCAAAGCTGTTTTTATGTGTTTTTAATAAGTGTTGCTGTGCAATTTAAGTATCTGGTTTGTAAATTCAGTGATGAAAATTTGAAGATAAAATCACATATATTAACATTTTGTCATTTCCTCTGCCCTCCACATGTAGTTTTTCTACGGTTATAAGCACTTCTACATAGCGGCTTTGGATTGGATGGCACCCCAGGCTGTAGTGCTGTGTGAGGACCGTCAAGGCAGCTCTGAGGATAACGACATCATTCTGGCACAACGCTCAGAGGAGTTCAATCTCTGCCATACAAAGTACAGTGATTTTCACTGGATCTTGTGTCTGTGGCTATGTTCTGATTCTTGTTTACAGCTAGGTCCTGTGTCCCATCAGCACACTGTCACCTGTTTTGTATATCTGACTATTTTTCTCTGTTTGTTCTGGACACTTGGACAGTTTGTTGAGATCTAATTGGATCAGGGAAATAAGCATACCCATATTTAATATTTATCTTGTCTATTGTGACAAAAAAATGTTAATTCATGTTACACTGTGAAATTCTGGGATTATTTACACCTATATAAATCACTGAAATTACTTGTATTTAGATTAAAATATTGTCACTGGAACCTTTAAGTCTAGTCTTAAACCTGTTGAATATATTTCAATGGATATATTCCTACTAACTTCAAGTCACTTTTGTGCCAGGGCTTTGACACACACATGAGACAGCCCACAGTGTGACATTTCAGAATGAGTATGCAAGTTTGGCAGAATTACAAGAACGTTTATTATTTGTAAACTGAACAGATACAACACCAAAAAAATGAAGTATGATGACAGTTCATCAATTTATTTTTTAAGATCATTATCATAGTTTTAAAACCACGAATCTACCTTTATGATTAGATAGGAACAAAAACAGTATTTCCTTTCATGTGCAGATATAAGAGGTGACTTTTAACAGCTTCTGTCCTTAACTTTCTTTTGGAAACGCTAGATTAAGATTCCTGATATTGTCAGTGTAGGGAATTACTTCATTTCCTTCCTCCGAAGACAATAATGACAAAAATATTACATATAACCTTTCTATATAGGAGAGGAGGAGGAAGTTACACCTATTAGAAGTGTAATGAATAATATAATCATCCTTGGCTGTTCCACCCTGGATATGTCTTCAGGGACAGAAAACTGTAAAAGCAGTTATGACTCTCCTTTGGCCATCTGAGAGATTAAATCAATATTTAGTTCTACCTCTGTTACCATGCTGTTCACATACAGCCATGCATTTTGCAGCAAAACTAAAGGAAACCTTTAAGATGCATACTAGCATTTACTGTGTAGCCACCAGAGTTCTGTTGCTAGAACTGAACCACTTCATTATGAGATTTTATTTAACTCTGGCCAAGAGTATAGCAAAGCAGATTGTGCAACATTCTGTTTTTACGATTTCTGTTTAAACATATTAAATAGATTTTTAAAAAGAACTTCATGATACAGTCATTTATTAATAACAAACAGAGAGTTATTCTTCTGATTTGTTATTGACTTTTAGAAATTCTGATTATAGGAAACTTGCAAGATTAAACCTGAATATTATCATTCTAAACACTACCAGGATTAAGCTGAGTGAGGCTTAGGCCATGCCAGCTGCACTGAAGGCTTTCAGAAAATATATGTCTTGTGAATACATATGTTTCTGCCCATTCATTCAAAGCCTGTTCTCTTTTCTTTTTTTTTGTGTGTTCTCTAACTTGAAGCCAGAATCATTCCTATCTCTTTCCCACACTTGATTCTCTTCCCAGTCCCATTTTTCTGGCACAGAAAACTCTGCTTCTTTCTGGGTTTCTTCCAATCTACATGTCTCTTCCTTACAACTGTCTTCTGCTTACAGTCTTTCTCTCAACTCCACATTCTACCCCATCAATACTTCTTCCACTCCTCAGATTACCTTCCTAGTCCCCACCACATCTTGTCTTGTCCCCACTGCTTTGAGAGTTGTCGCCCTCCTACTTCTAGGTTCTCAATCATTCCCTTCTCTCTGTGCTACACTCCCCCAGTTGCAGATGTACATTTCAACCTTTCCTAGTGGCAGACTTATCATAGAATCATTAAGGTTGGAAAAGACCTTGAAGATCGTCAAGTCCAACTTTTGACCAAGTACCACCATGCCCACTAAACCACATCAAAAAGTTCCATGTCTACTAATTTTTTTAGTACTTCCAGGGATGGTGACTCCACCACTTCCATAGGGAGACTGTTCCAATGCTTAACCAGTGTTTCAGCAAAGAATTTTTTCCTAATGTCCAGCCTGAATCTCCCTCGGCACAAGCTGAGGCTGTTTCCCTTTGTCCTATCACTAGTTGCCTGGGAGAAGAGACCAACCCCCATCTTGCTGCAACTTTCTTTTAGGTAGTTGTGCAACTTCCTTTTTGGCAGTTGTAGTGAGTGATAAGGTTTCCCTTAGCCTTGTTTTCTCCAGGCTCAACAAGTCCAGCTCTCTCAGCTCCTCTTCATAGGATTTATGTTCCAGCCCATTCACTATCTTTGTTGCCCTTCTCTGGACATACTGGAATGCCTCAACAATCCATATGACCTGCTTTCAGTTTTCCATTGTTTACTCATCTACAGGTTTGCAAAAAATGTGAGTACTTCACCTAGTATTTGAGCCAGTCAGCTAATATGGTTTGATTCAATGCATAAACAGTATGCACAATGGTAGAATTTGAACTCAAGTGTGAACAGGGAGCTTGTGCTAATACAGCAGTGTAGCGGTACCTACTCAGTCTCTCCTGTTGTGTCTTCCATTTTGTAGGGAACAGTTATATTTACAAGGGCAGAGAGGTAAGAAAGTGAGTGAGTTGAAAAACTTGTGAGTCTGCCAAATGGAATGGCACCCTATAATACATAATAATAATTCCTAATTTATTATTATGAGAACAAAATAAAAATTCCTAAATGACATGACTGTGACACAGGGAGTGCGCCCTCCTTTTAGTACATGCCAGAATTAGGATTGTTGTGAATAACAGTGCTGCTGTTAGTTCCTAATAAACTATAATAAACACTTACAGGTATCAGACAAGGCTGTCTAGTGGGGCTTTAAAATATTTTTTTTGTAGTTTTCTAAACTATGATAATTTGGTTTTGTTTGTATAAATGTCAGAATAATAATTTCAGACACTATGAATCTGTGGTGCTTATTGCCATATATGGCAATATGCATGTAAAAAGAAAATCGTATCACAGCCTCAAAATCTTGCAATTCAGTCTTTTTGTTTATCCCCAGAAATTTGAAACAGGGAAGGAAATAATCACAGTCCCATTGTGTTGGTCTTCACATGTGCCATTAAGAATTGCAATTTATACCTTTCACTTTCTTAGTTATAGCAGTCATGATTGGTCAAATTCTTTTGTGAATCTGCTCTAAAATATAATGGTTCTTTACAGTTTGGGTTTTTTGAGTATGTTCTACTAAAATGCTCTTCCTTATTCCCCATATCAATTTATATTTCGCTTCTTTCCTTAGTGCCTTACCCTCCACAAAAAAATCAGCATAGCTACTGTGTTCTCAAATAAACTGCACAGATTTATATGAAATGAGATTTTGTTTCTAAGCATTTAGACATAAATAACAACTGTGAATAATAATTCTTTTTTCTAACCATATCGTAATGAAAAAAAAAATGCTCCCTTAATTTCTTCTTGTGAGTCTTCCTTCTTCAAGCACATAAAAAATTGTGGTTCTCTGAACACCTGCTAGTCTGTCCATGTTTTTATTTTTTTGACACACATTTTATTACACATGTAGTGTCACCATGTGTCTCCACACTAATAGAGGATAATTCGTTGTAGTGTGACAATTCTTCTCTGTGTGAAGCTCAGATTGTGCCAGTATTTTTGCTGCCAAATCTCTCACATTTAATTTATGGAACATGGCATCTTTCAGTCATACAACACATCTCAACAAGTAACTTTTCTCTGTATTTTCTTCTCCAAAATTTATTGTAGTTATTTGCTTTTGGATAAGATTTTGATAATTCTAATAAAGCTGGTATAATTGGCATTTTATTTCAGAAGATTTGATAATATGATATTGAGTGTCAGAATGTCTAATGGTCTGCTTCTTGAGATATTCTGCTCATGGTTATACCCCTACTTAGGTCTCTGTACTAATCTATTATTTTCAATTGTGTTGAAACTTCTAAATTATTATAACCTACAATTTTTGTATTTTATTTTATATATTGCTGATATTGCAGTAAAATGGTATTTGTAGAAACCTCAAAAGACTGAGATGGATGTAATACACAAAATTAAGAGAATTCAGCTAATAGATGTATGATTATATATTTTTATGTATTTTTGTTATAGATCATGGGAAAATATTATATGACTATCCTTTCAGTACTTCGGAGTTTTTCACTTTCTTAAAGATATCATGAGGAGTGTTAAGGAAAACACTGATGAATTCTTTAAAAGATATTGGAGTGTTTCAATGGATTAAATAAATTTAAAATAATCCATTTTTTTGAGTGGAACTGTAGAAAATGGAAAGACACCTAATCAACTGTTGTATTTCCAGAAGAGCAGAAGGTGTCTTGAGATATGGCTGAATAACGTTCAGGATACTAGATTAGCAGAGAAAAAAAAACCTTTGATGCTGAGAAGCAACAGCTTGAATTTTATACAATGGAGAATTTAGTACAGGCATAGAAAGGTCACACTGGCAGGAAAGAAAATTGTTTGTGTTTAGAGTGTCTTGAGCAAAGTAGGTGCCAAGGTACTTTGACACCTTCTTGTTAAAGAATGTCAGAGATGAAGATTTGAACAAATGTCAGATTTATTTCAGGAAGAAATAAAAACTGTCTCCTTAACAGTAGTTGAAGCCACTGTGTAGTAAAAGAACAAGACTTTTAATAGAGCAGTGGTTTCAGTTGGCCTAATGAATTTGGTTAATAATTTTAATACCTAAGCTGACAAATGTACTATTCAAAAGGTATGATGTTATAGATACAAGATTTCCTGTGAAATTTAATTCACCATTTTCTCCCTTTATGTCTGCATATAGAACAGCATGCCTTTTATTAATTTGTTTTTGTCAGCTAGAGGTAAGGACTTCTGGAATTCTAGCAATGAAGGAAACAATCCTTTATTGAGGA
Source organism: Anomalospiza imberbis (assembly GCF_031753505.1). NCBI lineage: Eukaryota > Metazoa > Chordata > Aves > Passeriformes > Viduidae > Anomalospiza > Anomalospiza imberbis. The sequence goes on from NC_089685.1 coordinate 41,754,385, forward strand.
ATGAAAGACTAAAGTATTATTAGCAGTCTTAAATTTCCTGGAATAATGTAAGAAATTTTTATTTGTGTTGCAAAGGTAGAAGGATAGAATCATAGGTTTGAGTTAGAAGGGGCTTTAAAGCACATCTTGTTCCAAGCCCCTGCCATGAGCAGGGAACTTCCCCTTAGATCAGGTTTCCCAGGGTCCCATCCAACCTGGCCTTGAACACTTTCAGGGGTGGGGCATCCACAACTTCTCTGGGGCAACCAATTACAGTGCCTCACCACCCTCGCAGTACAGAATTTCTTCTTAATATGTAATCTAAATCTACACTCTTTACCCTCTTTTAGAAGTTGAGCAGAAAAAGATATTGAAGGGTGTGTGTCAGTGATTGACAGTGTCAGGCCTCCTGTGTGAGGCTGAGAAGAAAATTGTGTAACTGGCTGTCTTGTCATCACTGGTTTTGGTTTCTGGTGATACCTAGCAAAAGAACAGGACTTGCTGTAAGCACAAAAGAGCTTAACATTTAACAGATTAACAGACATATTATATTTAACAGACAGCAGAAGAGAAACCATGAGCAGTAAGGAAGTTTTGAGAAAGAATGTAAAGAAAAGTCTTCAGAGATGAAAAAAAAGTCACAGATCATGATTATCATGACAACCAATGATGACAAAGATTTTCTTAGCATGAATACCTCATCCATAAAAAGATTCTAAGTGCTTCCTGCCCCTTTCTTCTCACCTATTTCAATCCTTGTCTTTTATCTGCTTTTGGACACTACAGCTGAAGGTTTCTTTCAATGAAAGCAGGGAAGAGAAAGCTGTCTGGCATGCCTCCTACTCAATCTTTCAGGAAGCAGGGGTAAAAATACCAATAACATAAGTTAGATTGGAAAGCATTCAACAGTATCTGGCATAATCAGCTAAGTGTAAACAATGGCAAAGCAATAACAAGGATAAATTGGCTAGAAGGGGCATTGCTGAACAACCTCAGAAGGTGAGCCAGCTTCTCTACAGGGACTGACTGGGCACTATTCACCATTTACTAGTCACCATCCATGGTGGCAGATGAAAAAGGCCCAGGAGAAGACAAGGACAATCTAGAACATGAATGTCTGAATTCTTAGATTATGGTACTGGGAAAGGCTTTGGCTTCTTCAAACAAGAGTGAAATTCTGAAGGAGTAGAGGCAGAGAATGCTTTTGTACACAGATTACCTAAACTTGTGAGAACAGCATTAAAATAAGACTAGTGGTTACAAATAGCACCACATCATCAGTGTTAACAAGGCAAATAGGTAAACAGAAGTAAGAAGTAGGCATACTTATAAAGAAGACACAAAGAAGAAAATATAATAAAATTATATAATAAAATGATAATCTGAAATATCCTCAGTGTTCAAGCAGCACAGTCAGTAAATAAGAAGACTTTAAGATCTTGAAACACTATTTATTTTCATTATTATTTTCCTCATTTACACTTAAAGACATTTGATTTGGAAGAAGTACTTCCTGTAAAATCTCAAGCCTATGACAATATTAGTAAACAGTCCCAGAAGTACTCTGGGACACAGGGACACAGTCACCTCTTTGAAATTAGCAAGGTCTTTGGCATGGTATTGGCTTTGAGCATGGCTGCAAGTACTTTTGATAACTTCAGAGTAGTGTCCATAGACAAGACACCCCAGTTCTGAATCCTGTAACAGCTGTGGAATAGGAAAACACCCAGAGCATGGCCAGGACAACAGGCAAACATCTCTTGGTGAGGGAAGTGATGAAAAGGAGGAGATTGCACACCCATTTACTTTTATGGAAAGAGGGAGAGAGAGACATACATAAGGACAATGCTGAGGGAGGACTGTGGCTGCAATCACTGGGGTGTAGTATCACCGAGTAAATAACAATTCTGTCAAGACATACAACCCAGTGTGGTTGCATCCAGGGCCGTCAGACAACACCATGTAGGTGGCCATTGACAAGATTAATTGCTGACAACTGCCCAAGAATACTTTGATGGCATCCCTTGTGTGTGGATAGTGTGGCTCACAGTTATAGGATGTGGCATACTTTGTTACCAGGAGGAAGGGCCATGCAGTCCCTGGGTCCCAAGCTTTCTCAAGTCAGGCCTGGATTTCCCCTTTGGAGCCAACAGAGAGAAGGGAGTGGTGGGGAGAGGCAGAGGGAAAGAAGCTGAAATCTTCTCCGTCTGCCATGATATTACGGCTTTTTGTGTCCTGGCTGCCAGACGGGTTCAATGAGTCATTTAGGAGGTGCCCCTGAAGAAAAGCTTGCATGCATCATCTTTGTCATCTTCCAATACCTTTTTGCCCCAGTATAAGTGTATTTACCTCTGTGTGCTCACCACAACTCATTTTGCAAGAGTTCCACTGTCCTACTTATCTGGAACCCATTCTGTGAAGAAGGTGTTAAGGGAAGGGCCCCATGCTGGGCTTCCAGTCATCTCAGCCTGCAGGTGGTGAAGAAGGCTCATCCCTGGTGCTCTCAGTCTTTCTCATGTCATGTCCACTGGTCTTACTGTGAAGTGGATGCATGGGAAGAAGAAAAATTAGGGGTTTTAAAAAGTTGTCAGTATAAGTGTTTTTGTGGGCTGTCCTGTTGCAAGTAGAAGCATAAAATCAGTTTGGGGTTTATGTCTTTGTTTTTCTATAAAAGAAGAAATATTCCTTTCCTCACATGCGCTTCCACTACAAACAGATCACAGTCCTTACTCAATTCCAGAGAATAGTGCAAAATAATTAAAGAGTAGAAAATCAAGGAGCAGGAAAATATTATCAATTTTTATAAATATCTAGACAGTTGGAGTATTTACTAGCAAAGGGAAAATTCATGTCATTGAAAATTCCCCAAAACAATTTAGAAGAACATGCATCAAGAATGTTTTTAAGGATGGTTGGTTTGGCTTTGGAACAGTGGATTGAATTAGAAGATACTTTGGGTTTCCTTGCCCTTCTTTCTTTGATATCTGTTGTCCTAAAGAAAAACATAACTTTTTTTCCTTGTTTTAGCATTATTTTATTTGCACAGTGCAAAAAAGTATTACCAGAGAACAGCTAAGAATACTGACTCCTTCCAGAAAGACCAAATCCTTATGTGACAGCAACATTAAAAGAGGCAAAAGGATAATAGTATCATTTAGTATTGAAACACACAGCAAAATAAAGAGTAGAGAAATTGGAGAGCAGTTATTATTTGTTATCAAAAATATTCAGAAGAAAATATTATGAAACAAAGCTCTGGGTTTTGTTTGCATAACCAAAGCTGGCTGTCATGTTCAGGATTATTAAATGAGAAAAAGCTTTTAAGTGTATAATACCAACACCCTTTTTAAACAAGGTCTTACAGAACCTTTGATAAAGAAAAAAGTCAATAAGCTTGTATAAGCCTCTGGACATCTACAATTAGCTAAAGAAGATTACATACCTAATGAGGGACAAAACATTGAAGGTATTTTATGTGTTTGAAGGTATTTTATGTGTTTGAAAGTGAAATCTGTGTTTATTTAATATATACTTTTGATGCTAGATTATTACTATTATCATATATCTAACACTTACCCAAGAAGAAAATATTTAAACAGAACAGTATTTATTAGCCTCTGTAAATAAAATCTGAAGTAAATAATACATAAACTAAAGGGCATTTTTATTTGAAAACAACATTTTTTCAACTTCTTTGGCTTTAATAACTGAAGAAAACTGAAGACTTGAAACTTAGATTTCATGGAAGTATATGAAGATAGAGCTTCATCTCCCTTGTTTAATATGAAAGTCTCTATCCTGACCTGCAGAAGCCCTGTTTTAGTTTTTAACTCATTCTTTGATTACTTGATTCCTTTGATTATTTGATGAGAACAAGCCCATTAAAAGGGGAAATACAGTTTTTTGAATTGAATGAAGACAATGTAAAGAAGGAACAAGGCCCCATTTGTGATATTAAGCAAAGACAGATCTGTTTTTCAGCTGGAAAGGTCAGTCATGAACACTGTGAATCTCAGGTCTAAAACCTGGAAGATTCTACATTACATTTTTTGAAAATATGTCTCTATGGGACATGAGGGCATTTCTTAGCCTACAGCTAGCAGCTAACATATGGTAAGCCATATTCATTTTCTTCATAATGATGAAAAATGTATTAAAAAAAGAAATAACAGAGGTTAAAAAGGCCTTTTATTTATGCAGTTTATGTACATTGTAGAAAGAAGAGTGTTTATATTCTAAGAAAGTACTGGATTTAAATTAAAAATATTTTCTGGATGCAAGTCTGAGCAGCATTTACAAAGATATACTTTAAATAAGACCCTCAAACATAAATATTAATGCACTAAAATAATGTGTTGTCTACTACTCTGCCAAGGAATATTACCACGATGGAAAGTAGATGGTTCTCCTTCTGCTGAGAAGAAACTAAATCTTCCCAGACATAGTTAGTTATGGTATGGACAATAGGAGAGACTTGAAAACAGAATGACCTTGAAGCTCTGGTTCATGCAGCTGCTTTCTCATATCATGGTGGACACTGCAGAGCAAAGATATTAGCTTGGAGTTCCATTCTCTACATCTTCCATGGTTTGTCTGGACTCCAGTAATCTCCCCAAAGTGAGCACTTTGACTGGATTAAGTTAGGGATCTTTAACATAAACCTTCCATTTACAAGTCTTTTGTCTGGCTAGACAAATATTTCAGGAAAATTAGCCTCTGAAATTAGGTATTTAGGGTTAGATATTTAAAGGACAGCAGTGTAAATACCTCCGGTTTAAGCTCTTTTAAGAAGAAAGAACAAACAAGCCTACAATATTAGGGTTTTTCATACTTGTGAATGAGTATACATAAAGTATAATTTCAACGTATTTGGTTTCAAATGTGTTGAACTAATTTCTAGTTACAATAACTACTGAGTTATACTAGTTATACTGCTAGTTACACTAACAGTGTCCCGAAGCAAAAAATTTCTGAAGTGCAAAGTCCTAGCCAGTGTTTTAAAGATAAATCCAACCAAAATTTGGCACAAGGATGAGTCCAGCAAATAATCTCCTCTCATATATCGAACATGAAAAACAAAGGAGAATGGGGCTACAAGAGTTGCCCATCTTAAAATATATTCTTGTTGAAAAGCCACTCCTCCTGATCGACATCTGCTCCCCCTGCTTTGACACATACAGAGTAACTTTCTCTTTTTAAACAATTTGATCTAAGAGAAGAACAACAGATGTTCAGTGAATTGCATTTTCTGTCTATTGGTAATTTGATTTTAAAAAGGAAATAGGAAATACACACTTTTGTTTAAAAGCAAACACTGGTTCAGCCCCTGTTTCATCTATATATACAAATTCCACTGATTGGAAACCTTCTTCTGCTGAAAAAAATTTAAAAACATCTGATATGTGTTTTCATGGATTTTTTTTTGTATCTCCCTTTATATAAGGGTATTTGTATGCAAGTACCTAAAGACCTAAACAACAACAACAACAACAAAAAAAAAAAAAAAAAAAAAAAAAACAAAAAAACAAAAACCCATCAAAAAACCAAACCAAACCAATGCTGTCTGGAAAGAAAATAGTGACATTGATAATTAAATAATTTATTAAAAGTTTTGGTTTAGAATGAAATTAAATTAATTGCAGTAGGAATCTGGAAAGCATCTCCTAATTGTTTTTATAAAATTATATTTTCCATTCATTTTAATGGGTTTCCTCTCACTAAATGCCTGTTCCTCTAATCCAATGCTTTTAGATGTAGAGAACAAATGACCTGGTCAATTATGAAATACATTAGTGACTGCCAGACTCTCATAACTGCAGAAAATTATATTTCTGTGCAGCTAGTAGGGAAATCAACGTACAAAAGTACATTGTCAAGTTTTTATCTGAGTTCATCCTGTCATCCCATACCTACTGAGGCTAGAGACTGTCCTGAATTCATAAAGGGAGTGTAATTATATGTAGAGAAATAACTACGCAAGTAGATATAGAACAGTTTTAAGCAATGTGCAATGACTCTCAGAAGACTGTGAACATGATGCTTTAAAAAAATCTACCTGTGCTAATAATTCACACATTATTAAAATGTAATTAATTTATTTTACAGCAAGTAAGGTTAACAGTGAAAATTCTTCTTTGGTGGAAATTTGTTAAACGAAACCAAGGGACTACATTGTAGATTTAGTTACATAAAGTCTACCGTGTGTCTCAACTTCTTGTGTTTAGTGTGATTTTAATGCAGCAGATCAAAAGTACTTTTACAGAAAAACTAAAGTGAAAATATCTTTGATATTTGAAGAGTATAATTTGCATAGCTGTCTTACCTTTAGAACTTGCCTTTCAGTATATTACAATCTAAGCCATGAAGGGTCTGCTATCAGTCTTCCTCATGAAAATAATGAGTTAAACACATAAATTCACCTTCTGGGTAATAACATGCTTTCTGTAAGGTGGGAGGCCAAATGGGAAGGTATTAATTATTTTGCAGGATGTCTAATTTAATGTTTATTATTTAGAATAAAACTTCATTTCACCATTGACTGGATATTAAGTGTGTTGGAAAGCTTAATCACCTTGTAGATTAAAGGCTTAATAACTTTGGAGAGGAGATAGCATATTGCATGTAGCTCAAACTTGTTATTAACTCTCCACAACTTTTCCTTCATCCTTGTCAGAGAGTAACAGTGCTTGCATTGCATCTCTCTGGCTGACCTTTTTTGGTGAAACCATTTAAGTGCTGCTGAAAGAAGTCTGAGGTTCTGATCTTTTCAGCTGTGGAATGGTGAGCTGGTCAAAGGCCAACAACTCGCTTTTGCCTGTGCAAAGCCCTTTGATGTTAACTTGCGTATTCCCCTCCAAAAGTCTTTCTAGTCTCACATCTCCTCCCAGCTTAGTTTTAGTGGAACCCTTTTTTGCTCTAAGCAAATATAAAGAATATTTTCCTAGCTGCTTTGATTGTATTTATATTTTCTGTCTGTACAATTTATAGTTTTCTTCTCTGTGGTGTATTTTCCAAGGAAGAATAAGGCTCAAGATTTTAGAAGGCAGTGTAATCTTAAAATGCTTCCTTCTCTTGGAGTTTTGATTGCCCAAATGGATTGCCTTTATTAATTATACTCTGGATAAATGCCAGTTATTATACCTGTAATGGAGTTATTATTTGTGCAGTCTGTAAGACTCATTGATCTAATAAATTTTAATAATTTAGTTAATTTTTGTAAGCAAAGTAAACACTTCTCTAGGAAATATAGAATGATGTCAAATATTTATTTCTGATCACTGCATTCTTTGTGTCCCAGTCATTTCCAGTATGGCAAAATAGTCAAGGTATCAGACATTATTTCATCAGCCATTATGTTTTTCAACATCAGCTTTCTTCTTTCTTTAAGCCATTTGATGCCTTAATTCTATGAATATGGGTGGGCTTTTCTTTTTTTTACAAAGTGAAGCTATGTACTAATTTACAACAGAGCCTTTCCAAAGGAACAGTCTGCATATTCTCACTCTGTGGAAACATGAGAGAGCTTATCCTCTGGAGAGAGGAATAACCTCCCCATCATTAACTCAAATGTGCCTCAGGGTAAGAGCATTGCATATGGTAGTTCCTGAAGAGAAAGTGATGTGGCGAAGTTTCAAACATTGATGCACCTTGGAATAACTTGTTTGTCTGCTCACGTCTTTAATTTTCTAATTTCAGGAATGTTTTCAAATGCATTTTTTCACAAGCAGTATGATGGCTACCACAATCCTGTGAGTTTGGAGAAGGTATATACTATGAAAAAATATTTTTGATAAAATGAGAGAACAATATGCTTTTGTAAGTCTGTATCAAATAATCTAAGGTGGCTTTTTTTTTTGTAAAACAGAAAAGAAAAAGCAACTTTCTCCCCATGCCCATTTAATCTTCGTATCCTCATTTGAACCTCATTAAATCAATGAAAAGTTAGGTGTGAAAGCAAGATTTGCTCTTCAACATCCTGTTGGTCCTATGGTGCTTCTGGTCTTAATTTCTATTTATTAATTCAAAATTTATGCTGATATCTTGAAGTGTTTCAAGATGTGTGAAGATGAGGTGAAACTAATAATAACAATAACAATAATAATAATAATAATAATAATAATAATAATAATAATAACAACTATTTCACCTTGAAATCAGAATAGTGCAAAATTCCTTGATATTTTTAAAGGAAAAAAAATTCCTTTTGTCTTTGAGAAATACATCCTATTTGGGCACCTGGACTATTCAGTATATATATTTCATCTCTCTGCCTAATTAACTCCTTTTGATTTGTGATTTTTTTAGCTAGAATACTTGACATCCTTCTTTTATGGCTAAGCAATTTCCCTCTGTTTTTTTTTCCCTTTTAATTGACAGAGGTACTACAGATTCAGGATGTTAAGTATATCTTTATTTTAAAAGGTTAGTTGCTATTTGCTCATATTTGTGCTTTTAGGTAAAATTAAGGCCTTCACTGAAGTCTTTTATAAAATTAAGTTCAATATTTTTATTAATCAGTGTCCAGGACTTATTCTTTCCAGTCTTGTCTCCTGTAGATTTTTGATCTCTAAAATTATGAGCCTTGATGTAGATTCACTTGAGCAAAGTCTTATAGCCTAAGGGCATTCGGCATTAATAATTTCAAAAGCAGTTTTTTAAAACTGATTTTAAAATTACACACTGCTACTCACAGTTTTCAGCATCATACAATAATACATTGTTATCCCTAGTGTGAAGGGAAATCCATGAGGGTTGAGAAAGGATAAAGCAAAGGTCTAAGTTGGAAAAGCATATTTCTGTGACCTTGCTTCAGATTAATTTTCTGACCTTGCTTGGTGTTATAATGGCCTCTTGAACGTAAAAAGAATTCCCGGCAAAATTCTACAGATTTTGCAGGAGTTAAGAGCTCACAGGTTTCTCTGTAAAATTTCTTTCTAGTTTGTAAGAGACTACGGGGGGAAAGTTTATTATCTTGATGGTTCAAGAGATGCATATATCTCACAGTCCACAGGTTTTGTGAAAGCTCCACTGAACAGATTTGGAAATGCATTTTATAAATATGCTTTTTTTTAATAATCTCTGTAACACTATGCCATGTTAGAAATATTGGTTTAATTGTTACATTTTTGCAATTTACAGTATGACTGAGTGTTTTGTTAGCATTTGAATTTCTATTTATAGGCAAGGAATGAAAGTAAATTATGATTTTAGCAGTTGTATCAAATCAGTAGAAGGGCTTTTGAAAGCCATGTAGAATATTTTTTCTGTGATCAGAAAGTTAGTCAAGGCAATCCAAGCCTAGCTTCTTTCATTAAGAAACAGAAAAATTATTTGTTTTGCTCCTATGGACTATTAAAAAAATATTATTTTTGAAAATGATTTCTAGTAATGTAGTGTAAAACTTCACTTGCCAAAATGTATATTGTCTAATTTTTCTATACTTTTTAATTTACTTTTTTTTTTTTGCATTTAGGTAGCAATTCTGTTTTCAGATGTTAGCTCTTTAATGTTAATTGTTTGAATGTCTACAAGGATTCTAAGCTTCTTTGATGATGTCAGTTTTCGAGCATTTTAATTGCAAATAGTCTAATACTGTTGGCACCTCTGTGTAAGCAGCATTTTTTCTAATGTAGCAATGGGAAACCAACTGACATGTAGATAACTGTAGCAAGGATCTTAATGGCTGGACAGAGAAGGGGTGCTCTTTAAGAGCCTCACTTATGAATCTCAACTGCCAAATCTCTGTCCTGTGATTGAGATGAGTCAGTAAAGAAACTACAATTCATAAATAAAAACAAATATAATTTTTGTTGTCAGTAGAGAAGAAATGCCTGGATGGCACAGAATTGAAGAAAGGCTTGAAAGGAAATTACTGCTGTATTTGGGGGCAGTTGGTCACTTTAAAAGAGGCATACTCATTCTGGCCTGTGAGTGAAGCCAGAGAGGTAGTATAAAGATTTTCCAAAAGGACTTTGCTGCTGAGGTCCAGTGAGATAGTTGTGGGAAAGACTGATACCATAACATGGTTCATCTTCCTGTCCCATCCAGGAAAACTAGCTTTCAGCCCAGTCAGTATTCAAGAGAACAGCAAATAGTTCCTCTTATCAGTCCTCATCAACTCATTCATTTTCTGGAGGGACAGGAAAAGCACTAGCAACTGCCAAAACTTTTGGGGCATCCTGGAGAGAAAATTAGCTCTCCAGGGTATAAATGCAAAATCTCAGACTCTTTCAACCAAATTAAGAGTTCAGACTGGCAAAGTAATGAACAGTTGCTTATGATTATGGATAACAAGGTAATCTGTTTTACAGTACAGTGAATTCTCACCCCATGTCTTTGTTACACTTTACCTTTATTAGTATTTGAAATTCAAAAATTTTTTAGCTGTTTTTCTTTTTCATTTTGATCAAAGGACATTAAAATATTTCTCTTTGCCAATAGTCCTGTGTCTGTATTCCCACACATACACAGAAGTAGTGTCTTTGCATTCCCATCAAGCAATGCCCTTATGTACCTCAGATACCATTAGCTGCATATCTGCTGATGCATTTTGCAAACTCCTTTAGAAAGCATTTTTCAAACCTATGAATTTAAGTTATTTTATGCTGTGCCGGCAATAATGCTTATTCCATCTGCTCCAATAGGTATCCCATTATTAGCCTTAGTATGGGAGCATCTACTGCTAACAACTCCAGCCATCAACAAGGACAAATGTGAGGAAATTCTTCCTGCTTCTTCAGTATTAGGAATCTCATTTAAAAAAATTCTCAATTATTGCGGCAATTATATCAGTTTTCATGTTAACTCAATTTCACTCAGCAAAGAACTATGCATTATACCTATTTTGACCTCATAAGAAAAACCTAATACCATCTAAATCTAATGCATAGCAAGAGAAAACACAAGTCTGATATGAAATCTACAGATGAAAAACCTATATATCTATGCTAAAGAGTGATTTTCATTTCAAAACTGACCTCATCTAAGGAAGAGTTACTTAAAGCATCATTAAAGTGTTTTAAGGATTTGGGGGGGGGGGGGAAAGAAAAAACCTCATATCAATAGAAATTAAATACTTTCAAGTATTATTAATTTGCCACATTTCCTCTTCCCATTTTTCCTTTCTAGTTCAATATGAGCACATCCCCAAATTCCACTCTATTGTTCTTTGGTCTATATTCTATCATTAATAATGCCAATTTCTTTTCTTTTTTAGTGTGTTTGCTTAAATTTAAAGTAAGATAACCAAAGGTAGATGTTTATGTTCTTTCTAAGCCTGTTTTCATTAATTTTTCCCTGTACCTGCTGCTGGCAATAGTAGTGCTTTTAGATGCAGCAATATTTTTAGTTAAGGTACTTTCTTTCCTACACAACTAGACATATAAGCTTTATAGAAAATGTAGTGATTTTTAAAAATTATTTATTTCCAGTATCTAAATGTACCTAACTGCCTGACTCTTACCCTGCTGTTATCACTGCAGTTGCCTCTTGTCATTAAGTAAATCTGTTTGAAATATTGTGCTGATCTCAAAGCTTACTATTTTTGCCATTAGAATTCTCCTATGAATGAGTCGCATTATCATATTTTACAGTATCAGAAATAAGCTTACCATTCCTGTTTTGAATACCTTTCAAAATTTTGCTCCTAATTATTAAATAATGAATCTTACATCTCATCAGGTTTCCCAGACCCTCTACTCTGCAAGTGTTATAACTGTAGCTCTTTTTAACTCGTTTTCCCTCCATTTCCTTATAATTGTTCCCAAAGTTTCTCAAAAATTTTGTTGTGCTTCTCATCAAAGATTATCCAGTTCATTAACATTATATGCTTGTCTATATCTTTAAAAATAAATTTACAACTTTGTCAAAAAAGTGTATGTAACTAATCCTCCCAGTTTTAGGGCATTTCATTGAAAGTTGGTTTTGGTAGAAATACAATTTTGTCTAAAAAAAAGCAAAGCATACTTTGGTATTCCTAGAAATTTTCAACTTTTCATCAAGAAAGTGAACTCTTCAAAATCACTAAAATTTAAGGTATTTCATAATTCAAATGTCTGCCCATGACTATTTCAGTAATCACTTCTATACACTGAATAAGATACAGAAGGCTTGCAGTTTGGATACAAAATGAAGTTGCTTTGACTGGGGTCGGCTTGTGCTCTCTTTCCTTATTCAGTGTTGGATGGTGGGCCACTACCTTCAGAAGAAAGCCTCTGATTGCATAATCCTTTTGACATTTGGAGTTGGTTGCCAATTTTTAACATCAAGTTGCAGAGGAAGATTACTAAGAAACAGCTACCAGTTTTGGAAGATTATTAGGACAGTGTGAAGTAGTCAAGTCACCAAGGTATGCTTAAAAGAAAAGAAGGGGAAAGTACCAGAAAACTGGATACACAAGTGAGACGGGATCAGATCAGGAATCATGAGCTACAGGGGCAGAGATCAAAAAAACCCTAGGGGATTCTAATCTGAGATCAAAGAAGTGCTTCAAACTGCTGAGGAAACTGAGACAAGGGAAAGCATGTAGGTGTTTTATCTAGATTTGTATACTTACCCTGGTGTCGGAGGTGTAGAGATTTGGTATCCTTAGAGAGCCTGTAAAGCTGTTTGCTGTGGCTATCATTTGCCCTGAAGAAACGAATTATCCCTCTTGGCTTCTCTTTTCTTTCTTTTTCGTTTTTTTTTTTTTTTTTCCTGCATGTAGTCAATGCTAGTCTAACAGTTGCAGTGATCTAAGATTGTGTGGTCTTTGCTCTGTGAAGAGTAATGATGAAGACTGTGTTTCATAAAGTCCAGTGGTAGCAGATGGAAACAAGGATTCATCAGCACTGTGCAAGGGTTTTTATTGTGTCAGAACCCATGAACATCTTTTTGAGAAAGCAGTAGCAAAGCTGATTTGACTCAATATGATTGTGGTAGTCCTTTATGCACAGATTCCCATCTGGGTGGATGCTACCCCAAGTATTACTGCAATACTTCTCGTGGGGGAGGAAAATATTGAAAAGGTAAAAACAATGCCAAAGCACCAAACCTGGGCATTTTTGATGGACAGACTTATTTCATTAACATGTTACTGAAGCAATATCCCATAAAGTTCCAGGGATGATGCAGTATTTTAATTTTGTCTTTTCAAACAGAATTGAATGAAATTGTTCATTCAGCATGTCCCCATCTTATTTGAAAACACATATTAAAAATATAAAAGGCCCAAACAAAATATATAGTTTGTAATCATTCTTTTTGTTTGCAGGAGGAGCCCCCAGGAATTAGCCCCCGGGAATTCTAGCATTCATTTTAGCATCTGGTATGTATGAAAAAGAAAGAAACTTGTCAGAATATAGGTGACATGAAGATGTAATTCCCTAAATCTGTTTTAGCCTGTGGAGTTTCTTTTTGCTTGATAATAATCTCTCTGTGATTTAGAGAGAGAGAGGTTATAGTTTGTAGTAGTTTGAGTTCTGACCCAACAACCAGGTTCTCCTTAGTTCTACCCAGTAGAACTGGCTTGGTATGAAGTCCTATTCAAAAGATTTTATGGGTTTTGTTTTTCAGAAATCAAGTCACATATATCTATGGAATATTGTAAGACACAGTGTTATGTATGTTTGCAAACTGTATCCTGAAGCTGCAGACGGGCATGTGTATAAACTCTGTGCCTTATGGTACACGTCAGCTAGCAGGACCGGCTTAAAGAAAATTTTCACAAATATTTTTTAAGTTTTAGAACATGTAACAGGAAAAAAAAAGTCCCCTTTTCAGTGAAATAGCAGCATGGCTTTTTGGGAAATAAATTAATTTTCTTCACTATTGATCTAATAGACAACACATTTCCACCTTGAAAAAATTATCTAAAAAACCCATCAGTATTCTGCATTGCTTATTAATAATTACGATAACTTTTTTTGTGAAGTATTTATTGGAGTAGAAAAAAACTCATACATCTAATAATCCATTTATAAAATTCCAATTAGTTAAGAAAAGTATATATTACTGTTCATTATTTTATATTGAACCACTGACTCTTTGCAGCGCTGCAGAGTGCACTTTTAAGGGAACTCTTTTAGCAGTGTCCGAGAAAAAGTGAGAAAATTGTCATTTAAGAAAGACACATCATAGTGCTTTGAAAATGTTTTGTTTACTACTAAACTTCTCACCATGCAGATAAGCCTGCACATTTTTATAAAACTTTTATCTTCTTTTTGATTCCTTGATAAGCTTGTAATAATATGAAAATTTGTTATAGGATTTATAATTCCTTTCTATAATGACTGCTTTCTGTTTCTTTATACCCCACATTACACTGCAAATATGTGAAGCAAAGTTATTAAAAAATCCAAACTAACAGAAATATGCATTCTTAATATTAATATTGAAGTTTATTATATCAACATTAAAAAAACCCCAGTAGTGGAACTGTTTCCAAAATAGTTCTATTACTACAGCCAGAAATATTCCCAGTGTTCAGAAACTACAGCTACATGTCTGAAAAAATGCAAAAATATTTGGAAGCATATATGAAAGTGTTTGCTATAATTATCAAATTATTAAATGATCATCATTAAATATATTCAATTCTGTGTGCATCACTTTTCACAGTTATATTAATAGTCAATGGTATGATGTTTCAAAGATATTCCAGGAGAAAAGAACCCCTTTACACATTTATAACAAGTTTTTGGAAGGAGATCAGATGTCAAATAAAGAAGATCAGAGGTTTCCATATTTTAATTCTGTTAAGATAATTATGGTAGCAATAGATTCAGATCTCTCATAGCATTATGTGAAGAATTCTCTACAAGTATGTTCTCATATTTAAAGTGTTACTGGATGTACATGAATTTGAAAGTCTTGATAGATTGCAGGGAAGTCAAATGGTTGTTGAACATGACGATATCTGAATTATTGATTGTCTAAATTGCCCAGAAGTTTAACCCCAATTACCACTCCTTGTTCAAGAGAATGCATCAGTACAGAAACACCCTGCAGTCTTGGGCCTCCCTTAAATAACTTTGCCTTATTCTACAAAAAGAATAAGCAGGAAAAATCAACTCTTTAATGATTAAACTCTTTTATTTGACAAGGTGGTCTTGCTCAGAATGAGATGCCATTAATGTATTACAAAAAAATATTGTTAATGCATCAATCTGTATCTCTTCCTTTAATAGATAGTATAAAATATATGAAGGAACACTGCTGATTATTAAGTGTTCAGCTTGATGTCTGCAGAAGTACATAATATGTTAATAGAGGGAACTGTGCAGTTATTTGGACATCTAAATCTGAGTCAGAAAAATTGCTGAGAAGCTACATGTAAAGTTAATAATTAAATTCCTTTTTTATTCTGATTTTTATTAGAATATTTAGATTACAGTATCAGATTTATATGCTATATATGTGCTTAAAATAATAGAGTTACCCTTTGATATCCTCTTGCTGTGAAAACATTTACCAAAGAGTGTTGACACTATTATTATTTTCTTCAGATAGATATTGAAATAATAAAATATGTAAACCCAAAATATAGCATAATTTTACTTATATAAGATGTGGTTTCAGTAATTAAATATCAACTGAAATGGAGAACAAGCCCTTTTCATTTATTCAGCTGTTGGCACTTTAACACTTCAACTCTTGTAATATTTTCTGCCTTAAACTTCTTTTCCTTATACCTTCTGTGTTGAACTTTCCTTGTATTCTTTATAGTGTCTTCCCTCGCACAGTGCAGCTTCTCAGCTGCTAATTCTTTTGCTATTCTTACAATGTCTTTTTTAATCTTACTTGTTCTTCATTATACTGAGAAATCAGGAAACATCATATTGAGATACCTAGGACAAATATAATGTATCCTCCCTCCTCATCTATAAATATATATTAGGTGATGTAGTCTTTAATTTGATGTTCAAATAGCTTTTTTTTTCCATATTTTCCATCTTCCTTCTGTGTGTAGGATGGCTGATACCTTTAAAAGTGGCCAGCCAGTATTTTACTCCATTACAGTAAATGGGACTACATTAAGGGTCATTTATTAAAGCCTTAGTTCTTAGAAGAGAATTCAAGGTTCCACAACTTGATTTATGCATGTGCCTAAGCCTGACATTCTAGAAATCTCCCTCAGGTGCCAAAAAAAATTCTGAAGCACCAGAAACCTACCTCAGGGAACTCTCTGCACAGTACTGTGGTTTTCAGGGCTCCTGAAGAAACTAATCCTTTGCTTTTATTCTTTAGGGCATATTACCTACAGCCACTTCAACAGACACAAGCTCACCCTGCTTCTGTTCCAAAGGAAGCAAAGCCAGGAGACTGCACAACACACTGTGTCACCAAGCCTGATCAGCCCTGCTGCAAGGCAGACAGCCTCATTTATGAGGAAAGACTGAAGATTTTCACTGAAACCTTCACTGAAGTTGTCAAGATGTGGTTGGACACCATGCTAGATAATCTCATCCAAGCTGTCTTTCCCATGAAGGGCTGGACAGGGTGATCCTTTTAAGGTCCCCTCCTGCCTGGGCTGTTCCAGGATTTTGTGATCCTTCCAAGCTCTCTGCCTTTTTCCCAAGGTCACATGACTCTTGGATGGCTCAAGGCAGTTCATCTTGTATTTGCATTCGCTGAGTATCAAGACAGCTTTTAAATACCAGCATTATACTGTACAAGTATTAACTCTGAGAGCTGACTCTCCTATGGGGTTCAGCAATTCAAACTGGCTTGGTTTGGTGTCCAAGCGGTCAGTTACTTCTTTGAAAATGTGTCTCTTTTTCCCCCTCTGATTGAAGAGGCAGGTGGGATCCCTTCCATCATGAGTTATGCTGTCATCCTTTGCCTTCTACAAATACTAATTCTGCAGATGGGGAAAGATTTGTAGCACACACTTTAGTTTCAGGGTTTCTGAAGCCTTGTCCTTACTGAATGCACTGCTTTTACACACAGCAGTCTAAAGCATCTAATTCTCCCTATGCTTTTTTTGAGGATATTAAATACAAATTGAATTGTCTCACAGAAGCTGCAAGCAAAATATCACACACAGTAAGTAGGAGTTTGCAGAGAAACATGTATCCTTCTAAAATCCCCTCCTAATGATACACAAATAAACTATGTTGCTTGGCCTGTTCAGCTATTTCTGATATTTTTTCTGATATTTTTCTGATATTTTTCTGATATTTTTCTGATATCAGAAAAATATCAGAAATAGCTGAACAGGCCAAGCAACATAGTTACTGGATATTTCTATCCAGTAACTTTCTGAAATTCATCAATGTACTGTAAAATAAACAAAATAATAATTTTTGACCCAGTGGAAGAAATACATGATTTTTAATGAAAATAGGTCTAACATGTTTTGCACATTTAGTTAATGAAAATATTTTAGTCTATCATGCCTTCATACTCTATGGAAAACACTGGGCAGATGCACTATGAAATCCAAATATTAACATGGTATCTTGGAGAAAAAAATCTTCTTATTGATTTAGGGCAAATATGGAGAGTAAGATAACGTCATTTTACTGGAAAAGGTTGTTCTCAGCTTTTGGAGCTGAACACAAGATTATCGTTTCACGAACCACTCTAAAGGTATATTTTAAAGAATTTTAGAAGGAAAAGCATAGAAATCCTCTCAGAAAGCTTCTCTCTGCAAGATGACCTTTCAGAATGGAAAAAGGTCAAACATCTTAACTAATGCTGTGAACCACCTTCTGTTTCCACAGGACATGTTCTCATTCAGGAAGTCTGATGCTAATTACTTTGAATCAAAGAGCCGGATGAGCGTAACCTTCCAGTTTGGGAGATATGCATCTGGTAAGAAGGGATTCTGCTAATGCTCAGGTAACTACTACATGGGAAAATATTCCCACTCATTCTTCTGTTTAGCAAAAGTTATTAGTCGCGTGTGAATCACAAATAAATGGAAGAGACAGAATGACATTTTAACTCTTTATCTTCTTTTTTCACCTGTTTGTACAGGAAAATTTTCTGGGGTGCTGGATGTTGTAAAATAGGAAGAAAAAACACAACAACACAGAAAGGAAAAACAATTGGATTTTTTTGGTACATTTGCTGGTGATTTGAACAAAATTAACTTGCTATGCCAAATCCAAAAAATGTGGATTTGATCCACAAGATCTTGCATCTAGCCTTGAGGAATTCCACTGTGAGATGCTAGTAACAGAATCATAGAATCACAGAATCGTTCGGGTTGGAAGGTTCTCTGGACGTCATTTAGTCCAATCCCTGATGCCAAAGCAGGTTCATCTGGAGCAGGTTGCACAGGATTACGTCCACCCCAGTGATTGCCTACCTCTATATTCTACTCAGTCCCAAGTGGACTGAAATGAAATGTATTCCTGTGTCACCATAGGCCTTAGAAGTTGCTATAGTATAGTAGTAGTACAGTAGTAGTAGATATACAGCGATAGTAACTTGAACCTTTGTGCTCAAAAAAATGTAATTCACGTGCAACATGCAGCTTTGCCAAGAGCAGGGCTTTCATAAGTTGCTGAGTTTCTCTTAAAAACAAAGTACCTGCAGAAAAAGAGCACAGTCTGTTCTCTGTATCCACAGTGGATGGAATCAAAAATGATGGCCATAAACAGCAAGAAAAAGTCTGGTGTGAGTTTGGGGAAAAAATTTTATCTCTGAGGAGAGTAAAATGTTGGAGCAGCATAAAATCTGGATTCTTAAAGCTATGTAAGTAGAGGTGATGAGAAATGGTCGTTGGCCTCTCAGGATTCTTTTCTAATTTAACTGTAGGTATGTATATGATATTCTTAGTATGACATGGTTCCAGATTTCAAAAGTCCAGGAGAAAACCCATGAGTTTAAAAAATAAACAACAGATTTTTAAGAAGCAAAATGGTGATGAATCAAGGCATCTTCAGAGTCACTCAATATTTTATAAACAATTATTAATTTTAGGTATAATATTTTGTGGTCTTTATTATATTTAAATGAAGGGGTGATGTTATTGTTATTTTTATGGTTAGGCATGCATGTCTGATTCTATTTGAAGAGAGTCAGTCTTCTTCTTGTACATCTGTCTATTTTCAAGTAAATCTGTTTTTATTGCCTATTTTTCTGTCTCAGAGAAGGCAACTGGGAGTTTTATGAGCTTTAACTAAAGGAACAGAAGCACAGAAAACTTTCGCATAGGTACCTTTGTTTCTGAGACTGTTGTTTAAATAGGCTATAAGCAAAAAAAAAAAAAATGAAAGGCTTCATTTATAGACATCTCACTTTGCTTTGAACATATGAAGCTTCACAGAACACATAGGAAAATGTCTAAAAGGATTAGAAGATTATTTTGATGACGGTCATGTCAGAAGACAAAGAAACCCATTCCTGAAGATCAGTCTAAAAACTGTCTGCAATGGCCAAAGTAATGTGGATGGAATTAATCAATTCAATTAACTGTAATACCTAGGTTGCTTTACTGTAGGAAATGAACTATTGTACCTTTGGGCAGCAGTGATTCAGTGGAACAGAAATGTTGTCTTGTTAACTGACATTTCTCTATAATTTCTTAGCAAAACTGAGGCCAAGCATGGCACAGCTGATTTTCTGAATCAAACAGTTTCACTGAACTGAATAAAAATCTCTTCTGCCCTCTGCTAATTAATTTTAGTCAGCAGATGCTTTAATTTCTTAAATATAGTCGCTTGCTCATCTTCTGAGTGTTCCTGAATTCATAATACCTTCATTTATCTTGTGAAAAGCAACCTGGAAATAAAATTAAGTTGATTCTTTTAAACAGAAAATAAGAAATGTATCACAATTCTATTAGTAAAATAGTCATACAGCACTTTCTGTGATCCATTAGAAGTTGGTGCTGAGATGGTGAGAGATGAAAAAAAAATTAAGTGTATTAATAATTCTATTTTTGTCTAGAAATCTTTTACAATTACTGGATTTCTATCATCATTCTTACTGAAGGGTAAATGACAGCATCAGCATTGCTATTGTGATATTTTCGAGGGGGTTAAGCCTTAAAAAAACCAGTCGCAGGAATGATTCCAATATATTTTTCTACAGTTTTTAGTATGTTATTTGTCTGTTGTATGCCAATCCTGAACATGTGTTTAGACAATATTGATGTCCTTATATTAGTTATTTAGCTATTCTATTTTCTTCACCACTGGAAACTAAAGGCTGATATCTATATCTCACCAGCTAGAGCTTTTAGTAGAGGTTTGTTTCATTTAACTTCTCTCCAGTACAGTGTGAAAAGAGTTCTTCTAATGTTGTCTAAGTAAACCTTTTGAAGATAGAATTTTCCTTACTTTTTATTGCTCAAAAGACAGAAAGTTTGAAAAAAAAATCAGTAACTAAATATTTAGCAAAATGTTAGCTTAAAGGTTGTACCTGGTATTCTTTTTCATTTATTCCATAATATACATTGTAATTATTTGGGAAATAATATATCTATAACTTAAATAAATTAATCCATAAATTTGGTTTATGATGCAATATTATCTGAGCATGCATTCCCAATAGGCACACATGCACACCCACCCATCACAAATACTCATGTGCATGCTGCCAGCCATGCACATAACAGAAAGGCTCAGCACTCATACAAACAGGACCAATAGCCTCATCCAACTCCCCTCTCTGGCTGAGCAGGGTGGAGGTGCGCTAGTGGGAATATATGTACAGGATGGATCCCCCTAGCAGCTGAACTGAGATATTCAATCAAGCCAGCAGTGGCCCTGGCTCCCAGTACCCTCAGCTGCTACCAGTGGGACACACGAACCCCTGAGTCTGCAGGCCCACTCCAGCTGCTGCTCCAGATACATGTGTACTGTCCAGCTGATCTCACCCCTCAGAGCCCCCAAGACCCTACAGTCCCTCTGACAGTCGGGAACACCCTAGTCCCTTCCATAGCCAGGTCCTCTTGTGGTCTCACCCTTGGAAACACACACACCTGCCTTGCTCCCAGTCCACGTCACACACTTGCAGCAAGTCCAGCTTGTCCAAGGCCCTGCTAGTCTTCACACACCCACTTGCACACCCTCACTCACACCATGGACACATGGGCTTCTGAGCCCTGATCTCTTCTCAGGGGTTGATGCTTGCTTTCACTCAGGTTTTTACAGATGTTGTACCCAGGAACACAAGCCCTTTGTGCAGAACATGAACAGGCAAGTCCACTGATCACCTACTTTTTATGTTCTGCCTGCTCAGTTACCACTTTATCCCTTTATTTTTCCAGAATTCTTCCTGCTTCAAGCCCTGTTGATCTTTTCCCCACCGAGCACAGTGCTAAACCATAGTGACTTATGACCAAAGCTATTTTTCCAGCTCCCATGGTTCCACCGGGTGGGACACATGTGGATTGCTCAGATGAAGACAACAATTTAGTGCAAAGCTCTGGTCTGTCTGTCATTGCACCATCATGACTAGCTGCAGCACTTGCATGAGAAGACAGGGTGCTGCTAGGATGGTGTGTCTGACAGTCAGCATTTTCCTACGAGATTGAGCACAGCCACTCATAAAGTGTATCTCTGAGATATTGCGTGATTAATTTACTCTGAATGTATTATGTTAGAAAAGTGAGGAATCTTCAAAGAAACAATGGTCTACTGGACATGGAGTCTAAAGGCTGGATACCAGATACAGCAGATGAGGGTATCACCAAAGTGGTTATTCTGTTGTCCTTGTGTCTTCCAACATTAAAGTTCTCATATTCTCATATTCTCCTGTTTCTTTACAGGTTTGTTTTTTTTTATTTATCTGCAGATGAGAGAGGATCCTTTCAAGAGAGGATTCTGGTCTTAGCCATACCAAAAAGAGGTGTGTGTTTTCCCCAAATTTCTGGGTAAGGCTTTAGCTACTGGTTCTGTTAAATTTAGTTTAACTCTAGATATTTAAACCCAACCTTGTTACCACCATCAATGCCTGGCTACAAAAGCACAGTTATACACTTGTGAAAATGAATGAGCAAATGAATATTAAAACTTGAAAGGCAATTATTACATGTCCTCAAGGATTATGTCAAGAATAGCAAAGAGTCCACTGATACTTCATGGTATTAATAGTCTTATATTTTTTTCATGATACTTTAGAAATTAAATGTGTTGACACTTCACCTTTTATTCAGCTAATCTTACTCTGTAAAATACTGTTTTGATATCCAGCCAGACTTCCAAGCAATCCTTCATCATAATTTCACTCATGAACAATTTATTATTTTACCTGTGGCAATATTGTAAAAGAACAAATTATTTTTAAAAGAGCCTTGATCTTTCTTAAGACTGTCTCAGCTCCTCTTATTTGCTTGTCAGTTATAAATTGTGGCTGCTCAGTATATGGCCGTAGCTCTCAAGCTCACATTGACTCAACATCAATAAAATATAACTATGGTTTGGTTGTTATTTAGAAGAGTAACGTCCTTTCTCAGAAATTATTAAATTAGTTTCCATGCAAAACATTTATGTCAGATAGATATAGGAAAAAAATTGTGGTTTTCCTCTGGGAAACAGATATCCATACTGATCTTTCATGAAATCTGCTGATCTTTTCTGCTGATTAGCATTAAGATGCACCTAAAGACCTTGACAGAAGCAAAGAGTATAATTATTCATTATTGTCCTTAGATGAAATCTCAGCTACTAGTCTAGCCTGAGATGTTTCATAGACATAGATTCCCTTTTTTGTTGTTAGTGTGTATTCCCATTGTTGGGGGGGCTGTTAGGAGGCAGAGGAAATGATGTTGTCAGTGAACTGCTTGTATGTAGTCCTATGTCTGAGACCTGGACATTGCAGAACAGGACTGCAGACATTATCTTGGTATACTGGCAGCATGAAAAGGAGCAAGTTGTATGCAACTTGTATGAAACATAGACCATGACTGATATTGTCAGAACTCAGATGTCAAATAATGACTTAAGGAAACAGATACAGCAAAAGGAAAAAGAGGATGACTGAGAGTAAATCTACCACTGCTTGCTAAAATTCATGAAAATGGGAATTTAAGACAATTTTAGGCTTCCTAATTACTGTTTGGTGATCCTGTTGTGTGAGTTAGCCAGTAAGGATATTATGAACTGTGTTTGGTCAGTAATCTGCCATCTTTTGAAAGTAGCTTTTTGCTACTGCTTTCTATTCTTTTGCTACTTTGAAATTCAACTATTGATCAAGCTGATATAAGCAGTCAGGGACTGAAACTGATAAGGAATAGAGCACAGAAATTACTGAGCTATCAAATTGTGAGAGGCAGGCAGCATCACATCTTCTAAGGTCTGCACTAGTGGCTTAATTGTTTTCAGAAGCTATTTAGGATGATGTAAATCACATAAGCGTACAAAATATTGTATTATCCAATTTCATATTATCACAGCTGCTGCTAGGAGAGAGCTCGATGCTGATTTCATTGTCCCTTCACTTTCTCATTTTCTTTTGCCTTCTCCCTGTGCACATATATGCAATCAGGTATGATCTCTGTAACTGCTGTAGGACTATAAATATTGCCTCTAGGATCACCTTAGTCTGTAACTGCCTGATGACAATAATCTTCTTTTTCATCTTCCAGAAGACATAATTTTGAAATGTCAGACAAAAGGTGTTGGAAACTGTACATCCCACCAAGAGGTTGGAAAGTAGTGTCTGAATCTTTCCTGCTTGCTGAGTTTCCAATTAAATTAATGTTGATGTATTGTGTTTCTAATAGTTAGCCTACTTAAAGCTTTGAATAAGTGTTTATTTTTATTTACGTTGAGTAGATATATCTTCAATTCTAGTTATAAGAACAATTTAGAATGCCATTCATTCTTAAGTATTTACATTGAGCTCTAGATGAATGCTTAAAGTTGAAGAATAAGTAAAGTTATATTTAAGTTTCATAGCTTGTACTACATTATAATTGCCATATGGAAAAAATAAATGGAGTATTTTGTATTTGCATTTCCCTGGTTAAATTTATTAGGCACAAGAGATAGCAGGGTTTCAGTGCATATGAAACAAATGGTGTATGCAATGAAGATCATTCACTGGTTTGCTTTACTAAAATATCTTTTCACAGACCATGAAAATATTTAATAGTGAATATGTTACGTTCAAAACCCGGATAACTATTATGATGATAACATAAGACACATACCCAAGAAGATGACAATGGTGCTAGACAGAATTTTAATTCTCATCCCTTCTACATGTTAGTATTCTTTTACTGTTGTTTTATAGAACATATTTACAGCATATATTGTAATTTTGTATTTTATAACAACATTGGATTAAATGAGCAATGAAAGTCATAAATAAAAAAATTAAGACTGGTTCTTGCATCTAAATTTACTTGCTATGTCAAGGTTTTTGTAGAACAGAGACAGCAATATTTACAGTTGAATCTATCTCACCTGTTAGTCTTTAAATCTACTCTATGTAAAATTTCGAGGCTTCCTCTAGAGTTAATGGAAAGGGATAAGCACACTCACCCGAGCCTTATTTTTTATGTTTCTATACTGATATTTATAGAATAGAAGGAATTTGATTCCAAAATGAGCACTAGAGAATCATGGACCTGGACTGAGTTCTTAGTTTTATACACCATCAAATATGCTGACTGAGCTCCTAAAATTCCAAATATGATTATAAATTATGCAGCTGTGCTCTGGTTTCTACTGTTTGGATACATAGAAAAATTCTTATTGAATGAAATATTATCATTTGAAGTTACACCATTAGAACACCTGCCAAATATATCTTCAGCTATTGAGTTATTTGTTATGAAAACATACATTTTGCTATGTATATTGGTGACTATACTTTAAAGCAAAATATAATGGCTGAATTCTTATTAAAGCATAAAACTTATTTTGAAATGGGAAAGAGACAGATATGTGTTTTGTAAGTAATTATGCATAAAACTCAAATTGTGGCATGGGAAAATACTTTTTTTCAATATAGCAGATGCCTTTCAGTGTCTTCAGGGGAAGTTAAATTATTTTACTGACATCAAAAGAATGTAATTAAACACCTATGATGGCTAAACAAAATAATAGCAGGTAGAGACTTCTTCACATTACATGAAGTAACTATATTCTCACAAATTGTTTGGGCATTTCCGCTGACAGCTTATATATGAAATTTGATTTGGACTAATTAAAATCTGTGGTGAACATTACACATATATTTATTCCACATCAGAAAAATTAAAATAATTAACAATTGATCTCTAAGTGTGGGCTTGCTACTTTCAGCAGCTTCCTAGTACAAAATGTGCTGTCCATCTACTAAATGTACTGTAATTGAAAGCACAAATAAAAACACAGAAGAGAGCCTCATATGGCTAACCACTCCTGCTAGACAAGAGTCCTTAGAAGAGAATTCAAGTAGAGAAGACATTTAGGAACCAAAGTTTGTTTATCTAAAATTTTAAGGCCTGAAATTTTGATTCTTCAATTAATAGTAGCTATAGTTCCCATCTTTATTTGATCTTCTAATAACCATATTTCATTGTTTTTTAATTTCTAGTTTGTCTCTAAGTGTACTCTCATTCACAAATTCACTCTGTGTGTACCTAACCTGGAATATGAGATGCAGCAACTTTTCCTCACTACCAAATATTTAAAGAAAAGAACTATGTGTCAGAAAAATTATTTAAATGCCTAGCTTTTAGGTGGCTGAAGTTACTTATGACTGGCATTGCGGCAATATGATTTTAAAACATCTTGTCTGCAACAATTACTTGAGAAGCTAGCAAGAATGACAGGTTAATAGAGATGCTCCTTTTCCTGTATTAGCATGAACTCTTCATTAGAGAGGAATTAAAATTTCTTCTGATACATGGTCATTTCCCCAGATTGTTTTTTTCGTTGTTTTTTCAAGTCTTTAAACTTCAGATATTATTCCCTTTTTAAATCTGCAAGACACCAGAAGAATGCAAAACTTTCAACACTTTCTGTTTCTGAAAACAGACAGAAGATGCTTAGAGAAAAATTATATATGGAGTAGTTGGATGCAAATTCTTTCTCCCTGTCTTCCTTTCCTCCCCTCCCAATGCATCTACTAGTAAATAAGCAAGGGATTTTCATTTGGCTCAGTTAAAGGGTTCTGATGATGCAAAAATTATTTTGTCTTTCATTACATATAATTTTACCTAGTACTGTTTGAAGAGATTCAGAATCAAATAATCAATTCCTTGGTTTTGAAGGCTTTGAAAGCAATGCAGAGATGTAGATCTGAATCTACTCTATACTAAAGACAATACACTCCTTATTTCCCACAAAGAGTAGTGGTTTATGTTTTTTCATGATGTGAAGGAAAAGATATAAAAGGACAGCTGAAAAGAAGATCCATGTCATTAAACAAAAGGAAATAACATTTACCAAGATACTTATGTTTATTTAGGAAGTGCTGAGAGTGTGCTTTTGTGCATGCAGTGAAAAAACATATTTTCTTGCATTTTTCTTATGTCACATTGTAAAAATTCAGCTATAAGTTATACCATGATCCCCTTCAGTTTACTCCCAGTGTACATAGAGAAAATACATAGTGACTGTAGATGTTGAATTGTAAAGCCAAGGCCTGGAGAATTAATGAGCACTATAGTAATGTATAATAGACAAAATCCTGCAAAATTATAGGCCAAGTCCTGCCAAATATCTTCATCTCAGCTGTCAGACCATGTAACAGGAAAAGTTTTATGCTTCAGCTGTATGCAGCAAGTTCTGTCTGGATTATGCTAATACAGAAACACTTTCCTATCCCACTTTTAATACCAGCTTCAAAATAAGATTGCTAGTGTGATTGGTTTTATGGGAGAATCATAAGCCTACAGGCATATTACTGATGTTGTTTATGGCAAGGAGTTACGAATTCAGACATGAAAGCAAAGGAATTCTCATTAGCATGAATATTTTAAGAAGTTACTTTAAGATTCAACATTAACACTGCATTGAAAAGGTCAGTATTATGGCAATAATTATCTTTAAGGTGTTAGCTTTAAATTTTATCAAAAGGCATGCATATTCAGACATTTTTCTGATCAATGGAAAAAGACTGATTAGAAAGCCAAGCAAAATGACGGTTTGGAGAAGAGATAGTTGGAGTTTTTTCTTTTGAAATCATTAAATCCTGAAACCGAAATTCTTTAGTAGCACAGAGAACTGAGTCTGTACAATTTGGGCCCTCATCATGTCAGCAGAAAATGTTTTTGTGTATAACATTCAGTGCAAGGGAATATTGTATGTTCAATATCAGCCAGCCTGTGGCCTACAGGATATAGGAAATAGATTTCAGCCAAATTACATAAAGGTTAAAGAACTGTCCTAGACTTGAAAACCAAGTAATTTGTATCAACATATTACTGCTCAACCTGTGTTACCTGAACTCCTCTAACAAGTTATTGATACAACTGTTGAATGTTAATTTGTGACTCTATCACAGCTTGCTATTGGCAATGTACACAAACTTGAGTTTTTAAATGATTGTTTGACAAAACCCTACTGCACATGCAACGGTGATTTTATGTTCTAGAGAATAGTCCATCTACTATACAAAACAAAGAACAAGAGAAAGGTTGGTAGAGGCATTTGCATGTTTAATGAACTTGTGTTATTTTAGATAATCTACTCAGAATGACAAAAACTGGTCTCATGTGGCTAATTCTAAAACATCATAGAATTTCTAAGTATCTTGCTTTCTAAAAATTGAAACCTAAAGCATGGTCATAACCAACCCAATGGAATGCTAACATTATCCTCCTTCAGACAGGTAGAGGCAATTGCAAACAGAATTAAAAATAAATACTGGCACAGTTGTAAGTGATCTTATTGCAGAACTGGAATCATTCAGGCTGCATGGGACGGATGGAGATCCACCCTCCTGCTTAAAGCAGGATCGACTCTGTGATCAGACTGGGCTGTTCACATCTTCATCTAGTCAGACAAGCCTCAAAGGACAGACATTACCTGAGCTTTCCAGGCATTCTGTTAGTTATCCTTGGTTAGTGCCATAGTTATTTTTTTCCATATGTAAAGGTGGCATCTAATTTTTCCTTTTTTTTTCTGCCATCCTCATTAGTAGAGAGTCTGGGTTCATCTTGTTGGTAACCTGCCATTAGGTACTGGAAAGATGCTATTAAGTCTCCACAACGCCTTCTTGTCTTCATGCCAGGCAAGCTTTTCTCTCAGCCTCTTCCCTCATCTGTCATTATGCTCTAGTAAATCACATTTATAATGTGCATAGAGAATAGAAGTATAAAAGTAAGATATATATGTAATGATTTAAAAAGATCCTATCATAAAGGCTTAAAAACATAGCTAAATCAGATAGTAGTAAGAACTTAGCACGACTGACATTTGGATACTACTTTAAAGCATTTTACTAGGTGCTGTCAAGCTTGCTATAAGTCCATTAGGAAAGTGATTCTTATCAAAACCAAAGAAATGGAACTAAACAAAAGGCATCAGCAGGTAGAGTGGAAATGAAGAAATTAACAGAAATACTTATAAGAAATGGAAGATGGGAGAAGCTAATGCTACTGAACATCAAACATAAACTAAGAAGTATGGGAAACTATTGACAAAGATAAAAGGTACAAAAAGGAGGTTTTGGTAGAAAGTACAAAGGTAAGTAATTATTTAATGTACAATAAGAAATAAAGGATTCATACTAAGTTATCTTAATATATATACACTGGAAAAAATTTGCTGAAAAAACGTTCAAGGATCTGTCTGCTCAAAAACTGTTGAATAACTAAACAAAATGATCTGCATATTTACTGGCACACCCATCCAACTTTGATTAAAGGCAGAATAGAACGTACCTAAATTTAGACATTATTAACAAAATACTTGAACGGGGTAATCTAATAAATACCTGTCAAAATGGATTTATAAATAATGACAGTCATATATATGTACTGATACTTCTCCCTATGAGCTAAAAGCATGGTTTGTAAAGATATTGATGCGTTGTCTGTGGAGACTTATGATTAACTGTGGCACTATATTTTCATAAGGTGGATTGATGTGAGAGTAGAGCTCAGTGGCTTACAAATTACAGACCTGCATCTGCTGGTATTTCTAATGAGATCTCACATGAACTTATTCTTAGTTCAACACTTTCAACATATTTTATTAATTATGTGGTGTGAAATTACTACTGACAGAGCTGTAAGCATGACAAAGGTAAACACTTACAAATTAAACACTTGAAGACAAATCAATGCTATGTAAGAATTTAAATCATTTAACAACCTGGATGCCATCAAAACATTTGTGTGAAGCACAACCGAGTATGAGATTGTGCTTCTGGATTAAAAATGTCCTAGAGGTATGAGGAGAATATAGTCACCCAATACAGAGGCTTAAACTGATTGTCTGTCACAGTGAAAGCACATACTCATGAGAACAGCTCAGGCAGCTGCTGGATACAAAAATCATGTTTTGCTTCTCTTTTGTTGCAAAGAGAAGCGAGACTATTTTATATCACTCCCTTTGGCATTGTGTCACTGGAATGCTGCAGCAAATTATGGAATTACTAGTTCAAAGAAGAAGCTGAAAAATCAAAATTTTAGAAAAAGCCATGACAATTCTAAGCTAACGCAGGTTTTATCTCCAAAAGAAGACAGAAGACCGAAAGATGACGTGACAGTATAGTCTTTCCTGAAGATAACCTCTTAATGATAAATAATAAATCTGTTCATGCTCTTCATTCTAACAGCCAAACCAATATCTAAAATCAAGAATGGAATAAAATAATAAACAAATGTCAGTACTGACAATAATTTCTCAGTGGAAAAGTTTACCAAGATATTTTGTGGATCTTTACTCACTTGAAACTTTTAAACTGAGTTTGCATGTGATAGAAAGAGAGATGCTGTAGTTCTCCTAGAGCTTTTCAACAGGACGCAATAACTGACTCGAAATTCTCACAGTTTGTCACGTGGGACAGGTTAAAGATGAGCAAAAAAGTCTTTCATAGCCTCAAAATCAATGTAATATGATGATTCAAGGTAACAGGTTCATATAGTCCATTCATTAAGATGAGGATATTGATCTGTGTTGTTTGTGGAAGGAGTGCTCTTTACTGTTCCATTGTCAATTAAAATAGCTTTCTATCATGTTTTGATACTGGTTGCTAAATGAGCTTACCAAATAGCAAAGCTGTAAATGCTGTGCCTGTTGCCTGTCAAGATATTAAGGGTGTGCCTTCTCTATTACTGATAGTACTTGCTTTATCAAGCAGGTTGATGTATGAATAGCTGACAGGGTTTTCTGGAAGTTAGATTTGGCACATACTGACTTGATTGCACAAAACATAGTCTTGTGGACAAGTTAAGAACTGTAATTTTGCTGAATGATTGAAAGAACAAATAATACAGATTTTGAAGATTTTTTAATCTCGAAGATTTTTCTAATGAATTATGAGAATGTTTGTGTTTTCTAGCTTGTTCGATTTTGAAAGATTATATCCTCTTATCTTATAATAATTCCTTGCAACTGAAATTTCCTACTAACTAAGGGATAATTAATTCTATTTTGAAAAGTGAGTTGCTTAAAGTATTTGCTTTGAAGGTGGCTGTTGCCTACCATTGTTTTGTTATGAGGTTAAGCTTCTCTTCAAGTCAGATGGTGAGTCTAAAAGCATAAAAGCAGTATTTTGTGTTTTTAGTTTAAGTGAATGTAAAAACATGTATGAATTAAATATGACAGAGAGTAATAGCAGATAAGCATGAGAGTGCAAAAAATGCTTCTCAGAGTGGTAAGGCGGAATTTTACTAGTTAATTTTTCCAGCAGATTTAAATAAATTAAAAAGGAAAGAAGGAACGCTGCTTTAGATCAGTTATAATCACCAGTGCACTCCATAGACTAAAATGACTGTTACAATGTAGAATCTCTAAAATAACAAAAAAAATCCATTTAGAATATACTTATTAAATATGAATTTGTTTAAGGAGTCTTAAATATTAATCTTTGGTTATAATAAAATAATATCTTGCTGTGCTATGAACATTTTTTCTTCTTAGTGAATAAGGTCAGGGTTGTGCTTAAATTTTCTAGGGCAATTTGTATTGCATTAAATATGGTTTACCAACAACACTGGAAAACAGCTAACAAATATACTTCAACATAAAAAAACTTAAACATAAAAAAACTTAAACATAAAAAACTTAAACATAAAAAAACTTAAACAGTTTTGGGTTTTTTTAGAGTTTCTTAGTGCATGCATTACCCTACTTTGTAAAAATTAAGCTCCTGTGTGTTGGGTTTGCAGGACCAGCTTTTGGTACTGGGAGAATACAGGGGTGGCTTCTGTGAGAATCTGGTAGAAGCTCCCCTCCATGTCCAACAGAGCCAACGACATAGAGCTCCCCTCCTAGCCAAGGACAAGTACCTCAGCAATAGAGGTAGCACCTCTGGGATAACAGGTTTACAAAGGAGTAAAACTTCTGGGAAACAGCAACTGGAGAGAGGAGTCAAACTACATGCGAGAGAGCACCCTGCAGATAACAGTCAGGGAAGAAGGAGGGGTAGGTCAGTGGTAGGTTCTCCTGCTGCTCAGAGGAGGTATTGCAAACTGGGAGTAGGCTAAGCCCAGGAGAAAGAGAGGGGTGAGGAGAGAGTGTTGTGAGATTTGGGTTTATTTCTCATTAGCTTATTCTGAATTGCTAATGTAAAAAATAAAGCTAATTTCTACAAGTTGAGGTTGTTTTGCCCATGACAGCAATGGGTGAGTGATCTCTCCCTGTTCTTATGTTGAGCCAGGAGCCTGTGGTTGTGATTTCTCTCCACAACCCCACTCAGGATGGGAGGGATAGAGAGGCTTTTGAGGGGGCAGGCACCTGTTGTGGTTTGGGTTTATTTAGTCAGGTGTTTTATTAATGTTAGTTAGGTTTGTTCCTTGTACTCCCCCATTGTTCTCCTCACAGTGGTTTGTTCCAAGTTGTTTACCCCGAGAGTTCCACCACTTGGATCCCTGGGTACCTGTCACTCTTCCCACCTCTCCCTGTTTTCTCCTTATTTGGTCTCATCAGTCAGGGTTGTTCGCTCCCTGTGGGTTGTCAATCCTATCTCTCGTTTGTCCCCACTGGACAAAACAGGTTTACACCCTTGTCTGCCCACTCCCGATTTAATCTGCTGCCACCTTTTTTTATTGGCGTTTGTCACTGCACCTACTCCAAGAGCACCTTTGTTCCTGCCCCACCTGGGGGAATAAAGACTCTTTGAGCTCGCAAACAAAGTGTCCTCCTCTCATCTCTTCGTCTCCTCTCAGCGTGTGAAGCTACCAGAGCTGTGTTACCCACGCCGCAGCGCTCAGCACTACCAGGGTGGCAGATGCCATTCCCCTGGAGTGCCCACACACGTGGTGGCCACCCGGCCTCACATGGGCAGTGCTAGCCGGAGCATCTCCACTGCTTGAGGTCGTGGCAGGTAGCCACCGCAGGCACCTGGTGTCCAGCTGGGGTCAACCCAACACAATCTTGCCAAGGAAACACATACGATTTTGTACTACTGTCAGTAAGCTGAAGTATGAAAGTATTTGATTATGGAACATGGAAATAAAATTGAGGGCATCAAGAGAACTGAGATGCTAAAAGAGCATTTTAGAGCATAAGGATTTGTATTAAGTAAGTAATATCACTAAATGAAAGCAAGGTTAGTGAAATACATGTTATCTTGAAAATTATTCAATATGTATATATGACTAAGTGCTCCTAGGGAAATGTCCTGCTATTTCAGGGAATAGCAATCAATATTTGTGACCTGAAACACAACCCTTGAAAAAGATGTTGCACAATGATATATGTATACAAAGAAATTTAATAATTTGTTATTTGCTGCTTTGTGGTTAGCACATGAACTGAATGTACAATGATAAGAATTGCTAGCATTTGACTGTATGCTTAATGTATGGATAATAGCCAGTTAAGAAGGGCTTGCTAAAATTGTGAAAGAAGGCAGTAACTACTGGAAGACTGTGTAATGGGAATAAAATGTACTTGCCGGAGGAAACAGGATGTTTTACTCTTTGCATTCCAGCCACCTTATTTTGGGCTTTGATAACCAATACTAGTGTTATGCTTGCTACCTCTGGTACACTCTATTTAAGAACCTCAGTCTGATCACAAGGCAAGCTTTAACAAGCATTAGACTCTAAAGCACAGTTACAAGCAGTCTTGTTACTTGTTACTGACTATCCCTTGTGATGCCCGAATGACAGTGGAGTTCCCCGAGTGCTCAGATTGGTGAGTGTATACATGCTCCATATAAATGCAGCATTGTATTTGCATACTTTTGTACCTGCCCTTTTCTGGGACTTCTCAACAGGTAAGTCTTCCATTCTCATGAAAGTACTTTATTAAAAGAGTATTTTAAAAGCTATTGTTGGCTAGTTGCCCGAAACACACTCAGTGTTGGCCTGAATTGTGTGGATGTTTATAGATGTGCATACGATGATTTTGAAATAGTTTAAAACTTACTCCATTTCAACACAAAAGAATTAATGCACTTCAAGCTGATGTGTTTAAACTCACTCCAGATATTCCTTCTACATGTCATACTCTTTGCACACTGGATCTGGGTAAGTATTTCTGTGTTTGTTTTCTAAAATGACAGTAGTTATTTGGTAGATAGTGTACAAACACTTCTCTTGAAGATAAGTTTCTCCAAGATTGTAAATGTTTATTTTCTGGGCTAACTCCCTCCCTAACAAATTAGTTCCAAATAAAAATTACTATCAAATACAAGATGTTTTTTTAAGGTGTTATAATTTACTTAAGCTGAGTGGGTGAAGGTGCCTGTGCCCAGTTAAAAATTATTATTCTATGAACAGCTACCTACACAGTATATGACTTTACAGCAGGTATTTTCTTTATAATTGCTCTCATCAGAACAGCACTCGGTGTAGCGTATATCAGGCATATTGGATTTTGCCAAGGAATTTTCTTACTCCTTACAAACAATGAAGGAAAGCATTGTCATTGTATTATCAATCACTTCCTCCATTTTTCAGCTCTTAGGAAATTCACAGCTCAGGAAACCTCTGATGTGTGCAATCCAGTTCAAAAAATTTACTACACAGTTTCCCAAAAGAATCATTTATATGCCTGTTTAGATTAGTTTTTTATGATCTTGTTTCTAAATTCCCATGCACTTGAAAAATAATAGTGATCCAAACAGTTGGAAATCTTTTAGTCATCTATAACCAAAATTAAGAACCTTACCAGTAATTTAGCTTAATAAAGTGTGTTGGAAATATGCTGTTCTTTTTATCATGGCTGCATCTGATATATATTCTTGTTAAACCATACATTTTTCTCCAACTGAAATAATATGTCACAGTTGCTAAAGTGACTATAAACAGCATCTGAAGAGCTAAGTGTATAAGGTAAGTTACCATGTAGTATATTTCTGACTTAACAAGCTCGGTTTATCTAAATTAATACCTTCACTCAGTTGTTTATAACTTACCAGTTGTGGTCTTTTGCAAGCTGTGTGTTTGCACTGTATTTGCATGCAGGGAAATTTTGTTTCGTCATATAAATTCTGAAAATTCATTAAGCAGTGACAAGCCATTCATTTAAGTGTTTGCATACAAAATAAGAATATAAGTACCCATCTTCTTATAGGTATGAATTTTCATGAAGTTTTAAATTCAATTTTGTATTGATATGTATGTGAATCAGTGCAATGCATATGTAGTATTGACTAGAAACTGCCTGTTTGTGGATATTGCTAGTGTACCTATTTAATTACAACAAATGTTGCCCTTCTGTGAGACTTTGGTTTTGCTAGTTAAGTTCTGAAAAAGAAATCATAATTTCCAAAAGAAATGAGAAAAATTAAAACCACAGCACTACATTTCACCATCTGAAATCTAGACCCTAAAATGGGTTAATGTGACTTCTTCCCCATTTTCTTACTTCACTTTCTGCATTCTGATTTCATGCACCCATGCCATGAGTATTTAATTCAATGTGATTTTCACACTGGAATTTCCTTTAGCAACTCTAGCTTGAGCCCTACTAATCAAAACCATTGTACCCAGAAGATAACATACAATGGGGGGCTTGGTTGAGCTTGGCTGGCTTCCTGACACCCACCTAATTACTATGTCACTCACCATACTCGACAGGATGAGGGAGAAAATAAGATAGAATAGGTGAAGATAAAGATGAAGATAAAGATCTTCAAAGATAAAGAAGGAAGATCACTTGCCAATTATCATCCTGAGCTTAAAAGATTTGGGGAAAAGTAATTTTTTGGCAATTAAAATTGCAGCAGGTAGGTGAGATACAAAGACCAAAACTAGACCACCCTGCTCTTTTATACTTTATACACTCTGAGCAGTGCAAAGAGATTGGGAATGGGGGTTGCAGTCAGCCCATAACAGTTCCTTCCTCTCTTCCTCCTTGTGTTTCTTCCCTTCTGCAGTGTGAATCCTCCACAGGCTGCAGTCCTTCAGGATAAACCTTCTGCAGTGTGGGCTCCTCTCTGCAGGCCAGTGTTCCTTCAGGGCATATTCATCTGCTTCAATGTGGGCTCCTCAACAGGCTGCAGGGAAATACCTGTTCCACCATGGCCCACTCAACTGCCAACAGACAAACCTGCTCCAGCACCTGGGGCACCTCCTCCCACTCCATCTTCTCAGACCTTGGGATTTGCAGGATTGCATCTCACACATGTACTTCCTCAGTCCTCACTGCCTGTGAGGTATTTTTTTCTTTCTTAAATGTGTTTTCTCAGAAGTGCCACTAGCTTAGCTGGCAGGATCAGCTGTGCCCTGGGAAGGGTCCATTTTGAACCTGGCTGGACCAAGCCATGTGTAGCATGGAGCAGCCTCCAGTTTTTCAGGTCACCTGCTGCATCTCCCTCATTACCAACACCTTCACACCTACATCCAATGCAAAAAGTAAGCTAAAAATATCTAATGAGAACAAATAATAAATAGGGTCACTTGGCAACTTGAAAAAAATGAATATATTCAATCAGAACTATCACTCTAATATTTAATCTTTTATTTCTCTCATAATATAATCTGCACTATATATTCATAGATTTTAATTATGTTAAATGTTATTGAAATAAAGTTTCATTTGATGATAATAATGCAAATGGATTTGTGTTCTCTATGGGTAATATTAAATTGTCTCAGTTAAGTGTGTCTGTGATAACTTCACACAGAATCCCAAAGGTGCCAGAAGCAATGTAAGAAGTGATGACTAGAAACTCAATGAGGTTGACTTAATCTGTTTTCACCGAGACTGTTAATTAAATGTTAATAATATTTCTGCAAAGTACAGAAATTACCTTAGGAAATTTTTGTTAATCCCTGTAGACACCGTGGCCTTAGTAACAACAGTCTTCCCTTTCAAGAAAAATAAATAGAGGACAGAATGGAAAAAAAATATTAGCCATTTCACCTTACAAATAATTTCTGTATTCATATCCAGAGTAACCCTTTCGATTTTTGTTTGTATGTATATGTCTAATTTAAATTAATATTTTTCTATCTAATTAGAGTAATAGCTGCATGAAAAGGTGTAGTTTGTTGTCATTGCCTCTTAGAGGGATACATAGTGCACAGGAGCTGGGCTTTTTTGGTAGTATTATTAGATCTTAGTTTTTGGGAAAAACATATCTACTTGGCTGTGCTTATAAATACACAATGAATCATAAAATAATTTTCTTTATTTGCCTTTCTCATTAGAAATACTTTTCAGAACAACTATTGATTTATTCATTCATTAAATGTCTTAACTATTTTTCTTTCTTTTTTTAGTAGTTAGCTTTTGAGCCAATTTGAGTTCTTCTTAAGGTATTGAAGGGTGCACTACAGGGCCAAAGTAGACACTGTCTGATTTTTCTCTTCTTACCTGAAGAAATTCAGAAGTGGCAGTTTTTGCTATAGAGGGGTACGAACTATTTAATTGGCACAGACACTGATAAAGAAATGTAAAATATCGATGTAACTGCTATATGACTTCTCAGCAGAAATTGGAAACAATTCCCTGAAATCAGAGTTGGTTTCAGTTTACACATATGAGTGCAAACATAAAAAATTTCTGAGGAGAAGGAATATATTATCATATACCAAACATGGCTCAGGCATATATATGTGGGGTCCCCACTTGGTGTTCCAAAGAATAAAGAAATCAAATTATTTGAAGCTGTCATCTCACTCTAGGGAGACTAAGACTATAAGAAGGCACTGGGTCTTGTATTTTCAAGACTAAAAGGTGTACATAAATTAGAAGTTTCCAAGAATATTCACACAAAATAATCAAAGGATGAATAAATATTCAATATATGGAAATCCAGCCTCTATAGTGTTGCTTAACTACAAATGAGATAAAGGCTTGATCATGAATTCAACAGGAGAGCTTTTAATTTATTAAGCAAAGTTAGAACACTGACTGTAGGTTAACACTAGGAAGAAAGATCGTTGAAATATCATATGTACTTTTTGCCACCATTGCAGTAAAAATTCTTCATCATTAATAGCTTTAATTATAATGTCATTTTATATAAAACTTTAAAAAATCTTTTTCTAAATTCATGTGATCCAGTTCAGCCCTAAATTACTCTGAAATGTCATATGGCTCATGTCATACAAGTTCAACCAGGAAGCACTTTTCCTAGTTTCACAGTCAATAGAGTTATAAAGGTCACCTAAAAAGTAATGGAATTTCAAACAAGATTCTTCAGAAAGTCAGGTAATACTGTACTTTATGGACACAGGATCGTGCAGCTAGTTCAGTATTTGTAGATGACTTTTTACTCTTAAATGGGCAACACTGATAATAATGGGAACTGAGATTTATTCACAGAAAGAGTATTTTTATTATGAGGCAGAAATAATAATAAATTAGAAAATGTGCAATGAAACATTTGTTTTATTGAAGGTAATAAGCGTTTATTTACAAGGGTGGCAGAAACCTTACCCTGCTCTTCCTGAACCCTACCCTGCTCTTCCTGAGAATTCTGTAGCTTACATTGATTACACATAATAGTGGTAAATATTAAGGTACTCTGAGGCATGAAAATAACGTATTCAACACCATATCCCAATGAAAGTGTTAATTGTTACCTGCTTCCTGGTTTTATCCTTGTGGAGGCAATGATATAAGACTGTATGACATTATTGCAAAGGTATTCAAAGCATTTCTGCTCAGAAGCAGGTAAAACAGCCTTGTGTATGAACATAGGTAACAGAGATAATTGAGATAAGCTTTTTCTTTTTTTTTCAGTCATATTGATCATGTTATAATGAGAAGCTTACTTGAAAACTGAGAAGAAAAAGATCATGCTTTGCTTGACAATAGATCTAATGAACTTCAGATGCCAAAGAACGATGGGTAGGTCTTGAGTACTTACAATGAGGAAAAAAAAACATTGCAATGAAGCTGAAAAGGAGGAATAATTTCTGAGGGAAAATTGTGGTAAGTGTAAACATAATAGTATCCAGACTATTGTTTACCTGTTCTTGTGCGAAGCAGATATATAGTTTCCAGGAACTAGTGAAATCATCATCTTGATGATTGACTAACTTTATTTTTTGTGTTTTATAGGAATAAAAATACATGTCTGTAACCTAATGTTTGGATTGCTCTATACTCCCACTAATGATTTTTATGTCTTCAGTGGGAAAATAGGTAACTCTTCCTATATTATTCTCATTTTTATGAAAATACCTGTGTATTTTTGCTAAAATAAAGGGTGTGTACATATCTGGCAATTCTTGTAACTTGTATCTCTTCCTAATTTTTCTAAATCAAGACAGAAGCCAACAATTTTATCGTTCACCTATTGTGCCAAATTTCCATTTATTTTCTTTATTGGTAACTGTGAATAGTAAAACTATGAAAAATCAGACATATGAAAAGACTGACACTTTAAAGATAAACCTGTATTTAAATATGCAGCTAGGTCAATAGTCACAGAGTTCACAAGGATCTTCATAAGAATTATTACATCCGAAGTCTGAGTCTTAGACTGGCCTTTCCTAGCTAATAGTTCTGATAATCCAAGTTTATTGGGGAGAACTATAACTACCTGGTTCCCAGAAGTTCTGGTATTCATAATTAGCATCTACAAAAAACAGATTTAAAGTATGTTTGTGTAAATACGTGTTCCGGGACTCAGAATACCCAACCTAATATCTCCAGAAAGGAGGCTATGCATTACCACAAACCATGTGTCATGAAATAAATTAGTGCAGCAGTGCTTCTTTCCAAAGTAATATTTCTGACTGGTTTTGCTGTATTCAGTCTCAGCATCCATATGGAAAGCACACTGTGGGTGAACCCCATTGAAATTGTTTTCTGTCTAATAAAAATAATCTTCTTAAGAAGCATCTGAAATATTTGTTAGACAGAATTATTAGTTATCTAAATATTTTAATCAGATCAGTGCATTAAGTTATTTTTATGACTGGAACACATGCTGAAGAGATGCAGCTGGGGAAATAGGCAGGGGGTTAATATGCAACCACAGCATATCGGAGGTGATACTTTATAGTGCACAGCTAGTAAGGGTCTGACAAGAACAAACGTAGAGACTAAAATGCTCACAGCTTTTAGTCTTCCTCTTTCTCCCCATCACCAGAAAATCCTTATGTGCCATCACATTCTGGAAGCTGTCCTCACTCTATTAGCTGTGACTCTTCGGTCCAGTTAACATTACCCATCTTCTTTGTGTAAAAGTTTCAAAGCTTTTATTTCCACTGCAGCATTTTGCCTGAAGGTAGTGCATTAGATTCACAACATGCTGAGGTTTCTCTCATGTTTCAATATGGTTGTTGCCTTTCTTTGCAGCAGCAGCCCGTGTTTATAACTGAGAAGTTCAGTTTGTTTGCCCAACTCTCTTTGCATTCCTGGGACTTACAACTCACTGCAATATTAGTTCTTGTTGCCAGGGCACTTTGTATAACACTTGACTCTATTTTAATATACACCTATTTTTGGAGCAGTGCAATGAACAGAGCTTTGCCTTAGTCGTTTATTTTGCTCAGACATTTATTTGGAAGATATTAGCTCTGTTAGGGTATCCACAGATGACAGATTTCTCCATTCATCGGTAGTAGACCAAATATGGCCAAGACCAGATGCTCATGGCTTAAATGTGAGCACAGAAAGCCTTATACTCTGTGTGTTAGATTAGTCCCAGATAATCTGCACTGATAATACGTGTTCTCAGTTTCCTTCTTTTACACTGTGTTCAGTTGCTTGTCTGTGAGTACAAATTGGCTGTAAGCTACTACTAGCGAGCAGAGTACTCTGGTGCCACACTGTACCAGCTCTGAGCTAATATACCTAATTAGTTAATATTCACCAGTACAAAATGGTGTTACTCTGAGGGGATAAGACAAAGCTTCTAAGTCTGTACTGTGCATTTGTATAACCAATATACTAATGTTTGCCTTTGGCTGAACTGTCTGATCTCTTCTGCACATGCTATACAGTCTTAAGTGAGGATGCCCCAGGCTCTCTTGAGCAGAAAGTCATGAAATCTCTGGCTTCTTTAGCATGTATTACATTGTCTGACAATTACAGTCTCTGTATGCAGGCAGCCTCGGCTGGAGGATGAGGTTGTTTTCCCCAGCTGTGTGGTTTAAGTCTGAGACAGTCATTCCCACCAGAGGAAAAAGCAGCCAAACACCATCACCAGTGAAACAAACTTTTCTTCTGTATTCTCCTAGGAGTGTTTTGTAGCTCGTGTAAGGTACCTGATCGCAGAAAGCAAAGCAGTCCATAAAAATGGGAATTGTGTGTCTTAAATGCACTGGGTGACAACACAACAGTTCCATGGAGTGCATTATACCTTTGTGGAAAGACTAATTCATGTTCATTAAAAAACAAACTCAAATTACAGGTGAGTGAGGCAGCATTGGGAAGTTAATCTGTATTTTCACACCATTATACAATGCCTAGATTTGCTTCTTCAGATTTTATACAAATAACACAACAAATATTTTAGAGCATTCACCACTCTTAATTTACCTTATCACACAGTCAGTAATTCCTGCTTCACTTTCTTTCTTTCTCCTACTTTTTCCTTGTCTAGTGCTTTCTCCCTATTACCTCAGATACAAACTAGTATGGTAAAATATCTTGCTAAAAATTGAATATTTCTTCTTATCAAGACCAGTTATTTATCACAGTTATATCCAGCTTTTTCTTTTGTTCAGTCCTTGTCTCTGGTAGACTTAGTGCATTTCTGCAGCTGCACAGATTGACTGGTATTAAAAAGTAATGCAAAAATTAATACCTAAGGTACCTCAGAGGCCAGTTTTCCCTAGGAGATCAAGGGAGGCATGTGGGTGGAAAAGGGTTTGGTTCATCCATAAAGGATGCATTTGTCTTTTTTTTTCTGTACAGCAGTCTATCTTATACTATCTAGCTGGAAAAATAACTTTCAGGTGTAAGTAATAACTTCTGCTGTCCATATCATAGATGTGAATGAGAACATAATATCTGAACAGTACCTCAGGAAGACATTATCCTCAAAAAGTGAAAGAAGCAAAAATATTTCTAGGAAATATTTTACTGAACATGCTCAGTATCAAACTCTTCTCCCAACAGTTATGCAAAGAAAACAGTATTTTCTCTTTTTAGACCCACTATTCCATCTTGTACAATGATGCTGGAAGCATTCAATATTCCTCCTTATTAATGAGTGCATCTAATAATGGACTTCCATGTAGATGTCCATGCTAAAGGGCATTCCTGAACCTAGGGAAGGAGCATGCTGCTTTGCACAGTTATTTTCTTAAATGAAACATAATTGTTAGCACTAAGCCTTCCAACAGTTTTGGAATGTATATTGTCACTACATCTCTCTCTAGGGAGAGATTGGAAGATGTGCATTACCACAAAAACAATAGCCATGCAAATAAAAACACCATTGACCAATATAACTTTCAAATTGATTTATGTTCATCTAAACATATTTTAGTCGGGTATCAGAGACAATTATTCTAAATGTAGACCAAACAGTGGCATATTCTACTATTACACTCAATACTCTGACAAAAGTTTTGGTAGCAAATAACTCACACTTTATCCGTCTCTGCATGTGGTAATAGACCCAAAGCATATAATTTGTCAGCATAATGACAATTCCTGTATTCCCTGAATGCCTAGAGGAAAAGGTTTAACTGCAACATTGTTTCTGGTTAAGGGGAAGTAATCTAAAAAGCTTGACATTTAAGCCTCTTGTTAGTTTCACAATATCTGGGAGATCTGGTACAGTACGTTCCTGCAAAAGCCCTGCTTAAATCTGTGGACAGTTTCTCCCAGGCTATGTTCAAAACAGAGAGCATGCATAGTTGTTTTATTTAGGTTCTACAGCAAGGTATCAAAAGACTGAGGTAACCTGACGACTGATCATTTTAAGAAAATTTATTTAAAATTAAAAGTGTGAGATCAGCTGGGCTCTGCAAAATCTCAGGACTTCAGTCCTTTGTGA
This sequence comes from Anomalospiza imberbis, assembly GCF_031753505.1. NCBI lineage: Eukaryota > Metazoa > Chordata > Aves > Passeriformes > Viduidae > Anomalospiza > Anomalospiza imberbis. The sequence continues at coordinate 41,796,769 of NC_089685.1, forward strand.
ATACTGCAGCACTGGAGACCAGTTGATCAGAAGAGGATACTGTGATATGTAGAAAGGAAAGACTCCTACAGTTTGCTTTCCCCTTTTCTAATGTATTTCAAGGGCTATTGGTATAGAAAGTCCATAAACTTCTGACAGATGTATGATAAAGAAGTAAAATGCAATGTGCAGTGAGCTACCTAGCCTTGGTGGGGCAATTTAAAATCCAAAGTAGGTCACAAGTCAATTAATTTTGTAGAATTGACCTTGTACTCAGTGGATATTTAATCCCATCACAAAACCACTGAGTAATGTTATAAATACCAATTTTGAAACAGCCCTTTTGGGACAATATCTTTATCTTGGCAACTGGCTTCTGCTGAAAAGATACCAAGACTTAGGATAAAAACTCTTCTAAAATACTATTCCTTTACATCATGTGCACTTGCATATTGATAGGTCAACAGCTGGATATTTCAATTATATTAATTTCTTAGATATTTGAAAACTTATACAGATTATACAGAAAATGTGACTAGAAATACAATCTGGGCATGAAAACTACACCTTTCAACACTATAGCTCCTTCTCAGTTGAAGCAATAATTGTCATATTGTTTTGTTTCTTGTACCTTTTTTCTTTTTTTCCTTCCTCTGTTATGGTCACTGCCCTACCCTGCTATTGGGGTTTAGCAACAGTCAGTGAAGAGGCCTTCTGTGTGAATTGTATTAGAAAGGAGTCCATTATGAAGAGTTCATGCCAAACAGAAGAAATACTTGTAGTGAAGGAAAGAATCTGTCCATTAAACTTTGTATTTATGATCAAACATTATCAAATCAAGCATTTTGAGATCTAGGGTTATTGCAATGATTAACTTGTTCCTTTTCCTTAACCTGTGTTGTTCTTACTGAGGAGAAGAAGAAGAAAAAAACAAAACAAAACAAGCCCCCATGTGCTTTGAGCTGAATTAACTGTAACTGAAATTCTTGGCAGCTTTTAAGACAAATAGAGTCAGACAGGCAGTGCTTTCCTCCAACAAAGCACTCAATATTGAACTTTGCTTTCTTTTACATGCATTTGCTTTTGTTTCTATTTAAAAATAATGTTGGAGGATGACTGTTTGACATTGGGGTGTGGTCTTTTTTTTCTTTTTCCTCTACAAATTAATGTAGATTGCAAATTAAGTGTGAGGTTAGGCTCTTTAATACATTGCCTAGAAAATTCAACCCCCAAATTTTAAAACTCTTCAGAGTTGTTCAGTTAACAAGAGAGCGCACATGAGATACCTGGAGTAAGGAACAAATTAACTACGTTTTTCAAGTTTTCCATTGAAACTATGGAACTGATTTTAATTTACCTTATTGAAGACCAAGGAATCCCTCAATACTAGTGACAGTTGAGAAGCAACCTGGACCAGTGGCAGGGTCAGCCATCTTTTGACTATTTTGGCAACTTAGGAGCGTATGGACCATCAGGACCCATTCCAGCACTTCTCTGTGGGGAATTGGGGTCCCAACAAACTTGAGCTCCAAAAGGCTGAATAAGTTTCACCAAGAATCCAAACAGAGGAGGAAAGGAGACCCACACATACAAGGAACTTGTGTGAGAAGGAAAGAAGTTATGAGGAATGTAGGTTAAAAAAAGAAAAGTTAGATAAGTTTATTTGACTATTCAAAGCAGTTGTGTACTTTCCATCAGATGCTGGAAATCAACTAAAGCATTTTAATGAAGAAAAAACTGTATTCAGTAGATAATATTGCTCGTGTACTAATAATATACTTTATGCTTTAGCTTCAGGCCTATAAATATTTTTCTTGACTGCTATTACTGTTGTTTTCTACTTTTCTCATCATCTATTTTCTCCATCTATGTGATTTAATTAAAATTGAATAAAAATTATAATTTAGCAAATTATTTATCTTTGATAATCTAGATATCTAAAAGTTAATATAAAATTAGACTTAGGTAGTTGTTCAGGATTTCCTTGTAACTGGCAGAGATAAACAGACACCTTCAAATAATGACTCAACCACTTAATAACATATGTATTAGACAGATGGAATTAATTAAACCTAATTTTTCTCTTGCTTTCTCTCTTCACTGCAGAGGGTGCAAGCATAAGGACTGTACACCTCTTGTCCATCTTTCAGACAGTGGGAACTAAGTAAAGCTAATTCTAATTCTGCTGCATGGCTTGATTACAGTGGAGTCCTGAGCTGGTTGAAGTCTCCAGTAATTATTACAACCTAAATAAAAGCAATATATTTGGCAATATTTTAACTAGAGTGGAGTGAGAAATGTCTCTATTTTGTCTGCTGCTGTGTAAGTATTTCACATCAGACCACACATTAATGCTGAGAGAAGTAATAAAATAATAACTCTGATCCCAATATGTTATATTATGTTTAATTACTTTCCCCCTCAAGAAGAAAATGTGATCCTAAACTGTATATTTTTTATATATTTAGCTAATACCTACCAATTTTTAATGTTAATATCCTTTATTTTGTAATTTAGAATTAAATATTGAAATGGAAAGGCATTGCTTTATTTAGCCAAACATTTTTGCAGTTGAACTCTACTTTGTCCTTATGAGAGGCTCTAGTGCCTGTTCTTAAGATAAAAATGTGTATTGTGACAAAGTATTGCAGAACAGAACTGTGGAAAAATGCACTAGATCACAAAAATGCTTATTCACTAGGTAAATGAGCTGAAAAACTGGTTTTGCATCCCTTGTCTTGGTAAAGAGCTGAAAAATATCTGTTACTACAACACAGTCTGCACTTGCTGCCTTTTTTTCAAGGGTTGTTAAACATTTCAGATAATAATTGACCTAATTCAGTTTAAAACAGTTAAGAATTCCGATCTTCTAACCAATGTCGAATGGGTAAAAAGAAATAAGGACAAGCTATAGACTATATGAAAATACAGTAGCTCAACAGTGGTGTTCCCTCTGACGTCCATAGGAGTAAGCTCAGCAGAGATCAATAACAAGTTTTTGCTGATCTAAAGTGGTGGTTGCTGGTTGCCTTTAGGGCAAATTCCTACAGTATCTTCTTTTGCAAGACATTGCATAAGACTTGTGGGCAAAAAAAAAAAGTGACACATTTTATCACACCATATGATATAACTAAAAAACATGCAAGGTTGAGAGTGCATGATGAAATAAAAGCTTCTGGCTTTTCTGTCTAACAGGAGACATTACATCATATGATATTCTGCATATCTATTAAATAGGCATTGCTTGGCTTCTTTATCCATTCCTAGTCTATGGCCTTAAGAACATGAATCCATTGTCATTGGCCTCTGAACTTTATAAAAAATCATGTTTGCTGAAGAACTAAGATAATGTACAGCAGAACACTCTATACCCTTTACCAAGGAATAACTAGAGAATACCTAGTTGTCCTTCTAGATACTTCATAACCATTTCCACTGTTACTAATATTCCTAGAAACATTGATAGTTTCATCAAGTTCTTTCATAGCATCAAAAAATTGTAGGCCAAAGACTTATTGGTTTATTAAATGATTCTTAAATTATATACAGGTAAATGTAATAATACACTGAGAATAATAATAGGCTGCTGTACTTCAAGGACTATTTTAGGATTTTCTCTTTACCAACAGGAGAATCACAGATGTGGCTAGCTTATTGGTGGATCAAAAGTTAACCATGAGCTGGCAGTGCACTTGCAGCCAGGAGGGTCAATGATATCCTGGGGTGTGCTGGGAAGACTGTGGCCAGCAGGTCAAAGGGGGTGATCCTGCCCCTCTAATCAGCCCTGGTGAGGCCAGTCCTGGTGCTGTGTCCAGTTCTGGGCTTCTCAGGACAAGAAAGAAAAGGACCTACTGGAGAAGGCCCAGTGATGGGCTACTAAGGTAATTAAGGGACTGGAGCATCCCTCTTATAAGGAGAAACTGGGGATGCTTGTCCTGTTAGGTCAGGAGACAATAGAGGGGATCTTATCAATACATATAAATATTTCAAAGGCAGGTGCCAAAAAGAGTAATGCCAGACTCTTTTTGGTGGTGTGGTGCCCAGTGATAGGGTAAGGAGCAATAGCCTTAAACTAAACCACCAGAAGTTTCACCTCCACATGAGGAAGAACTTTACATTGAGGGTGGCAGAGCATTGGAATAGGCTGCCCAGTGAGGTTGTGGAGTTTCCCTCTCTGAAGACAATTGAACACGTTCCTGTGTCACCTACTCTGTGGGACCTTGCCTTCCCAGGGTTTTGGACTAGATGATCTCCAGAGCTCCCTTACAGCCCTAAGAGTTCTGTGAGTCTGTGATTCTGTATTTCTGTGAAACTACTTGATAAACCCCATTGGATTCTGTTATGTTGATACTTTGCTTCACATATGCTAAAGACAATTGTAAATTTTTTGCTGGTTTTGAACTAACTAAAGAAAAGCCACAGCTGTGACAATGAATTTCCAGTTTATCTCTATGCATGAGGTACTGCAACAACAGAACATCACAAAACTACAGAATGCTTTGGTTTAGAAGAGACTTTTAAAGATCATCTAGTTTCAACCCCTCTGCCATGGGCAAGGACACCAGCCCAGGTTACACAAAATCCCATCCAGCCTGGCTTTAAGCACTTGCAACCACAGGGAATCCACAGCTATTCAATTGGGCATCCTGTTCCAGTGTGTCAACAATTTCACAGGAAAAAATTCTTCCTTATAAATTCTTCCAATTTAAATCTAGCCCCTTTTAGTTTAAAACAATTGTCCCTTGTCCTGTCACTACATACCTTGGTAAAAGTATCTCTCCTTCTTTCTAATAGGGCACCTTTATATACTTAAAGAATGCAACAAGGTCATGACAGAACCTTCTCTTTTCCAGGAGAAACAACTTTAACTCTCTTAGCCTGTCTTCACAGAAGAGATGCTCCAGGCATTTGATTATTTTTGTGGTAGTCCTCTGGAGCAATGCTAATAGAGGTCATGTGTTTCTTAGACTGCAGACCCCAGAGCTGGACTCAACATTCCAGGTAGGGTCACCAGAGTTGAGTAGAGGCACAGAATCAGCTCCCTTGACCTGCTGCCCATGCTGCTTTTGTTGCAGCCCAGAATGGAGTTGCCTTTCTGCTTCAAGCTTATGCTGCCAGCTCATGTACTATTTTTCAATCAATCAGTAGCCCCAAGCCCTTTGCAGGGCTGGTCTCAGCCAGGTCATCACCCAGTGTGTACAGACATTGGGAATTGCTGCAACCCATTTGCAGGACCTTGCACTTGGCCTTGTGGAACCTCGTGATGTTCGCGTGGGTCCATGTCTCCAGACTGTAAAAGACACCCTTTTCTTCCCTCAAGCATATCAACTGCATCACTCAGATTGACATAATCTGAAAACTGGCTGAGGATGCACCCAATCCCCCCATCAGTCATTAATAAAGACTTATTGTCTTTATTAATAAAGATTTATAGGATCTTGGTGAATGCAATTCTGGAGGTATATTCATGTATCAAGTTTCTGTGGAAAACCATGTCACCTTACATATTGTCTGTAGTCATAATCCTATGATATCCTTGACATTTTGTGGACCTATTCTGGGCACAGAAAACTTAGGCAGCTGGACCTCAAAGACAGTAGCCTTCCTGGGATACAGCTCATTCCCTGTCTTACATCTGAGGTAACATATCACAGCACAGTGGGAGAGACAAGAAGGAAGGGTGGGATCTGCACAGTGATCTGCAGAGCAAATCTGCCGGGTTTGGCTACAACTCTTTTGGTGAGCCTAAGAAGGCAGAAGGAGACCAGAAATAGAAGTATCAATCAACAACCACTCTAATGCCTGCTTTTCCATCACAGGCTTGGTTCAAGTCCTTTCCTTCAAACTTCCCTACCATTCAATTTTGCCTACACTGCTGAAAAAATTTGGTACCTCCAGAGGATGAGGAAGGTAGAATCTTACTGGCAGTTTTAAGAGCAGGGAGCATGGTTGCCACCTGCTGTTCATGGTAACTGAAGCATCCTGAAAATGTCACTGGAGTCCTATTAGTGGGCTGCACAGTAAGTGATAGTCTCCTCTCCAAAAGGATGAAAAAAATATGCCAACATATACTGCCTGGGCTATCTGTCTAGGTATCTGCAAAGCATCTGTGGAGAGTGACTGTACATCGGAGCAGATAAATAACTCAGGATTTTTAATGCCTATTTTGGCAGCAAGTTTGAAGCTAAAAGCCTATTGTTAAAGGAGACAGAAGAAATTTGAAAAAGGCAGGAAACAGCCAAAAGAAATCTAAGGAAACTATAACAAAAGCTACTGGGGTATTTTTTCTTCACACACTTCTCTGCCAAAAATTTATTAGGCTGTTTAATTATTGCTCAGGAATACTCAACACAACTCACTAGGCTGCAGTCCTAGTTTTGCTTTCTCTAGCCAGAAAAAAAAGCAGCAAATCATGAGAGGTGAACTAATTTTCTTGGTTCCTCTCAATTGATCATAACACTTGTTTTGGTGAAAGTATTTTCAAGACATAGTCTGTCTTGACATATATTATCTGCTGTGATTGGAGGTGCTTTAATCTGGAAAGGAGTGAACAAGTCTAATACTCTGTAGTGTTAACTGTTGCAGGGAAAAATCTGCCATTATAGGCTCTATTGTCTCATTTACTGACTCCATTGACCTGTATTTCCCAGTCTCCACCAAATGCTCTGTAAAGGTTCTGGCCACAAATACTACCTGTAGCAAATGACCTCATTCTCCTCATCTCTCCACAAGAACAGTCTTTCAAGAAGTTAATCTTCTTCAGAAAACCTCTGAAATGTGACTCTGTCCCTCCCTTTGTAACCTTCCTCTCCCTCCTTCCCCTTTTCAAGGAGACTTAACCAGTCTATGAAAGAGGCTTTCCTTTGTGATTTAACCTATTACTTTTAGCAGAATTTTTTAAACATTAGCATTTAAGTTTTAATCATTAAGCACCAGAATTTGAAGGCTTAGGACGGATGGTTACCCAATTTAAGAAAACTGAAACAATTTTACATTTCAGAGAGTGCTGACATTCCATCTCAGGTTAAGGCAACTACTCTTCCCCAGTGATACGTAGTGATAATTACTCTCTCCCTATCACTTGGACTCACCGACCAGCCGTAGTACTAAATATGGTGAAACAAATGCATGGTAAAAAATTCAATGTATTTTTTACCCAGAGCTTGTCCCATGAGTGTTAGTTGGGCACAGTTTGACAGCTACTGAGGGTATACTGTCAGCTTATACCACCCTCACAGTAATTGACTGATCTAACCAAATTTGACAAAAAGGGCAAATTTGACAAACAATGCGGTTCCAGTACATGCTGGTGGCCACACAGACCAGTCCTTGAGATTGAAGTGACACCCTGGCCACACAGTCAACCACAGTCCATGGTAAACTACTGGAAGATAAAATTGTATTGATGAGATTAGTGTCTTATAACTAAAGGAATCTTATCATGACATGTCACTTACCATGAATTTGGGAAAAAATTCTACCAATTTTACAAAGTTGCATGGGCCACTTATATTTTACCCAGACCAGGGACATATAAAAATTAAATATGATTGATAATTAGCAGAAGTTGCAAAGTTCTCACACCTAGGCAGATGTGAATACTTTGGTGTGAATGGGCTGGTGCATTATATGAGCAGCCATGGATAAGTTAGCTTTAAATCAACTATGCTAAAAGAAGGGATGAATATCAAAAGAGTTTTAAAATCTACTTTCCATACCAGCATCTGATGACTCAGTAAAATTCTAGGTGCTATTCTAGTGGGAGTTGTGCATTTCCACTGTGATTCAGCTGATTGACTTTTGCTGTTGCAAAGTCAAGGAGGGTAAGATCAAATTCCTACCTCTTAGGAACAAGGGCACTCCACATTTTGCTGCAAATATGAAAAGGATAAAAAAAGTGTCCTTAGGAAAAAAAAAAAAAAAAAAAAAAAAAAAAGAGGACTACTGTGTCTCTGAAAGCTGCTACAAATTTTTCTGAGTGTTAATTAAAATTAATTTCCTTTTGCATCTGAAAAGAAAGTTGAAGTTCACATTTACAAAGAAAAGAACACAGTTGCTTCAATCATGAGTTGCAAAGAACAAATAATATAGTTATTAATGCCAAAAAAAAGAAAAATTTTAAAACTGGAAATATTAAAAACTTGGTTATGAATCAAGGGATCAAGGGATCTTATTCATCCTATTAGTTCATTTCCTTAGTACTTTGAATTCAAGGTATGTATTAGCACCTCCTAAAATTAAGATAATGTACCAGCAGCTCTCAAACTGTGATCACTGAGGTACCAGTATTTTACAAAGCCAAGGCAATTACTCAGTTGTACCATTTGTTTTAGTATATTTAATATCAGTCACTAAAGGTATATTTTAAATTAAGTAAGTCTGGTCTCCTTACTCCAGAAATGGTCTAGTATAGAGTAAGATTAATTTCCTTGCTCTAGTGTATGATATGCTGCTGACCTTGGCTTTCTCTGATGAGTTGAAAGCATGCAAAAAAAAAAAACCCTGTAAGTACTCAGAAATCAGCTATATGTGGATCCCTAGTTCTTGCAAATCTCACATGATCTAGAACAGTTTTTCCCAGTTTGCAGTCAGTGATCTGCCACTGATCACTGACAGACACATAGTGAGACTTCCTTTCCTTCTAAATAATAAATCACATTGAATGCCACTAAGGAATAGAGAAAATACTTTCCCAATATTATTTTTCCATATAAACACATGCTGCCATTGCCATAAGGTCGTTGTTTAATTGGAGACATGTGTGATCTGCAAGTCACATTCCCGTTTGAGTATGATCCATTATGCAGAAGTATTGTCAAACACTGATGCCTGTTTTGCAGGGCAACATGATAAAAAAGCTATAAGGGTATCCTTATGTCAGTGTCATCAGTTAAGCATTGTTTGTCTATCCTAGCTCTCATTGATTTCATGTAGATTTTAACATCCACAAAGAATGCAAAGGGGATAGCTAGATCACAGGAGGATCTCTTCAAGCCTCCTCAATATGGAGGTAATGGGTCACAGTAGCACTGTTTAATTTCACTGCATTTTGTTTTGTAGCTCTCTCACTAGAGACCTTAAATTCTTTCTTCATCTTCTTAATTTTTCTATGAAGTAAAAAGAAGTTTGTATTTGAAAGGAAAACCACAGGTGTTTAGAACATTAGAACAATACATGCCTAGGACATTTTGTAAAGTAGAATTTAAAATGACACCACTTTCTCTGGAACCATTTAATAGATCTAATTTAATCATTAAAAAAAAGTGTTGCTCTATGAGAAAACAACTAATCCAATTTAATAAGTGGACCATTAAACTGAAGATTAGTATTACTCATTTATTAGTTCTGCATTCTCTATACCACACAGAGAGTGTGACTGTGCTGCACACAGACAGGTGTTCTGTCAGCAATTTTGGTAAAGATCATGTGTTACAGCTACTGTTTGATTGCATACCACCATTTTTGTTATAATCAAGCTGTGATTGAGCATGTCTTTTGAAAGTGAATTTATGTTCCAATCTCCTTGTTACCTAGAACAAGAACTACTTAAGATGAGGAACATGGTCTTCCTGTCAGAATCTGCTTCAGCAGCATGTGACTGGAAACTTTATTGAAATTGGCAGTCCAAAGAAAGCTTTCACGGTCATCCATGAGTAATCAGTACCAGAAGAGTTTGACTGACTTAGTTTACCTTTGCTTTAAGATGATCATACAAGCACCTATGTTGTATACCCTTGTTTAAAACTATACAAAGAGAGGGAACAAAACATGGCATAAGCCAAATATATCTGCAAAAGAAAGAAAGCCGTTCTGGAGAGATATGTACTGGCAACATCTTTGCACAACATTTCTCCAAACTTTTATTTTCATGAAAGCATCCCTATTTAAGTAATGGCATTACAGTGAATCCAATATGAATTTGTCCGTGGAGAGGCAGATTCTAACACAAAAACCTAATTCAATACTGCTTATTAGGGAATTTACTGAGAGCTAGAGTGCTACAGTGAGACAGTTTTCAGAAAGTTAGCCATTACTAATTTTATAGTAATGGCAAAATTATTAAATTTCACCACTTTCTGGGAAAGTTTCAGAAAACGCTTGAACTAGTCAGTTTTTTTGGCTAGATATTACTATAATAAGCATCCTATTTATTTCTTACTCAGCATATAAATTAATTAGATTGGGAGTTGATTTCCCCATGTAAATATGTGAATGCCACAGGCCTGCCTTTATGCATCAAACCCCTGGTTTTATGCCAATTTTTTATTCAGTCCATGATACACCACCTCATAACCCCTTCAGGGGCTATAACTTCCCAACACGTAGTTCACATACATCCCTTTTCAGCTGGAGCTCTACACATCTCTGTGTCTACTCATCTGAACTCACTGCCTATTGCTTTTTCCCACAGCTTTTTCCCACAGTCAGAGTTTTCCCATATGAGGTGAATTGCCTTGACTCAGCATATTCCAAGTGCCCTTATCGCTGCACCATTTCCTTCTTACTGCTTAGGCATTAACTTAAAACACTAGCTTCCGTTTTGCCCACAGACACTAGGTTAAGTGGGCCAGCTCAGGGTACTTCTATCTTGTACAATTGTTGTACTGATTGTGGACTAAGTTGAATTCCCCAGAACAATTAACCTGAAGGGAGCCTTACATTAGTGCTGCTGTAATGTCTATATAGAAAAATTATCCCATGTTGATAAATGCCTCACTATGAATTATATAATATTTCATTCTTTCATTTTTATAAGTCCCCTTTAGGTACTAGAAAGTGGCAATGAGGTCTCCCTGATGCCTTCTGTTTTCCAAGCTGAACGCCAGCTTTTTCAGCCTGTCTTTGTAGGAGAGGTTGTCCATCCCTCTCATCATCTTTGTGTCCCTCCTCTGGACTGTCTCTAGCAGATCCATGTTCTTCCTGTGCTGAGGACACCAAAGTTGTATGCAGCACTTCAGGAGGGGTCTCACAAGGGCAGAGTAGAAGGGCAGAATCCCCTCCTTCACCCTGCTGGCCACTCTGCTTTTGCTGCAGCCCAGGATGTGGTTGGCCTTCTGGGCTGCAAGTGCACACTGTTGGCTCATGACCAGCCTTTCATCCATGAGAACTCCTGAGTCCTTCTTGCAGGGCTGCTCTCAGTGACTTCTTCTACCAGCCTGTGCTGGGTTTGCACCCGCCACGGCCTCAGGCAGCAGGAACACTCGGCTAGAGCTGCCCTTGCAGAGACCGTGTCTGCCATGTGGACAGGCACTCCAGGGCAATGGTGTTTGCCTCCCTGCTAGTGCTGAGCGCTCCGGCATGGGTTTGCAGCTTCAGTAGCTTCTCGCGGAGAGGAAACAAAGGGATGAGAGAGGCGCACTTTGCCAGCAAGGCTGAGAACTTTTATTTCTCACGTGGCCGCAGCGGTGGTCAGAGCAGCCGTTCCCAGTCTAAATGCAGGGCAAAATGGCGCTGGGACAGAGAAAGCATTGGGTTAAATAGGGGGTGGGCGGACAAGGGTGGAAAACCCCCTCGCCCAATAGGGACAGACATCAGGGGAGTGACATAGACATAACAACCTATGGGAACATAACAGAGGTGGGTACAGTGTTCTGGGACAAATGGGAATGCAAAGGTGGGGCGATTGACACAGAACTTTCTGTGAGGAAGCGGGGAGTGGTTACAAGATTGACATGTAAGAGTTCCTGTAGGAGACAGCTTGGAGCAGACCATTGTGAGTGGGAAATAGGGGTACAGAGAGCCAGCCTAACTAACATTTATTAAAATCCCTAACTAAACCAACCCAAATCACAACAAGCCTGAACTCATGGGATTTTCTCTACCCAGATGCAGCACCTTGCACTTGGACTTGTTGAACTCCATAAGATTCTCACAGACCCACTTCTCAAGCTTGTCCAGGTCCCTCTGGGTGTCATCCCTTCCTTCTGTTGTTTCAACTGCAGAGCTCGGCTTCCTGTCATCAACCCTGCTGAGGCTGCACTCTCCCTCACTGTCATCAATGAAGGTACTGAAGTAGAATGATCCCAAGAGAGAACCATGAGGGATGGGACTCATCACTGGCCTCCACCTAGACACAGAGCCATTGACCACAACTCTCTGGCTGCATCCCTACAGCCAGTTCTTTATCCATTGAATAGTCCATCCATCAAATCCACGTGTTTCCAATCTGAAGACAAGGATACCATGTAGAACAGTACTGAAGGCCTAACAGAAGATAGATATCTTTGTCAACTATTACCATCACTCCATCAAAGAAGGCCACCAGGTTGGTCAGGCACAATTTGCCCATAGTGAAGCCATAGTGGCTGCCTTGGATCACCTCCTTGTCTTTTATGTGCCTTAGCACATCTTCTAGGAGGATCTGCTCCATGATTATCCCAGACACAGAAGTGAGACACAACCATCTGTAGTTTCATGGTTCATCTTTCTCCCCTTTTTAAAAAAGGGAGTGATGTTTCCCTTTTTCCAGTCAATGAGGACTTCACCTGGCTGGCATGACTTTTAAAATATGATGGATAGTGGCTTGAAAAAAATGTCAGCCTGTACCCACAAGACCCTGGGTTGCATGTCATCAGGTCCCACAGACTTCATCAGTGGTTCTGAACCTCCTCGTCACTTGTAATGGGAGGGATTCATTCGGCCTCCACCCACCCAGAAGACTGGAGACTTTGAGAGAAGCAGTGAAGACTGAGGCAAAGAAGTCACTGAGTATCTCAGACTTCTCTATAACAGTCACCACCAGTTCACCCTACTTGCTTATCAGCGTGAATAGAGTCTCCTTACCCTTTCTTTACTGACTTATATTCTTATAGAATCCTCCTTGTTATTCTTCAGGTCATTTGTCAAGCCATGTTCCAGTTTTGCTTTCTCTTTCCTGACCCCATCTCTACACATGAATGACATATCTGTACTCTCCCCAAGTCACCTGTCCCTGCTTCCACTGGCTGTGCATTTGCTTCTTACTCCTCAGGTGGAGGAGCAGATCCTTGCTTAGTCAAGCCACTTTCCAGCCTGTCTTGCTCAACTTCTTACACACAGAGATAGAGAGCTGTTGTGCTCTACGGAATGTGGCCTTTAAAAGCTGACAGGTCTAGTCAGTAACTCTGTACTTAATGATGCAATGTTTTATAACTCCAATTTTTTATAGGAAGTGGTCTGAAGAAACAGTTTTTAGGTGTTTTAGAGGTTCAAAGCATTAATATGTGCTTAAGAGGACCTTAAAAATATAAGCTTACTTTAAGTGGACAGTAAGCATGCTGAAGAACTTTGAAAGGGCATGATGCATTCTCCAACAATTAATCAGCTTATCCTTCTAGCCTTTAGGAGAATAAAAATGATCAGAATAACCCATTATGTCAAATTATTAAATTCCCTGTCCGTAAAACAGTATTCATGATCTCTCATGCCTGATTCTTACTTTATTTACTTTAAAGAACTTAATTTGAGTCAGGACATTTAGTTTGGATTTACACCACTTGAAATTAAAACACTATTTACAAATTGATTGGATGAATCACATATTTTTTCTGGTATCAGGATATAATTTAATCCATTCCCCTGTAAGCTTTTAGGTTTGTTTGTAGGTAGGTTTTAGACAGAATTGAAAGTGTATTGGCAATTACTTTCCTTGAAATGTTGCCCTTCCATGGATTTATTCAGACTCCAAAGAGTTGAATAATAAAAAGTCATTTTTGGAGATGATGTTTGAAACAGACCATTCTTCTGCTCCTAAACTTTATGGAAGCATTTGAAAATGTGGTGTTGTTGTTTTTGTTGTTGTTGCTGTTGTTGTTTGTTGTTCATAGTGAAGATGGACTGCGAATTATGTTAATGGATAAAATTATTAAATGACTGGTTTTTTCAAGTGTTTTCAACATGCAGTTTCAATAAGACTATTGTTAAACATAACTATTTTTTAATATTAAAAATTGGCACACATTATTTATCATGTGTTATGTCAGTTGGATACTTTATATTGTGTGATATAAGAATACTCACAGACATAGGTGACAGTACAGAGCACTTTCCCATCCCTGTCACATCCCATTTAATTTTTTTCTGCAGAAAAACTTGAGGTTAAGAAGGAAGAACAGTGGAGACCATCTCTTTCTGAATGTTACTCCTCACAATATTGAGAGCCAGGTTTCTGTCCTCCCTGTGGTAACAACCAGCCTTTTGAAAGCCATTTGTTCTTAGGTATAATTGTCTTAGGACTGTTTTAAAACCAGAAAGGGCTGGGGGTTGGAAGGAAGGTGTTCAGAGATGCAAAGCACTTTGTGTAACCTTCCCTGGAGTAATCAGTCACTCAGTGAAACAGTCTAACACCGAGCTGCATTTTGTCTTGAATGAATTTAAAGAGTGGAAAACATAAGTTGCTTAAGAGCACTGCTGAGTTTAATAGTCTTGAAATTAGAAATCTGCATCTGCTAATGATGAATGCTCTGGCAAGGTATAACTGCTGGCAAAGCTACGTGGACAGCTGCACAGAGCCCTGAGTACTGCACTTGCCTTCCCCGGGCCAGAAGCAAACCAGCTGTGGTAGGGAAGCCATGCATATTTCTTGCAGGAGGCATTTTAAATCAAAAGCAGTACTTTGCTAACAGGACTGTACAGCATCTGGACTAGAGGTTTTTTATTGTTGTTAGGCTTAGGGTTTTAACACCTGATTTTCTGAGTGTATAGGCAGATAAACTTGACTCTGCCAGAACATGACCCTGTAGCATGGCTGAAATTAGGCAGAAGTCCTGCAGGAAAAGGATGTAATCATTTAACTTGAGCCTCTATTATAATCACATGGATAAAAGCCTGAATTAATGTTGTACAGGCAAAATTAATATTGGCATTTTCCAACTTCTTGTAAAGAATTATGTTGTAATTTCAATGAAGATCTTTTGTGCTTATAATTTCACACACAAATATAATCAAATGAGGTTTTTAACTCTTTAATTGTGAAATGCTTAAAAAATTCCTATTCAGTCTTTGGCTTTGCCATAAAGCAATGGTCCAAAGAATGCCATTAATCACATGTTATGCAAAAAAAAAAAAAAAAAACCCAAAAAAAAAAACCACCCAAACAAAACAAAACCCTTACTTCCATCTGCCAGCTTTAAATGAGATACCTGACAATATTAGTGATTGTATTTGATTCTTGATTTTGGAGGAGAAATGAAAGAGGAAGACCCGCATTCTCAGCTGACAGCTAGTCATTAATTTGTAGAATTGCAACATTCTTGTTTCTTCCTAAGGAAATATCTTACTTTTTTCCTACTGCTCCTATTAATTATCATTATCTAGTCCAAACTCCACTGTGCCAGCTACTGTTACAAGATACAGGCATAGCTAAAACTGAACTTGATTCTGTAGATGATGTCATACTATTGTTATATATTATGCATTGATAATAATTGCATTATTATTTTCTACTTATTTTAATGCGGACAGATTGTTCACTATTGGAAAACATAATATAAACAGCTGAAAGCAGAGTTTTTTCTTGATGTTTCAAAATATTTTTATAAGCAGTTATGATTTTTAGAGTCCTAATAAAGTCTATTAGTACTTCAGATCCTTCTCTCTGGTGTATTTCATTTTGAACTGGCAAAATGAAATTTCAAATTTAATTAAAACTCAAAAATTTCAAATCTTGTTGATGAAATAGTAAACTTCTCCATGTTGTACAGTGGAACACATTATGGATCCTTCGCAAATTGGCCTATTTTCTTTGTCTAATTATGTTTTGCACTCTTATTGAATATGTACAACATCAGTCACAGCACACAACTTCAGAATATTTATTTTGAATTAAAAAAATAATATTGCTAACTTCTGATATATGCTAGGCATTCATGAAACCCTTCTCTGTGCTGACCAGGGACAGGACGCAAAGGATTAGCATGAAGTTGGGTCAGGAAAGTCTTAGGTTGGATTTTAGAAAAAAGCTCTTCAACCAGAGGGTGGTTGGGCACTGGAACAGGATCCCAAAAGAAGTGGTCACAGCACCAATCCTGACAGAGTTCAAGAAGCATTTGGACAATGCTCTCAAGCACAGGGTGTGACTCTTGGTGTGTCCTGTGCAGGGCCAAGAGTTGGACTTAATGATCCTCATGGGTTTCTTCCAACACAGCATATTTTGTGATTCTGTGAAACATTCCTGAAAGCGTTCTGTAAGGTTATTCTTCGCAAAAGATATCATGTGAACAAAAAGCAGAAATATCTGTCAAGAATGTGAAATAAACAGAGATGCAAAACCAGGGAACAGAATGACAGCAGAATGCTGCTTGGCAATGGTAGGCATGTAAAGTACAGTGGAGTCCCGCAGAGCTTTTAAAATGATGATAAAAGTGTACAGCTGAGGACATAACTGAAATATTGAAATGAGGCAAATGAGAAGGAAGATTAATACAATACCTTAAGCACTTCTCTGTATTAGCCACCTTTGTGTAGCATTGCATGTTTATTAAAGATGGAAATAATAGAAAAATGCATGCAGTTTTACCTTTCATTATTTGATAATTTCTAATGCAATAGCCTCCATTATTGCCCAACCTTTCTATGTCTTTATTTTTGTTGCTGCACAGGCCAATTATCATTGTCAAATTTGCAGCAACAGAGAAGGGTGGAAGGAAGAGCTGTGCTTGTAACCTTTTATTAGCATCATCAGGATCATCCACCTTAATGTATACCTTTTAAAATATTCAATAGTATTACTATAAAAGGGTTTATCTTGGAATATATGCAATATGTTCAATATAGTCTTCTAAACACCAATGCACTGCACATGGAATTTTATACTTAAATAATCTGATTTCTAAAAAAATTGTGACATATTTCACTCTTTCTCTAGTTTAATCCAACATTTTTGCTATTAGTAATTTTGACTGATTGCTTTTATAGTAACATTAGCCTAGCACATATCATAAAAATACAGAGAACATATCAAGAACAGTACAGGGTCCAGCCCCAGTACAGAAAAACCTATAGGTTAACCCTTCAAACTGTGAAGAAAAATTCTGAAAAAGTCTTTGTGCTCTAAACAAAGTAAATTTGTCTTCTATGCTTTAAGGAGTATCAAGCTGGCCCCTACTGACTTGTCAAAATGTGTTTGTTTCAGCAAGAAAATATACTACTGAAAAGGTCAGGTCACAGAAAATTCAAGAATCAGTAAAGAGTGAACCTAAACAGTCATCAGATCCCAGGAAGTTGTCAGGGGAAAGGTTATCAGTCAAAGCACAGGAGTATACCATTGGTTTAGAGTGCAAGTCTAACAAATGGCTTTTCCATTCTAAATGTTTTCTTAATTGTGTGGCAATAATCACTCAAGGGGATGTTAAGACTGGAAAATATGATAACAGCAACTGAAATGTACAACAGAGAATGAGAGAAGGCCATGAAAAACTTTTTCAAAGAGGCATTGTTTCCTTCCCTCCTAGTAAAGCAGAGCAAAGTCTCATGTTTAACTCCTTAAATGAATACATCAGATTTGGCAAGGGAAATAGCTGTACGTAAACTAATTTCCAAGTCTGAAATTTGGTGAGCATATTCTAATGCATTTCAGTGTTTATGTTTCCTTCTACATGTTTTTTAGCCATATCTAGCTCAGATTGCACAGGGTACTTATGTGGTACTATCCAGGTGCCCAGTGTAGAACTAAGGTACAGATTTAGCTCATTTTAGCCTGCAGTGGGATTGAAAGTGCTCTTTGCTGCCAGGACTCAGTGGAGAATGAAGAGCCCTGCAAGGCACATCTCCTAGTACAGTATCATAAATGCCTCAGTATATGTCTCTCTGGGCTCTTCATTCTCCACTGAGTGAACAAACTATTTTATAGCTTATCAAAAATAAAAAAATGTTTATTTGCAGAATCCTTGGTTAATGGAATAGATAACTAGCAAGTTCCTACTTAAGATTTCTGAATGGAATAAGGGCTTCAAATATAGTTATGGTAAAAGCTTTAAGCCATCTTTTATTTTGATGGTTGATTTTTTGAACAATCATTGGGGTTTTAGATATGTGAATGACCAAATTCTGCATCTCTTCTAGGTAAAACAAGTAATTTACTGCACTTTTCTCAATAAACTACTGAGAACTAAAGTTAAAATCACTTAAGTCTTCCACTGAAAAAATACATATGTATTTGAGATAGTTTGGATTCTTTCTTCTAATCAGTTTTTCTACAAATTTATGAATTGCAGTATCTGCAATATTTAAAGCTAATTTATGTGTTGTCCCTTGAAGACAATCTCTACGTCTGAAGAATCAATTTCCTTATTAAGAATATACAACCACTGATTCTAAGAGTCTAAATACTCTTCCAGCTATGCAGGCCTTTGAAAATGAGGAAGTTCTAATTTCCAAGGAGAATAAAGGATTAAGTGAGTGATCATTGCAAAATATCACTGTGTTTTAACCCTGTAGTATTAAATTAGAGATAGAGCTATCTCTGTAAAAGGACATGGCCATTACAATATCTTCCTGCACTTTTAGGTACAGGATATCCATCCAGAAACCCCAGCCTGGCTGCTGACTGAACCACAGGAGCAGTTGCATTCTGCAGGCTCTCATGTTTCTACCATTGCTTGTCTAGAGTGCTTAGGCTCACAGAGGAGCCTCAGATATCACAGCATGGACTGGTTCCATGCTTTAATAATATATTAACTGATAGACTTACCCCACCATTGTCAGGCACCTTTTTCCTTTGCATGGCACATCACTCACATTGCAAAGCAGATGATAGCTAAATTACCCACAGACAAAAGATGCTTTGTTCACCTATGGGATTCAAGTGTCTCATGTAATTAAAACTTAGTGGTTAAGCAACATTTGTCAATAATTAATTCAGACATGTAGAATTCAGATATGATTTTGGAGTTTTACAAAAAATATTACCCAGAACAGATCTAGAAATTAGCTTTTGCTTTTTGCTCAGTTAGTGTCTAAGCCCATAGAAGTTTGCCTTTGTTCCTATATTTGATGAAAACTTCATCATTTCATCCACAACAAGATACTTTCCAAAGAAAGCATCCATGCAAAGAATGCACTCCACGAAACTGTTGGACTGTGTTTGGACTATCTCCTAAGGTAAAAAATGTTTAAATCACTGCAAGATATGTTTCAACTGACTCTTCCCTGAGGGAAGGTATGATCATTAGCAAGCAGGTGACTGGAAGAAGGAGTGTTTTCTACAGTTAAAGGCATTCCTTGAGAGAACAGACAGAACATGATATAGGGCTATCAGTCCTGACTAGAGTGGGACACATTCCTTCAGAAAGCCATTGATTCAGACAAACCTGAAATTTTATTGCTGTTCTTTGTGTTGGCTATTGGACAGCTGTGGTAACCCACCACTTGCTCTGTTGTCATCTCAGATATCACTCTCAGACAATTAGCACCTTCTGTTTCTTGCAGGGGCAGGACTGTGGGAGCTAGTGGGGTGCACCAGGGGGAACACCAATTCCCTGCAGACACTCTTGACATTTTGCAGCTCTCTTCTGTGTTTACTCCACATTTTACTCTTCTCAGAAGGAAAGATTAGGACTGTGTGAGAAGATACAATTGTCTCCTGAAAATAACAACACCCACCAGCAAGCCACCCATCCAACCCCCACCAGCTGCTTCTTCCTTTAACCAGATCCAAATAACATTTCTTGCAACAGTCCTTTCCTGAGTTCACAAATGTCTTATACTCCTTCCACTTTCTTATGAGCAAAGGGGGCAGAGTTCTCTCCACAGAGCTCTCTGACCCAGGCATAGCCTCCTGAACTGTGTCATGATTGGTGTATGCCTAAGGCTTTCTCTTCTGCCTCCTCAATAGTAGCAGTCTTTGTTGCCCTACTGGCCTGTGCTTGAATGAATCTTTTGGGTGAATGACGTATCCCTTGACATTATGTGTGCTGGTTTCACAGAGAAGGATATTAAAATGACCTAGCCTTATTATTCACATGACAGTCACTGATAACCACCCTGTATTTACTAAATTATATCCACTACGATTCATGACAGACCACATTAATTACAAGCAATATGTTGGCTTATAGAAAAGGCTTTCTCTTTCCAAACAGCAGTGCTTTACAGGGAAATACACAAATCTCTGCTTTGCAGTTCCAACAGCCAAAACTAGCTAGAGAAAGAAAGTAAAAGTAATGAACACACAATGGGTATCAATGGAGAGGTCTTATCAGAAAGAAGCAGTAATAAACTTTATTTATGTATCTTAATGTTTAAAATCAAATTATTGTGACTTGTATATCATCACACACAGAAACTCCAGCTTTCCTTCAAAAAGCAATACTTTGCATCACAGAGTGTATAATCTTGGTTGCTAAACTGGTAAGTGTGACAGATTGGAGAAAACGATTACTGGCTCAAAACTATTGCAGAGTATGTTGCGGGGGGCAGGGACATGCACTGTTCCACACTCCACTCCTTGGAGCCTCTAGTCCAACCCAGTCATTGTCACATCTGGCACACCTGAAGCCATGCCCCACACCTCACCTCTGGTACCACAATCTAGCCCCAAAGTGGCCAGATGACCGGATGGCCCACCTGGGCAGAAGGTGGCCACAGAAGGCCGGAGCAGATAAAACCCATTGCCCTGATATGCAAGTGGTCAAGTCCTAATTGTCTTTGGATTTTATGGCAGCTGAGTCCATGTTAGGATCTAAGGCTGTAGCTGTATCTTGTTTTTCTCTCTTCCTTTGTCTGTCTTTGTCTCTTTTCTACTCATAATTTCCTTTTCTTGAAAATGGGTAATTTAAGGGTGGATGGGTAGAGTTTGTGAAGTCAATGCTCTGTAAAATGTTTCATTTTGATTTAGTATTTGTTTTAAATTTTGCCAAATTACTGATTTTCTAAAGTTTGCCAGAAAAGTTTGGTTTTTAACCTCCTGAAACCGTAGTAGTGTTTCTCCCACACATCCACCTTGGAGAAAAGTAGTATCTCAAGCCCTTTTAAAATAAACTCACTGGGTGAGCACTGCGGCTCATCATCACGATACACATATGTCTGGAACTTCTTATTCAATACTCAATAAAAGTATTATTATAGTGTGAAAGACATGGAAGTTGTGTCTTTTCCTATTTTTAAAAAAGGGTAAAACAGAAAAAGACACAAACATTGCTGAATTGACACCAATATGGTTAAGCAGGAGACTGGGAAACCTTAACTTCTATATAAAAACTCGGCCATGTGGGCAAAAGCAGACAATGTACAATTTACTCATGATTATACCATAAATCCTAAAATGGAGAAAAGGTGCATAAACACATAGCACTAAGTTTAATGGTGAGATAGATAGTTCCTTTGGACAGATTTATGACTAATGAAATACATTCATAGAGAAGAAACAGAAAATTGTCAATGACTGTCATGACCTTTTCATGCATCAAATGTAAGAAATGTACAGTTTTCAGTATGAATGACATATGTATGGCTCCCTTACCTGCCCCTGAGAAATGACAGGCAAAGTGGCTTTCTTGTGAGGGAGAAGATAAGATCATCCTGAGGTGAATTGTTTCATATAATGAATTGAGGAACTGGATCCATATAATGATCTTACTCATTGCTGACAATTTATCTATGAAGTGCATGCTATAACTCTAGATGAATTGCATTATTATGTAACCATAAAGAGTACTATAATAAAATGGCACACACGTATATTATGAAATTGAAAACAGAAGTAATTCCTGATAAAGCTCTCCTAAGAATTTTTCTTACTACTTTCAGGCAAAATGAACCAAAATGCTGCTAAATATTTGGGTATGTAAACATGCTAGGGGGTATTATTGAAGCTGTGTGACTCCTAGGAATGGTCATACACTAAAAGTCTAATGCTTATTTTAGGATCAAATTAAAGGATCAACGTCATGCTCATTGACATTCGCAGAAGAATAGAGTAATGAACTCAGAAACTCATATGCAGTTTTGGTATTTCTTAATGAACCTTTGGTTTCAATTTACATTGGCAAATTACAAGAGACCTACCAGTGAAGCCCACTGGTGTTAGCTGAATGATGTCCTAAATGTTTAAGTAATTGCTTAATAATGGTGTAAATTTATCTAGGATGTCAGTTTCTTAAGAAACCAAATAACTAGGTTAGTTCAATAAAGCATGAGAGGCAATTCCACATGCTATCACCAAAGAGAGAAAGGCATTCTGTAAATGATAGCAACAAAAATTATTTGCCATTTGAAAACTGTGAGAAACCTAAATGACTTAATCTGTTTAGCCTTTAAATACTACCAAATAAATCAAACTAATCAAACCATGATTTTTTTTTAATAATTTAAATTCTCTAGCCATGAGAAACAATAGAGTGGGAAAGATTTCTATCTTAAAAGAGAGATTACAAGCACTTATGACTGGTAGTTAAAAGATGGTGAATTTGCAATAGAAACCATGAAGTGACTTTTGTTTTAATAGTGATTAGACATTTTTTTGTCTTCTCCTGTCATCAAGCCAAAAGTGGATTCCTTTTTGAACATTTGGGAATCAATGGTATCTTAAGCCTTAATTCCTATGAATAATACATGATACTACATCCTAATACATGAGTCCTCCAAAGCAGGCATCCCTAATGACAGTACAAGACTAACATTTTACTTGTGGATCTCAGATGTTTTCTGACAGCAGGGATGACAGCAGTAAGGCTCCACTGAAGATTATGGAACAGAATGATTTTTAACTAAGACTGACTCTTTTGCCCATTCTCACACTTTGCTTCTCTTTCCCTTCTCAATCCATCCCTTTCTCCACCCTTTTTCTTACACCATGTTTTGGCTTAGTCTCTTCAGCAATTTCACTTCTGTAACAGCAATATTTTTCAGCTTGTTTCATCTCATTGCCCAGAATCTGTTCTACTGTTTTGCTTTCTTCCTTCTCAGGAGGAAGCTTTCAGCTTTCTAGACCAGCTCATCCCAATGGTTGTACCACATCCCAGCTCTTGATGGAATCCCAGCCTTTCCATATATTAACCCACCAGTTTTCTATACATTGCTTTCTAATTTTATTTTAATAAAAACCTAAGTACTGCTACTCCTATCTCCTCTTCTCATCAGCCAGTCATCCCATCACTCCCTTTCATTTCTCTTTCTGCCTTACAAGACTAGATGTAGTCCTCAGTCTCAACACTTTTTGTTACCTATTTTCTTTTCCTGTGAAAAAGGTTTTCCAGTCCTCATAAGGGTAGTTCATAGGGGTAGTCTACTTGCCAGAGTACCACAGCCTTGTGCTTTCTGATGTCCATTTGTGTACTTGTCCATCTTGTTTTCTGTCTACTCAGTTATTCTGTAGAGATAGAGCAAATGCAGACTCGTCTCATCTGCAAGTCCCAAGGTGGTGGAATATAAGAAATTCTTCTTTGATGATGGAACATGAACTTTTTGAGCAGCATTGCCATCAGCCAGGGGATGTGAATATGCCGCATGAGCATGAAGATTTTAACTTTTAAAATTGAGGTCTTTACTGAGATTATGCAAATTCAAGGTCTCTTTACTGAACAAAATTTAGGAGACTAGGAAGAAGAGTCATTGCTTACAAAACCTTTGAAGGTGAGGAACAAAGCCACGTGTGCCTCTCCATTTCTAAGACCAGCGCAGATTATTGGTAAGATTTTTCTGGCACCATGAATTTGTGCCAGATATGAAAAGCTCATAATGTACCATTTAGATAGAGTCCAAGCACAGTGCAAGTTCAGTTACATTCATTTTCATAATCAGGACATATGAAGATGGGTACAAGGTTTTGACAGGCCTTTTCCTGTGAGTATCCCATTTTGAGGGAATCCCTCTGTGGAAAGATGGGACTTCTGACATTTCTTTGCCTCCTTTGAATCAGGTGAATAGACAACAGACTGTCTCAAAGTTACAAGATTGTTTTCAGCTAAATGTTACCACAACCCTTTCTGATGGTTTTTTTAATGTTTATTTTTTGAAATCTATCCCTGTGTACAAGTCATTTCCTTCTCCAACTTGGCACCATACCAAAACAACTTTTATCTCTGTTGATTCTTCTAAGCTTCTTAATGACTCTGTCAGCTTCCTGTAATTGTTCCTCCAGTATAGGATTTCCTCCATCCCCTCCTACCAGCTCAGGCAATGTCCTTCTGTTTTATGCTTTAAAATACTTGGACGTACCACACAGACTAAAAGAGACCAGCACATATCGAATGCAGATAATCTTAAAATCAAATGGCAAAAACAGACACCTGAACTATACTTACATTTGTTATGCTTGATCAGGATCTGTGAGCAGTCTGTTGACTTTAAATGGTTGCTTTATGATGACGTCTCAGGAAAAGGAAAAGGAAGCATGAGAACACTGATGAGTAATTAAAAATAAGATAGTGATGTAAAGAATAAAGGGACTAGTCAGACTGTGGTAACTTCCATTATTACTTTGTGTTTAGGCAGCATTTTGCAAGTAAGAACTAAAAACTCTCAAAACATTCACTCCAGCTCTCACAGTGACAACTGAGTATTATTTTCATTATACCACGAAGGTAACATAAGACCAAAATCTCCAATGGCATGAAGTAGTCTTAGTTCCAATCATCATGACAGTAGCAAATTTGATTCAAAAGCTAGAAATATTTGATTAAAGCCATACAAAGCATCTAGAAAAAAATTCTGCAGACTCCAACTTACTTTTTGATCTCTCATTCTCTCCTCTTTCTTGAGGATTTTACAGGTTTGCCAAAATGTATTGTATTTTATATAAGGAACTTGTCCTCCTGGGCCAGTGATATAGATCACAAAAATATTACATTATCTTGGAAAAGTGACGACCCTTCTAAACATCAGTATATTTGAAAAATATCCAAAAGAGTTACATTGCCTCAGTGTACAGCCTGTCAAAAGAGCTACAGAAATTATTAGTTCAATGGGAAAGAGCTAGCAACAGGCACAGTGGCTTTCCTGTGATATGTGGGGGTCCCATGATCTATAGTCATATTCAGTCTCCTTGTCCAAGATTCCTGACTACTTTGCATGTGCTGACTAGTCTCCTTACTTGAGGATGACCAGTGTTCCTCACAAAGAGGGGAAAAAACAGCCTGCCTTCCAGCAGCAGGTCCACATCTCCTAGCAATTAGTTAGTGGATTGTACTCACATGGAAGTGACTTGCTCTATGTGCAAGTTCTTAAGTTTAGTGATTTCATTTCCAAAACCTCTACTAAAATTCCATCTGGCACTAAAGATGCCCAAAATATAAAGCATTCAAAGTTTCCTCAGTAAACACCCCTACACATACAAGAGTTTCTGTGAGAATGGTCTTTTTGGCAATACTGAGACAGTTGGCACCTGAGCTTTGTTGAGACTCACAGACTGTGTGTTCTTCAATTTCTGCACCTTCATGGCCAGGTCATGTGTTTTTTTTTCTGAAGAATTCTCTCTGGTCAGGCCCTGCACAAGTAGAGGAAGGGGCAGTTATTCTCCTTGCATCCCCATCCAGTAGCCAAGTGATTAGCAAATTCAGGTGGGTTGTGAGACACTTGAATTTGCAACCAGCTTCTGCCTAAGGGGATGTAAATGTACAGGTTCAGTCAGTAAGACCAGTGTTCCAGCCAGCTGGCCAGCATGTTCTAGAAAGCAGGAAACTTCTGAGGTGTCCCTTGTTAATGCTCTCTTATCTCACAGTGAATAACTGGAGAAGAGGTAGAAAGTTCTGTATCCCATCAATAAACTATGTAATTGTCAACTACATCGATTCTTCCCAAGCAGTTTCTGTCTTTTCTCCTACCATTGCTTTTCTTCTATGAATTAAAATGCCTCATCATATAAATAAATTGTATTATCAGGTAAGTCAGGTCTCACCTGTATGCATCGAAAGAAAAGGAAGGTCAGTTGTGTGAACTTGTCTAACTATAGAATATGGCAAAAAGTTAAATAATTCAGGCAAATCAGTTCCTTTCACTTTTACATGTACATGATAAGAAAATATGTGAAGCTGTTGAATGATAACTTCTGGATTCTCATGGTAGGAAAAAACAGACTACACAACCTGAGCTTTGTATCATATGCTAGATCCTTATAATTTTAATGCTGAAAGAAAGAGAGAATGTTTTATGCTCTGTTTTATGATCCTGCATTGACCACCCAAATACAATTTTTTAAAGAAGACCATGTTCAAGAGCCTAAATGATGAAACAGATTCTTATATAATGCATTTTACTTGAAAGTGCATGAGTGAAATCTGCCTGGAGGATGAGAAATTCAGGTGTGAAATGGGTGCGGCTACAGTTGCGAATTTAATAAGACATGAATTTGGTTTTTCCTTCAGTGGGTAGTATTGACATGCCTGTGGCTGCAGGCACATTAGAGACTGAATATAATTGAGGTGCTGGCAGCAGACAAAAATTGTAGTATCTCACATGTTTCTTTGTAATTAATACACTTTTGATTATACTTTTAAAAATGTATTGGTGAATCTCAGGTTTCTGGGAGAAAGATCATATGTCCTATTTCATTGTATTCCATTACGAATACACTCCATACCATCAGGAAACTCAGGACCTTAGTAGCATTGTAAAAACTGTGACACTCTCTGTCAAATAGTTTGCTTTATCTCTCATGACTGGGGAAGAAATTCTGTTCTCAGTGTGCTTAGATTATTTGGTCTGTTTTTAAAAATCCAGGATATTCTGAAGAGAATATACCTCAGAGAGTATGACACACTGTCATGAATTATGTTGAGCAGGTCAGCTGGAATTGTAGACAGCAGTTCTTAACCCAAATGATAACTAAATATTTTAATTGTACTAGCACCAAATGTCTGAGTACCTTGCATGGAGGGACTTAAGGCTAGGTGAATGAAATGATGGACATATCTATAGATGAAATCTGAATTTTCTACTCTGCTGTCAGCTGATATAGGAGATGGAAATACATTGTCATGGTGAGAAATTACAACTGTGTTGAAAGGGCAGGGTATTTAAGCTTCCTTCTCTACATTTAGGTATTTTCTGTTGTATTTCTGTGAATTATCACCAAATATCATCTGAATTAAAATCACCATTCCTGAACTGCCTAGGTAAAAATGAACAATATAATCAGCCTCAGCCATTAGCAGTACATTGGGTGAGCTTTTCCTTAAAACTCTGATCTTCCAGTTTGCATTTTTTCTCTATCATTAGCCTGTCAAGCTCAGGAACCTGCACTTTCTGCTCAAAAACCCTTTTTAACATGTAAAAGGATGTGCTTTCTTATAACTCAAAGAATAATCAAGGATTCTATACAAAATTGAGTAAGTTGAATGAAAAAGGTTGAACTTAAAGCATTGGTGAAAGATACCCTGTAACCTGCAGGGGAAAAGCCCTCATTAATAGGTCAGAAGAGCAGGGCTGGGATCTCTGCTCATGCACATGAATGTAGAGAGAAACATTTCCAGCAGACTGCTGGAGACAGGCTAAACTCTACAGCCGTAGTATGAATTTTAGAAAGAAAAAAATTTCTATTCTTCCTATGCCATGGTGAGGGTGAGTATAGGAGTGTCTCACGCTTTTGCCATCAGCCCCTTTCAGTCAGCTCCTTGAAATAGGCTGACCCTCATCCCATGGGAAAAGAAGTGAGGGTGCATGACCCAGAATTGCTCATTCTACACCACAGAGAAAGTCAAGAATGTAGGTGTTATAATGAGGAGTGAGGCCGTTTTTTGTAGAGAGTCTAAATATTGAACTTCAACTTGGCTTAATAATGCAAGGATGTTAGTGCAGGGAGCAGGTTATCTTGCTGCTGTGCCTGGTGTTTACATTCCCATTGTATACCTGGGCTTTATACTGCTCATGGAAGGCAATGCTTAGCTTCAAGGCTTTTAGGCATGGGATCATCAAAGATATTGGGACCAATACAAGCAACTGCTGCAACTGTAAAATCAGGTAAGCGGACTGAAAGCAAGCAGTATGTACAGTGCTGCCATGGACACTTCTATATTATAAGTGCATGAGCATACATAAGCAAAATTCTTCCAAAAATAATTTTAAAAAGACTAATAAAGTGTATTGATCCTCTAGAAAGAATAAATTCACAACTCTCTTGACACCATCCGTTTACCTTTCCTTTCACTCCCTTTGTGGCTGAGTACCTTCACAGATCCTCTAAGGAAATGAGCTTTAAGAGCAATTCTCTGTTATCACCTCTGCGTGAAAGAGGATCATTAACTTTTGTCCTAACCAGGAGACATGAAGTCAGAAAACCACTTTCCCTCTACATACAGACTCATATATTCTTTGAATGCCCATATATCTAGATTCTGATGGCTTGCTATTTATTAGAAACTATTGACTTGAGGAGGGGCAAGAAAGACAAACTGAAAGCTCAAACAATGGGCAGGTCTTGGTGGTATCTCAAAAGCCTTAAAGACATTACAATAGATCCCATTATTCTTATGTAACAAATAAAATTCCCACCTTCCTGCCACTTCAGCACGATCCCTACATAACAACAAAAAGTGTGGAAATTCTCCAGGTAAGGGTTGATTTTACAGGGACAAGAGGGTAATGAAATGAAAGAAATTAAATTAATTGAAATGAAAGAAATATTTACTAAAGCATTTTTACAGATCACAGAGGGTGGAAATTCTCCAATGAGAAGAGGTGAAAGAGAGTCATTGGTGAAACCATTGCACCGTGCCCTTGGCCATCCTTTGCAGAAGATCTGCTGGGAACAGGTATCCTCAGGCCTCTCTTATTCCTGTCATTTTGCTCTCTGTCAAACAGAATGCATTTTTTTTTTTAATTAGGCATGATTCAGCCCTGTGTGGAGGCAAGAGTAAGTAATGCAGCTGATAGAAAAAACACTAATCTCCTGCCCAAACTGGGTGTGTCCCAAATTTTGTTGCTAAACTTGCAGTTGCAGGTTTTGCAGTTGCTTGAAGGTCGCAACTGCTGGTTCTTCAAGGAAAGAACTGCTTTTTATTATGTATTTATGCAGTAGATGTACTTGTGACATAATGGGTGTCTATTTCTTTTGGCGCCTCTAACTGCCTTTATAATATGAATCTTAATTATAATAATAAGCTTTTTGGACAGGAGCCAAGGGATTTATCAATGTGTAGGGAGTTTAATGTATGCCCCAGTGTACTGGTCCCCATGTCTAATTGTGACCTTTAAGCTCATCTGTACTGAAATGCAGCTAAAAGACAGAATAACAAGATCATTGATAATAATTGCTGTGTGAGGAATCAGCACTGTGTGGTGGAGAACACACAAGAAGGCTGTATGGGTTTAGTTAGATCTGTGTTATGACAATGCAGCCTGGGTGCCAAGAGCTATGATTTCTGTCCACATACCCTGAGTTTCAGCCAAATCAGACTTCTAGGGAAAATTAACTCTTGCTGGAATTTACTTGAATAAATTTTGCTACCACTCCATATACAAGGCATTTTTAAAAAACAGTAATTAAAGTTTGTGTGTCTCTGACTTTGGGGGTAAATGAAATACAGGGCTGTACCGAGAAATCTGGGGATGCACTGGCTTTGAGATCTGGGGATGTAGGGGCACCTCAGGGGATTTATATTTTCAATATAAGAGTTGTGAGCATTCATTTTTCTTTTCCATAAAATCACACCTCAGTTTAAGTTAAGGCCAACTCTCTTTCAGCCTAGAATGGCAGGTCATAGTGCTTGGAGGATTATTAGAGGAACATGCTCATCTTTGTTGCTTACTCCATCTGTTCAAACAGAAGTTAGTGTGTTGTCAGTGCACTGACCTGCATACATGCCCTGCAGGTTCCTGTGGAGCAATGACAGATAGCACTGGATTTTTCCTTCCCTTGAGCTCCTCACTGTTTTGTAGATAAGATCATGTTGCTGCTCCTGTGGCATAATGGAAAAGAAAAGGGACCCTTTCTCCTGTTTTTCTTTATGTCAAAATTTAGCTGCGGTTTAGCCTGTTTGTTGCCACAATGCTCTCTAGAACCGCTGAGAGACACAATCCGTACATCACTATTGTTAAATAAGAAAGGAGCAATTTTCTGACCCTCAGAGTGGGTAGCCCAGCCTAGCCACAGTTATGACACGTAATGTTTGGCTGCCTATGAACCTTGAAAGGTACCCTTCTAGGACTAAAACATAACTGTTTTCTGTGATTTTCTTTTTATTTTTCACTACAAAGCATGTGAAAAAAGCTGGTAATTTTTCTGGGGTCTTATCAGAATTATGTTTTCATACATGAGATCTACGTTTTCATACATGCTTGTGTACATTGTTTGCTCTAGGGTAAAGCATGAGGAATTTTTTGGATATGCAAAGCTGGAATAATGTTGGAAGACTGTTGAGGCTGGAGGGAACAAAACCTGGTGCCATGGTGTCTAATACTGCCTACTGGAATTGATCCCTGCATGGGCTATCCCTCTAGCCAGGCTTAGGCACTGCTTCCCAAAGAATTGGCATAGACCAAAACAGCCTGGAAGCATGCTAGCAATTTAAAAGTGTGGATGATCACCAGGCCAGTGTTCAAGCTTGTTCTTTGTCCTTGTTTTATTTAGCAGTATGGAAAGAGCTGAAATATCCACACACCCTTGGATTAGGTTGCCAGGGGAACTGGAAACATTGGGTTTAATTCACTGGGACACTTGACCGCACATTGCTTTAATGCTACTATGCAATATTGTTTGTCACGTGGGGGTAGGTTAAAATGAAGCGCTTGAGAGGCACATTATAGCCATCAATACCCAGAGTTTTGGTAAAGTCTGAACAGACTTATTGTCACTCCTCTGCTCAGACAGATGCTTTGGTCCTCTCAAGCCAGGCCATATCTTCTCTCTTATTCCCTCAATTCAGAAGCAAGCCTGTCTTTGGTGAAGCTGTACTGCTGTTTCTGTTACTTCTTACAAATGGAAAAGTTCTTTTTTAGGCAGTGAGAAGTAAAAAAGAGAAGATCTTGGCTTGCTGCCATATGCCTTGTTTATGAAGGCTAGTATGACACAGAACAAGACAACTGTGGAACAGAGCTGTGATCTCCCACTTTGTCAGGTCTTGCCCATGGTCACTGCTGACCCTGAACAATAATGGGTCTTTTTTCAACTGTTCAATACATGAGGTACTTCTGCACTCTGTATGGTCTTTTTCTGTCCTTTTCCACCACCTCTGTCCTGAGGGGTAATTGAGCACAAGATCATGGAAGGATTCTGACCTCAACTGATGTGTAAAAGCTGTGCATACTCTGAGGGATGCATTTCTGCCTACCTGAGTTGGTCTTTTCTTCCTGTTTCTGCCCATATTTTTGCCATTGCTGTCTAACTAAAATTAATTTTAAAAACTCTTATAGTTGAGGTCACATGATCCTTCTATATTTTTCTGTGATTATCATTTTCTGATCCTCTCATTACCTAACATTTTGTCCTGGTTTGGGGCAGAGGGAGTGGCTCAAATGGTTAATACATCCTGAAACACTTTTCCTCAGTTATATTCCTTCTAACCCTATACCTTCAAATGTGTTACAAAGCCAAATAATTTTCTTTTTAAGACAGCCAAAAACCCCTCTAACTGAAAAACAGGCTTGACTTGAAATGAACTTTCTGAACTCACTTTTAGAATTTAAATAATGGACCATTTGAGAAACACACCAAAAATTGCCTTTTTTTGTGATAGCTGTGTTTCTGTGTTATTTATGACTAGTACAACTGATTTCAATGGAAGTACTTCTTTTAAGGAGAGGAATCAGACATATTTAACAGTCAGAAGGAGAAGATGACTGCTTATGTTTCTTAATCTTTACAACAGAAGGAGGAACGAGAACACTAGCATACATGCCCTTCCATGCCCACATACTAGCAATGCTGTGTGGGAAGGCTGGAACCACATATTTTTCCATTGTTTTTAATGAACTTTAACCTACCTGGCAAACACAGGAACTTTGAACTAAAGAATGGCAGAGGGAAAAATCATCAAGTAAAGCCTGATCTTCCCTTTTGTTGCATCAGAAACAAAATTTCGACATCTCTGACAAGACCTGCAATTTAGCTGCGGGATTTAATACTGGAAGACTGATATGTTTACTGTAATGGCAGTAAATTGACTATCCAGAAAGAGTTATATATCTTTGCAGCACAGGAAGTGTCTGAGTGAGATAGAGACAAGTTACATCAAAGGGTAGATAATCAGAACAAAATGGTCACACTAAAACCATAAGAAATAATTAGAGAAATAGATTGTGAAGAAAGAGAGAAGGAAGAATGGAGGCTACTTTAAGCCTCACCCTTTTTGTTTATATTGACCTGAAATCTTGGCCTAATATTAGAAAATTATGTGGTCTTGAGCCAAGTGAAGATTCAGAGAGAATAAACTGTCTTGCTTTTATTGAATGAAAAATCTCTGTTAGCGACAAGTAATGTCATTCAAAGGAAACAAAAAGAAAGAAAAAAAAAAAAAAAGAGAAGGAAGAGAATATTTCAGAAGCCTCTGTTACAAATTGCCTTTAATTTTAAGTAGGAAATCTTCACAAGTGATGGAGTAAAAATTCATACTAATCTCTGAGATTCTTTTCTGTCTGCATCTGTGACATCACACAAGATAATTAGTGACTTCAACATACAATTATTGACATATTATTTGCAGACTGGTACATATGTTTCAGACAGGGACACTTGGAGACATATAGAAAACCTAGGGAGATAGAAAAAAAGTAAAATTTTTCTGCCTCCCTTTTCTTTTTTTTCCCTAGATTGTGTGCAATACAGAAACCTAGAGGAAAAGAATGATGCATTAAATACATGGTGCTCAGTACTCTTCCTAAGGCATTTGATATGTACATTCCTTGCTGTATCACATTTTCAAAGCTGCTATGAAGAAAGCTGCTTGCCAAAAGAATACCAGAAAGTGAAATATTTCTGCCTATTGTGCAATCACAAGAAAGTGACCTTGGGCAGGACCTAGGAATGAACTTCCTGTGGGCAGCACACGTGTGGTCACAGCAAGCTATTGTGAATACAGAACTTATGCCTTATCGGCTGGACCAGCGCTTCTGTTATTTCATTTCTGTATCTCCTCTTTCTCACTTGTCTAGTATTTTTTTGGTTTTGACTATTATGCCTTTGGTTACCATTTTCCCTCAATGTCTGTGGTTTACACACTTCTCCCTCTACCTTCCTCTCAGATATGTTTCTTTACACTTTTATAAGTACTACTTAGTGTATTTGGCAACTTTATTTTAACTGATTCAACTTGATCAGCATTTTAGAAGATTCCTTTTCTACTGTTTGTTTTGGGATCTGGGCAGTATGTACAAGATTTTACTACTCAGTTTTCAGTCTTTAATATTGAAGGAAGGGTCTAGGCTTTTCTTCATTGCCTTCACCATTTTGCCCAACTCTTTTCAGTCATTTTTACTCAGTAAGGTGAGGAAGCAGACTGAGGGCCTATTGTAAATGTACGCTCTTAAAGATAAGTCCTTTCATTCTCTATATTGTGTCTACCAATTATGTTCTCACGTTTCTACAAGAATATTTCAGCAAAGCCAAAATGGTGGGACTGTAGTAATAATCATCACCCTATCTTATAACAGGCTTCCCAGGGACTCTGCTGGCAGTTTGACAGTCCTCTGCCAGAGTTGCTACACCCTGCTGATAAAACTGCTGCTGTTACAATTTGATCCTGACAAAAACAACTCCATTTCTATTCTGAATTTCTGACTTGACCTTGGTGTGTTTGCAAGTTTAACCATCATACTGGGCACAAAATATGTAGCACAAAAGCCATAGAATGAAAAAATATCCAAACCTCTCTCTTTTACTATCTGTTTATTCTCTCTATTGCATGATTATTTTAAACTGTTCTGTGGTATGACTAAAAGTCAAATTTTACTGTTTTTTTAAGCACAAGAAAATTACCCGCTAGTGGTTATAAGGATTGTTTACCTAGGCACAGAATCTCTGTCCTTCACCAATTTGAGACTGAGATACCCTAGCCCCTACCAATGGTAGTCTGAGGAACAGTTACAAGGAACAGATTGGAACAATGAGGGGGAGAGCAGAGGGAAAAGCTACAGATAAGCTGGCTCACTATAAAATTCTGCCAAAACAGAGGGACCCTTTTTTTTAATACATACACTTGTGAATACAGTAAATGCTGTGTAAGTACTGTATGTATACAATAGTGAGCAAAGGACTGCATGGGGTATGCAAACCATCAGTCCTCATCAATCTTTCAGTATTTCTATAAGCTTTACTCAGCTTCTGGACTTGATGAGAATGACAAGCAAAGACATCCCAAGGAAGGCACTTTTGTTAGCACCAAACATATTTTTAACTATGTAGATTCAAAGTATTATTGCAGAGCGGCACAAGCAACAGGGAAAACTATATGGAATCCCCATTTTTGGGAATCCTCACTAGTACTTAAATTCTGTAGCCATAAAGTTATTCTGTATGCAGATATAAATATGGAAGGGTGCATGTCCTTGACTCTTTCTGAAGCTCTCAGAATTCTATCACTAAGTCTCACATACCATCACCTTCAACTGGCTCTGGTCAACATCTCTGGTCTATCATCTGTTTTTTGGAGTAATTTCTAAGATATAGGAAACACTGACATGAATTCCTCAGAAGACAGATTTAAACCCAGACCTCCCACAGTGTGGTTAGTCCAATTTTGTGAATTAATTCTGAAAACACCTTTAGCAATTAAAAAGAAAGGGACACATACCCCTATATTTTGTGAGATCTGAAGCTTGTGTTTATAGGTACATTGAATTGCTCAGAGCTCAAAACCATATTTAAATAGTAGAGAGGCCTGTATCTGCAGAGCTTCAAGTCAGGAACACCTGAAAGAGCAAACAGTTTAGAGGTCCTCAGAATAATATGGCAGCTGAGAAGTTTTCAACAACACAATATTGGACATAGGCATTTAAATGTTATTATACGTTGTCTGGTATATAAAATTCTGTCTATTTAATTAGTCCTGATGTCAGGGATGTGCCAGCATACATATATGGGACATTTAGTTCACCTAAAATGCTTGCCTAAGAGTCATCAGCGATGTCCCCAGCTGCCAGCATCCAGGCAGGAAGGCAACTGCCTCTGAGAGAAGGCAAAGGCAGTACCTACCAGCAGATGTATAAAGAGAATTCTTTTCCTGGTGGCACTACCAGAAAAAATGTTGTGGTAATGGGTAAAGAGGGTACAGTTCCTAGCTAGAGAAAGAAAACAATTGTGTTATAGCAAACAGGAGAGAATATGAACATTAAAACAGGCAGGATGCAGAAGAAAAGCAAGCACTGATGAAAAGGTATTTAGGAGAGTGAAAAACAGAGGTTAACAAGAGAGAAGTGGGCAGGGAGAGCAGATATTCAGTGAGGATACAGGTGACTCAATGGAACTCTAATTGATACAAGCAGAAGAAAAATAAAGGAGACAAATAGTTCTAGAGAAATGAAAAGAGAAGTAACTGTGAATGGAATAGGGACCTTGAAGCTTGGGGAACATTCCTACCCCTTAGGAAGAGTGCCTTCAACTGCTTGGAGGGTGTTTCCAAGTCATCTGAGCATATTTTCATTTTCCTTAACACTGCTGGCAACATCCCAAGCTTAACATCATGATCTCACAAGGAAAATCTCTAATTTACTTTGCAAAAACAACATCTTGTCTATCTCTCAGTGACAAGTATTAATGGACAATCCTGGAGCATCTGAGCTGAAGCATTCTCATTTATAGACCATCTGCTCTCACACAAGATCCATCCAAATAGCCTCTGTCTGGCCTGATTTCCAGGCATGCTCTCTGGTGTGTGTATTGCCCAGGCAGCTGCAGAAGGCAAAATTCAGAGTGAGGGCAGGCAGGAGACAAGGTTGTTGTGGGTAGGTTTGTGTACAAGAACATCTGTGAGTTCTGAGGGCTAGTCTGCAGCATTTCTATTCGCTGATTTATAGCTGTCAAAGCACTTTGGGCTCTTGGACCAACCAAAAAAGAGAAAAAGAAAAGAAAGAAAGGAACCCCATATAATTAGAGTAATTCTGCTGCATGCAGAAATAAAGGTATTTGATGGCAAAATTGAGATTAAAATCATTGTGGTTGGATACATTCAGGATAAGTCATAGCGTTGCCTTAGAAGCCACATTAATCAGTTACTTTAATTACAGCTGTTTTTCATAAATTCAGTCTGTGGATAAGGAAGGTGTGAGGGTATATCAGTGCAATTCTCTTACAACTTTAAAGAACAAAAAAATAATACCTTTCCATACCTGAGGTTTTCAGACCAATGCTACTACTTGAGAAGAGCAGAGTCATAGTCTAAACTGACTATGTTTCCTTTTAAACAATATCCAGTGTCACAGGACAAAGGATATGTCATTTGCTGTGGGAAACCTAAAAATAACAGCTTTTTAAGACTCAGCTCAGAAAAGGACTTTATTCCGTTAACCATTTTGACCTTTTCTTCCTGTCTCCTCCCTTGCAAGGGATGAAATCATGAGCTATGTGCCTGAAAAGGGTAATGCAAAAGCAGATCTTTCTGGTGATTTTTTAAAATAATGTTTCCTTATATATCTGTTTGCATAAGAGCTTAAAAGAGAAGATTATATTATTATACCTGTATTTCGTCTAGGCATGTTTGTGACACTCTTCATGTTAGTATATGTCTCTTTCCATAAAAAAAGTATATGTCTCTTTCCACCTCAAAAAAAGTGGTTTCATCAACCACTCTTCCTTTCAACTGGTTTCTTACAGATAAAAGGACTTCTGATCCATTCCTTCTGTATCAGGGATCTTTTTGTGTTAATGCTTTGTTTAAACAGATGTTAAATAAAAGTACAAGAATAGTGTATGTTTACAAACCAGTCCTTTCAGGTCATGAAGACTGATAATTCCCACTAAAGTGAGAGGATACCTGAGGAGACTTTGAAGACACTCCTCAGATCCTCAAGAGCTTACCCATGTCCCTGGGCATCCTTCGCAACCTCCACTCATCTGGATAAATTTTACTGAGGTTAAATTAATGGTGTACTTAAGGCTATAGCTTGAGTTGCGGTGTTCTCCTTTTTATCAGTATATGGGCACAGCTCTCTTTGATCTGCAGTTATGCATCACCTTCCATCTCAAGATCTTAGATGGCTTTTCAAATGCTAATGAATTCTACCCTAGGGAAACTGAGGTGATGAGAAATTACAGGAGATACTTAGGTTCACAAATACAACCTACAAATAAGTTGAGAAGAGCCCAGTGAAATCACTTATTCCCATACCATGCAGGTAGTACAGGTATCTGTTGCATAGTCTGCTCTTAAAACATCCCTTGCCATCAAAATGTATCCCCAGTGAACAGAGATGTCTGGTGCTGATGTGAGGGAAATTTTGTTCTTTGTGATGCGTTCCCTGGGATGTGGAGCTGGTAATTACTGAAGAGAGGGGGTTGGTAATCTTTCAAGAGTGATGAGCCAGATCACAGTTTTCATTCTAAAATTAGTGCTTCAGTGTGACAACTGAAACCCAGCAAGATCTGGAAGAAGATGGTGCTCACAGAGGCAAGATGAGACCAGTAGGCTGTGTGAAGAGAGTAAGTTTTCAAAGACCTAAAAATTCAGGAGCTTTGGAAATACCTGCCTAACACTGACACTGATTTGGAGATTCCTTAAATTGCAGGGCTCAGATCTGCTCAAGAACCTGCTCACCGCACCTGGGTGGTGTCCACACTTTAAGTATCCAGCTCTGGTATGAATAGTTTGAAAAATGGCCTTCAGCTGTGGAAGTACTGGACACATTTTTGGTTAAACAAAACCCTGGTAACTAGAATGCATCCATCATGCTTCATCACAATAGTTTCAGGAAAAAATAAAGACTATGCTTAGTATTTGAAATATTCTGAAAGAAAAATATTGAATTTTCAGTCTTCTGCTCTTTGAATTTTAGTGTTGTCCTTTAGATGTGTGATATCTAAGGAGTACTTACACTGCAAAATAGGTGATGAATGAATATGGAACGTTTGGTTTATGTAGATTTCTATGTGGGAGAAAACTATTTTCATTTACACATTCACTCCGTTGAATCATTGGTGTTACTTGCTTTCATATATATGAGAAGGAATTGGGCCGTTCTTTTATCACTGACTTTATGTTGAAGCAGCAAAATCAAACTCATGTAAATTACTTTCACATAGTTATCTGGCTTAACTTCAATGGGCGTTAAAACTTAAATTTCACAGCCTACATTCTCAAATGTTTGTTCATTAAAAAAAATCAATTTTACACTTCAAATATTTGAATGAGAGAAGAATAATGCATGATTGAATGTGCTGCAAACAAATAAATCTCCCAGTTATCACAGAATTATAGAATGGTTTGGGTTGCAATGAACCTCTAAGATCACCTTGTTAAAATACCCCTGCCATGGGGGATATCAACTTACACAAACCATGTAGCTCAGTGTCCCATCCAACTTGGCCTTGAACACTTCCAGGAATAGGGCATCTACAGCTTCTCTGGGAAACCTGTGTCAGTGTCTCACTATCCTCATGGTGAGAAATTTCTTCCTAATACTTAATGTAAACCTACCCTCTTTCAGTTTAAATCTATTACTATTTGTCATGTTGCTACACACCTTTGTCCAAAGTCTCTCCCCAGCTCTCTCATGGGCCCCTTTTAGGTACTGGAAGGTGCTAAGGTCTAAGGTCTTCTCAGAGCCTTTTCTTTTTCAGCCTGAACAACCACAGATCTCTGTCTCTTTTCATAGGAGAGGTGCTTCAGCTCTCTGATCATCTTGGTGGCCGTCCTGTGGACTGGCTACAGCAGATTCATATCTTTCTCATGTTGAGGATCTCAGATCTGCATGCAGGTGGGGTCTCACAAGAGCAGAGTAGAAGGGCAAAATCCCCTTCCTCACCCTGCTGCCCATGCTGCTTTGGAATCAGCCCAACATATGGTTGGCTTTCTGGGTTGTGAGTTCTGGGGCAGGTCATGTTTGATTTTTCAATCAAAAACTATCCCCAAGTCCTTCTCTGCAGGGCTGCTCTCAGCCAGTTTGTCACCCAGCCTGTTTTTGTGCTTGGGATTTAGCCAACCCACATGCAGGGCCTGGAACTTGGCCATAGAAAACTTCATGAAGTTTGCACAGCCCTATCTCTCAAGCCTGTCCAGGTCCCTCTGGATGGCATCCTTTCCTTTCTGCATGTTGACCACACCATACAGCTTGTTGTCATCTGCAAACTTGCTGAGGGTGCACTTGATCCCACTGTCCATGTCCATAGATGGGGACAAGTGCCAGTTAAGCAGTGCCAGTCCCTCAGTTCCTGAGGAACCCAATTTGCCTGAGGAGCCTCATTTGAACACAGAGTGGACAAGGTTTACTCAAAACCTGTGAGCATGACCATCCAGCAAAATCTTTATCCACTGAGTGGTCCATCCATCAATTCCATGTCTCTCCAGTTTAGAGAGAATGTCAAGCAGGACAGCATCAAATGCTTTGCACAAGCCCAGATAGATTAGTTGCTCTTAGATCAGTTGCTCTTTCCTCACCCACCACCACTGTAATCCTGTCATAGAAAGTCACCAAACTGGGCAAACACAATTTGCATTTAGTCATGTTGGCTGTCATCAATTTCCTCCTCATTTTCCATGTACCTTGGCATAGTTTCCAGGAGGATCTGCTCCATGATCTTGCTGGGCACAAAGGTGAGTTTGACCTGCCAATAATTATATGAGTTTTTATTATTTCCTTTTTTCAGGCAGTGAAAGCTTCAGTGCATAACCATGACTTCTCAAACCTGATGGATAATGGCTTTACCATCTCCTCTGCCAGCTCCCTCATGACTTGTGGATGCATCTCATTGGGTCCCATGGACTTGTGCAACTTCTAGGATGTTCTCAAACCTGATCTTCTACAGCAGGCAGTTCTTCATTCTACCAGTCCCTAACTGTGTATTGTGTGACTTGGGCAGTGCAACATAGCTCCTGAGCTTGTAGGAGGTGATCCTTGAATATTAACCAGCTTTCTTGGGCCCCTCTTTCCTACAGGGTTTTATCCCATGGCATTCTTCCAAGCAGACCTCTGAAGAGGCCAAAGTCTGTTCTCCTGAAGTCCAGGGCAGTAAACTTTCTGGGCACCCTCCTCACCCCGCTGAGGAGCTTAAACTCCACCATTTCATGGTCACTGCAGTCCAGACTGTTCTTAAGTTTCACATTCCCCACCAGCCCCTCCTTGTTGGTGAGAACAAAGTCCAGCATAGTTCCTCACCTCTTTAGCTCCTCTATCACTTGGAGAAGGAAGTTCTCATCAGTACCTTCCAGGAATCTTCTGGGTTGCTTATGCCCTGCTGTGCAGTCCCTCCAACAAATTTGGGGATAGTTGAAGTGCCCCATGAGGACCAGGGCCGGTGAATGTGTGGCTGTTTCTATCTGCTCATAGAGGGCCTCACCGACTCAGTCATCCTGGTCAGTTATCCTGTAGCGCACCCTCAGTATAATGTCACCTTTGCCTGCCCTCTCTTTAATCCTGACCCATAAGCTCTTAGTCAGCTTCTCATCCACTCTCAGGCAGAGGGAGCTCCATTCACTCCAGGTGGCCACTGACATAGAGGGCAGCATCCTTTCCTTGTCTCCCCTTCCTGTCCTTCCTAAAAGGCCTGCACCCTTCTATGCCAATAATCCAGTTAAAAGGGCCACATCTACATGGTGCCAATTTGATCATAGTCCTGTAGGTGTGGGCACAGCTCTAAGTTCTCATGTTTATTCCCCACACTATGTGCATTTGCATAGAGACATTTAATTTGGGTTGCCAATGAAGCCAACTTTCTGGCTAAAGTGGAAGGAAGTCCTTTGTGCTTCTCCTCAGATGCTCTCTTGCAGACATGCAATTCTTCTCAAAACTCTGGGCATCTATTGCTGACACTAGAACTATTTTCAGCAATCCTAATAAGATGAAGATTGAACTAATAGTTGTATATTTTTGCTTGGAAACAAGTCATAAGAAGGAAAAATAGCTAATATTGTAACTTACTGCCACAATAGCCTATGTTGTGCAGCACTACAGGCTGGGGACAGAGCGGCTGGACAGCAGCCAAGCAAAAAGTGACCTGGGAGAACTGACTGACAGCAGTCGGACTTGAGCCAGCAGTGTGCCCACATGGCCCAGAAAGCCAATGGCATCCTGGCCTATATCAGGAATAGTGTGGCCAGCAGGATCAGGAAAGTAATTCTTTCCCTGTACTTGGAACTGGTGATGCTGCACCTTGAGTGCTGTGTCCACTTCTGGTCCCCTCAGTTTAGGAAGGATGTTGAGACGCTGGAGCAAGTCCAGAGAAGAACAATAAGGCTGTTGAAGGGTGTGGAACACAGGATCTATGAGGAGGTGCTGAGGCAGCTAGGGTGGTTTAGCCTGGAGAAGAGGAGGCTCAGGAGAGACCTTACCACTCTCTACAACTCCCCAAAAGGAGGTTGTAGCCACGTGGATGTGGGTGTCTTTTCCCAGACAACCAGGGACAGGAAAAGAAGACACAGTCTTAAGCTGCACCAGGGGAGGTTTATTTTGAACATTAGGAAGAAGTTCTTCCCAGACAGAGTGATTGGTCATCGGAATGGGCTGCCCAGGGAGCTGATGGAGACGCTGTCCCTGGAGGTGTTTAAGAAAAGACTGGATGTGGCATCAATGCCATGGTCTAGTTGACAAGGTTGGGCTCGATGATCTCAGCAGGTTTTCCAACCTAGTTGATTCTGTGATTCTGTTATTTCTATGTCTTGTATCTTCTATCATAATACAGCATTTTAATAAAACAAATACCATGGAATATAATAAACACTGGCTTATCTGTCCTTTTTTCCCAGTACAAGAAAGGAATAGCTGTAGTAAGTAAGATGAGAACATCTTTGAAAATAATAAGTATTGCTACTCTCTCCTCCAAATCTTTAATCAATTACTTTTACACTACAGTGGGACTATATAAAGTACAGTTTCAAGTTTTAGAGCATTCACTGATTTCAAGCACTTTTCTTTTAAAGTATCAAAAATGAGCCTTGGTTTAGAGAACCTAAAAATGAGGGCAATGCAAATCAGTGTATACTTTTCAAATTTTTGTTCTATGTAGTTTGTAACAGTTCCCCAGATCTGCAAAGCTGACTTTTTGGTATGA
The DNA here is from genome assembly GCF_031753505.1 of Anomalospiza imberbis. Classification (NCBI taxonomy): domain Eukaryota; kingdom Metazoa; phylum Chordata; class Aves; order Passeriformes; family Viduidae; genus Anomalospiza; species Anomalospiza imberbis. The sequence goes on from NC_089685.1 coordinate 41,838,788, forward strand.
TGAACTGTGTAGGATGATAAATGCTAACACTTACCACCTTTTTAATTTCAAACCTCATTCCACAAAAATACAAAAACAAAACACCAAAAAAGGAAAGAGCATTTCAGTATAAATTCAGCACTCCAAGTTCATCTCAAGAGACAAAATAGGTTGCAAATAATCTTCAATATACTGCTCCAGTGAATGATCTAAAATTTTGAACTCATTTGTGTTAGTGAAGAGACCACAATATGAGAGGACTCTCAGCCTTTTTTCACTTAAAATATGCCACAAGTGACTCATCTGTTAACGAAGACCAGAAGTTAAAGAGATGGGTTTGTGTAGAAAAATTCAGGCACTGAGCATAAAAAAAAAAAAAAAAGTAGTTCTGTGGAGAGAATAGGACTATGAGAAAAGAAATGTAATACTAAAAATATTTCTTAAACATTGTCCTTAATAAAACATTATAAATCTAAAACCCAAATCTGAAATGGTTAGAAAGAAAAATATCTCAAAAATATATAATTTCTCCATTTTCTTTAACCAAATGATTTACAACCTAAAGAGAGGGAAGCTCAATGACTTTGCTACTGCATCTTTCCCAGTGTAAGGAGGCCTTCTGGTGGTCAAAACAGTGACTATTTCCTCTAGAGAGCACTACTCATCCAAATGTATGCGACCTTCTACTCAAATTCATATACATGGAAATTAAAATTCATCCATTGCATAGAAGGTTTTAAGGATTTAAGCAGTGATTTTTTATGCCTTGACCTTTTGCTGTTACTGCATAGATTTTGTCCTTTTTCAGTCAGCGTATGTGGAACTAAGGCACTTAGCTTGAGTACATAGTGCCAAAACTTTGCTTAAGTGAGACCATAATGGTCTCACATGCTGTTATCAACCACCGGCTCTCTGCATTTTATTTGAACAATTAAAAGTTAAAAGAATTGAATAAATAAAATACTTTTCATTAAACTCTTTCTTAATAACTTATTTAACCTGAATGTTGATTATCTGAGCAGTCACATTTCATATTTTTAAGAATCCTGGGCTCTTTTTTTTCCCCAGTCTGGAAAATTCCCCTTCCTGGGGGAAGATACTCATCATGATATCTATTTTGTTGTGTTTTATTTTAAATTAGGAGATTTTATGGTATTCAATCCAAAAAGTGTTTAGTGCTAGTATACTTATATTCTCCTTAAATTCAGAGATTACAGTATGACAAGAGATTTCTTCAATGTCAGTGCTTCACTTGAGTAAGTATTGCCAGTTCACAGGTGAAAAGAAAGGGGAGTTTTTTGAGTCCATTGATAGCGAAAATGTCTTCCAACATGTAGCAAGCACTGACAATGCTGAGGGATGCAAGTGAATGAAAAAATATATTCTTGCTAGTTTTCAGTCTGGTTTGTACTGTGCCCTGAAGCATGAAGAAACTGGCATTGGTATTTTTTCTAGATTCTCAACTGAGCTCTTAAACAAAGAGCATTAGATTTTAGCAATAACCAGTAAGGTCATCAACAGCTTGTATCAGTTTTTAATGCACTGAATTACTTTACACTTCAGCTTTTGAAGAAGACACTTGTCTACTTCTCAAAGAGCCCTAACCTATATCAACATGTCTGCCACCATTAACTGGGCTCTGCCCATTATGAGAGACCTTTTTTTGATATTCCAGAGGTAGGTTATTAAAGCCTGGTTGCAAGAGGTGATTGTGTTCCTTTCTAGAAAAATTCTCAGCCAGCCAAACAAGTGTGAGTTACATGAATCCTGGAAAATTCAACTTAAAGGCACAGGTGTTCTGTAGAACAACACTGGAATTTCCTAGATGTTCTTCACTGTAGTGAAAAACCTTTCAGAGAGATACTATGGTAAATTTGAAATACTGTGTATAAAATTTAATCTGAACTGTAAATCACTAGTCAAATGAAATCCATCCAGAAGTTTTATATCAGGACCTTCCTGTGTTTTCTTTAATTTAGGTTTGGTTTTGGGTTTTTTTTTTTTCTTAAATTCAACCTGTCCTTCAGCATTATTAACTATAACCATCAGATGGCAGTCCACAGTCAAGTAAGAAATGTATTCCCAGTGTTTGGATAGAGTTACATGGAGAGCAACTCGCTTTCAATCTTTTTCTGGAATCCAAAGAAGAGAAACTGATTTCAAGATTCTCCTCCCTTGTTTCAGGTTTTTCAATTCTTTCTGGACCGTGAGATCTGTCCTTTCTTTTTCTTCCAAACTTTAATTGCAAAATCACTGTGACTGTGCAAATATGTCCCAAGAGTGAATGGCTTTTCCCTCCAAGTTTTTCCAGAAGTTCTAGCTCTCTGACCTGTACTTATATTGATAAAATATCTAAAAAGTTAAAAATCTCTTCTACTCTTCTATTAGGGAATTATCTAGTAAAAAAAAAAAAAAAAAAAAACAAAAAAAAAAAAAAACCACACCAAAAAACACCAAAAACCACAAACACAAAAAAACCCGACTTGTTGTTAAGAAATCAGGTGCATTCATATAGGAGAATGACAATTCTATGCTTGCATAGAAAAGCATCAGTCTTGTCTACAGGTGGGAAATTGTAGTGACCATTCTCCTTGTTCACTGGGAACTCATTTAAAGAAGAAAAAACACCAGAGATTTGTTCACAATTTTTTAAAAACATTACTTTAAGAGTGGTGTCAAATCTGAATACAAATTTTCTCCTAAATTTTTTGTCAGTTCTAGAAACTTTCTTTGGGAGCTCTTCAGGACCAGAGCTCCTAAGAACAGCTCTAAAGCTTCAGTTTAGCCTGCCACTAGTACTGCTCTGTACCTTTTAGGAAACCTGATAAAGATTTGGGGAGAACTAGTGGTAAATCTTACTTTTAAAACTGTGTTAAGAATTGGTTCCTGTAATGTTATGTTTATTTTTCATGTTCCAAGGACTCCCTTTGTCCTTGTTTGTGCACTACAGGAGAGCTGGGACAGGGATTAGCTTTTGTGAGAAGAAACCAGGGATTTGATGTAATTTCTGCTTTATTGGCAAACCTCAGTGGACATTTCTTGTCAAGCCATGAGAAGGAATTAAAAGATGCACTGACTCACAGTGTATCCATCCCAAATATGTTATCAGCCAGTGATAGATAGGACTGTAAAAACTGAGAATAGGAAATGCTTTGCCTTTTGATCCAGAACAAAAGATGTCTGAGATTCATTCTAGCTTTTTTTTTTAACAGTGGGGCCTGTAGCATTTTAAACATATTTGTCTTCTAGCCTTCCTGATTCCCTGGCTACAGTGTCAGAGCAGACAAAATTTATTAGTGTCATGAATATTTTTTTAGTTCCAGTGTTCAGGGTTTGCCTTGCAAACTCCTTGTTCAGAGTTTATCCTCCAATACATCTTCCTTTACAGCCAACAGCACATAACTTGGTACAAAATATCTATTGGAAAGCCAAAAGCAGCCTTCTTCAATATTATGACTGGCTTCTGGCTGTAAGCCAAGTTGAGAAGGTTCATGAATCTCAAAAAATACACATTGTCTTAACACACATTAGAAAAGACCTTTTTGCTTGCTGGCCAGCTCTCTGGATGGGAGATTTACCAGCTGGTAAACAGTGGTAGCTCATTGATCCCAGCTGCTTCCTAACATACTGGCCTATTTATTCTCTCTAAAACATGATATTTTTCCATGAATTTGATGATCATGTATTTGACAGTCACTTCTCCACAATTACTACAGGATTGCATCTTCACTTTATTGAAGATTCTTACCATGATCTTTCTGTCCATCAGAACATGTTTCTGATCATAAAGCCTTAATGTTACTCTCTTTGATTAGGATGGAAGTAGAAGAACAACATCCTTGTTGCCCAGTTTAGCACTACAAGCACCTTTACAGTGGTTGCATAAAACAAAGAGGCTGTGGACAGAGACACTAGCCTTGTTATTCAAACAAAATATCACTTACACCCAATCACAGTCTTTCCTCAAAGTACTTAGAGATTTTTAGATGCAGGCATGAAATAGACTCAGCTTAATCTTATTACAATGGAGTCATTTCAGGTCACTGTAGAGGTCTAATGAGCAGCCCATGAAGACCATTTGCAGACTTTTCATGACCCATTACTTTCTCTGATATTTCTCGAACAGTCACATAAGAGTAAGTATGCTTTTGACAAAACAGTCTTTTTCTAGGATGTAAAGGCCTTTTGGTAATGCTGTGTGAAAATACGAGATTTTCAGTGCCTTTCCTTGTGATGTGTCTGTGAATAAATTTTCAAAATAAGAAAACACCCTCATTGTTGAGTACCTGAATACCTCCAGGGTCTGTTGTTCATATGTGGTTGACTGGTTCACTGTGTTTCACTGTTGTCATGGTATTCTGGGCTGAGTAATGAAATGGCCTTGCTCTCCCCATGAGGACAGCTATGGACACATATATGGCTTCAGGGAACAGAGGGCAGGCCAAGAGATTCTGAAAAAGCATCAGACATATGCAAACTAAGAATAGGATTTGTAGAAGACAACCTGAAGAATTTGGGTTATTGCATGGGTGAGATATTTCTCTTCATAATCATTCATTTATGAGTATAGAGACTCCATTCCCAGGTATTTTGAATTTTGATTTGACAATGTCTATGTACTTAAAATAATGTAACTTGTAATTACACCAAGGGAAATATTTATTAATATTTTATTAATTTTACTAGTTAACTATAAACAAGTAGCCTGTTTTTGAACAGGACACTTCCACATGAAAAAAATGCACTATATTAATGCTGCGACCTGAACTTAACATGTAAAATAATATTAAATTACAATCCAATCATTCATGTTGATGAGTCAAACTGTAGTTTTCAATTTCTTAATAATTTTTAAAATGGCTTATGCTCTCTTTACTTGTCATTTGCTTCATTTACTTACCTTTTCCTACATGAAAATCTCAGGTTTATTGCATTAAGACAGCAGTATTTCCAAGAAACTTGATTTTTCATTAGTCTGATATCAAGCCAGAAGACAGAAAGATATCTGGATTCATGTTTAGAAATTATTCGAAAGGTTGCTATCAGTTACACCTATAATTTAGTAGGTTATAAGGGCTCTCTACAGAATAGGCAGAACTTACTTTTTGAAGACATATTTAAAGAGTCTCTTTTCCTCAGGAGTTTAACATTTTTTTCTCACCTTTACTATCCAAATCCATTTGGGTTCTGAACTTGCTGAAAAATGTTTCTTTTTCAAAGTTATCTGAAGTGCAAATGGAATTAGAAATTAAAGCTTTTCTGTATCTTTCACAGTAATTTTGCTACCAGGTAGTTTTCAGAAGTAAAACAAACAGTACACTGAATAATACTTAGTTGTTCTTACATAGGTGTCTAATGGAATAACGGCTTATTCATAACCTGAAATAAGTAAAATACATTGAGTAATTGAACATCCTTACACAGTCTTACTACAGATAGGAGGAGTATTCCGTTGCATAGTGCTGCTGTCACACCTCACACAGAGACAGCTGCTGATCACTTGAGAGTTGTTGTCTTAGTGCAGCTATGGAAGGCTTCTGTGTAGAAAATGAATACTTGGACTTGTAACTCATGTAAAAAAGATCCATTGTATATGTATGGAAAATTTCTCCATATTGAAAATAAAAAAATACTCTTTTGATCTGTGAAATTAGACTACCTAATTATTAATACAAATTGATACAGGAAGAATCCAATTCTCTGTTCTTCTCCCATCTTCTCTCACTGCAGAATGTATATATTTTTGGCAGAATTTGGTATTCTTGACCACACTGATACATGCAAGAAGCATACAAGAAGCATAAAAGAATTGAGCATTTGCTATGTATGTTGCCACATGCAGCCTTGTTGAAGAGCTGACATTTGCAGTGTTATTCCTTGTATGGCTCTAAACCTGTCCTTGGTTTTGTGAACACCCAAAGTCAGCTGTCTGACCACATTGCAAGAGGGCACTAGGCCATCTGAACAGGTGGCCAGGAGCACTAACACAGAAAGATGCGCCTCACGTGTGCTTACCAAGGGCATGATTTCCTGCTGGACCATACTGAGCTCATGTACAGATAGAGGGATGTGCACTCATTAATCCAGCTCTGAGCTGTATTAAGTTTAAAAATAGCTTTTGTGACAGCATGGTGATAGTTTCTGACCCACTTAAATTTAGCAGAACAGCATATAAGCAACAGAGATTTCTGGTAAGCCCTCAATGTTCAGCAGAACGGATCAGAGTAGTGCAGACTAATTTAGTGCAGCTAGCGCAGAGATAACTACTAGTCTTCCAGAGTGGAAAGGTAAAAGACCAGTAAGATCTGACAGTAACCTTGATATACAAGCAGACAAGGGTCATCTCTGAATGGGTTTATGCCTCTCAACAAGGAACTGAATGTATTACTAATATGAAAGCTCATCCTGTAAATCTAAATATAGTTTAGATGGGTAAGGAGTAAAAATATGCTACAAACTAAAAATGTATTTCAGAAAAAAACACATTCACACTAATAGAGCAGTTTCCATTCACTAAGAGGAGAAGTTTTGTACATGTTCAAGTATCGCATCATAAAAGGTTAGTTCAGATGTAAATTCATATATCATTGCTTCACATATTGCTGTAGTCTAACCCTTAGCAGGAATATAAGTCAATGTAACTTCATCAGAGGAAACAGAGGCACACGTGTTTACATGCTCAGCAGCAGCAGGAGCAGGATTGTTATACTCTCTTTATATTGCAGCAACTTAGATGCGAGTCCTTGCCTATAGCCTTAGTCACAAATATTCCATGAAGGAAATGCAGGAGTGTGTGAAGGTCATTTCAAATTATGTTGTGACGTGTAGAGCACACTCAGTCTTTTTTGCTATATTCAGTAGGCTTAGTTGTGCCAAGGGACACCCGTCCCACATGAAGTAGAGCAGCTCCACAGAGACCACTGGTTCAGAGGCACAGTGGTGCCAAAGATTTCCAAAAATATTGATGTAGCTGCTTGAATGAAAAGAAGCCATTATCAAAGAAGCCATATCTACTTGGAAAATATTTGTCCTTTTGAAATCTGGATTGTCTGAAGTTGCTTCATACACACTGATCTCTTACACATTCTTAATAGAGTATGTGGCATTTCACAGATGTTTCCCACCAGAGGCATATTGACATTTCAGAGATTGCTATAATAATAGTAAATGATTGTGAGCTAATAACGTCTCAGTTTCACTTAGCTCTTTTGTAAAGCCTATTCTTGACGAAGCTATTCTAAATTCAAGCCACTAGAAAGGCAAACAAGCAACATCTGGTTTTACAAGGCAGGGACTGAAACTGTTGCAGGAGTGGAGTGTATGTATTCATTCCTGCTAGCGTTGTTTCCACAATTTTTTTGTTTTCTCTCTCTCTCTCTCTGTACATGGGGCTTACTAATATTCAGGTACAAAAGAACTTGTAAAAACATGAATGCTATATATTTTAAAGTGCACACATTTTCATTTAAAGTGTTTTGTTTCATATAAGAACTGGGAATGCTTAACAGCATTCAATAAGAAGTACTTCAGTAAGATCCAACTCATCTCCATGCAGGAATGCTAATGAAGAGGCAGCCGATTAGAGTACTTTTTAAAAAGCAAATCCTTTGCAATTGGGACCACATACACTTGCACTTATCTGGTGTCAGTAATTCTGGAAGTAATATTGGAAAACATGCTAACACTAAGATTATAAGGGATTTTTGTGGTCAGACCTGCAATATAGAATATAGGAAATCTGCCACTTCACTAGCTGATTTTAATACCTGTAATAAAAATAGAGAAATATCTTTTATAAATAGGCCCATTTGTGTTATAAGATTGTGAGAAATGCTATTCTACAGCTGAAAAATAGGTCCACTTCTTAACTATGTTAACTACTTTTTAAATTGTATCTCCCTTCTAGGCTAGATTTATTTAATATTATTTTCCATTACAGACTGTTACACATTTGTAGGAAAGATTGAAGAGCTGTGTCTTCTAATCTTACTGTTACAGGAATTTATAGACTATATTCCCGTACCTTCTTCCTTTCTTCAAGCAAGTTAAATGGACTGAGCTTCTTGGGCTTTATATTATACAAATATTTTCTAATTCTTTATCATTCTTATGGCTCTTTAAAAAGTTTTTTCATCCAGAATGCAGGTAATGGAATAAGAGCAATTGTGGGAATGCCATCAAGGGAGACAGAAGGAGAAAAGAAGAGGCTGGCCTTGTATGTATTTTGGATTTCCTTTATCCTTATATCTGTGTATATCCTTCGTCAGAAATGTGCTCCAAATCACATTTTTTCATTATGACCTGAGCTTTCTCTGGCATTTCCTGGTATGACACCAACTCTTTTCCAAAGTCAGAAGGGTGGAGTTTCTAGAACTTGAAGTGTATTTGGTAGAGTTAACTGATGCAAGCTGTTAACAAGCTGAGCAGCAACTGTCCACTCATCTCCATCCCCTTGACATAGCTAAATTTTGATAGAAATGTTAATAATCAATACTAAGGAGAAAGTCAATGTAGGCACACAAATGAAAGGCAGCAAGAAAACAGCTGTTTTTGTATACCAAATGAAAATGTAGCCAGTGGTGTGTAATTGGAAAGTCATGGTTTCTTGTTGGCCTCAGTACACCTACTTTTTGGCTGCTTGACAGTCAACAAGTTATTCAAATTACTCTGTGACCACTAGTCCAACATCTCTATTGCATACCACCTCAGAATTTTTTGTATGATTGAAAACTTTAACTGATTTTTTTTTCTTGAGTCAATAAGAAAAATGTAAATGGAAGACAGCTAAAATTCCTGTGCATTCTTCCTCATATACTCTTTAAGAATATCTGTGCTGAAGAAATGAGACAACAGCAATTTTTAGAACAATAACAATAACATGTCAGGAACTCAGGCTGGCACAGTAGAACAATTCTGCACTCCATTTTGTTGTTCAAATTATGTCAGAACCCTGTTCTGTTGTCATATGTCATCAGGTTTTGCATCAATTAAAGTCTAAAATAAACAAGTCTTTTTTAAAGCATTTAGTCATTCCTTTACTTTCTATGTATGGTATAAATTTTAGGCACCTCTTTTGTGCCTGACCGCTGTTCATGACAGCTGTTAATGAATGAAGATTGAGTAGCAAATATTTCTAGCCAGCCACCAGTCAGCTTCATTGTTAATTGTAGGAAGAAGTTGAAAACAACTTAGCAATTTTGGTAAATGAGGAGGAGAATCAATAGAGAGCATTCATAACTATAATAAGGCAAACGTCATTAAAAGCTTTATCTTGATCATACTGCCTGCTTTCGTTTGAGTTCTCCAAACAAACAGTCCATGTGTTGCATTAGCAGCGCATCCATCCCAGCCCTCTGGCTATTCCTGTGCTGAGCAGGGGGCTGGCAGACTGCCGGCTCTGCCAGGGACAAATTGGCATTCCTTAAGGAAAAAAAAGGCAATGGGTATCAATCATTTACTGTTTCTAACTGAAAGTGGAAAATATTTCATTAAATAATGCAGTAGTGTTATCTTTGAAACCTTTTATAAATCATAAAGGTAAGTCACAGAGACCAGTGCATCAAACACACACAGTTACACAATGCTGAAAAACATTGAAAAAAAAGAGTCAATGCAAGTAGTTCTAGTTGTTTGCCTTTTGCCATAGGCATCCTTTATTAGAGTAAGATCATCTCTCAAAAAAATCTGAAGCCTGTTTGCAAATGTTCTGTGGAAACATTTTCCATATTAATATTTCATCTACTTTTTTATAAACTGCTGAGACCTTCAGACTTAATTCACCTTTGTTAATCAATGTCCTTTTCATGAGACTATAGCATTGCTGTCTGCTTCTAAATGTATGCAAGTAAAATCAGAGGTTATTTGTCTGAAAAGAAGTTTCTGAAGATATTTTATTAAAGAATTTCTGGAATTTATTTTAAAGCTAATGCAAAGAACAAATCAATTCTGATTTCAATCGAAGAAAAATATTGAATTCTCACAGGCTACTTTTTAAAATCTTTTCTTCAAAGACTTTTTCCAAAAAATCCAATATCCCACACATTAATCACATAAAAACAAATCCTTGCCACAGCATACAAGTATGTATGTCAATGATCCAAGTATTTTGACATACAAATTTTGTGGTAAAAAAAAATCAGATACAAATTACTTGCATATTTTTGTTTTCTTATTGTTTTAAGCACATTAAATAAAGAAACAACTGATGTGTGTTCTCATTGTATCTTAACCAAAATATCAGTTGCAATAGATATGACTTTATTATGACTATGGTTATACAAAATATATAATCAATAGCCCTCACATTAAGAGAACTTCTAAATTGATGTTGCATACATATATACATATCTATGATGTATAAAAAACTTGAATACTGCCATGGTTAATTTTTACATGTTTGGTCTAATTATATGCAGACTGTAAGGCTACCATTTTCTATACATTAAATATTTTAATAGCTTATGTACTGTAACCATTGGGTGGTTTTTTAGAGGGGGTAGGGACTTGAGATGCATTTTGAGTTGAATAGTCCTTGCAAACAAGTAAATCAATGAAAAGTTGTGTGGATATATGACTCTTAATGCCAACCATTGATTTTAAGATTAATTATTTTTTTGCATGAGTGTAAGCATTTTCTAACAGTAAAATCCCAAAGAAGTCATTCCTTCTCTGTAAAAATCAGTGGCATACAGCAAAAATACCAGTACCAGCGGTTATTTGTACTTTGATGTACAGAAGTGTACTTCTGTGTGCAAGTAAATAGTAAAACAACAAACAGCAACTTGTTTGGCAGAGGCAGATGCCAAACACTTCCCTTCCTTCAGGTCCTTCTTTCCCTTTGGTTGTAGCTGTGTTTCTGATGGGAAAGTTACCAGTTGTGTGTCTCATACCTGGATCGTAGAGAGAGCAAACTGCTTTTGAGTTCAAATTGTCAGCACTCAGCTAGGAAGTGAGGTGTTCTGGGTGAGAGACTAAAAGTAAGATCTATTCATTTGTAGCTCAACAGTACATTTGTCTTTTCAGCCTTGTGCCATATATGCTTGTGCTCACTCAGCCTCCTCCCTCCCCCCCACCCCGGTGGAATGGGGGGGGACAATCAAAGCCTAACATGTATGTTGAGAAAAGAACCATTTAATAAATGAAAATAAAGTAAAATACAACAATAATGGTAAAGAATAATAATAATAATTGTAACAAAAAGGGGGGAAACAAGTGGTGCACTATGAACTTACTCACCACCCACTGATTGATGTCAGAATCCCCTTCCCAATCCCAGATTGGCCACATTCCCTGCTAATTCCTCCCAAGTTATATGCTGGGCATAGTGTTCTGTGGTGTGAAATATGCCTTTGGTCAGTTCATCTGCCCAGCTATGTTCCCATCAGTTTCTTTTGTGTAGTTCCTCATTGGCAGAGCAAAAGGCAAGGAAAAAAATCCTTGACTTAGGATAAACACGACTTAGCAACAAACCAAAACAGTAGTGTGTTATCAACATCATTCTCATTCTGAATCCAAAACATAGCACTGTAACAGCTACTGAGAGGAACCTACCATATCCTAGCCTAAATCAGGACAATGCTACACCTGCCTCCAGTAGAAATAACACTGGGATAAGTGCTCTGCCCTTCTCTTTTTTGCCTGCAAGACATGAGGCTGCACTGCAGGCCTAGAGCTGGGGTGCCCTAGGAGGAGTAGGGACCAGGATGGAAGTAGAGAAATTGGTGCTGACAAAGCCTGCCTCCAGCAGTCTCCTGCCAGGCAGGTAAAGGTGGAAGGATAAACTTTACCCTGTTGAGAACTGGCTGTGCCCACTACTGATGAAGAATGGCATGAGGCTTACCAACACAAACCAGCCCCACCCTAAAAATGGTGCTTTCTAAGTGAGGAAAACATAAATTTCCACTGCTGCAGTAGGGTTGGCTCTGGCATGCAGTGTAGCTCTATTCTGACTGAATAATAATATCTTTCAATACCGTCTGCAAGGCCCAGCTGTTGAGGTGAGAAAATATTGGAGTTTTGTTCTATTTTCAGTGTTTTCCCCTCTGTATTAACAATCTGAAGTTGCTGTTTTTCAGCAAGCATATTGTTGGGTTTTCAACTGACACCAATCACCTTGAGATTTCATTTGAAATAATGTTATACAGTGGAATTCCCTTTCATTCTGACAAATGGTGGAATTGAATCAAGATTTACTGAACTCTGCTAAACTTCTGAGGGTTTTTTTACTTTTTTTTTTTTTAATTAAACAGCCATAAGCTGCTAGAATAGACTTCTAGCTTTTCTTTGAGATGAGTGCCAGTAATCTGTGTATTTCAGCACATAACATCACCAGAAGTATTAAAAGGAAAGTCTTTCTAAAGGTGTTCAGTGACTCATCTCCCAGTGGTGTTGTAAGAATTAATTAGCTAATGCCAGTACAGCATTATATAAATGCTAAGTACTATTGTTGACAGATTAAGGTTATGAGTGCCAAGTGGCAACATGAGCTTTGTTATTGAGGGTTGCCTCTCATTCTCAAAGCAGAAGAGACCCCTCTCAGGAATGACATGATAAATCACTCTTCCTGACTTTTCAGCCTTTCTCTGTCACAGAATTACTGAAGATGACACAAGTCATACTGGGGGGTTTTGTGAGAGCAGTCCAGGAAGGAATTTCAATATGCTAAAAGTCAATTAGGTAGACGTTTCCTCTACCATTAACTGAATCATAGAGCAATATCACACAGAGAGAACTGTCAAGACCCATTTGCCTGCAGCTCAGCAACCAAGCGCTATGTAATCTAGGATCGATAAACCAAAACCTGGAAGGGGCACAAGGCACAACACTACCATTTTTTCTGTACCAGCCATTTAGAAACCTATGCATTTATGTTTCAGCCCCCAGAAGGAGTCCATGCAAGCAGCTGTAAATGTATATTCAGCTCATTTTCCAGTAACACAAGCAGCGATCATCAATCTTAAATGACAAGTTTTAGCCATGGCTACTTAACTACTCTGATTCAAGTAGCTGCTTTCCAGTGTGTTTATATCTTTATATTCTAGAGTGTACGTGCAGAGTTCTCTTCAATTTATATTATTTTAGCAAATAAAATCAGCAGAAGTGATGGATTGGTTAGTGAGGCAATTAAATAGGTTACAGTCTGCAAAAAAAAGTATAGTCATGTGCACATGAGTTATAAGCAATCTCTCTCTTTTTCTCTTGTTTCAGCGTACACAATGTGCTAAAACATTGCTAAAATTATTTGAAAACTTCCTGACTTTCAGTGGGCAAAAATAATGAGACTGAGCACCATGCAGAATCCAAACATGGCAAACTCATCATAAGTTACTCTCATCACTTTCTAAAAGTCTTAATTTTACATATTTTCCATGCTTCTATCTAAAGTTACCCTTTAACCAAACACTGAAAAATTATAGCATATGAGGCACATCAGCATATCTCATAGCAAAAGAGTAATCAGGTTTTAATTCTTTCTTCTCAGTCTTTTTGTCTCAAAAAACCTTTGCAAAAATGTAATGCATTAACAAAACCATTGCTTAAAATTTCATTTTACAAAAATTTCCACCATATTTTACCTCTACTAGTTCCCTGTCACAACAAAACAAAAAACAAAAGCAAAATCAAACAAAAATAAAAGAAAAAAAAAAACAGAGTTTGTTAGTCTAAGTGAAAGAAAACACAGATCAGACTAAATTTTGCCTGACAAAATAAAAGTGCAGATCAGAACTTACTTCTATGATTACCACCTAATAGGGTGCTCAAAAAGGGCAACTCAGGCAAGAAAACTGCATTAAAAGTACATACATAATAAATGCTTGCATAGAAACAGGATGTTAAGGCATCATCTGTGATGAATAAAAAGGCTCTGAGCAGAAAATAAGACATTGCAAAAATATAGACATTTTTCTGATCATTTCAGCCAATTAAAATATTATTGAAAATTTATGAAAAATAGATTAATTAATGCTTCCCTTTGGAAAATTTTCTGAAGGTAATCAGTTTCATCATTTGCCAAAAAATCCAATTTAACATTTCTTGGGTTTGTCTTGCATTCCTTCTTTCTCATTATGCTAGAATAAACACCCCTCCAGTAACCATTATTTTCTTCCTACTTGCTGTACTTAAACTCTGTAATTAAATACTCTGTCATCGTGTTTTAATAAGCTAAACTCTGCATCTTGACAGTCCTTCCATTTTCTTCAGTCTTTGAATTACTTCTGAGGCTTGTCATTATGCCCTGCCCTGTGCAGAACAACCCATACAACACAGAGGAGGAGAAGTTTTCCCCTGACTGCACTAATATATTTCTTAAAAGGGATTTATTTTACTACACAGTCCATGTTATTTTGTATGACTGCCCCACCCTCTACCCTAATTGTCATGCTGCCCCTCCTTTTATCATCCACAATTGAAGAAGCATTGCATGATTTGTGCAGAGTTTCTTCAAAGCTCCAGGAAAAGTATCTCCAGTGAGATGTAGCGAGAGCAATTCCCTCTGGTGATTGTTTTGGTGGGCTGCAGTTAGTTAGTTCTTAACATATGTAATGCAGTATATTTGAATTACCCTCTATAGCATTATTTTTTTTTAAAGAGAAAGCCAGGTATTACTGACTCAAGTATCCAGGATATGTCAAAACAGACTATGAGTTTGGTAAATAAATGAATTTTCATGGAAGTAATCTCCTCAGTGAAAAAAAAAATATAGTTGTTTGACTATTTTCTATAAAATAACATGGAGTTGTACTGATTATATTTTTCTATCAGTAAAATACCAGCTTTCTTATCATAGTGCCTGAGAATGACGACATGCATAATTCACCACAAATCTTGGGGTCATCTTACTTGACTTTTGAAAAACTGTTAAAATATTAGCACTCAGAATTCTTGCTTGTTCCTAGTATGCCAAAACTGAAAATTTAGTAGTCAGATAAGGGATTACCTCCACCTCAGGCTAGTGAATGCAAGGTGACTGGCTCTATACAGTTGAATTGCTAACCTAACATCAAATTTGAATAAACATTGCTAATACACCATGTTTCTGTGCCTCTTACCTTTGGTGTGCTTGTTATTTCCAATGTATTTCTGCAGAAAGTAACCCAGAGAGCTGTGCTCAAGTAATTAAGTGGTACAACAACATGCATAATTAAATACTCCATTCTCCAAGCCCAAAAATGTACAAGCACTGTTAGTCCACTGATTATTGCAATAGCTGTGCATATGGATGAGTGACTGAACATGAAAATACACAGATTTACATCTTCCTAATATTGTGGGGTTTTTCCTGCAAGAATTTAATACAAAAATTGTTTTGTCACAATAGCATCCACTTTTGGAAAATGGTGCCTATTCCCTGACTTTTATTTAAACTGTGTGCTCCCTATAATCCTGTGTGGCATTTCCTTGGTGCCAGGTTAGGCGCAACAGTCTCCACCCTTTTGATCTCCTTCAAAAATTCTCTTTGTCCAAATTTCTATTTTAAATCTTGTATTCCTGGGTTGCTGTGTAGTTCAATAATTGTGTATCATGACTCCTATCTGCACATGATTCACCTCAATTCATTCAAACAAAGCCTTTTATTGCCATTTTTTTCCTGGAATTTGTATGGCACACTAAACATGCTAGAATTAATTTAATTTAATGCACAATTTTGTTGAAAACTAGAGTGTTGCTATATGAGATTACTTGGTTGTGTGCAGCACAGTGACTGCCCACCACTTCTTTAGTTGGAGACTGGAAGTGAGGGCCTCTGTGATACATTACCAGGGGATGCAGGGTGAATGTTTTCAGGATGAGAGGAGGGAAACAATTTGAGGAATACTTCTGTATCACTCACAGTTAGCATGTAGGCTGCTGCCAAATGCTGGTTATTGTCTTCCTTCCTGAAGCAGTGAACACTGCAGCACAATGCTATTTTCAGCTCCTTGACAAGATGATTACAATGTAAAGTCATGCTGCGTGACCAGCATGCCAGGTGTTTGCTGTTCTAGCTCTGCTTTTATTACTTAGTGGATGAGAGAATGATGAAGGGAAGGATTGGAGTTACTTAGATTTTCCAACAGCAGGTCAGCTTAGATAGCTGGGCTATATTTACTCAATGCATTGGTATAATATGTCTGTCATTTTCCTTGTCTTACAAATAAAAATTAATTGGAACAAAATTAGCCAAAATAAAATGCTGTCTGTTTGGAATTTCCAAGGCAAAGTTTGCGCTCCTGGGAGGTTAAATAGTGCCAAGTTAGGTAGGCTTTCCCTGAGCAGAGCAGGTATTGAGAAGTTTGCAGTTGAGAAAACTCCCCAAACCACATAGCATTCATGCTCACAGGCACACAGGGTTGGAAGGCAGAAGAGAGATGTAGCACAGATACCTTTTCCTTCCAGGACTTTAGTCCCATGCCAAATCTATAAAAAATTATAGAAAAATAGAAAGAATGTATAGAAAAGAAGTATAGAAGAAGTATAGAGAAGAAGTATAGAAAAATTACAGATGGCCTTTGCAATTCTGGTTTTTTAGTATGATTTCTTTTCAGTAGGAATCTGAAAGAGATCAGAAACACCAGTTGAAAATCAAATAGCTGTAACAATTGATTACTAACAACTAACATGTTTTCTCCTGAATGTTTGTTTGTACCTCTGATCAAAAGGTATTATTCAGATTCTGATTTCATAGCAGCAAAATTTTCCAAGGTTATCCTGCAACTAACTAAGAAATAAAAATCTGTTTCAAAATACCTATTTAAATCAAAAAAGAGTCAAGTCTGACTGTGTTGTTGGATCCAGATACATTTTAAAATATCTGGCCTAGATTAGCAATTTCTGATGGAAATGGGTCAAAGAACTGTATGAATGGGGCAGCAGTAGATTCTTACAGTGATTTTTTTTAGGCTTAGGAGGTTAAATATGTGTAAGCAGTCCCAAAGGAAAGGAAGGATTGATGATATTAGCTAACAAGGACTTCAAAGAGTCTTTCAAAACTTTTCGGTCTAAAGGCAAAGTGATAAATGGCAAAATAAATGTATGACTCTACAGAAAATAAAGATACATATAGAAAATAAATTAGTCCCAAAGCCATTTGTGATAAAGTAAAATAATAAGAATAGTTTTTTTTTTTAATTTGGGTCACAAATCTTGATTGCCTTTGAAAGAAATTCCAGGGAAGTTTCCTCACAATTCTTAGCTTGAAAAGTCCTGTAGGTCACAAAATTATTACACAAGTTAGGAAAAAACCTTGTGTTGGTAGAGGCATCAGAGTAGAAATAAGCTCTATCGTTAGACTATGGCCTAATAAAACGACACCAATGACCCACTTCTCATTAACACAAAAAGCTTATTTAGATCAATTGTATACATTCAAAAGATCTCTGATAGTGACCAAACCAGATCAGCAGTGAGGCAGTCACAAACATGAACGGAGATTCTCAAGGCAGAAATAATCTACAATCTCAGTAAACAAGCAAACTTTTTTAAATATCTCAAATTTTCAATCAGCTGTTTTCCTGTCCCAACATTTAGCTACCATTTACTGTCTTGACATGTTTGTTGTCATAGGAGAAACTGTGATTTGGGGCAGCTGAAGTGTCTCTGATGAAAGCCTGTGTATTTGCAAAGAATGTACACAAAGCTCCATTTCCCTGAATGTGGTAGAAACAAACAGCAGAAGGTTACTTCCTTGCTCGGAAATCTAGCTTTCCATTTTCAGTAGGTACTCTACTCAACAGAAGCTTTTTGTCTTTGCTTTCTCCCTGGGCCACCCACATTGCCTATTTGTTTTATCCCAGTTTTCTGATTATTTCTAAAAACATAGCTCCTATCAGTTAATGTCTTAGTCAGTGAATATTTAATAATTTCTCAGAAAGTTCTTTGTTCTTCACAAATTAGTTCATACTTCAGCTTGTCTTTGTAAGATAACTGCCTGGGTGGTTGCGTCTATTGTTTTTAGCAAGTTTACTTCATACAGGAGCTTAGCTGCTGCTTCTTGTTTAGACTGAACAGAGGGTGCCCCCATAACCAGGGGATTAATGAGGCTTGGAATTTTCTGCAGATCAAAGACAAACTTTATGGCAGCCATTAACATCTTCCAGCACTTGAGCATAGCATTCTTGAGAAAAAAAGAAAAGCTTGTAATGATCAAGCTACAACATCACCCAATCATCCGTTTCTCCTCATTGCAGTATTTCCCTCAGGACATCATGTGATGCTACACTTCAGACAGAAAATTAAATGAAAAGGGGGAAAAATATTTTAAAAGATTTTTGACAGAAAATGAAAGCTGAAGGACATATAGCATAAACAAATAGACCTGTGAGGAAAGGGAGAGAAACAGTAGGATTGTAGATTTCCACAGATAAACTTCAGCATCTATGGGCTCTGATTTATATAGAGCAATAAATGAAAAATGATGGCTGCAGCATGCATTCTGATTTAGTTTTATGCCCAGCCTCTCCTTGACTATGATTGCCTCTTAACGGCTCCTACACTATGGTAGCTCTGGTCTTGGTGTCCTACAGTCAGTAGGAATTGGTGTTGGTTTATCATTCTGTGAAATATTCCAGCAGTTCAGGAGCTGCTTATGAAGAAATGAAATCTTATCCTCTTCAAGGAAAACAACCTCCATCACAGAGATGCAGCAATCATTCAACTTCTGGAGTGTTTCTGTCAGAGTCTCAAGAGAGACAGATATTTCCTGGTAAAAGAACTCTGAACAGAGTGATCTCAGCCATGGGAAAGAAATTAATCATCTCAGCACAGAAGTTTTCCTAGGTGAAAATGCAAATTATATTCACCAAATACTTCTTATTTGCACAAATATAACACCAGCGAAGGCTGCAATTATGCTGCTGGACGTGCCAGTTTTCCCAGACCTTGAGCACAGCAAGCACATATCTGTACTCCACATACATGCACAGCACTTTTGGCAGGCTGGGCTTGCCATGTTTGCTCAGACATCCTGTGCCCTGGCAGTTGTCTGTCAAGTTATGGAAGCTGGATGTCACACCAGCACCTGGGGCCTGAGAGCCCTAAATCCACGCATTGTGAACAGCAGTGAGTGTGGGCACAAAACTATAAGGTGTTTTGAGGAATGTGCATGTGCAAGCTGTCTCTGAGTACCTCCTGAAAAAAACCCTACAGAAGCAGAAAAAACAGATTGGTTACTCTGTGATGTAATCCTGATAAATTTCATCATTTTTCTACACAGAAAATGCGTAAGAAATAATAACAAATGGGACCACTTATCCATTGCTACACTAACAACTTTTCTCCTTAGCAAATGAATCTGAACAAAGCCATAATGGTACAGACCTGTGCTCACATTAGCACTAGTTCATAAGACAAGTGAATTATTCTTCTACCAAGCACTGTATTCATGTAGTGACAAGGCTTTCAGGGAACTTCCTGTCCAAAGTGATAGGAACAGTCTAGATAAGCCTGTGACTAAAACTGGAAAGCAGGCAAATTAAATTAAATACTAGCATGTCTTACCTAGGCACTTTTGTTTGGTTTTGTACTGCTATTTTCATTTCACTTAGCCAAGGTTTTGGGTTTTTTTTTCCAATTAATTGCCTAGTTTCTCTTCACACTTGCAAATAATTCAAATAAATAAGGGCAAAGCAACAGAAATAATTTCATTTTAGTCATTACGTTGCAAATTTTTTCAGTTTCAGATTTAAAGATCAAATGGATAGGCATTTACACAGATTCTAACTATTCACACCAAGAGCAGTCCAATAGGGCTTTTCTGACCCAGTTCAGTGCCAGGTGTTTTGAAAACTAAAACTGCAAACTAGCCATCTTCAAATATTAATAAACAAATAAAATAGCTAAATGAAAAATAAAAAAAAAAAAACTCATTAGGTGAGTAATTTTTTTTCTATAACAGGATAAAGAATGTTCTCAATAAGAGATTTAAGCTTTATTTATTATAAATAAAAAAGATGTCTATATCCAGCACTTTAGAAATTTAGTGAGAAGCTTCAAATTTCTGGTTTCAGCTGTCTTAAAGAGAAATAACTTTGATCTTTTCCATGATTTAATCTTTTTGCAGTATCTCAACCTCAAAGCAGGCCTCTTTCAATGCCTTGGTAATAATTTTTTTACAAGATGTCCGAAATTCCTACAGCTCAGGAAGTATGAATTATATGAGAAAAGCAAGAAAAAGAGCATCTAAGGTTGCCACAATGTGGATCCTTAAGCTTGCTGAGCCTCAGGAAATCTTTTAATGTTGACAGGCCAGTGGTTTGGCTGACTGCCTGAGCACTAGGTGTAAGCAAGCCAGAAATGCATAACTGAGGCAGGAGTCATCTGCTGGCCAGGTACATCAGCGTTCATTCGTTGACGGGTTTAGTCGTTGGATCAGAACGACAGTTTTATAGTCTCCTGTAGATGGGTGAGGAGTAATAAGAAATAATCATCTTGGGATGAAGGGAAAACACGACAAAACATGTCCAGGTTGTTATGTCTCACAGGCAATAGAATAGCAACTCCATGCTCCCAGCTTTATTCATAAATCCACGTGAAAACCACTCTTGTAAGCGTGCATTTCCCACTGGAGGGAGAAGAGGGGAAAGGCAACACAGAGGAGGAGCAACACACTGAATATGTGGCCTGCATGTCAACAGTTGAAAAGAAAATGAAATTTTACTTCTGCAAAGTGTCTGAAAATCAACAAGATCTCTTGGGCTCAGGTAGTGAGAGACATAGAGTATGTTTTACAGAAGCTTCAGAGAGCTGTTGCAATTTCTCTTTACTGGTTGAACTGCTGAGTAGACTGCCCAGATAACAGTACATACAAACTCATTATCTTCTTTGCCAGGAGGCACTTCAAGTTCCTCAGAGCATGTCCATGAACAGCTATGTTTGATGGCTGGAAATTCTAAGCATTTCTCATTTTAGCTGTTTCACTTTGCCTGGATTCTTGTCACAGAGAACATATGAATGAAACACTTGTTTTGGTCACATTTAGAGTGCTTAAAAGAAGTGAGCATTTTCTTGAGTCAATCATTGCCTGCCCAGCTGAACAGTTTAACTCAATCCCTGAATACAGAGAAAAAATTAAAGATATCACATGCCTCCATCTAATGGGTTCTGCCCACCCAGAAGGCCTCTAAAGCTGGCTGCTGGGCAGCTTGGTTTATACCTTAATGGCCTAATGCTAAGAGCATTTTTGGAAAAGCTGGACTATATCTGCTCAGCAACCTCCTCATGCATTTTGGATGACTGCTGTTGAGATGCTTTGAAGCCTCCTCTTCCCCAGCTGTTTTATGAATCTACCTTCAAAAATTATTTTTTAAATTAGATACTAGTCTTCAAATTTGTATCAAGATGACTGACGAGCTTCATCAATCCCCCATTTTTAACATGCAGTCTACACGGCAAACTCCTCAGCTGAGTGTTTAATTTGATCCAGGGCCATGCACAGTGATGGGGAAAAGATAGAGAGGTCTTGCTCCCCAGTGTTCACACTAAGTACCTGGAAGAAGACCACTGCATGGACTATTTTTTTCATCTAGTTCTCATTGTAATCTGCAAGTAGGAGCCCAGGCTGCCCACCACCTGAAATGTCCGTTGCCAGAATGCTGTCTGAGAAGATGGTGTAGGAATCAGACCTAACAACTGTATTTCTTCCATTTATACATAAAGCGGATGTCTGACAAAGATGTTCAGGCCACTGGAAAATTAAAGACTGAAACTGTAGCTGTTGGAGAAACCTGACAGCAGTTTTTTCTTAATGACCAATTTCAGGCCAACCATCCTATTATGCCTCAGAATATTAAAATTGGATTGTAATTTTCCAGAGTGTATGAAGGGCATAAGTCCTGTTTTTCCAAAGGACTTTAGGCCACATGCAGCTTACCTATTTTTATCACCTCATTCGGGCATTAAGTTAATTTATATAAACATATAAAGCCCTAGAGATTCAGCTAGAAGATGATGGAAGGTTCCCAACACATAGGAATTTTTAAATTTTCTTTTTACTTACTGATGTTTTTAGGTAGTCTAGGAACAAAACTTACTTTGCCAACGTAGTGACTAAGTTATTTATTGTATATAAAAGTGTTTTTCTTGATGCTTATGCTATCTATTCTCTTTCATATAGTCTTCAGTCAAACAGAATCTGAAATTCATGTGATTACTGAAATATTTAATATCATGCTTCTATTAAGGCTAATATGACATTTAGAAGCAATGCAATATGAAGCTCGTCATGCATCTAAAAATCACATCAGAAATCCTTTATTGTGGTTATTTTTTTCCCAGAAGCTTCAGGTGTAGGGAGGAATCAGGGGAGCCTATCTCCTGGGTTTACAGACATAGATTGCCTTGCTCCATTGTATGTCCTTGTGGCCCTGGAGTATTTTTTTTTTTTCTCTGAGGCATCTGAAAGTCTTGATAGGACCAGCACTAATTGGATGGTGTAAGGAATAGAAGAATTAGATACAAGAGAGGCTAATAGAAGAATTAGGTACAAGAAAGCCTGAAATCTCTGTGGCTTGAAAACTCAACGTACGCATATTTAGACAATGCAGTAATCCCAGACACTGCTTAGGAGCAAATAAAACAGGATGGCACATTATAAAAACCTGTATAAATCCATTTTTTCCTGGGTCTTGTGCATTTTTTAGGGACTCTACTGAAAGACAAACATCTGTTGGAAAAGCACGGGAGTAAATCTATCTCTGTAAGAATTAAGCCCAACCAAGTAGCTTATGATTGTTTATTATTTAACTTCTCTCCTGAGAGCTGTTTGAAGATGAGAAAGCTGTGTCTCCTACTGTAGGGCAGGAGAACATATTGTTGGCACTCAATAAGTGGTATCTAATAATAGTGATAGACAATTAAGTCTTCAACCAGGCACACGTGCTAGCCAGTAAACATTTAGCTGCCAGGTAGCAGACAGATGGCCTTTACACACAACAAGTGGAAATACCTTCTCTCTGGGCCTTTTTTCTCCATTTGCTCATTAGCATGTGTCACTGCACGCTGGGTTTGTTGGGAGGAACCAGACACGGACAGACAGGGTGGAGGCTTGCCATCAGCATCATTGGCAATGAATATTGCCAGCAGGAAGTTCCGGGATTCCAAGAACCCATTGCAGCTGAAATCACTGTCAGTGTGAGGTTAAAAATGCATGTAATGAGAAGGTTGTCCTTTGACAAAATACTTTCATGGCAGTCCTTGTTTTAAGCCACTATACAAAAGCTCAGGCTAGGATGCTTAATCAAGTTACAAAAAGCCAGTGGGGAAGAAGGTTGCAATTCCCAGTGAGCTCTTTTAAGGAATCTGGTGTTTTCTAACAATGCAGAGGAAAAATCAATTGCAAAGCTCTTTGTCGTGTTTCAGTCACATAGCTCCTGCCTTTCTCACTGGCTATGACACACACATCAGACAGAGAAACAGGGAGATCTAAGGTGCAGGAAGAAGCTGAGCGGCCAGTTGAAAAAATACAACACACATTAACAACTGTGCTTCACATGGCAGAGTAAAAGCAGGAGGACTTCAAGAAAAAAAATATCTATTAATTGCTCTCCCTTTCAATTTGCCCAATTTTCATTGATTTTTTTAGACCTGGATAACAAACTTTCCTGTCTGGATGTGTATGATGGGGCAGGGTGTCCTGCATACACCCTACTGTGTCTCCAGTTCTCCCTGAAGCAACAGACACTACCAACCATGCATGTTAGCTATTTTACCTCATAGGATTTATTGTGAGTAGATGTATCTCCTACCCACATTCTCCTGCCTGCATCCAAGAAGTACTCAGGAAAGAGGGAGAGCCAAGCATAGGCTGCTGTAGCTGTCAAAGTAATTTTTGCAAGATAAGAGGACATGTCTTACATAGTTATACTGCCAAGGGATCCCAGCAGAGACTGGTGTCCCATGGAGTAGGCACCATAACAGTCTGTGAGGAGAAGAGGGCCCTTTATTCAAGACTTAGAAATGTAATTCAAAATAATACAAAGTGGCTGGAAGAGGATAAAAAAGCTTGATGTTCTGTATGTCACAGGTGAGCTGCTCCATATAACATATTGCTGAAATGCACCAAAACCTCATTTTAAATTTTTCACAAGTTATACAGAGTATCTCACTCTGCAGCTCTGTTCTGCCATGCTGAGCATAATTTTGCTTTAGAGCATGAATTCATTTTACTGTGAACTTCAGGTTTTAACTACAGCACAGAACAGATCAGAAATCTAATCACAAATATGGTTTCCAAAAATGAGGTAAACTCAAAATTCCTCAGTCAAAAGACATAAAACTTCAAGCTTGCTCAAAGTTTATCACTCCTTTCTTACTTTGTAAACATAAGCAGAAAGTCTCATTGTGCTGTCTTCTGTCTTAGGGTAAATCCAAAGTGTCTTTACTACAGTCATCTCTGTTCCTCTGCTGCCTTTCTGGTATGCAGGAACAGATTTTTTTTTTTTTTTTAATTTAAGGAATATTTTTACTCGGCCTAGAACATGGTGACAATCATAACAAAACTCATTAAGCTACCTCAGAAGGATGCATATAAAATTGCACCCTAACTAAAATCTCTCCAGAACAAAGTGACATTGATAACAAGAAAAAAATTGCAAGAGAAAGGTAAGATTTTCTAAAGAGTGTCTTGTAGGGAGACAATAAGCTCCTGCTGGTGTCATGGCCATAGGAATCATTTCAACAGAAAGAGGGAGAGGCTGCATGTTCAAGTGTGCAGATGGACTCTATATGTGTCTTTCATAGGAGTTGTCTTGGGATTCCATCCTATCAACCCATCCCAAAAAGAGGAACTATAATCGAAGCTTGTGTTAGAAGTGTCTTAACATCACAAGCTTCTCAGTAATAAAATCACATCACAAAAATGAAAGGAAAAGAAAAGAAAAAAAAAAAAAAAGAAAAAAAAAGAAATGGATGGAAATAGCATATAATCTGGTATCTCCTACTCCACATTGCTGGGACTGTCTGGTATGCCTGCAAAGCGAAACATTGTCCAGAAAAAATGACTTCCAGGGAGCCTTAATTTCTAAATCTAAAACAGGGTTTCCCCACTGAGCAGAGGCAGCTCAATCCCCATTACCACCGTGGAAGTCTTTCAGCAGAGATGCAGCCACCAGATGGTGGCATTTCCACTGTATGAGGTACTATGGTGACACTTGAGTTGCCATGTGATACACAGCACGTGTGTAATTTTCTGTGTAAGGGCAGCAGTGTTTTAAAAGGATCTATAACCATAAACCAGAGGACAACAGTCTTTCAGGGAAGGCTCAAATTGCTTATTCACCAATTCCACAATACTTAGCAGTACTAGGAAGGCAGAAATTTTGAATCAGAGAAAATTGACTCTAAGAACTAGCAATGACAGGCAGAGTGGAGCATTTTTCTCCTGAGATACCTGATAAAACCTGGGTCGTTCCTACTCCTGCAGATATCTTCCACTTCATCAGTAGTAAGTTTACATGCAGTTTAGGAAGAATAGTTGCTTGGGATACAGGAACTACAGCTCAGCATTGGGCACAAACAAACTCTACATGCCAGCAGTTGCTTTTATTTCTTTTTCCTGAGAAGTCCATCAGTGGATGTAATCCACAAAGGGATGTGTTGCTGACAAAGAGCAGTTGGGGTACTGCTCCTGCTACAGTCTTTTGTAAACTGCCACAGGCTTTCCCTTAAAAAGTAACTTTATCCAAGTAATTTCAAGCTGATTTTTTACATTGTCCTTATACAACATCAGGGACTCAAAACGCTGTAGTCAGCAATAACTATATAAAGTAGCATTTTTCACCTAAACATCTTTTGAGTTCACCTAAACTCCTTTGTATTTGACATCCAGGAAACAGTACTTCTGTCTTCCTAAATTTTTGCTGTCTTCTATTGTAACTCCTAACGTGATTTTGGGAACTTAGGGCTGGAAGGGTCCTCCTGGGTCATTAAGTGCATTGGTGGACAGTACCCTACTGTCAGTCTCTCAATAGCTGACAATTCTTGCCACTACAACTTCTCTACTGGGACGCAATTACAGGATGCTAGTCCTCTACTGGTTAGTAATATTTCTGTGTTTTTCATACTAAATCTGTTTGTGCCCAATTTTTACTCAGTTTTTATTATTCTTCTGTTAATATCTGTGGTATCAATGACTCATTCCTTCCTGATCTTTCCCTCCTAGATTACTCCATGGGATGATACAATTCTGTCCCCATATAAAAATATAAATTGGCCTTAATTTTCATGAAGTAAATTCCAGATCTCCGAGAACACCTAAAGGACAACTTTTATTGCTCTCTCATTGCTGCCACACTTCAACTTCTTTTCCTCACCCATGTATTTACTCAGGAACTTGTAATACAAGTTACAATACACTCTGCACACAGTAATATTGAAGTATTTTGCAGTTTTCAGTTCCTTTTACCTCTGCCCCAACATAGCTGCACTCTCAGGACTCTCTAATTCAAAAAGGGTTAAAGCCAGAAAAAAGAATTGCTTTACTTCCACTGCTTCACTGGTAAGGGGTACCTTTCCACAGTTCTGCTATTGTAGTCTGCAAATGCATGAAAACCTTTTGCCAACAGAGTGTGCCAGTATTCTCATATCAGCAAAGAGCTTCTTGTGTAAATACAACCTTGTTCAACATCCTGGCAACCCTGGCACAGAATGAATAGAGCAAACAACCTGCTTCTTCACCCCTGAAAATGTATCTGAGCACATTAGCTGGTGCTGTTGGGCAGCTGGAACAGACCTTTCTTGCCTGGTACTTCCTGTGTCATTAGTAGGTAATTTCAAACTCCAGGGCTGGAATGTTACAGTGCATTCTGCAGAGTGGATTGGACAATTAGAAAAAGGCAAAACTTTCTTCCTTTTCTTCATCTTTTGTAGAAGAGAAAAGTGCTCTTAAGACACTCAAGAAAATGAAACTTAACCATTCTGGAGTTAATGTATATATTGCAGTACAGAATTTATTTTACTTTACAAGTGATAATATGTCACAACATGTTGGTAGGCCATTACTCTCTAATATTATTCCAGTTGCACTGGGTTTAAGTCTGCACTTCAGATTATCACTTACCCTTCCTCTGTCTCTTCTCATAGACACATGATATGCCTTCTCTACCTCAAATTATAATGGATACCCAAGCTTTACAACAAATGTTGAAACCACCTGTCCTTATCTTTTTTGTTTTGCTGCTTGACCCAGAAAACCGTTGTATATGAAAAAGGGCCTGTTTTGTATCACACACTCCAATGAAAAAGTAAAATTGTAAATGAGCACAATTCAAGTCATAGGAAATAATTTCATTGCCTTTAGTAGGACAGGATTTCTTCTTAAAAGGTTTGGCTTTGGCAGTTATCTAATCTTCTCTATTTTATTATAATGGAATTAGGAATAAAATGTCCATTATTTCCCTCTTTTCAACCAAATTATAGTAAGAACTGTCTCCTTCATTTTTCTGCAGCCTAAGATGTAAAGTATTTAGGAAATAAGTTCTCCAAAGCAGTCAGTAGATTCAAGCTCTGGATTTGAGTTGTTTTAGAACTTTCAGAAAAATATCAAAAAGTGACAAATGTTCCTTGGTTGAAGCAAAACCAGAAGGCCAACCACCTCAAGGGTGTCTATGGCTCTGGTGGATCCTCTTACACCCCTCCTGGAAAGCCTGAATGCTTTAATGCCCCCCTGAACTGCCTGTACAGCAACACATATGGCATGGGGAATAAACAGGAAGAATTAGAGATCTGTGTGTGGACCATGATCTCACTGGGATTACAGAGACACGGTTGGATAGCACACATGACTGGAATGTTGTCATGGATGGCTGTGTGCTTTTTAGGAAAGACAGGCAGCAAAACAAGGTGGTAGAGCTGCTCTTAATGTGAGGGAGAGCAGCTGGAATGTATGGTGCTCTACTTTGGGCTGGATGAAGATCATGTTGAGAGCTTGTGGTTAAGAAATAAGGGGCAGGGTGATGCTGTTGTGGGTGTTTTGTAGAGGCCATCGGGACAGGTAGAAAAAATCAATGAGGTCTTCTACAGGGAGTTGGATGTAGTCTAGTGATGTTCCCCATGGGTAGTACTGGCTTCTATCCTGTTTAACTCATTCATCAACGAAGTAGATTAAGGGCCAGAGTGTAAGTTTGCTGACAACACAAAACTGGGAGCAGTGGCTGATATACCAGAAGGCTGTGCTGCTATTCAGAGAGATCTGGACACATTGGATACTCGAGGGGAAAGGAACTTAATAGAGTTCAACAGAGACAGATGCAGGATCCTTCACCTGGGGAGAAATAACCCCAGGCACCAGCACAGGTTGAGGGTCAGTCTGCTGGAAAGCAGCTCTGCAGAGAAGGACCTGGGAGTCCTGGTGGACAACAAGCTGTCCATGAGCCACCAGCATCCTTGTGGCCAAGAAGGCCAATGGAGTCCTGGGGTACATTAGGAAGAGAATTGCCAGCAGGTCAAGGGAGGTGATTCTGCCCCTCTGCTCAGCCCTGGTGAGGCACATCTGGAGTGCTGTGTCCAGTTCTGGGCTCCACAGGACAAGAAGGATAAGGAACTACTGGAGAGGGTGCAGTGGAAGGCTATGATGAAGTGACTGGAGCATCTCTCTTATGAGCAAAGGCCAAGGGAGCTGGGCTTGTTTAGTCTAGGGAGGAGACAAGTGAGAGGGGATATTATCAATGCACACAAATACCTTAACAGCAGGTGTCAAAAGAATAGTGCCAGATTCTTTTCAGTGGTTCCTAGCAACAGGACAGGGGGAAACAGGCAGAAATTAATGCACAGGAAGTTCCACTTGAACTTAAGGAAGAATTCCTTTACTGTGAAGAACACTGAGTCTGCCCAGAGAGCCTGTAGACTCCCTTCTCTGGAGATATTTAAAACCTGACCAGATGTGATCCTGTGTAGCCTGCACCAGGTGAACCTGCTTTGAGGGGGAAAGAGGATTGGACTAGATGATGTCCAGGGGTCACTTCCAACCCCAAAGATTCTGTGATTCTATGATTATCTGTACCTTTAAAAATTGTCTTTGAAATTATTAAACTATAAAAATTCTCTTGGGATTTAGCAAGACAATCTATCTGTGATGGAAACTAGATAAAGCTCATGAAAATAAAGATTTTACTAAATTTTTAATATAAAAGAACCAGTATTCTAGAATATAATTACTATAGACACATTTACTGGCAAAAGCTAAGTAATATCTCCCAAAGACAAAGAAAAGCAAACTGTAGCCAAACCTAAAAGTCTATCTTTTTAGGTGAACCTTTACTGAGCAATCAGTTAGATAAAGCTGGAAGAAAATTGGGCTTTCTTTACTGCTTAATGTGAAAATAGAAAATCCTAGGTAATTGGATCATTTAAGAACACAGAGGATGTATAGATCAAGAAATATCACAGAATTACTCAGCAGGCATCTGGGTGGGGAGAGAGGAGCATATTTTTACAGAAGCTGGAGGATTGTGTTCAATTTGGCTATGAGAAATGAACAAACAGGTCAGTAGGCAGCAGAGAGGAAGAGATGCTTCATGACTTGGCATAAAGATAAGGAACAGGGACACAGAGATCCAAAACCCAAGCAAAATTCTGCTAACAGAAAATAGAAGAAAAAATGTGTCTGTGTTTCAGCACATTATTTTCCCCCTAGATATACATGTTTTCCATGTTAGTAAAACAAAAAGTAATAAATGGTTTAATCTCAAGTAAAATGTGTGTATGTGTACACCTGCACACACATCCTTGAGAAGTGAGATCGTGGAGTATGGGAAAGATCATGATCTCATGGAGTAGTGGTTCAGGGAAAGGTGTCCCTGAGACCCAGGGCAGCCACCACTGTTTGCAGGAGTGCAGTCAGAGCTTTCCTCCCATGAAGGCATAGTCTCGGGATCCAGGTTACAGGAAAGAGCATTACTGCTGTCTACCGAAGTGAATGAAAGCTGAAGATCAGGTAGGTGGGGTGGAGTGACACCTATGTGGAAGTCTGGAAAGGTTCCAGCTGGAAGGATGAAATCCTTACCTAAGGCGATTAAACAAAGTCCCATTTACTTCAACAGAGCTGTGACATTTTACACTAAGAGAGGATGTGGCCCCATTTTCTTCCTTTGTATCATGTTCTTATTCACTGTGCACAGGAAGGCAGAGATTGTGATCACATTACACCTTGTTCAAGACATGAAGACCTGTACACCTGCTATTACTCACTGTACACCTTCCTTTCCAGTTCACTGGGATTTCAATTGAATGCTTTCATTTCATGCTTATGCAAGGACAAACCTGTCTCTTTAATTCTACCTATTAGCATTGTCCTCTAATCCTATCTTTAAAATAGCCATACAAAAGTGGTAAGTAAAATCTGCTTTGCTTGAATGTATTTTTTTAAAGGCAAAACACCAAATTTTCATTAGCAAAGCAGTGAGTCACCCTATCAACTCTACCCAGAATAAATAAGAACTGCATTCATTGAAATTGAAATTGTGCTTTCCCTTAATTGGCAAGTGTCTCTGAAGAGAGCCTGGTAGGAGAAAGTTATCCAGCCTTTTGGGATGTTGTTCCTCTCTCCTCAGCTGTGATTTTTTTTTTTTTTTTCAGTTCCTGGAAACACGAAAGGTACATAAGATGCAAAACAATACTCTTGTTCTTAGTTGCTAGCAAAAAAAAGTCTCTATCACAAAAATTTTCATAATAAGGGCATTCCTGCAGCCATTTCTGATATCACATCAATTACTAACCTTTTTGTTATTGACAGTATTTTTTGTAATGCAGCAGTTTTACTGAGAAGCACTATTGAATGAGAAGATAAAGACAATTAAAACATGAAAACAAAATAAGGAAACAGCATACTAGCAAAGAGACAGGATCACATACTCAATGACCTTAATTAAATGACATATTCCTAATGTCTCATTAACCTCATACATAAATGAGGACTTAAAACTTATGACCATAACAGAATTTGGCCTAAAGTCTGATTAAAATAAGATGATGGAACACTGCTCTGCATCAGTTACTTATCAGGGATCAAGGTTACCAAGCAATCACACCAGTTCTCCATAACCAGAATTTGTCTGTCCTTTGCTGAAATTTTCACTAATCCATGTCGTTTATTATAAGCATTTGGGATGTGATTTAACTCAAAGAAGTGACAAAACAATGGTTTTATCATATAAATTTATATTTATAGTAATTATCTACTGCCTCTTTTTCTATTTGCCTGTGTGCTTCAGAAAACAAAGCCCCATGAAGTTACTTACACACTTGCAAAAGTCTGGGCTTTCTCTGATGACCAGTTCACATGATTTACCTAAGATCTTGTAAAGTAATTTAAAATATCCTTCTAGGAAGCCCAGAAGCTTCTACTATATGTGTATGCACTTGCTGTCATAAGAAACCTTGCTGACTGCCAGGTACTGTATCAATTCCTTGGAACAGCAGTCAGACAGGAAAACCTAGGGCAGCCAAAAGGTTACTCTGAAAATGGGATACTTATTTGGCAAACTACTCCCTTACTCAGTGCTTGCTATTCTTTGCTCGGAGTTTGCCGCAGCAAAGGAATGTCACCATTCCTTTAGAGGTGGGGAGTCACGTTAGAACCTTATTTTAGCATAGAATTAATCTTACCTGTTTATTTCTAGAGTTTCAGTCAGTCTTATGAGTATCTTAAATGACAGCACCTGCTAATATTCCAGAGAAAAGTACTCCACTGCCTGGTATATTGCCTTTATTAGAGAAGGTACTTCTGTTTATTTACTCCATGTAAAATTTAATCCTCCTGTCTATATAACAAGACTGCCTAGGAGGGCTCTGAAAGTTTAAGATTCTCTTTGTGGTCTGAATTATATAGAAAGGCCGGATTCTTCTAGGGCTTTTGAAAAAATAGCCCCTCAGCACTGAAATTTCCTTCATTTATAGATAGTTAACACTCAATGACTAAGCACACTAATCACACATAAACCCTGATCACACTAATTACACAAATCACACACAAACCCTGATCAGGTATACTAAAGCTTTAGCCATTCAGAAACTTTTACTGCCTGCAGGCATAAATGGATGCCTGTGATGAGAAATCACGGATTTCTTTTTCAGAGCTGCAAACTATCAACACCACAACCATAAAGATAAGTGCTCAGCACCTATGCAAGCCAGATCCTTGCTATGTGTCAGGCTGTATGTTCATAACCCTGAACAGGGAATATGTATAGGTTTATTTGGAAATGTCAGACTTTCTTCTGTTGTGCTAGCAACAAAATTGCTCTGACAGCCATTTTTTCTTCCTCCATCATCTGTGAAGTTCTGCCCAACATTCCCTCTAATACAGTTAGGGTTAGTGGCACAGATGACTGGGCATTCAGTGCAACAGTCACCTCTCAATAGAAACCCAAAAAGAATCCCTTCAGACCAAGTGCTTCCACAGGAATGTATACTCAAATCGCTCTAATAGCCCTCTAAGCCTAAAGGAAATATTTCAAGTGACAGAAGGAGGGAAGCTTTTATGTTCTGCCCCTTACAGTCATCATTTGAGACCTAGAAATTGTAGAGTCTATTTCTCCATTTCAGAATAATTCCTACAAATGTTTCACCGTAATCGAAATTTCAACAAAAGTGGATTCAGGCAGAAGAACTTGATGATGAGATTCACATTGGAATCTCCATGTTTTATTTCTAGTGCACTCTCTCTTAACATATTTATTAGTGACATTTTGCAATATGTAACATCACTTGTGACTGCAAGCCAAGACCTGATGTGACTAACAGAAAAGGGAAATCACACATAATGATATTCAGCTAAGTATAAATACCCACCTTACTTCAAACAAAAAAAAAAGAGGAGCGGAAAAAGGAGGAAAGAAATTCTCTGTGACATATATTTTTAGACAGATTCGTGAAAAAAAATCCTTTTTAACATGGTTTGGATTATTCATTTTAGTCTTGCAGAACTTTGAGTACATTGTTACAAGTTGTCTCCACTTGTCAAATCTCTCTTCAGTGATGCAGTGGTCTATGCAGAGAGAAGAAACACCAGATTTCCCTTAAAAAGCTCTGGGCTGAAAGCTAACTATTTTTCAAACTAACGGGCTTATAAGGGGTTTGGTTTGGGGTTGGAGATTTTTCTGTCAGTGGGGTTTTGTTGGTTTTTTTTTGGACAGACACCAGTAGTACAGAAAAATTTTCCTGTATCCAGACACAAAAAGAGAAATGCTGCCAGAGAAGCTTTACATTATAGGTAAATCACCTCTCCTGTATTAGGGTGTCCTTCTTACCTCGTTCATGTTTGCTAAAAGCCAGCAGCCTTGCATTTATTGCTGAAAGAAAATCTGCTTTAAAGATGAAGGCAGAGGTAGCTACTGGGTCATTCCAGGTTGGAGGAAATAAATACACTAAATGTTTCTGTATATAGCTCCTGTGTATTTGACTGGCTTTTCTTTTTCTTTAAAGGATCAATAAATTAGAAAATTAGAATTAGAAATATTTTCCCAAGCTTTATTGAATTTTCTGGTGCTGCCTACTTTCCAGCCTTCTATCCTGATACTGATTTCTGACAGCATGCATATGCAAGAGATATGTGCACTTCTCTGCATGAGTCAGTCGACAAGAGAAAAAAAATTCCAGCAGTGGTGGGAACCCTGACTCCCACCCCATGCCTGTGCACTAGCTGCTGAATGCATTTGCAGATTGCTGTTATGTCTCATGGCATAAAAAAATCTCCAAAAGCAAACACAATCAAACGTCCTTTGGTAAGCCATTGCTAAGTGTTTTCACATTCTTTGATTAGCATCCACAATAATATCTACATGAGGTCATGCTACAGAGGTGTTTAACTTGAATCTGAAAATGTGAAGCATCCAGTACCATGCACTGATACTCTTCCCTTACTGTTTAACAACCCAAGGCTGTCACTGCTGCCTACCACTAGGTATCTCCTTCCTTTTCCCGTTCCTTTTCCTTTTCCCTTTCCCTCTGAGGTCTCTTAAAATTTTATATTCTGCATATCTCTTCCTGAACAGTGACCACAAGAACTGTAAGCAGATACTGCTGATCCATTCAGCATCTCTGTAATAACTTCTCTGCTCCAAGACTGACTGTGTAAACAATTTTTCCAACCCCATAAAACTCATTGTATTTTTTACTGAGAGCATCTATTCAATCAAAGAAAATAGTATGTATATCAATGGAGAAAATAATGTGAATATCAAGAGATGAAGTCTAGACAATTCTAACAAGAAAGAGCATCAAATCCTTTCTATTTAGATGTCGTCTTCCAGGTTACATAGTGACCCTCAACATCCACTAAAATCTGATATTCAGCAAACATTGAGAAAAGGTTTCTAGATGATAGATTACAAGGAAAATAACAGACAGGATGTCAAATCCTGAAAGAGAAGCGATATGTATTTATTCATTATCAAGGATTTTTAGCACAAAAGTCTCTTTTGTATATCAAAATTAATATCAATTTGCCCTGACTTCCTCTATCTCAATAAATAACTTTGGAAATGCAGTAATTCCTCAGCTGCATATAAACATTTGATAAGCAGCCTTTTTCATATACTGATATAAAATTTATGACTGAAATATGCCTTTAACACGAATCAGAAGTGAAGGGATCAAATAAATCTCTGGTATAATTACAAGGCTTCCAAGTGAGCTAAAGTAGGATGAATTTCACTTGAGGCTTTATATTTAGCCTGGAAACAACCAGCCTGGGCATCTTGAATCGGATAGACCCAGCACACGTGCACACGCTACAGCTGCCACCGTGATGCAGATGCTAATAATTCAGCGGCTTTGTACCCTGTGATTATGCATGTGCTGTCTAGTAGTTCAGATTAAAGAGTTAAACAAAGTGCTTCTCCCTCCCCTCTTGGCGGAAGATAATTCAAACCCATCTGATATTCACAGACAGTTGGACAGCAGCTGAGGTTTCATCAGGAATCCCACGTATGGCCAGAAGCAACATACACCTCGGTGTTTCCGGGAGCCACAGGCAGCCAGAACAGATGGTAGAAATCATCATCCCCAGACAGCCATCAGGGGAACCTCAGGCCACATGCTTGAATTTTTCTCAATGAAGCGCATAGAAGGCAGGCATTCGATCCATGTGACGGCAGCTGCCGGGTCCTGGGGGAGCGGGAGGCAGCGGAATGGAGGAAGGCTCTCGCAGGTTATTAACAGGTCACGCTGTGACATTAGCAGTCCGGAAATATCGCCTCTCCCAGGGGGCTAAAACAAAAGCAAGGGAGAGGTTCCTCGTAATTCAAACGCAGTTCAGTGCTTACAGATTACAGCACATAATCTGCTTGGCAACAGCACAGCACACAGAGACGCTCCGCTATCTGACTTCCCTCTTCTAGCTGCTTCCTCTAGAAATGTCAGAAGGAATCCTTGATGCAGCAAATGTCCTATGCAAATCTCGAGGGAGGAAGAGCACAACTTCGCTGCAGTTTTCAGAATGAAACCTGGAGGCAAGGCTGATGGTGACAGCTCAACTCCCTCATTCAGATGGCCCTAACCTTTTTGTTCCATTTGTGACATGCTATATGCAGCATTCCTCATTGATCATCACTGCCTGCCTGAATCACCCAGTTCCTTCTGTGAGCAGTGAGACTTCCTACAACTGTCAGCCTCATTAGAGGGAAAATTTCCTTGGTGACATTTTGGAGGAAACAAGGCATTTGGAGGAACAGATTTAAAATATTGCATTTGACAAAGTAGATGGTTTTAAAAGTCATTGTCTCAGCCCTACAACTGCCTCTTCAGTCTCACCACAGCTCTCCTGTGTACAGCCAGCCATGCAAGCCAGTCTGCAGATGGAAACTCTCCAAACCCCAGGCCTGCTTTAAACTTTCTTTGCTGACAGGTCAGGACCATGGTGCTCAGCCAAGCACTCCAGAATTACATCCTTGAGAGCACAGTAATATAAATATAGATACATTGTGGGTTTGTGTGTACAGAAACAAATGGGTGAGGATGTTTGTTTGCATGTATTTGTAAATACAAATAAAATTACTTCGTTCCTGGAAGCTTCTTCCTATTCGATTGCTTACATATTCTAAGTATAAATAAAGTTTATTAGGATCTGAAGTGGACAGATTTTGAAATGAAATATGCTTTAAGTTTTTTGCTATGCTAAGTGAAGTATTTTACCAGTCACCTTTCTCTGTTGAAAAACTTACTTATCTACCTTCTTTGCAGGACTTTCTAATTTTAGGAAGTTCCCTGTTTCCTGCCTTGTAGAATAGACAGCACCCACTCACACTTCTGGTATTTTTTCCTACTGTGCTGGATACTGCATTTCCCACTCTCTTGCTTGCTTATTCATTCCTGCTAAGCCCCTGTGCGGATAGATCTCAGCTGGTGCTTCTCAGCTTCTCCAATAAAATTCAGTGCTCACTGAACTGTTGGTTAGAATAAAAAATCCTTAGTCCTGTCCTAAGGATCCTTTGCATTCTTTGTGCTGTACAGGGAAACCATGAGTGTGGACTGTGCAGTCTGATACAGTCTGATACAGTATGATACTGGAGCTTTCCAGTAGCCATTGCATATGACCTTCACCATTACCTGACCAAGCAGCAGAAACCTGGATTTCCCATGTAAACACTGACTTATTGTCCAGGACTTCCAGGAGCCAGGAAGACTGGCTAGGAAGTGAGAGAACTGGAGCTGTGTTTGGTACTGCAAACTGATGAGAGCATTCAGCAGCCTATTAAACCCTAGGAAAAATAGTCAGGAAACTGACTTAAGGCCATTCAGTCACTGACCATCAATTTTTATTCCATTGCCATGTATCTATTACCTTTCTAAAATATTTATAATTTTACATGGAAAACCTTTAAATGGAATCCTCATTTTATGAAAGGATTTCCAGAGTCATAAATATTTTGTGTTGCTCCTTTTTAAGACTTGGAGTTTTGCTTTAGAAACAGGGGAAAACAGCAATTACTCTTTTCAAGGGAACATTGCACCACTGACCTTTACAAGGTGCAAAGATGTGCAGTTATGTCTATTTTCATTCTCTGATTCAAACTGACAGCTCAGTTACTTGTCCAGCCATTTTCTGCAGGTGATGGAGGCAATATTGGTCAACAGTGTATGAATGGGAATGGATGTATCCATGGGAATCAACAAGGCTGTCCAGCAAATTTTAGTGTATGCCACAGCCTCTCAGGCACAGCAGCACAGCATGTCTTTCCTTCTAATATAAGCCAAATGTCCGTGTTTTATTCTTAGAAGGGCTCATACAAAATCAATAACAGCAAGGGTAAAAATCTTAGCTTTGTAAATAATACCACATGAGGTTCTGAGCCCCACAAAATGGTAAGAGAAATTGTAGTAATGAGGCTGAGACATTGAATCACAGCAGAAGTATGTTGCCACATACCATATATTAAGGTAATAGTCTGCTCCAGGCTGGTGGCATTAGCACAATATGAATCCTCAAGCAGAGTCACGACCAGCACATTCCCTTTGGCTCACTGTGTAGAATAAGGACAGGGCTTCACCAAAAATGTATGGGCTTATTTGCAGACAAAGCAGGGAGGATATTACAGCTTCTGGCAAGGCAATGAAATATGCAAAGCCAGAAGGAGCAAATTAGACCACAGCAGAGAGAGCAACTATCTCCAAGCAAGCTTATGCTATTTTCTTACCCTGGCACAGTAGTGCAACAAACCCTTGGAGTGTCAGAAAGAAGCAGGCTGAGAAAGGTGATGGGAGGATACTGGAGATGCAGCATTAATTCAGTGTGATCAGTCACTCAATCACTGAGTTACTGATTGTCAAACATAACCCTGCACTTTCAGAGAATACAAGCACACAGAAAAAAATTAAGAAAAACAAAGGTACATTAAGAGCATGCATGAGAAAAGCAAATACTGAGAAAATAGTAAGGACCGAGAATGACAAACAGAAAAAGAAGCACAGGAATAAAGCCAAATATGCACAGTACAAGCAGTGAACAGAAAGAAAGGTAAAGACCTAAGTAAAAGTAGTGATTAAAATAAAGGTTATCCCACAAATCTTTCTGCAGTTTTTTTTAGTCTCTGAAGAAGGAATTCAGTTGTAACAATTATCTTTCCAGAAGGGAAATGAAGACCTGCCTTGACTAACAGCTATACAAAATTTATAATAGTAAATCATAGACTTCTCTTCTTATATTGATATCTTTCACAGCTACTGCAAAAAGAAATCTGAAAATGCAAATGACAAAGCATCAAAATCTATCAAACAAGTAAAAAAAAAACCTGGAAAGAATACTTTTTTTTAAATTTTAGTGAACTTTGGGTGGTGGCAACAGAAAATTCTATAACCTTGCTTTGTTATCACTGAATCAACTGTGCCAGCCTTTAACATATGCAAATACTTGTGCATTACTGATAGCCTGATGTGAGAGCAGGAGTAAAACTCAGTCCTTTGAAGTCTTCTCTCAGTTTAGGATTACAGGATTACAGTCAAGATTTAGTACAGGAGGATTTCCCTTTACAAAAGGGTGTAGTTTGCACCAATATTTCTTGTTGCCATTGAAATAGATTTCAGATAGCATAACCCAAATGTCAAGGAAAAACAGTTTCTGTATTTTTCTAACACAGTTTCAACCTGAAATATTAATGGTATCTGAAGAAAAATCATGTTGCACTTCTGAAGGACCTCCCACACTTATCTGTAAAAATTTTCTGTTATGAAGAAATGGCTATCTGAATTGGCCCAGCAAACTTCTAAGTCAAAACTCAAATTAATATCTCAGAAAATTCTCTTGGCAATAACAAATACATACAGTTTCTTTGTTGCATCTTTAAAAAGTGTAACAAAGCACCAGGTAACTAGCCATTGAACAGCTGGCTTTGACAGATTACTTGCCAGGAGAAGTGTTAGGTAGTTAAACATCTCTTTCAAAATTCCCCTGGGATTATTTCTATGGACTGAGGAAGTTATAAATGGAACTTCTGATTCTCTACCTCCTCACTCAGCATTCACAGCAGACTTTAGTGTCAGAAGAAGTGGAAAAGACTTCCCTGAAACAGATGAAGACACGTGCCACTTATTAAAGGATTGCATTAGGTAAATCTTTACAGACAAACACTGGGGGGCTGGATGAGTTCTAGCAAACAAGGCAATACCAAAAGGTACTAAATATCTTTTTCTAATAACTAAGCCAGGAATCTATCATACATTATAGAACTACTTCAAAATAAAAGCAAGAAAACTGCCCCTCCTCTTCCCAACAATTAAGTCTTTGAGACATGAACTGTAATCAAACCCAGCTTATGTGTCATATTTTGATTAAATCAGCATAGAATCACTTCCTACTAGACAATATTTTGTGCTACTGATTCTCCTGTCAAAACCATGGACTGTGATACACCAAGGTCATGACTGTTGCTCTGAGTGTGCTCTAGTGCAATGTGGCATGTCTAAGAAAAAGCAACTGACATAGTTTATTTTTTTTTTTTCTCTGAACTTGTAAGAACTCCACTGCAGCAACAAAAACAGCTCCCAGCTGGAGCCAAAATACACCTTCAGCCTCAAACTTCACTCTTCCAGCAGCCTGAATGACACATAGCAAGGTAAGAAACATAACTTCAATAAGGTAGTGAAGGAAGTGAAACAAAGATGAGGTTAATGTCCTTCCTTCCTTCCTTCCTTCCTTCCTTCCTTCCTTCCTTCCTTCCTTCCTTCCTTCCTTCCTTCCTTCCTTCCTTCCTTCCTTCCTTCCTTCCTTTCCTTCCTTCCTTCCTTCCTTCCTTCCTTCCTTCCTTCCTTCCTTCCTTCCTTCCTTCCTTCCTTCCTTCCTTCCTTCCTTCCTTCCTTCCTTCCTTCCTTCCTTCCTTCCTTCCTTCCTTCCTTCCTTCCGAATATCATTTTAATCCAAACATTCTAATTAGCATATACTGTACAGCAGGAGTTCTTACAAAATCATAGGCAACTGAATAAAAGCTTAAAGGCCTTGGATTATATTTTAACACCAGAACAGAAGACTTTAATCAGGTCTGCTATGTCTGGCACATACTGAGAGTTAATTAGGTTTAGCAGTAGTAATCATAATAGAAATGCTTGGATTTGGGGGTCTGGTGTTTTGGGTTTTTTTCTGTTTTTACATCAATAGCAAGACATGAGGAGAACTCAGCTTATTCTTTCAAGGTGATTTTTGTGCTACCTTGGGGCTCTGAGGATTTATCTTCCTCTGGTGTATTCTGGTGGTTAAATTCCAGACTGTTACTGTCCCTGACTCTGCCTTCCAGATAATTACTTAAATGCATGGCTGTATCAAATCTGCATTATGCTACCAGGTTAAAACTGGGACACAAGACATGTGCTGTCCTAAATTAACATGCAAAGCACACATTTCGCTCAGGGAAAGAAAATGTTGACAAGTGGCACCTACAAAAGGACATGCATGTGTGTCTCCAACATGAATTCTTAGTTAACCCAAAAAACCTTCTGTTCTGAGAAGCATGTTTTCTGTTTTTTTATTTGTTGCCAGTTGATACATGACCCAGTCCCAGGGACTTAAATCTCCTTAGTTTGAATAAGGATTGCAGAACTATTCCCTTAGGTTGCATGTTGTTGTCCTAAAGAGTCATTAAAACTATTGATTATCTGAGGTATTAACTTAGTTTCTTCACATTTCCAGTTTGAAATGCATTATAGGAAGCATTTCAACTCAAGCCAAAGAACTTCATTTTCTTTCAGTTATTATCCTTCTGTATTGTAGAGTCGCAACTTACCAACTTCCCTATGAAAAATTTATTTATGCTTCAGCACAGTAGCATCAGAAGCAACCAGCCAAACAAAAACAATAAAAAAAAAGCATAAAGGCCATAAAAAAATAATGCAGGGGGGTTGAGCAGAAGGAGCTAAGCTACTTCCACACTAAGAACTGGCCTCCCAGAAGAGACATTGAGTACTTGCATGATTAGACCAATGAAAGTGATTTCTCTTTGGAATGAATTTATGACCCACTTTCAAATCCCTGAAGAAAACGGGGATTTAAAATGAGAAAGCTGAAAAGCCACAATAGTAGCAATGCAAATGTCTGTTCTTTTTCTCAGTTTTATAATAATGTCATGGCCCTGATGTTAAAAAAAACCCTAACAGTGTGTCAGTGATGTGCTGGAGGCAATGAAAGTTATCAATCGGTAATATGAAGGGGATTTAAGCAGCTTAATTGAGGGCAAAATTCAATTGATTAATGGGTAGGGAAGTACTCACTGACGTGGGGGTTTCAAGGAATTACAATCTGATTAAAATTCCATTTTAGAAATGAAGGGATATAGGATGCTAATCAGTACTAAAGCACAGATTATTAGTGCCAGCTATTTGAAAGAGCTGGGACTATTGTGATAAAAACAAAACATGACTCCATTTTTGTGAGGGGGAATAATTTATATATTTTGAGAACTGGAGCACATAAGAGTAAACAACACCCATGCACTTAGCTTGCTGATCTCTGGCTGTCATTTTTCACCTGAAAACATAGTTGTCTTTTGGTCAGCTTTGGTTAGGAAGGGAAAATCTGTATCTCTTCATTCACCTACAGCACAATAGGATTCTGAATGTTCACAAAGCCACCTCATGAGGCCCCAGAGTCTTCTGCAAAGCACTTCAGACTAGGGTACTTTTGGAACAAATGTGGATTTAGAGACTCTGCCAGAAAAACGGGAGTCTGTAAGAATATTTCTTTTAGACATGTTATGGTAAGATAAAATCAGTGTCTATAGACCTAATGTATTTTTTTTCCTTCTCCTTATTTTAGGATGAACATCTATTTGGGCTAGGAATTTAAAAACTCAAAGAAACCTTTTGGTAAAAGTAGCCAAGATCTGCCTTATCACACTTCTGTCCCCACAAAGTGGCAATCTCATGGGAATGCTTGAGAAAGAAAGTTTTAAGGCAGTATTTCTCATCAGTTCCTAAATTAAGCAGACCATGACTGCACTGCAGGATTTATATCATGGTTTTAGTGGCTACAAATTTGAGCTTTTCCAAACCACACTTGTACAGTTTCTGGAATGCACTGTCTTGGGTTTTGTGTGTTTTCCTTCAGCTCTGCTATTGACAGCATTGGTTTGCTCTGGCATGGCTTCTAGTTGTGAATACAAAGAGCTGTGACATTTCAAAAGATGTGTAAAGTCATACTCCTTTCACTGAAGCCAAACATCTGTTATCAATTGCAGTAGTGAGCACTGATCTTAATTTGGAGTTATTCTGGCAAATTAAGTCAGTTTCTAAAAATTTATCAAGACAACATTTAACTGGGTAAGAAACAAAGAGAATACGTGAATAATTCCTAATTGCCACATACCTGATTCTACAGACAAGAACAGTATTTGGCCCTGAAGCAAAAGAAAAATATGTCTTAATTATTTCTAAGTACATACCTAGAGCCTTAAACTAGTTACTTTTATATTTGTCACTTACATTTTTAAAATTGTTTTTAAAAAACCCACTTCCCTGATCTTAATGAATATAAATTCATTTGAGGGAGATGATTCATTGGTACAAAGAGGCAATAAAAACCCAAAGAAATAAAAAACCCAAAGAAACAAACAAAAAACCAAATTAATTTTTATCCAGTGAGGACCCCTAGCATTCAGACTTCTATGGCCTCATTTAGGCAATTTTTAAATTCTGGAGATGACTTCATACTATGAAGCAGAAAATACCTGGGGCAAAATAAACACCTTGTAGACTTGAAAAGATTGCATTTTCCTCACAGGCTTGTTGTTTTCCTGCCTAAAATAAAGAACGTCGATAGCATTCTAAATAGAGCTAACAAGTCACTGGAAGAAGGTCAGCAGCTCTTCAGATGTGCCTAGCTTTGTAGTTTACCTTTCCAGGTAAGGAACA
This sequence comes from Anomalospiza imberbis, assembly GCF_031753505.1. NCBI lineage: Eukaryota > Metazoa > Chordata > Aves > Passeriformes > Viduidae > Anomalospiza > Anomalospiza imberbis. The sequence continues at coordinate 41,881,568 of NC_089685.1, forward strand.
GTCCTTTTATGTGAGAGACAAATTACATTCACCTTAATGCCACCGGAGAGCTTCTAATGGACACTGCTTCTGACTTTCATCCCTCTCTCTGTCAGAGAGACATGTTCCTGTCCTGAAAGGCCTACTGGAAGGAAATGTACATGGTAGAGGTATTTCAGCAGTTAGGGTGAAAGCTGGGGCTTAGCAGACATTATTCAATGACACTAGATGGCAGAGCAGCTGTTTTGAATTTGTTAAAATGGCATTTTCCTGAGAGCTTTGCTGTTACTGTGTTTTATGACATCTCAGTTTAAAATGGTGTTGACTTAGATATCTATACCAGCTTTTGATTTTAAGGAGTTTCCTGGTTGAAGACTGAAGTCAAAAGAATAAGAGAATCAAAATAAATTTTATCACCTAACCTAAGGGTGACAAAAAATTAAGGGGAACAGAAAGAACAGTCCACCAGCCCATTGGCCGCATCAGCTAAAACTCTGTTCCTTTGATAAAGGAGGATATAAAAGTCTGGGGTCTGGGAGAAGTTATTGAATAGTGAAATGAAAAGCTTTTGGACAATTCTCTGAAAGAAATGTTCAGAGATTTGATGTCAGAAGTTTGGGATTAGAAGAGTGCTGGTTCTGGGCTTCAAGAAATAGAGAATGACACCTCCTGCTTCCAGGGCCTGACTGGGGCATGGCCCCCCCAGCTCAATGGCACCCTTGTCTCAGAGCTCCTCACCTGGACTACTGTGGACCTTTCACTGGTAGCACCTTCCCACCACCAGCACAGCCAGAGGTTGGTTTTCACCTTGTAGTTATCACTGTGCAGGATAACTGCTCCTTACACAAATCCAAATCAAGCCTAAGGCATTTGCTCTGCATAGCCTTTGGAAAGGTGCACATGCTGTGGCTTTTTAACCCTCCATATCCCAGAGAAGCACAATATGTGCTAACAAGATCAATTGCTCACCCAGCATTGCTTCACCTGTCAACACAGAAGCATTACAAGTGTCCTTGTAGGGATGAAATTGTTATTGAGCCTCAATGAATTTCCAGGAACACCCACGCTTCCTCTAAAATAATAAAATTACTCTGAAAATATGAAAAACGTAATTATGGAAAGCAATAAAACCTTTCCTGCTGCATCACTTTTTACTCAAGTCTCTGCTTATAACTTAAAAAGGAAATGTACTATATCCTTGCTTCCATCAGACACAAGGCAGAAGCATTTGCAAGCATAAATTTCATCATTGCGCCTTTGTATCACAGAAGAGCTAGAGAAAAAATGTGAGCAAGACAGCTTTTACAACAGTGTGCCATGAGATGAGGTTGGCAGGGCCTTCCTTCTGATGTTTTTGGGTCAGCCAGAGAATGAGTCAGAATGCAAAGAGAGCCGTTTAGAGGAGAAGTGCTGTCCTTTGACTCTAATGTGTGTTTAGGGCCATCAGCCTTTCCCCTGTCAAGTGCTGTTTCCAGCAGAGAATCACAGAACCATAGAATGGTTTGGGTTGGAACCGACCTTAAAGATCACCTAGTTCCAATACCCCTGCTATGGACAGGGATGCCTTTCACAAGACCAGTGAAAGGCATGTCCAGCCTGGCCTTGAACACTGCCAGGGATGGGGTATCTCCAGCATCTCTGGCAATCTCTTCTAGTGTCTCACTGCCCCCTGAGTTTGGGAAAAAAAAAATCTTAACATCTAATCTAATTCTCTCCCATTTTAGTTTAAAGCCACTCCCCCTAATCCTGTCACTATCTATCCATTTAAGAAGTCACTCTCCCTCTTTTTCATAAGCCCCCCTGAAGTACTGGCAGGCTGCAGGGAGGTGTCCCTGGAGATGTAGGATGTACCCTGCTACCAGAAGAGACTGCAGGAACACATCTGTAAACACAGGTGGAAAGATCATTTTGCAACTCTGCAAACTGGACAAAGCCCACAAAGAGAGCTGAAAGAATGAATTAACAAATTCAAAGACATGCCAGCATGGGAGTTGCTATGGAAGCAAAAAGAAATATTTTTAGACTGTTCTTGCATCACATATTCTCCCACACAGAAACTCCCATTCCCTCAAATTACCTTTAACGAGGAGTGAAAGAGGAGCATCTCTTCACCCCATCATCCATTTTGCCTGTTTCTAAGCTGGTGGTGAGCCCACGTGGGACTTCCACAGCAATCCCTTAAGAATCTCACAGCTGGTAAAAACAGAAATATGTATGTGGCTGCTATATAGAGAAGGCAAGCAAATTTTTGTAATTTGAAATCCATAGTTACGTCTCTGCATTCCTGTAATGAGTGTTCATTTGTTTGGTTTTTTTTTTTTTTCCTGCAATTTCTGGAAGTGCATCTTCCATAATATTAACTCAGATACACAGAACTAATGTGCAAGAAACAGAAAAGGTGCCTTAGTTATGCTATATGTATTATACAGAGGACATAAACAGACCCATGTTTCTGCATAACTGGATGATTCCCTAAGGAGTAATTAGCATTTTGGCAGAGAATCTTGCAACTATTTCTGTATTTCTGCCAGAGAAATTTGATGGGGAGAATCCTGGTTTTGGTTGCTAAAAAAGAAATTATTATATAATATTTTAGTGTAGCTACAAGATATACTTCAAGGTAGGTAAGGTAGCAAACTTTGTTGTTATCTGTTTGCCAGTGACCTCCTCCCTTATAATCTCTTGCTGGTTTTAATGATAATGTTAAGTTTAAATATGAACTGGACAGAAAGAGAAGTGCCAAAGGATGGTCTTTGAGAAGTATTGCCCCAATCTTAAAAATCTACCTTTTTAAACAAATGTATTATTAGGTTGCTACACAATAAAATTGATTCAAAGTAGCATTAAGAAAGACATTCTTTCAGGACCAGCAGATACATCTATCACCCAGAGGAAGGAATTTGGACAGTATCTACAAGCCAGTGGGTTGTGGGGCTGTACAAAGACCTACACAGAGTTGCCATGTTGCAGATAAGAATCACTTTCACAAAGCCACTCCAGCAAGTTGCAGGATGGTGGGGAGAGAGCCCGAGACATCCGGTCCACACAAGTTCCTCTTTATAGTCATGCTAAGAAATGCTACGCCTCAGACAAACCTTCCCACAGCAGACGTTTCTTCCTAAATCCAGTGCTGTGCTTTAAGAGGCTGTCACCAAGCCCCCCAGTGCAGCTGGGGGTAGGCATTCTCAAAGCCTTAATGTTTGCTTCTACAATAGACTTCTTTAGCTGAAGAGGGGAGTAATGCTCCCCTCTTTGGCTAAATGTTATATGCTGTGAAACGAATGGGGGATCCCACACTTGTTCTTTTCACTCTGCAGCTCTGCGTCACAGCCAGCCCTTTTTCTCCATCCCACAGGAGAAAAAGAAGATGCTGAAGCAGCAGAACAGATGACTGCAATTTCTCTGTTTCCTAAGAGCTTGGGAAGGCTCCTGACAGCCTTTCCATACTGACAGAAGTACTACTGCCCACTCTGCTAAAGGCAGTGAGACACACCAGAACAGCAGGCTGGAAATGAAGGATTTGCTCCAGCAGCAAACAGACAGAAGGTGAAAGGAAACTCCTGGGAAGGAGGAAGGAACTCTGTTATGAGGGGAAGTGAGGTTCAGGAAGAGAGCTGCTGATAGATGTCTAGTGAAATCAACCTCATCCATTCTACTTCATTTGTTTATTATGGCCTCATCCGCATCATATCAACCACTGTGCTTTATTAACAGAGTGAATTATCTTGCAGGTCTCAATAAACTACTGGCTGACATTATGTTTTGGCTGCTTTTGATTTGATATAAGGTGGGAGTTGCAGCAGAAATCACTGAAAGGAGTGGATATCACCATCTATCACATAACAGAGTGATTAATGGTACTGCTTTGACCTTTTTCAGTTAGCTCCAACAAAGAAATAGAAAAGCAGCTTCTCTCTGAAGCCCTTCTTGGACACACCTTCTCTAGAGCTAACTTGATGTCTGAGGGGAAGGACATCTGATGTGGCCTCCATCACTGGGAGGACAGAACAGATGGGCCACACCCATCAAAAAATGCAGCTGGGAGCAGAAGTCCATAAAGCTTTCCTCTGACATGGTAGGAAGAAGAAATGCTTAGGGAGGGGTAGTTTCAATCTGGGGCCCCTCATACTTTATTGCTCTGAAACATGGTGTGCAGAGCTGGAGCTAAGATTTTTAAGTGCAAATGACTTTCAGTTTGAAAACAGGGTTTAAAGTTACCCATATGGTACATGCTGCCTCTCCAGGGATAATTCACTGAAACATATTAGAATAGAAATTTGTGGGAAACTTTGTATGGCCTCCCCTTGCAGATTACTAAAAATGTGTTCCTCTTTCACTTTTTATGAGTCCTGTTTTTCTATGGACTGTTTACTGCCTCAAGTTCTAAGGTTTACACCTTCCCACACTGCTTTATCATTATTTTCTCCTCCAATTATGCCTTCAAAACAGAGTTAGATCCCTTTTATGCAGCTCAGCAAACATCCATGCTACTGGCTTGGCACAGGAGGAGTTCCCACCAAGCTGAGCCATGTCTGAAGAAAATATCCAACACACCATCTCCACTCAGGGAAGGTGGAAAACATGAAATGTTGATGGACAAGACCAATTTGTTTGTAGCAACTTAAACATCATTTGAGACAACAGTTATAGGTCCAAAATCAAAACAGGAATGGGCAAGGTGTTTCTAGACTTGTTAGTAGGCCAGTAGGAGGAGGACAAGAAATAAAACAAAACTACAGCACACTGTTCTTCAGCGTGACAAAATTGGATTGATTGATGGGAACAACTGAGATCTGCAGCAGTGAGACTGATCTGGGGAACAAATAGATTTAACTAAGTGGTTTAGCAGTGACTAGGAAATGAGCATCCAACAAAAAAAGGGTTTTATCAAAACTCTCATAAAGTTTGCAGCAGGAAAGAACATCAGTGACTGCAGCAAGTGATGATATTTTATTCTGGAGAGACACCTGGGTTGGATAAGGGCCACTGGAGTGATTAATCAGGTGAGAAACTTAATCTACTTTCCTAGGCCATGGAAGCTGGGAACTCTGTAGTGCTGCCAAGTATAGTATTGCTGGGTAAAGTGTTTGCTCAAGTCAGAAAAAGGCTGCATTGTTCTAGAAACAAAGAGTGTGTTGTCCAGCTCTCCTACTGCAGTGCTGTGCTACACCTTTCTCACAGCACATCATGGAAGTAAAAATGGATCCTGTCTGGGAGATATTTGTCCTCTAAACAGCCCAGAAAAAAAGGAGAGAATCTCCTTGAGGCACAAGACATGTTTATGCCTGGGGCTGAGACCTTGCTTCCTTGGCAAGGCGTTTTTGCTGGCAAGAGACAAGAAATCACTGCAGGTAAGTGAAATAGGAATTGGGTTTGGATCCACTAACCACATCACACCCATTTAGTCAGTTCCTTCTGTGTTCCTCCCCTAATACATACAGGACAAAACCTCAACAAAACTGCCCTGAAGGAGCATAATGTGGATGAAGCCACGTGGTGCTACTGCATGTAATGCATGCACTGCAGCTCTGCTGCTGAAGGACAAGGTTGTAGTGATGTGGGAAGCATGCAGGGCTTTGCCTGTGCTCCACTGGCCCATGCTACACAGGGACAACCTGGCACTGCAGCAATAATGGCAAGAGGGGTAGGTCAGCAAACCAAGGACTCATCTTCCTTATTGTAGCATGGGCCAAATAAATCTACTTTTGTTACATTTTTTGAACAATATTTTCCTTCACAGAGGCTTTCAATGTGGATAGAACAAATGGAGCTGGGATATGTATTTCACAAAGAATTTTAGGACAGCAGGATCAACTGTGCCAATGAAGGCAGAAAAGAAGGGAGTTAGCAGGTAGGATATAAAAAATGTGAATTTTCTGGCTTAAAATTATTGCCATTTTTCCTTCTTGTTTTCTGCTAGCTCTCTTCCCAGTTGGCTTTGTGACAATTGCTTTTGCTGCTCACTTCATCAGTCACTGTGTAGTAGATATTATATCAAATAAAACTGTCTGCAGTGGAGGACACACACTCTTCTGTTATTATTGTTGTGAGAAAGTTAGTGTCAGTAATCGTTCCTTACCCAGTTTATCTGCCTCAGTGATCCTTCCTTTACTAAAGTAAAAACTTTTCTTACACACTTTCAATTCTATTCTCTCACCTCAGTATTGTGATGAAAAGGACTCCATAATTGTTACAGACATTCAAAAGTGGTTCTCATTAAAGATACTGTTAGGCATTCTTAAGAGTAGGACAGTGATATAAAAAAACTTTCCTTTGCCTTACAGCATTAAAAAACTCACTTCTTCATTAGTGATAGAAATGGTTTTTTCCCCATCATAGATGATGGTCCTAATATTGGTTTGTTGCCTATTATATATATATATATATTCTCAGTTAAACCACGCCATACATATATTTTTATATAACATCAAAGTGATACATAAGACACTTAGGACAAGATTAAAATGAACCATGCTAAAATGGCAGAATAGTTTCGGCATATTGACCCTAAACAGCAGTTCTGGAAAGTCTTCCTGATGGCACTGATTTATATCTGTCACGTTTACAACTCATAGGGGAACTCCAGTCCAACCTTTGGGGCTCTCAGGACCATAAGGTCCTTGGGTGCAATTGCACATACATTATGAGCCTGGCATTCAGTGTAGCATCTAGGCAAAACCAGTGACCCCTGAGGACATACATGCTGCATGGGCTTAAACCTGTGATCACAACATGGAGCACCAAGACTATAGTTAGTCTGAGCAACATTCAGCTTCAGATTAAGACCCCGAAATGTGGATGCCTACTTATGTGTCAAAACTCCCACCACACTCATCAGACATCTAGACAGGCAGGAGAGTGTCACCCTGAGATGGACTGAGCTGCCCAGATATAGAAGTCTAATGCTATTTTGGTTGTTGTGGGATCTCCTCCCTGGCTTTTAACTGCCACACCATGCGTTGAGTATGTCCTATAGGTCACAGGTCATTTCTACCAGCCTTCTGCAGATATTCAGGTGCTCTGAGCATAGTAAATGGCTTTGTGTGGGCAATTGAATTGCATCCCTAATGGCTGGTAAGCTGAATATCACTCTCAGCTCCAGTGAGACCATGCTGATTAGATGTACCCTGACCATAAAGGCAGGTACTTTAATCTCAATCTGAAACTCACCACTTAATTAACAAGAAAAAATGCTGATGGCAATATCCATTTGTACATAATTACTTGTTGGTCAATATAGTCATTCAGGGAACCAGGGACTTGATGTGAAGCTTTGCCTAAACCCAGGACTCAGACATCTGTATTTGCCTCTGAACCTTAAGAGTGTATCTAGGCTACTAAGCTATGTACTACCCAGAGGACAAGGATGACATGTCCCTCCCTTCAGCATGAAGAGCCCTATGCAACACGGGGAAATAGCAGAAAAACATATAAAGAGGATCTTGTCTGTGAGATCTAGCAGCCACGGTTTACATGTAGGTAGGATCTGTCTTCTGGACTTCTCTGTCCCCAGGACGTGCTCATGTAAAAGAAACAGAGAGGAACAAGGCCAGGTCCAGCTCCCAAAGCTATCTATCATGTTATACAGCCAAGATGCTGCCTCACTGATTAACTTGTTGGACCCAGGAATCCATCAGATAATCACAGATTCATGCAATGTTTTTATTAGGTATCTTGTGTTAGGCAGAACTTCAGGGTCATATAGCACAGGCCATTATATTTTACCTGTACCTAGGTCAATAATTTGGGCTTGATTAAAACTTGATCTTCCAGAAAGACATCCAGAGTACGTAACTAATTGCTTCTCCTGGAAGCCTCTTTTGAAGGTTAACTTCATAGTCATGGTTTTAAAAAATGTGCTCTCTTTTTTAGGTTGAATTTGTTCAGCTTGAGCTGAACAACCATTCACGTTATGTTTTTATCTAGTGAGTTCAACAATAGTATTCCAAACAATTCTTCCATGCTGGTTCTAGTAGTCAGTAACTGAGACATCTCTTAATCTTCTTTCTTAGCAAACTTTGATTTGTCCTTCCTCACCCTCACTGCAACTCAACCTTTCTAGCTCTGAGTGGCTCCTGCACCCTCTTCCAATATGGCTGGCCTATTTTTAAACTGCCATCAACTGACTTGCAACTGTTTTGACCAAGGGTGTATGAAAAGGTTAAACCATGACAGGTCTTTGATGCATCAAACATTGGCCAAAGTGTTGCACAGGTTGCTCATCTGGAATAACTTGTTGCTTTCTTTTGCCTCTCTGATACCCTTGTCCTTTCCCAGGAGTGGAGACTTCTGAGTCTGTGCTTAAGACAGAAGAGAGGAGAAAAAAAAAAGGAAGTGAAGCCCTCTAAAATGGGAGGGTGATCCACATGGCTCTTAAGGAAAGGAGCAACAAGGGCTGGTAGTGGTGGACACTGAGGGTCTGGAGTCCAGAAGAACTTGCAACAAAACCAAGAAAATAGCTTTGTTTCAGAGCTGATTATAATTTTTAAAGCTGGTGAAACTGAATGGTTTCTAATACAGATCTGCCTCCTTATTCCTCTGGTTCTGAGCTAAAGAACAAGTAGTATTACAGAGTGGAATTGCCACAATCAACCCCCATGCTACGGCTGCTAACAGGGAGTTAGCTGATGCAGTGCATTGGATGTACTTGATGAAGTGGCAGAACAGGCTAATGAAATTGTTGTTCACTCAGGCATGTGAAGATTTTGACTATAATCTCAGTTCTGAGTGTTCTTCTGCTTCCAAAAGTAACTTAATCATAATGCATTTCAGTTTCCTCAATATCTTTCCCTCCCACATGTATCTACCTCTGTAAAACCGGGGCTTAAAGTTATCATATCTTTTAATAAAGAGCCCTGAACTCACTTGTACTCTCTAGGCATTACTTTCATCTCTTTCCTATTCTCTCAGAGCAGCAGTGACAATGGAATTAGGTGCAATGTTTCTGCCTAATTCCTGTGGATAAATATTCATCCTACATCCAGTTTTCCCCGTGCTCTCCCATTCAAGTTTAGAACAGGCCCATAATTGCCTAACCCCTGGCTACATGTCTCTAGGAATAACTCTGGTTAATAAGTACTGTATTCACCCTGACACCCAAAATGCCACCGGCATCTTTGATATGATGCTGTGGGGACAAAAATTGCAGGAATGTAGGAATCATTAGAGTGTAAATTAAATGTTGTGTTTTCTAGAACAGACACTTCATGCAGCTGCCGAAATAACTCTGCTGAAAAGCAGACCAGCATGCCAATTTTCAGATTTTCAGATCTTACACTGTGCATACCAATAATTAGTAAATAATTTTTCACTTCTACAGCTGTATTATTATACATGCAAAATCTGAATTTATTTCATGAAAAGACACCTAAACCTATCTTGTAAATAATTCAGTCATGTAACCCTACAGGAAGGTTACTGAGATCATAACTGATTTTCACTTTTGCCTATATGAGACAGAATAAACATTTTGTGTTTTACACCATACCCTATGAAAAAAGTTAATTTTCCTCAAGGTTTAATATATCAGATTTGAGTTTCATGTCTTACTATGTTGAAGTAAAACATCAGTTTCATGTCTCACTATGTCTACTAAAACTAATAGGGTTAGTTTTGCTAGATTCAAGTCACCAACTTGGTCTCACGCCGACATGCACAATCATACTTTGGGTCAGAATGGGTCTTAAAGTTTTGCACCTCTCAACTTTTTATCATAAAAATACAGATAGTATTAATAGCTACTAGCATTTCCAGCATCACACTTGACTTCTGGAAGGGGATCCCCTGCAAAATTCCAGAATTGATGTCTGCTGGGGACAGCCTCCGTTTAAGTACCAAGTGAGTCCTTGCAGGGAAGGGCTCATATTCAACATCCCATCTATCAAGCAGAAGGCAGACAGAATTAGCAGTAGGATAGAGAATAGATGTCAGAAAACCTTGAAATCAGCATGGCTTTCCATGATGAAAGAGAAGGAAGAAACAGAAAGAAAATAATCAAGCAGCTCTTGGCTTGTATGCAAACAATTATTTTGTCATTTTAAATGTTTTTATTTTAAAAATGTAATGAGGATTCAAAATTAGAGGAAAAAATATATACATATTTTGAATGTGTTCTGCTTTTGCCTCCCGAAGTAATTCTCCTCGTTCCTTTTCAAGTCTTGCATGTTTGTAATTTTACACATCTATTTATGGGTAGAGTCGTCTAATGCAACATTCAAAGAAATAATCTTATCACCACTGAGGAAGTACTGGAAGATAAAATCGGGATTGCTCTTTGATCATTAAATGGTTTTAGAATTCTGCACATAAAGAGATCTCTCTCTCTCCCTTATCAAATGTCAGAGACACAGCTATGGCTGCTTGTGAAAGATATCTTTTTTCCTGCTCACACATAATACAGAGATCTTCAGATGGGACACATGCCCTTTTATTTTCAAGTCTTTAGCAGCTAAGTAAATTGGTTTTATTTTTAAACAGCAGGATGGAAATTTTTGGATTGGTTTTCTGTGGGGGAGAGAAGAAAGCCATATAGGGCATAGTAAAAGAAGGGTCTGTGTGTCTTTTGAAGGTGCTTGTAAACTTGGAGCACAGCTACCCAGCTGCAGGAATGTAATCTCACATCCACAGTATGTACCATGTTCAAATATGTGAGGGAAAAAATCAGTAAAGCATTACCATAATGATTTGCACGTAAACCCCTAAACATGGAAATGTTTTGGGTGATGTTGATATGCATAGTGAATATGCCAGGATAGGATGCATTTTAGGACATAGTACACATGTTCACTATATCTGTGTGATCAGACTAAAGTGAGGCATCTTTATGACTCACTATGGCCTGCCCCAGACTGGGGCTGTGCCATGGGTCATGCAAGACCAGTGTGGACAGTGGCAGAGGTGGCTGGAAGAGCAGGGGCTCAGCAGCACATGGAGGAGGGAAATGGGGGCACAAGCCAGGAAAAAGAGTCTCAAAGTAGAAGGTTTAAACATTAACATAGCAAATGGGTTTTTTTTCCTCTATTCTATTATCAGCATATTTATATTATTGGCATTATATAAATATTATATAATTATTATTATATTAATATAATAATAATAATCTCATTAGAAGTCTGTAAAATTAGCTTGGATTGAGTGGTAGAAGGTCAAGTAGAAAAGAGGGTAGAGGGACTTACAGATCCCCCTTACAGAGGGACTTAATCTTCTGCATGAGCCCCTGTGATCCAGGTTTACTGATCACTACTGCTCACTGCCATGCATTGGAAAATAAGAGAAAATCTCATTTCACTGAATGAGGAAAAAAAAGCATTTTGGCTGAAACGTATCTATATTAAAAAAAAATAAAGATTTGTTGCTTTTCTATCAATCTGTGCTTTTCTCAAAGCCCAGCATTTTCCCCACACACCCCCCTACCCTGCCCCAGACTCTCAACAGACACATCTCCTGTGTCTGTTTTTCAATGGAGTATTTCAGAACTTGATCACAGACTCCATGGTGTGCTGATGGTTAGGGCATATTAGGACCCAGTCCTAATGCACCCTAACAGAATGATGCAAAAAAGTAAATTGCTGGTCATTCTTTGAGGCAGCTTATACAAATTATTAACTAACATTAACTGAATACTAGATATACTAAGTACTTTTTTTTTTTCCCAGGAAAATGTTTTAATTGAGTGTATTTGACTATAAACCAGAAAAATACTGCTAAGCTGACCACTTGAGTCAATAAATTAATCAATGCTCTCAGAGTTAATGTCCAAATATACCTTGCTATGCACATACAGATACACACACACACACACACTGCTATTGCTTACTAAAGGCTCCCAGAAATCCAGAGTATGCATAACACCCTGGTAAAATTTCCACCATTGTACGATAATGAGAAAATAACATCATTTTGTTCATGGGGAAGGCCACACACACCCACAATGTCACTAATCTGAATAAACCTGACAGAAGACAGCAGGACCTAGCCCAGCACAGAGACCAGGAGTAGGTCATGGCATAACAGGTCATCTTAAAAGTGACACCTGCCAGTATGTGCACAGTATGTTGAGGTGCTTACTTCTAATTTTTGTACAGAATGAAGTCAGTGAAATTACACTGGGAATTAATTTAGCCTCATAACTTTTTCTGATCTATTTCCTACAATTCTCTTAAGTATTTAGTTGCTTCCTGCTAATTATTTTTGTATTATTTTACAACACGCTAACATGTGCCACATGGGGCTTATGTAAAATGTTCTTTAATCATTGTCGCTCAAAATAATTTAAGTTTCTGAATGAGATTATACAGTAGTAAAGGATCTCTTAGAGAAAAAGCTATGCTTCTTGTCTTATGGGCTATTAAAATGCAGCAAGTATTTTCTATAAAAATCTCCTTTAAAATATTTTGCTAAAGCTCAACACAAGCTGAATTTCTGCTTTGGTGAAATTAATGGAGCTCACCAGATTCATAAGAGTCTGGCCTGGATAGATCCAATTGCATATTTAAGGGAAAAAAGAACATGTTCAGACCATGAATTAAGCTTGCAAAAAACATCTTCAGTTTTTTAAGTCTGACTCCAAAACTATTTTTCTGTGTCTCATATAATAAGATTTCCTATTAGCAGGCAGAATTAAGCATGCACTTTAAATCTAGGACTCTTCCATTTTTAATCAGTTTCACACCAATAAGGAGCAGGTCTGGGATATTGTAAAAATATGTGAAAACAAAAAGATGGTTGCAAAGCTCAGAAAGATCAGCCTCCATTAGGGAAAACCTGTTTGTGCAGGTTGAACCTGGTACATAGACCAGTTTCGCTAAAGTTAGTACTATGTGAGACAAGAAAAGAGTGTCTCAGACATTATGAGCATGATCCATTTATTTTAGGTATCCTGAATCAGGTATAACGTGCTCCAGCATATGCCTGAAAAAACATGAACAATCTCAAGTTCTTTGCTTTCACCTGCATGTAGCCTTCTCCAAGTAACAGACGCTTTTCTGAGTCATCTCCTGTGTGGATTAATGCTAGAGTTTTCCAGATTCCTTGCAAACTATTCCAAACACTGCATGTACTTAAACAAGCAAACACATAAACAAAAAATAAATCGTAGCTTTAGTGTCATCTTCAAACTTGGCCAGGCCAGGCCCCAGATACCATGAAGTCAGACTAAGCCAATTCCTACTCTGGTGCTTTTTCAGCATTTCTATCTTTCTGAAATATGTCAAAATATGGTCCTGCAATCACTCCAAGTGTTGGGTAGGTGGTTTTGCTAGTAGATTCAACAAAGCTGTCAAGCACTTTCTCAGAAACAAATAAAATGGGAGAGTAGAAAAAAGAAAAATATGGTCTTTACCTTGTTACTGCCATCCTTGTAAAACATCTGAAACATATCTTAATTCTATATGGTTAGTTATCTTTCTGTGTAACTCAGTTGAGGGTCTGCCATGTTTTCCATGACCAGACCAACCATCCCTTGCTATTACAATTCAGAGTTCTTCTTTAATTACTGTTCCAGCCAAAGTCTCACTACCACAATGACAGTTGCAACTGCACAAGACATCTCAGTAGCTGAGCCACAGCCTGAATAGAGGCCAGCTGATCTCCTGGCTTCTTTTCCAAAGGCTGCATGGCTCTTATTCAAACATCCTCTCTGCATGGGTTATCTGGAGTCAATTTATAATTTACCCCACTAGATACTAGCCCCGTGAGTATTATTTCACAGTCAGATAAATATTCCATTCTGCTTCTTTAAAATATTCTCTACTGCTTTGAAATAGGAGAGGCTGGGGTGCTTAGTGCATAGTCTTTAAGCTCTGTTCAGGCAGCTGAGAGAAATGACTCACACTGCCAGTGTGGATTTACTCATTAGTTCTGTTGTGCTAGTAGATGCTCTGGGGAAGCTGACAGTGACCAAATATTTTCTTTTTATCAGCTATTTCCCTCTCATCTTGATGCAGAGCAGCTCTGGTTGTCACTGGTATGCACTGCAATCTTATCAGATCTCTTTCTCTCCTCCTTTGCTCCTGAAAAGTTATTCTAATGACTTTCTCAAAGTACATTACCAGTTCTACTTCACAACACCATCTCTTTAATTATCAAAGGCATACCAAATATTTTGGTCTCAAAGGAGATAAAAAATATCCAGGTGCGAAATGAATAACACCCACATATTTAAAAAGATCTTGTCCCTCTCTGCTCTCCACTGGTGCAGCCTAACCTTGAATCCTGTGTGTAGTTTTGGGTGCCATGGCATCAGAAAGATATTAAACTATCAGAGAGCTTCCAAAGGAGGGCAATGAAGCCAGTGAAGGGCCTTGAGGGGAAGCCATACGAGAAGCAGCTGAAGTCACTTGGTGTGTTCAGCCTGGAGGAGACTGAGGGAAGACCTCATTGTGGTTGTAACTTTCTTATGAGGGGACAAGGAGGGGTAGGCACTGGTCTCTTCTCTGTGGTGATCAGTGACAGGACCCAAGGGAATGGCCTGAAGTTGTGTCAGGGGAGGTTTAGTTAGGATATTAGGCAAAGGCTCTTCATCCACAGAGGGTGGTTGGACACTGGAACAGGCTCCCCAGGGAAGCAGTCACAGCACCAATACCGACAGAGTTCAAGAAGTGTTTGCACAATGCTCTCAGGCACAGAGTGTGACTCTTGGAACTGTCCTGTGCAGGGCCAGGAGTTGGACTCAAGGATCCTTGAGTGTCTGTTCCAACTCAACATATTCTCTGATTCAGTGATCTTCCCGTACAGAGTCTTCATTTTATTTTTTTATATAGCTTCCAAAATTAATTCCATCCCAATCTGTCAAATAGTACCACCTAAGAGCCACAAACCCTCAACATAATAGGCAAATTTAATTTTTCAAACCATGCCTTTATGTGTGTGTGGAGCTGAAAAAACTTTACTACATTTTTCATCACTTTTTGTCTGTTCTCTAAGAACAATGAGGAGAAAAAATCCCCAGCAAGGAATTCAAGGACTGCTTTTGTCATAAGCTCCATAGTCACAAAAATAATCTTCTGCCACTGGAATTCCAAGGCAAGGGGCTTGACACTAGGAGCTTGACTTGGTGCTGCTCATGAAAAGTCTGTGGTGGCCCAGACATTGTGCTGCAAACGTTACCCAGTTCTTCTGCTGCTCCTCTTAGAAACCACAAGTTTGTGTATTCAGTTCATCAAAGTATAAGATTTGATTAAGTCAAATCAGTTTTGTCATGAGTAATTACTCCTTAATTAGTAGTCAATGAGTAATAATAGCCCATAATCGATGCAGTTGATTTTTCCAGGTTAGGGGAGGAATGATTCTGAAGAGGAAAATAAAACTGCTCTGGCAGTAAAGATAGAAAGATCTCAGTAGAAGTATGCCCCCTTTAGATCATTAATATAAATACTGTGGTTGTCTGGGGTAAGAATAGAGTTGACAAAGTGATTAAGTACTACCTAATTACTTCAGAAAGCTGCCTAATATTATGGTTTTAGTACATTATAAAAGCAAGAACATCATTTATATCAAAGTGAAGGGGTTTTACCATGAGGAAGGATTGAAAATTCCGTTTCATAAAAGTTCATCTCTAACTTTGTGCAGAAATGAAAAATATCTAGACTTACAATAAGTAATATGCTTGACAACAAGCCTTCTAAAAGTCAAGTAGTAACTCACTTGAATTTTTCCTCTAGAGCAGGAGAAAAAAGCTACAGAAAATAATTTTATTAATTGTCTTTTCACCAGGATAGAGCTGACATAAGTATAGGATAGCTCTTTCATGTTCTTAATTTCCTTTAAATGACCCCAGTGTTCCATAGTGCTTAATCAAGGGAAGCCTCTGATGTTTATGCAACTAGACCATGTTTCTTATCTCCATGGTTCACTCACTACACTCTGCTTGTAATTCATACACAAAAGTCTCTCTGTGAAAAGGAAATGTGCACAGTGTTCATATGTCTGTTTTGCTTCTTCACTCTGCTTTTATGCCAATATTACAAAGCGTGTGAGTGACAATTTCCAATTTAACTACCTGTCTTCATATGCTCAGTCAGATATAGAGCAGAGCTCTTGAGATAGGTGCTAGGGATATACATAGACATCAGCATTACAAGCTGCTCGATTTTCATTCTCCAATAAACACTTTTTAGGGTGCTTGGATTGCAAAGCCGTTTGGGCTTTGGAATCTTTCCATGTGAGCAAAGCTATAGCTTTTTTAATTGTGCCACTGGACCCTATGGGATAGGCACCAGTCCATAACAACATGAACAATTTTATGTAGAGTGTTGAAACTTTCATACATGGTATGCACTTGGTCTGAGTCAATAGAATAGAGGAGCTGGCAGACCTTAAAATCTTGTTAACCAAAAGCTGGAAACTACTTTTCTCTCAGTCCCAAAATAACTAAATGCTTGGCCTCCCTCACCCCTCTTACCACATATTCATTGAAAGAAATTTACTCTAATAAGCCTGTCCATTTTTTTTTAGTAAATCTTTATAACAAATGATCACTTTCATAAAATTGCAGAAAAGAGTTTTGCAATGAACTTTGAGGATGTCTTCAGTGCTAAGTAATAGAAAGCCTGGGAGGATGCTTGAACACTGAAGCTCTGATTGTCCAAACTGTTTCATTATTTGCCCTCTGCTGACAGTTTTCTTCAAGACAATGCTGCTACAGAAGGGGCAGCACATGAGCCAGTCCATGTGACTGTCCCAGGACCAGTAATCAGCCCTGAGACCAATTAGACATAGCCTGAAAGGTTATAGAGCCATCTTTTCTTCTCAAAATAGAAAATATGCAGCAATTTGTTCTGTTTCTATATGAACCAAATCTAATCAATGAGCTTTGTGGGCTGAATACTCCAAGGTTTTGCTACCCAACAACTTTCAGTATTTTTTAATTTTGCTCTGCTCCCACTGACATCAATAATCCCTCATTGTCATAAATGAGCATAAATAGCTTGCTTCCACCTCTCACAAGACTCAAATTATAGTATTCCAGGAAATTTACAGTAAAATAATAATTTGCATCTCTTGTCAAATGTTTCGATAGAAAACTTCACTGCCAGGATAGTCCTACTTTTAAGGGGATGCAATGTCAGCTCACTGCACTCTCTACATAGACACCAACCTATATATCTCCATGGGAACAGCTGGAAAAAACATTCAGTAAAGTAATCTCAAAATACTCCCTGGGCCGTGAGCCTTGGAAAACCCTTGGGAATGCAGGAGGTAATCCCTAGCAGGAATCCTTGCAACATGTTTGTTGTCTATGAAGTATAGCAGAATAAGCCCACCTTAGATGATGATATGTGGAATCAGTACTGCAAGACATCAGTTGCACTAATTTCTCTGCTAGACTGCAGTACCTCTTAACATCTTCAGTAAGGCTTTATGAAATTGAATGAGGGCAGAATTTGGCCTTGTAATTCTACTCCCTAAATTGAATAAAGCCCAATTATGACCAGAAATATTAATATTGTTACCCTTATTCAAGACATCCAACCACTAAGGGACAGAGGGATTACTATTCATTGTTTTGGCAATGTAGATACTTTCGTGCAACTATTCACCAAAGCAAATATTTTAACTCTATGTGTGCATTTGTACATGGATTTTTCCTTTCAGATTGGCTGGGTTTTCTTATTGCTTCTTTCATTTTTCTTAATGCAAATAACATACAGGAATAAATTGGAATAACTTTAAGGAAAGTTTCACTTCTGCCTTCATAACAGACAGGAGTTCTCAGAGTATGCAATACCCCTACACAGGACTTGTACCTGCACATCCAGCCTCAAGACCCTTCTGTTTCCCGGGCCTGTGAGGTTATGAGATGAAGAGCAGTTGTTGTTAGGATAAAACCCAGCAGGAGAGAAAGATGTACTCCCTATCCCCACCCCTGTCATAAGTTCCCAGATGCCAGAAAATAGATATTTTCATCAGGCTAATAGCCTAAGCAACAAAACCTTTTGTCCTGTCTGTAAGCTGTGAGCAGTTCAACAGCTGCCTCCACCTCCTCTATATTTATCCCCAGGAGTCTCGTGGATGTCCCAGGATGCTTCTCGGTTGGTTGTGCAACACTCAAAGCCCCTGTTGTTACAAAAGAGACTCTTTCAGTTCCTCTCAGCAGGCTGCTATGCTGTGGGCCTTCAAATCAAAACCAGATTCATCTGGGGTTCCTCTTACTCTTTTTAATGTGCCTTCTCCCTAGAGATGCCTCCCCACATTTAAATTGCCTTTCCTCTTTTGCCAGTGTTAATGTTATGCATTAGATATTTGGCACAGATGCAATATGTATTTCATCTCTCCTAACTTCAGCCTGTCTTTTGTTCCTGAATGAAAGCAGACTTCAGAGTATCCACCCCATGTGGCCAGTCTCTCTCTGCTACACCTGCTTTCACCTCATGCAAAACACAGGGAATCATGAACATCTCCAAAATTACCAGTGTGTAACTTAGAAAACCTTTAATAAATTATCCATGAAAGAATGGCACTGCTCTTGGGTCCCTGCTCATGTACAAGCAAAAAGTGTATCTGACATGCAAGTGTAGAGGAATGGAGTGTCAATTCTGGAAAAGGATTTTTATGGATCATATTTTTCTGGTTTTCAAACTGTTCTTTAGACTATTAAGGCATTTTAGTTCTATTTTACCTCCCAGAACATGGGTAACATGATGTCTTAAGCCTCTTTTTAAAGTCTCAAAACTCTAAAAAGAACATAATTATTGTTCACAGAACACTTTGTTTAAGAAGTTACTCCCTTCCTCTTGCTCCACCTGTGGGAGAAAAATGAGTGGGAAAGTCAAGTTCAGACAAGAAGAATCTGAGGCAATAGTGGCAGCCACTGTATCATACCTCTCCATGATCGCACTGCCAATTTGGCACATGCAACACCTCCAGCATATTTACCATAACTGAACACATCAGGATCATTACAGACAGCTGCTAAAAATGCTGAAATTTACCTAAATTTCAAGATTTCTTACAAAAAACACCGTGTTTTTTCTTATCCCCTACCTCCAGCAGCTTGCAAAAAACCAAACACATAAAACTTGCTTTTGGTAGACTGCAAGTGTGTTTAGGTATTTTCTGTTGTTAGTATGGTGTTTTGCTTTGAAAATGTGATCTGTATTTTTATTGACACTTACTCTTTGCCGTTGAGGAAGTTCCCACTGCCCTCACTTGTGTGGAGCAGGGCACTACCATGCTGTCCATGGACAGCATATAAAATTTAAGCATTTATTACATAAATTGACAGGGTTGTCAATGTGTAAGAGGAAGGGAGTAGGCCTCACTTTCCAGATGGGGAGTTGAGGTGTGAGAAAATTGATTTAGCCAAAGTGCAGTTGAAGCCTGATCATATTTTCCTTAAACAGTAAGAAGAATGTGGTGGTTTTATTACAGATGCATGGATAGTGCATTACAGAATCACAGAATTAACTAGATTGGAAAAGACCTTTGAGATCATGAAGTCCAACCTATGACCTAACACCATCTTATCAATTAACCATGGCACTGAGTGCCACATCCAGTCTTCATCAGTTTGTACCTATGCCCCTTGCTGTATTGAGGAGGTAGAAGACATAATGGTCCCTTGGGGAACTATAACACCAACATCCTAGATTCTGGAGCAAACTGATTTCACTAAATTATAGAGCCCCAATGAGTACATGTGTCCACTTGAGCTGCTGGAGGCAGGGCTCAGGGGGAGCAGTTTAGTCACAGTTCAATGGGAAATCAGGGTCAGGCAGCAATGAGTCTGCAGCAGTGCTCAAGGATGTGGTAAATGATCTGCAGCAGCTGGAAACTGGAAAAAAATAGTGTCAATACTAGATTTCAGAGAAGTACTTTCAGGTGGAATTTTTCAAGATGAAAAAACTCAGATTTTGTTTTTTACTTCTCATGTACCAAGAAAGACATCAGCAGCACAGCTGGTTAGACAGCTTTTCTCAATGTTTATAATGTAATAAAAATTCATTGAATTTGTTTGATCTTTCCTAGTTTGTGTCTTCATGTTTCTATTGGAGATATCCAAATCTTGCAAGTCTTGAGCCAAATATTATCTGTATGAAATCTTTGTCCTAGTACTTCATCCTCCCTTGCAACATCATTCACATGTTCTGTTGCCAAATTCTTCAAAACACTAAGTAACATCCTTTTTACTGACTCTCAGCCAAATCAAGTAACTGAATACTTGCTGTGTTCTTTGGATTCATGTTATAAACTGCCATACAATGCTACTGGCTAAATTTATTTCAGTTCTCCCATTTCCTCTTACCCTCTCATATGGGCCAAACTTCCCCTTCTTTGCTACTTTCCCTTACTCCTTGGGTGAATAACAACATATGTCTCAGAGAAACATAAACCCACCTGTTTTTAAACACTGTTTGTCACACTTCCTCCCCCAAACTCAATGTCTCAAAGTCCACATGCTCTGTGTAAGGTAAAATTTGGTATTGATTTTGAACGTCTGGTCACAGATTTAGACTGGCATTTTTTTCAGTGTGAGGGATGGAGATCCATTGTGGTTGAGAAGATTGGCATAAAGAAAAAAGAAAAAAAAACATAAAACACTGGCTAAAATTTGCCAACTCTAACAGCACAGGAGTTGAAGGTAAATGGAGAATAAATCAAAAGTCGTTGAAGTGCAAGTTTTCCATCAATTAAAAGATTAAAAGACAGTCAAGCCTTTAGAGTCCAGAACAAGCTCCATCTTTGGAAAGAAAAACTAAGGTTAATTTGATGAAACTTTTGATATAAAAAGTCTCAAGACCTAAAAGAGAAGACAAACTCATCTTTTTTCCTGGGATGGACACAAGAACAGTGTCAGTCCAACAAAGCAGGGTTATTTCAGGAGACAAGATCACCTGGGAGGAATTTACCTGGGATGCTATTTACTCAGGTGTCCGTGACTGCTGGAGTTGCTATGCTAAAACTGCCCCAAAAATATCATGAATCCAAGTGGTGTCAGTGTGTTCTAAGGAAGGTCCATTTCTAAGGTCTTCTATGGGAAAGTATCAGTGATAAGGACCTTAAAACCAGACAAACCTCTTCCTGTTAATTATTTAAGGGACAAGGAAATACAAAAGCTGCAAATGAGGAGGTAAAAAGAGGAAGGAGCATTACAGCACAAATCTGTTGTGGAAAGGAATATACAGGTCCAGCTGGAAGGTTTGCCTCTGCAGATATGACTGAAATAAGCACCAACACAATCAACATTAAAGGTCCCCTCAGATTTAAATAGTGCAAAATAAAGCAGTTTATTTTTTCCTCCAGAAATACTGCTGCTATAGATTTGCAAACCAAAGTGGAAAGGATACTGTTGGAAAAGGCAAGAAAATAGACATTTGTAAAATAATGGCTCCAGAAAAAGGTACAGACATTTTTAGAAATCTCTTCAATTAGAGGGTAGAATTTTGGACTACATATGTTAAGGCACAGGCTGAATCTGTCAGGATTGTAAATGCATCTGCACTTCAAGTTCCTAAAGACCCATGCACGCTCTGTATGTGGAACAAATCTCTGAGATTAGGCCTTTAAGTTTTCATTTTTGTGAGCAGAGATAATATATGGAAGTGTTAGGATGTGATGAAAAGATATTTCAATCATCTATTGCCAAATTTAAATGATTGTAAGAGGACTGAAGTGGTAAAAAGCATGGCTGAGGTATGATAAGCCTGAACAAATATATGAAAAAGCCGCCTTGTACAGGAAATTCATTTTGAGCTAAGTGTTAGTGAGCGGAATGCAGTATTGTCCAAGCTCTAACCTCCACGACTACACAAATACACAGATTTTAATGGCGTCTACAGCTTTCTAAACACACCTTGAATGATTCAGCTTCAAACATGCTACATCCAAACTCTTAAAATTCTGTTTGATCCAACTCTACCCATAGACCGTTATAGAGCTGTTCGACCTATATTTGCCTAATGACTTTCATGCTTCAAAAATATAACTATTTTATGAGGAATATGAGTTGTTTGCTCACATCTAGATAAAAACATGCAGATGACAGAGCAAATAATATCATATAATGTATCACAAATCATTCCCTCTGTGATTGCTAGGTTTTTTCCTGTTTGCCAGTCATTCAGGTACTCTCCCTCTCTGCCTGTAATTCTGGAGGTTCACTGTATGATTTAGATGGACATATCCCATTCTAAAGATAATCTGCCAGGAGAGCACTTCAGCATTAATCGCTGTGTGCTGTTAGTGGTAAGCAACATGTCATTTAAGCTATATGGTTTACTTTGTACTGTCTGGTTGTGCAATGGCAATGCTAAAATAATGAATGATGAACATACTTCCCAGATGAAGTTTCAGATTAATGACTCTTCATGCTAGCTACTAAAAGAATTTCATTATTTACTTATGTTTTTCATGAATAGGCTTCTCCTCATCCAAACAATAAATTCAATAACCAGAAGAACAAACTTGTTCTGCAGATTCTGAGAAACAGATTCAGGTCAAGAGTTCCCTGAGCTTCAAGCCCTTTTCAATAGGCAGAAATGAATTTCAACAATTACAAAGCGGATAAGCGCTGTATTTCACTCCGTTTTTTTTTTTTTTGGGGGGTTTTTTTCTTTTGTTGTTGTTTTTGGGTTGCTGTGTTTTTCTTTAATTTATTTTTTGTCCCTGGGGAAAAAAAAACATTTTTTAAAAATGATCAAAACACCTACAGTTTTTTCATGAAGTTTCACAGGAAAGGAAGTTTGTGAACAAAGAACTGGAGGACAGAAGCTCCTGAATTTTAAAACCAGCTCCAATAACAAATTTTTCTGTGACTGTTTGTAAATTATGTGGTGTGACACACTGAGAGTATTTGTTTGTTTCAAGCAATTAATGGGTAAAAGATAGCATCTCTGATAAAGTTGGTCTTTCATTTGTGAAAAACTTATCATCTGTTTTCAGTTTGCTCACTATTAAACTTATGCCTCACTCTTTTCTGGATTTCAGGGGGAGTATTTTTGCAGCTGTGAAAGGAACACAGCATAGCCTTTGGAAGGCTTTGTGGTCAAAGGTGTTGTATAACCACCAGTTATTTATTATGAAATGAATGCACTCTTCTTCAAGAGAACTGCAGCATGAATATCATATGACATGACTGAGAGGAAGTTTGTTTATTCTACAGACCAAAGTAGTATTTGTCTTAATAAAATGATAACATTGTTCATTTATCTTTGGAGAATTAATCTGATATGTCTCTCAGTTAAGCTTTAGGGCCAGATTTTTCCACCCTGATTCACCTTGTCAACTATATTTTCATGTGAACAGGCCTACATAAAGTTCGGGTCATACTGTGTGTGAAAGAAGGAGCAGCACATCTCAGGGTCTATTCTGGGCAGCCCTGAGTCTAGCCATGACATTGACTGGGAATATAACTGAAATAATCTAGGCAGAAACATTCTTACATTGGAAATAAGCTATTATTAGCCAAAAGAAAAAAAAATTAGATTTAATTAAGCTGGTATATGAGAAAGATTAGAGACAATGGCAGTTCTTCCCTTTGAAAATAAAATGTTTCAAAGTGACCCTAGCAAAAATCTACATAGAACTAGCTTGAAGAAAAGGATGGATGGATTATTCAAATAGTCTTCTAAATATATAAAAAACTAGCGTAAACAAAGAGTAGCAACTTTGGTGTCAGTCTGCAGTGAGAGTGAGTTACAGCCCCTTCTTCATTGCTCTTTTCTGTGTGGGAAAAGATTGGAATGAAAGAGACTAGCATGTACAGAGTAAAATGTACTTTTCTTCACGCAAGTGTATTCTAATCTTCCAATACTGCTTGTGCAAGATCTTTGTGGAATACTTTACCCATAACACTTCAATGATGACTTTCATTCAACAAATATTGACCATGATGTGAGTCTAAGGGCCATGGACATCACAGCAACAGTTGCCAAATGGCATTTCTCACTAAGCCGTGGCATACAAATCACAAAGGCATGGAACACATGATAGTCAAAACACGTCTTTCCACCTTCCTCTGAGAGGCCATGTCCAAGCCTTTGCTTGAGCCAAGACATAAGACTAGCCAGACCAGCAAGCTCATGTAACAAAGCCATTTTTGATCTGGATCTGAAGTGTTTTTCCCACACACAGCCTGCAAACAAACTCACTCTAAGCACTGTTTGTTACCCAATTATTGATAATAATGACATCTCATATGTGCTCTTACCCTCAAAGCATCAAATTCAAATAAAAGAGAAAATAAATATATCAAAACAGAAAGGAAAGCAAAGCAATCTGGAAGAAAGCTTGTATGATCTTCAGTAGGATTGGTTTATTTTTTGTATTTTAAAATTCATTACATAAAAGTCTCAACTCTTTCTGATTCTTATGCATGTGTGCAACATATAGCTCCAATTGCATCTTACAAAAACACCCCTGATAGCCTCCAGGCCAGTCCCCATGTTACTTTACTTTTTCAACTGAAAAAGCCCCCAAATAAAGCAATTACTTTTATATTATTTTGCAGTTATTTGCCCCTCCCCACTCCCAGGAATTCCTATTCCTAATACCAGAACAATCCTATTTTATTCAGCATTACAGATACGGTGCAAATTTCTCTACCCTCTATTTGGAAATTGAGTGCTTACCAAATAGTGACTAGCACACTCATAAACACTAAATCTGCATGATTTATAATAACTTAGCAACTCTCTCGTTGAGGAATATCTGGGTGCTGCTGTAACTCCTGGCAATATTCATTCCAAATACTTACAGCACTACAATTCAAACTGTGGCTTAGGATTTTTGTTCTGGAGGTCCCAGCTTTGGTTCTCTGCATTTTGTCTACCAGGTGACTGCTGTGTTATAAATCCACCTGAAAATTTATGACCATGCAGTGACACTGTCATGACTACAACTATAAATCTAAACCTGAATGCTGTCAGCAAGCTTCCCTTCCTTCACTGCTGCATTTTTAATGCCTGAGCTAACTAAGATTATTCAAATTGCTTCAACCATTTAAAATATTTATGCTGCTACGGAAGTCTTAAGGTCATAAAGAAATGGCTACTAATAGAAGCAATATATTACTGGAGTCAGTGTTTGTGATTCTTAATTTTTTCCTGCTACATGACTCACCCCATTCAGTTATTTAGAAGTGAACATTTTTTAAAAGGACTGGCTCCCTTACTGAAGAGACTCTTTGCTGAGGTACAGTCACTGCTTAACAGATCCAAGGTTTTGAACTGAGGGAGAGAAACAAAAAAGGAAAGTATAAACACTGATTCCTGCATTATTATTTGTAGATATTGGTATTGCACTATATGATCTGCCAGAGAAAGTCAAGGGAAGGACAGCAAATACAAAAATGTGCATTCAAAATCCATTCAAGACCTGGCCTGGAAATTCAGTTTCTAAAATAACCAAGGACAGAAATATCTCCAAACTTAAAACTGGAGGCAACTGTGAAGAAGCTGCTGTTTATTCTACCACACTGGTCCAGAGGGGAAAGAAGGGGAAATTCGGCTCGTGCTGCAGACCTGCATTTCCTAGTACTTCCTCCAGTTTTAACCTCTGTCAAACCTAAATCCCAGAGCCTAAGAGGCAAGCAGAAACCTGCCTGTGTACAGACTCCAGATCTGGGCATCTGCATTATTTGCAGTTTGTACAGATTTTTAATTCCAGGGAAGAAAATACTCAGAGTAGCTTTTAGACATGGATAACACTGCAGGTTAACTTATCATAACCATTTTCCTGAGGCTTTTCAGGGTACTTAATCTCAGTTTCCTACCTTGTCTCTCTTGCTTCAGCTCCCGAGCTCAGTAAGCAGGGCAGGGCATAGTGAGGTGTTCTGCACCTCACTATCAGTATGAATCAATTTTTAATCAGTTTGCAAGGGGACTCAAAGTCCTAAAATATTTTGGTGCTTCTAAAATATTAAAAGCATTTGAGTGGAATTCTAGAATTATTTCTTATTAATGGAAGTTTATTTTTACTGGAGAAATAGAGTGATTTCTGATAGTATAGTGAACTTTGATAATCAGTAGACTATTCTTGAAGCAGAAGCTAAAGAGGGCAAAATGTAGTGCTGTTTTTAAATTTCATTTTCTAAATATAAAAGCAATTGTGAGAATTTTGATTCTAAAATATGTAACTTATGGAATTAAAATAGTCATAGCAAAGACACAGCCCTTCAGTGTAGACAATATTTCATAATTTCAAATCTGTTTCCTACAAAACCTTTCAAAGCTTAAAAATGTGGTACATTAGTGACATTTTAGATAGTCTGACATGAGGCATTTGCAACACTGTAGACCTTATTAATGTTGGCCTGTAAGGCTCTGGTTATTTTTATTTAATAATGGAAACCATCATGGAAATATTTAAATTTTCAGAAAATATGCCTGGGTTTTTAAAGTCTGTAGCATAAAAGATAGCTCATGGTATAATTTTTTCCTGGTGGCACTGCTGTTTTTAATGAATGTGTATGTGATGCAACCCATCAGGTTGCTGAATTCCAGCCTAGCTTGAAATGTTCGCACTGCTGGAACTTCAGGGACTGTATGCCCACAGGTGATCTCAGAGGGCTGATTACCACAGTGACCCAACATACCCACCCTGGAAATAAAATACATTAACCAGGTTTGACTGTGCTTCCTTCCTTGCCTTGCAGAATATACAATATTTATGATTAAGCTTTGTAAATGAAAATCAGAGCAGTTTCTTTGCTCATTCAAGCTGCACAGTCTTATTCTGGGTGATTCATTCATTGAGTCAGGCAGCCATGCATGCAGTCATTCATAAGTAATGCCACGCTTCCCTTCAGCATGCAAGAATGATTTACCTTCCTGCTGCCTTTCAGTGTTTGTTCAGCAAACACACTAAGCTAGAGAGTTCCTTTTTCAGGCTTTGTTCTTATTTTAAAGAAACAGTGTTACCTAAATGCATGTGTACAGGGTGCTGTACATGGAAGTGAGCACATATGTCTGTAAGAAATGGTTGCAATCCATAAAAACCCTCACAAAATATTCTGTCTTTCCTTGTCATCTATGAGAAGAGACTTGTATTTGCAAGTAAGATTTCAGCTCTTTTTATACTCATGCCTCACCACAAGTAAGCCTATAAAAATAGAGCCTTCATCAGAACTCCTAGAAGAGGACCAATAACATCCTAGCCTCGTGCAAAGAAACCTGAGGCACCAGCAGATTTTCTGTTATCAATATTTTTTGCTAATTTAAGCACCTAACAGGAGATAAAAACATAGGATACCACAGACCAAGGAAAAGCCTTTGACTTGTGCGATTTTTAAGGAGCTATAAAGAATGAAGATCTGGTAAGAGCTGAAGATGGGCAGTAATGTGTGCTTGAGTCTTGTAAATTCATAGCGTAGGGGATTGACCTCATTCAACTTTACTCAGACAAAAGAGAGGTGATAGTGTATGCTAATCATTTTAATATTCTCCCCACTTCAAAAGGGGAGTGAGAGTAAGCCTACATGGAATGAAAGGCGCTATGTGACACTGCCTGTATGATTCCTTAGTCCTCTGGCACTAGCTAATTTCTCGCTATAGTGAAATTACAAGGTCAATGCAAGTAAATGTCAACAAATACACAGCTCAGGGCAGCCCTCACAGCTACCAAAATTCAGAGTGCAGACACACTGGGTGAAACAGGGGTTATGCAGCATGGGTGCCTCCTCCCCTTTTGGGGAGAACAAGGGACTTCTTTTTCCTCATTTCTAAATAGACTTCTGAGCTGTTGAGAAAACTGTCCTTTGAAAAGGTTGTTTTGTTTTGTTTTGTTTTGTTTTTTTTTCATGTACATCCAAAGGAAAAAAAAAGTAAATGAAAGCTGAGAATTTTTCTAGATGTTACATGTTTGTACCTCCCAAACATCTGGGGTATCACAATTAGAAATCCTTTGTGGACATAGTTTCATTAGTCACAGAAAAAGACAACTCATTTTTTCTCATTTCTCAAGATTTCAAAGCTCTACATTGTATCCTTAAACATTAGTCATTAAATTATATCTCAAGCTAAAGGAATTTCATGCTTTGAAACTCTTTTGAAGTTGGCAGATTATTTTGTCTGTTTTCCTTTTTTTAATTTTGGTTCTTATAAAAGGAACTTCAGTTTATCTTCCATTATTGTTCTCTTTTCTAGCTCATCAAAGAACACCCTTATGAAAAGGTACATATTCACATTAAAGAATAATGTTTTGAAATTCTCTGCTGTATTTTGAAATACCTGGAAACAGCAGGACTTTAAAAATACCTATTTAAATTATTTACCTTTCTTCTTTTAAAGTGGATTTTCAAGGAAATTAGAAAAGTTTTCTTTGAATTTTTGCTTCTTTGCTTTACAATGTATGTAACAAATTGCACCAACAAAAAAGCTGTAATAACTGGTGACATTTTTCCACTGTCTTTTAAGTTCTGAAGCATTTTAATTATAAGAATTTACACTATTTAAGACACTGTGTGGCCATTATTCCAGATAGCAGTCTATTGCTGACCTTACCAGTTTATAAGAAAGAAAATTGCATTTGCAGACAATCTAGGCTTTGGCATGATATGGATTTACTGAAGTGTCTGACTGAGAATTATTTTTAAAGGAAAAGTGAATTTTTCACTAAGCTAAAATTTCTATAGAGTGGTTGGCTAGTACAGAAAGTATTGATTGCTTCTCAAAATAATCAAACACCCCAAAATCTGAAATACTTTGTTAGTGGTACTTGGTTTCACTGTATTTATGAATTTTGAGTCAGATTTTGTCCAAGTAATTAAATGAAAATTGCATACTAAAACTGTGAATGTTTCATTTTTACTTCGGAGAATTTCATCCTGACATTGTGTTGGAAAAGCAGCCTTCCATTGCAATCAATAAATGGACCCACCTTTCTGAAAGACATCTCCAACTCACACGCAATGATGCAAATCAAGGGACATGGCAAAACCAGGTGCAGATGTGGATGGGGTAGGAGGAAGTTATGCCTTGAGGTGCAGCCATGACCATGGGATTTGACTAGTCTCACTTGAACTCAAGATTGATAACCCTACATACTTTCTATAAACTTCTCTGGACTCTGATTGCACATTACAAGCATTAAAATCCATTATACTTAGCACTTATCCAGGACAAAGTGCAAAAGCTTGCTCCACAGAATTTATGTGTTTAATTCAGTATTATCTCATATGAAGTGACAAATGCCAGAGTAAATGCAGTAGGTCCTTTCCTGGCCCGTGTTTTTCACCCAACCTGGCTACTTTTCTATGTAACTGGGTACTGATCTACAATTAGAGCAGAGAATGTAACTTCTTCCTGATTAAACAATATTTGTGAAAAAAAAATTACTCAAGGAGTTTATACACAGGTTTTACATATCTACCTAATCAAAGAGACTAATGATCTCTCTTTGCCTGAGGCAGAACACAATCAAGTGTGGAACCACAATCAGGTCTCAGTGTCTCTCCTTATGTTACTTGACACTAACACAACTATTACTGTTAGAGTAAAGCAGCGACAATCAGCTCTATGATTAAGTGTGAGGCTGGATCGTCCTGGCATGGGAACAACTGGGCATGACTTCAGTCCTCATAATAAACCTCAGAACCATAAGTTACAAAGAAACAGGAGTTTTTTTAATTGTATTCATTTTTCAGAATAGGACACGAGGCAAATGAACCTATAGTATGCATCAGCATCAAGAACTGGACCCAGAGTATGTGATTTCACTAAATTACTGTTTGGCAGGTAGTGATCTGCCAGACAGCCTCTTTGTAGGCCAGTGCAGTCTTTTCTGCTTCATTTTTATTTCTTTCATTCACTTTTCTGAAACCTCATCAGTGACCCCTCGCTCTGTCCTGACCTTGTGCTTTTGCTAGTATGGATGTCTGAGGAGAAGTTGTCTCCAAGTTAGCTGAATGCAAATCCACTGGTTTTTTACACAAGAGGGAAGAAGCAGGATGTGGCTGAAACATAACAAGAGACAATAATTCTTCCCTCACAAAGGACCTGCTCCTGTTCTTTATGGGCAAATTAGACTGTCAACACTAACCTCTTATGTAAATAGAATCTCTGATTTCCATATAATGCATAAAGGTGAGTATTGGAAACAAGAAAATCTACAAGATAACACTCTTTAGCAGGATTGAGCTGGTGAGAATTACTGGCTATTAAAACTGCTCTAACTTTAATAAGTTAGTCTTTAATAAAAAGTTTGTCTTTGTACTTCAGCAAGTGTCCCTTTATTAATTCACTACCTGCTATCTAAATCTCAGGTTGCAAGTTTTGTGGAACAGATGTTGGTTTAGGTTTATTCCTCAGGACAGTGCAGAGGGCATCATATCCTCTTCAGCAGCTCGACCACAAGAAATAGAATGAATAATCACCATTCTGAGTCTGCAGAATGAGCATGTTTCATATGTTAGCCTCCACAGAAGCACAAATAGCTCAGTCATCAACATGCTGTTCATCAAGACATTTCCAAATAACAAGTCCTGTAAGAACCAGGATAATATGGGTTGAATAGCATTTCTGCTCTACTTTTCCCTTTCTCATTGAATTTATTTAGGCACCTTGAAGCCACATGTAGAAGTTGCAGTGACACTCAAAGGAGGAGGCTGAACTGATTACTTTCTGCTTCATGGTCTGCTGAGACTCCAGGCACCATGTTCTTTATGGTACTGATTACCCTCACATTTTAGCCCATTAAGCATTGCATATCTGCTGAGCTATCCAACTTTTATTCAGAAATATAAAAACCTGTGCCATCATCCAGCACTCTGCAGATGTCCCAGATATTACAGCAGTACAATCATTCTACTGTTTAGAGTATTTGTTCCTGTCTCTGTGAATTATAGGGTGTCACATCATAGCATGTGTTGCTAAAGTAGGAGGTAACCCAGCATTACGTGACATAATGGGATGCAGCCTGTGGGCTCGGGGAGTGGGGTGGGGAGGGAAATACAACTAGATCCATATCCAATGAAAAATCAATGACCAAAAATTTAGCTAAGGAGTTTCTAGTATCTTATCAGATTATTCAAAAAAAAAATCAACTTTTTGTTGCGCAGTGACCTATAAGCAAAGTAATTTGATTACATAGCTACAAAAAGTAGACTCAAAATCTTTATTTGTATTTCAGTTAGCTTATAGCTTCTGCTGATTCTAAAGATGCCCCACTTAGCACTAACAGCCTCTGTAATTTAAAACATTCTGCAGAAGCCCTTCAGTTTCCTCAGTCTGGAATAAACACGAGGTGGGGTTCAAAGCCTGTATGTTTCTGTCAAAAACATGTTTATGATTTCCTGTCAAGTTCATCTCTTCCTACTCCTCCCAGCCTTGCAGCTCCTTGGCAACAAAAGGCTCCCAAAGTCCACTGGTCTGTCCTAGGTTCAAAATTCCCTTGTCTTCAAAAAATCATTTTAGCCCTTTTATTTCTCATTCTATGGCAGATCAGAACCAAACGTTACAGTGACAAAATTCTTTGTGGAAAAGCTTTATCTCTCTCCACACAACTCTACTCAAAAGCTATAGAAAGAACCAAATTAACAGCAAAACTTCAGTTGCCATGACACATAAAACCAATTTCTTGGGAGACATTTAGGGTTTAGTCACACACCAGGTTCCTGTCCTTCTTTTTCTCTCTCTACCTACACCTAAGTATACTCAGCAACAGGCAATGAAGAAGAGTCTCTCAAGAGAGGGATATATTAGCCTGCAGCCTTATTGTTCTCAAGGGAGAAGTACTTTCCCTGTCCTAGAATAATTGTTTGCAATTGCAAAACATCCTCTGACTAAATAAAAACAAGATTCCCCTTGGCAAACTCAGACAGATCAATGGTTATTTATTGTTTACAATATCATTACACATTTGAACTCAGGCATGAAACAGAATTCCAAGGGTCACCTTGCTACATATAGATGAATCTAAATGTATGGTTTTATATCCCTCTTTCTGACTAAGATTTTTATAAGTGGGTCAGTGATTTAGAGAAATGCTGAGAGCAAAAAGCACTGGAATGACATTCTGGGCAAAGTGCTTGTCTTTTATTAATGTGATACTAGTTCCATTGAGTGTTTTTGAGCAATATGAACAGGGTTAGTTTCTGAAAGCAGAAAAAGGGAACAGAAGGAACATTTTGAATGACTGAGAAAGTTTCAAAGAACAAACAACAGTCTTTCACCTGCTAGTGCAGATGAAAATGCATTATATACTGCAACCTTACTGGATGCAAATATTTATGTTCTTATTAGATGCAACCCTTGTTTCAGCTCTGGTTTTAGTATTTTCTGTTAAAGTCATGAATATAAATCAGGATTCCCTTCCATGATTTATCAGGTACCCAAACTTTCCTTGCAGCTGTTTGCTTGTTTCTGAAAGGTGACTCACAGAATTAGAGCTATGTGTTGGTGTGTCACTGCACATTTAATGAAGGCCTTTATTCCTCTGTTCCAAACCTGCTGGGTCCATCAGGTGCACATCAGAAGGATTTGCTCTAGTTCCCTCTCTAACTGTACCCCTACATCAACAGAAAAATCTCTTCCCAAACCTCCAGAACAAAGAGTTTAGTCACTGTATGCTTTCCCTGCAATCTAAATGTTTAGCAAAATCAACCTAATAAACCTACAAAATCTGTCTGTAAGGACACTGTCTGATGACTCAGTGCATGCTATAGATGAGAACTGAGATGGAACAGAATCAGCCTATCACTGCATCTTTGCTGAAGATGTCATACCTCTGAATATGAGAAAACACAAGCAAAAAACTCAAAATACATCTCCCTGCTCCCTGTAGACAACTAACTCCACTCAATTTTAAAGACATATTAATGGATAGCTTCCTAGATGTATTTTAAAGAATAAGAGGTAAACTCAGAAGTGTTTTATGCTTCCTGATTTAACCCCATAACTCTTCACTTTGCTTTTGTGTGAAGGTATATATAAAAGTAGTAGATATAAAATTTGTCCTTCTATATTTTCCAGTCTATTTCCCAGTTGTTATGTGAACTTTGCTGTGTTTTGAAAAAATTATATAGCAATATCAACCAGATGTTCCTTCTGGGTTGATTTTTCAGCCTGAGCAAAGAGAATATGAATTGTGGCCTCATGGCTCTGAACACATTTCCATCTTACTTAGACACAGTCCCTCCAATAGTGGGGAAGAGCTCTCTCCTCCCAACAAGCTTCTGAGACAGACCACAGAAAGGGGAGGGGAAAAAATAATTTTTTTTTCAGGTGCCTGATCTGCATGTATTGCTCACAGGTCCAGGGACATACAGCTGCTCAAATTTTGAGTTAAGGAGGGAATTTCTTATTTCAGGTGACTTCTGTAATTTGAGAGGTTGAGAGCAGTAAATTAATACACCTTTATATGCAGCATGGTTCACCTACCACTATGATCTAGGCATCTTTTAAATTATACTTTTCAGCACTAGTGACTTTCTGTTCACTTGTATCTTCAGACAGTGACAAATCTGGTGGGGTGTTTTGTTCAGTTGAATTTTGAAGTATTAGATCTGAGTGATACTTTCAGAGGAATGGAGAGTGCTGTGTTAGCCTAGGTGAAAGTGCTACTGAATGAAAGCCCAATAGTCAGTTTCCTGCAATGGCCCAGCATGGATGCGTAGGTGGGAAAATAAGAACAGCATAAGCATGTGTATAGATATTAACCCACAACACTTTCCCAGCCTGCAGAATTCTACCATACAGGGGCTTCTGATCCAGAAATCTGATACACTCTGATACACTCTTGTCATGTTTAGAAGCAGCCCAAGCTCTCTGGATTTTCAGTTAATTAATTAGATGTATCCAACTACTTCTTTAACATCTCCAACACATCCACAAGTGGCAAGGAAATCTGGCAGTTCCTACTGAAGCAAAGATTATTTAATTTAACAAATTAGATAACCTTTAGTAAGTTTTTGAATTTAAAATTTGAGAAACCTCTCCATCTCACCATTAATTGTCATCTTACATCACTCTCCAAATCAAGGAGAAAAATTTTCTGCCATCAAAATTCCTTGCATTCTATTTTTTTTAATAAGTGAAGAATTGTGTGTTTTCTCT
Organism: Anomalospiza imberbis; assembly: GCF_031753505.1. Classification (NCBI taxonomy): domain Eukaryota; kingdom Metazoa; phylum Chordata; class Aves; order Passeriformes; family Viduidae; genus Anomalospiza; species Anomalospiza imberbis. Next base: position 41,915,533 of record NC_089685.1, read on the forward strand.
GCAAAGAGGTATAGAGAAGCAAAGGCTACAATCCTTCTAAGGATTGTACACACATACTGTATTTGTTGCTTTTCACATTCCTATGGCAGCATAATATAATCAGACCATTCCCCACTCTTTTCTTTTGGTCACATGCAGATTCTGAATGGACTTTTCTTGGATCACTCGGAGGAAATATTAATTTACAGGATGTGCCCTTTCCTCACGGTAACAAGTTATATAGAGAAGTTATTCATCAACATGCTTTATTTCCTGCCAACCATATGGAAAGCAAGAAGAAAAATCTGGACTTAGTGACTCCTACGAGACTTAAAATGGAGACAGAAGGGAAAGCATATCCATTATAAGTGTTGTTTTTAAAACATAGTTTTACAAGACTCTAAAAATGTAAGAAATTGAAAATTATATTCAAAAAGCTAGGTAGTCAGGTATGCAAGCATATATGGTTTCAAATATGAAATTTTGAAGATAGATTTGTGAGTTTTAAGTTTAGAATGGGCTTGATCACTTCTCTGATATCCTGCATTCTACAAATGGACAGATGGATGGGAAGAATACACTCCTTCTTTAAATCTAAATTTATTCAGAATGACAACAGTTGGTCCCATGCACCTGATGAGCTGAATGGTTGGCTGGTTTGAGAGAAAAAGTGTGTGAAATTTTACAACTGGTTTTAAACCAGCCTTTACTGTATACAAAGTGCCTAAAATAATTTTTTCCCCAAAAAAGACCAATTTTATCCCAATTGTTGATGATGATGTTGGATCTCTGATGCCTTCACTTAAATATTACATCCTGCCAGCTTTAGTGATGCAGCCATTAGTGGGTTGAGGTTTTCATTTCTCAGTAGAGATTTTTGTTTTGGTAGATCAGTATTAATCTTATTAAGTAGTACCAATGATGGAAAAGACTTCTAACTATCTGTCTTGGGTCTCTTTTTCTGGGGTTTGAATGCTTGCTATAAATTTATTCCAGACAGTGTGGAAGAAACACACCGCAAAAGATAAAAAGCAGATCCCATTGGTGGGTTTGCTAGGATTATGTGAACTTCCCTCCTTTTATATTCTGACCAGATATTTTTGTTTGGCTTGTTGTGAAGTGTGACAGACTTGAAAAAATTTAAACTTGCCTTGAGAGGAGGAATACAAAAGAGACTTTTAGATCAATCCATCAATTATACAGCAAATGTCGTTGCATATTCTCTGGAATATTCTTGTGTATTCTGCTATTACCTTTTTAATTAAGAATGAAAGTACACATAAAAGATTACAGTTTCTGATACAAAATCAGTAAATGTCCTCAATTTAGGACTTTTCTTTTGAGAAACTAATAACTCTGGATAAGCATCATACACATAACCCTGACACTTGTCATGAAAGTGCATCTCAAACAAGAGTCAACAATGCTTGGGTTATGAAGGGAGGAGACACGGGTCTCTAGCTTTTGGTCATCTATGGCTTAGCATACGTGATTCTTCTGCATTTGAGAGCCCGCTCTCATGTGCCAGGAGGCCTGCTCCATTCCTCCAAGGAAGACTGTCCCAAGAGGACACCAGCAGTGGGATCCCTTTCATGTTCCTCATGGTCCCTGCGCTACTTCATCTCTGACCCTCCCAAGCTCCACAGATTCCCATGCATATCAGACATGAAGCAACTTTGCTCTGCTCAGGCACCTTCTTTCACAAGAAATGAAACCTGGTTGGGTAAGGTTGTGGATGGCTGGATGTCATCTCCCCACCACTTGAAACAGGCACTGTACAGGAGCAGGGATGCAGTGGGACTACTGGTGCTCCTCAGGGTCAGGCTGGGCAAAGTGGCACTAAAGAAAAGGCACTATAACAATGCCAGCCTTGTAACACTGATTTTTTTGGATAATGTGTGTATAGTAACACATGGGACACCTAACAAATACCTGCCACATTGCCTGTCTCCATTCTGCTTCCCAGTTATGACAAGTGAAATTCCTTAGATCCTTCTATAAGATATTCTACAAATTTACCCTGCAAAGGGTTACCCTGCAAAACAAAAATGTTTCTTTTTTTGTTCTAATTTTTCCATCATCATTCAGGTCAAAATTTGTTCCTCTTTCTCACAGGATCAATACAATTCCCCAGGAAAAAAGTCTGTAGCAAAGGAAGTATATCCTCTCAGGCCAAAGTACTGGTGACCATGGCGGGCTTGCACACAAGGCCATTTTCACTAACAAGTGAACAAAGATCTCACTTTTCAGAGTATCCCAGCAACCAAGGGGAAAAACTTTTCAGAGACAAGGCACTAATGTGTTTCACTAATTTCACTGGGAGGTGGCACTTGCCTGCATCTGAAAAAAAGTGGGGGTGGATGTGAACCTTAGATAGCAAGTGGTTTAAGTCACCTCTGTTTATTATGCACCTAGACCACTATCTTCCTATGATCTGTACAATAGGCAAATTGTTCTTCTGTGGTCACACTATTTATTTTAACAGCATTGCTCAAAACAACCAAAGTTCAAGTAAGACAATAAAATATATCAATTCAAATAACATTAGAAGTTCAGAAAGCCCAAGATATGGACATCTGTGGATGAACACAACATTTGAGGTTAACAGTCAGAATTGTGTTTGAAATTCCTCTATTGGCTCATGCGCTGGAACAGCAATCGGAATTTATGAAAAATAAAATAAAAGGTCAAAATGACAAATGTTCTAGTGACAGTAACTCTTGCTGAGTGGAAAGCTAACTAGCTATTTTAAAAGCATGTTTTTTTCTATTCAGCATCAATATGCAAATGTTAGTCCTAACAGCTTTAATAGTTCTAACAGAGCTGGAGAGCCATAATTCTTAACAGAGAGATTTTCCCAACATGAGAAACTGCCCACATTATTTTCTAAAAACCTTATGAATAGGAACCATGAAAGTTTTTGTATAGTAGTCTACAAGCAGTCAAACTCCATTAATTTATTTTTATTTCTTCAATGTAAGGCTCAAACTCAAATATTTTATATTACAGGGGTTTCTGAGGGGTTATGGTATCAGTGCCACTGTGTCTGTATATGCTAAAAGCACAAAAACTACAGGGAGTCGTTGACCTACTAAAAGGCATAAGAATACCTGATATAAAGTGCTTTAGGGCTTTGAATATTTTTGAAAACCAACACCCAGATCTAGCCTCAGCATGAAAGCCTAAGGCAACAAGTTGTCAATCCACACAGCAGCAGTGGGAAGAATGATTCCTAATAGCAGCCCACAAACTGGGACACAGACTTTGGAAAGTCTTTCCCCTGGGTTACCATGCTAATATATCTTTATAGCACAGCTTTTTTGAGTATCAGAGAAGGCCCTGCTGAATAACTAAAGCCACATTAACATAGCCCATGCACAAAATCCAGCATAATTTGCTTGCCCAAATTATAAGGAATTGAGCAAGGATAGGGGCAAGATTTCTGAATTTCACCTATGGAGAGACATAGAAGAAACTCCAGGCAAATTTACTGAGGAATATCCTTGTTACTGAAGTCTGTTCCTATTCCGGAATTTCTGTTGGAGAGGGGGCGAAAATATGTACCCAGAGCTGCATCACCTACGTGATGACTTGTCTCCCTTCCAGCCCCTGTACAGTCCATGTGAGAAACCTCACCACTATAGACAAACCCACTCAGCAGGCATCATCCTATCTGAGAAGCTCCATGTGGAAGGAGGCAATGAGGCCAGATGGACCCAGATTGAGAGACACTTCTTCAAGGCAGACCTGTGTTGCCTGAGCAGCTTTTGAATAGCAAAAAGACAGCCTGCACACATGCTGGGAGGGAATGGACAGCAGAGAAGTTGTGCTTTTGACAACACCAGCACACACTGTGGTAGTGACAGCTGTTCACATCTCCTTTCAGGACTCAAACAACTTGACCTGGTTTCAGGTATGGATGCAAAACCTCACTCTTCGCTTTCAGTGCTAAGAAAGTCCATGCGTGTAGGTGGCTCCCACATGGTAGGATGTGCTGAGCTATCTTGCAGCATCGTCTGAGTGGAAACAAAACGTTGTACTTCCCTGCCCTGAAATAAACCAGGCCCCACCAACCACAGATCCACTGTTAACAGCCCCACAGTAATAAAAGGTTTCTGGTTTCATGAGTTACAATGTTTGAGGCTTTGCGTATTGGTGAAGACAGAGAAAACAAACATGGTTTTATGTAGACAAAAACAGATGCACTGGCACATTCAGGGTCTTAGTTTATTTTCAGGTCTTTTGGAAAAAAGTTATTAGGAAATAGTTGAAGTTTCAATGCCACAATTTTCTAGAATGCTTTCCCCTGACTCATTCATATGCCAGGGTTACTCTGACTACTGCTAAAAGAAATTGCATCACAGTCTCACAGGCAAATTAGCAGCCTGGTTCTTATCTCCAGAAGTAGTTTTCTGTGTCTCTTAGTAAGTTGTGCTGTATCATAATTGTAAAAAGAGTCTTTTTTTCACAACTGAAGCCCTGGTGTACCCTCTTCTGCCCCAGGTGCACCTCTGCAGCACACCATCCTGCTGTCTGGCCTGCATTTTCAGAAGGGAGAAAAGGGAATGGTCTGTCAGCAACAGCAAAACACACGGAAATGCTGAAAGAGGGACAATTGTGCTAAGGATAAACAAATTTACACAAAGTTAGTGTATTCATAGATGTACTGTAACAAGGATTTTCAAGCCAAACAGGACAGTGGCCTTCTGACCTAAAAATACATTTTACCTTGAAATCAGCACTTGAATGTTTCCTACACTGTTCAATGAGAAATACTGGTGCTTAAGCATGAGGGAAGATAGGAATAAGTAAAATATTCTGTTTGGGAATAGAACAACTATTTATGCTACAATACGGTGACATTATTTCAGGAACTGGATAAATAACTTGAGGCATTTCCAGAATAACGCCTTTTCAGTCATCCAGACTTGTCTGGAATTGGATGAGCACCATGCTGACAAAAACTCACTATGTCCCTTTGAAAATCACCCTGGAGTCAATGGCTTCCAATGAGCTGCAGACCAAACTACTGCAGTAGCAACTCCCTGTACAACACTAACACAAGATAGAATTGTACAGATTTTTTTGTTGTTGTTGTTGTTATGCAAGTACTTTTGATTGAAATTTACTTGGGATATTTTGGTCATTTGAACAAGGTACTGGATTCATAATTTACGCTGTGTGTAAGTTGTGTGCCACACAACTCCCTGCCACACAAGCTGATGTTTGATCATTGGCCCATGCCTAAATAGCAATGTTAACCTAAAGCCCCTGTGTTATTTTCTCTTCATGCATGATTCTTCCTCACAGACCTTCATGCAGAGGAGATGAAAAGCTGATTTCCAGTGGGGAAAAAAAATCCAAAAGCCCTCTAGAGGCAAACAAACCCGGAGTTTTTAATACCAGAGCTTTCATTATAGAGTAATGAACCAAATGAACCTAGGAATATTTTGCACAATTTGCAGTATTAAGGTTTCCAATAAGGCCATACAGTGTTAAGAAACATGGCCCACACATCCAGTGTTTCAGTTAACCTTCTATGAATGATTAGCTCACTGTTGCATATAAGGAAGATATCCAACTGGTCTTTATTTACATTACTTAGTGTATCCAAGCCATGGCTAAACACACATGAGTATATGGTTAAACTCTGAAAAGGTGTATGATCTACCAGATAAAGCACAGGACCAGGATCCAACACGACTGGAGTCTGCTCTTGGCTAACTCCAATATCTAGCTCTCTCATCTGTGCCTCAGATACTCAATTGGTAATGCAAGAGAACAACTTTGTCTGAATTATACCCTTTAATACAAACCTAAACTTGCAAAATGTTTAGGGTGTACCTGCCTTTGCAAGTCACAGAATGGCAATGGGATGTCTTTGTTTCTGGAGTGATTAGCATTAAGCGCAAGTGCCTCTTTACTGCTCCCCTGTGCTTGAATGACTAAGCCGCTGAGATTCCAAGAGTTATAATTAGCCTCTTCTGCTTTCTATCGCAATGCAACCTTTTCCTTGTCTGTTAGTAACCTGTTCCTTGTTTCAGCAAAACACCATCTTTCTGCAGCGCCTGTAAGATCTGCAAAAGCAGTGAATGTTTCAGTGTTCAAGGTATGGGGAGCTCAGAGAGGGATAATATCATTAGACACATTCACCTAGATGAAAATACAAAGTCAAATGAGCAAACATTTTTTACCCAGATCTTTAAAGCTAACACTTGGGAAGAGATTGTATTGTGGTCCTTCTGCCATGAATCCACATGAACAAGGATTACTGGAGATCACTTCATCACAACCTAAAGGTCCTTTTACACTTCTATATCTCTGCCAACCAGCGATAATAGTCATAGAGTGTGCCTCCATCACTCTGTTGTAGGATGCCTACAAACTACTTTAGCCTGGCTTTCCTCTGTACTGAGAAAAAGAGGAGCACTTCCAGGTTTAAGTGCTGGTTTTCTTTCTTTTGAGAGAGTTTTTTTCTACGTTTTTCTTCTCTCTGTGGTTCTTTCTTTCTGCTTTCCCAATACGTCTCATCCATTTTAAAGACTCCTAACTTAGTCAAACCCAGGTACCAGAGAATATCAGCAGCTTCTTACATTTTTTAATCAATACTCTTGGGTTTTTTCCTCTGTCCACCGTGTTCCACAGGGTGGAGCTCCTTTAAAACATCCTATAAGCAAATTCATTACCCAGCCTGAACTGCATTTTTCAGCCTATAAAAATGCTACACTTACTCTGCCCTTCATTTCAATGCCATCTTGAGCTTCCAATAGAGAACACCACCACTAAGAAAGGTACTTCCCTCTCACCCATACAGATCACTACTTTTCTGGTCCCCTGACATGTGCCAGCAGAAACAGTTGTTGGCAGCACAATGAAGAGTCAGGAAGTTGACATGGGTAAAAATAACTATATTTTGCTCCGTTAGCGCTTTTCTGCATCAATGCTTGTGCTGGGCTAAAGTAGCTGGTGAAGGGAGGGTGTACAGGGGATACAAAAGCCAGAATAATCAACCAGAGAAAAAAAGAAGGCAGGACTGTCTTTTTTGGCAGTGGTACTAGTTTCTGCTGGCTTAAACTGCTTGCAATGTCATGGTACCAGGTCACTGGCACCACTGCCTGTCATGCAAAGATGTATTACTTCACTGTTTCCTTGTTCTCTTTTCTCTCCTTCTGTCTTGCACTCTGCCCTTTGTTACAGTGTAATTTTGGAACATGATGGGTCTTGTATAGTAATTAGAAAAAGTAATAATAGTTGCATTTGTAGGAGAAAATGCATATAGTAAGAGAAATGTTTCCATTAACTTAAAATTATTTTTTAATTTTTTTTTTCTCACAAAGCAAGAATTCTGATTCATGTTTTGTTTATGGGCATAAGTATATCTTGCTGAAAACTGGGGAAAAAAATATCCTGGAATCAGATATGCCTGCACCAAAAACATTCCTAACACATTGTATCTCTCTGCTGAGGACTTTTGTAACATATCACTCTTGGAGAACTTTTTTCTAAATTTTGGAGGAGCTACCAGCAGTTATTCTTCTGAGACAGAATATTATCCTTCTGAGAGTGACAAGCAATTCTTTCTGTCTTAGAAAACCCTATCCCACAGCCAGAGAATCCACCAGTCTGAAGTGCTCCTGAAAGGGCTATAGTAAAGTAACTTCTTTTGTCGCTTCCCCTCAGCTGTTGTGTCTCAGCTGCCTGAGTCTTCGAAGACCCAGAAGGTGAAATAGTATCTAGAAGCACTTAGACATGGCTGTGGCAAGAGAGAAGGGACTTTTCAAGCTGAAATAACAGAAGAGGATGCACGTAGATGTGATGGAAATCCTGAGTAACTTGAGGCATCGCTAGTATCTTCAGTACACTCGACTCCCTTCCTTCCTGATGAAGGGAATAGAGACTCCTCAGGTCCTGTAGTCCCTTGAGAAAGTTCACAGAGCTAGAAAGTGACCTATAACATCAGCAGAGACAGGCCTATCAACAGAACTTCCTCATTCCCTAGCAATGATGTTTGGAAAGCGATCTCCCTCTTGGCTTGTCTCCTTTCTTCTCTCACCTGCCTACTGCCTTCCTTGTACACTCTCATCTCATTGCCAAATAACCACAGAAATGGCCAGCATGAGTGACACCAAGAGAAGATGGCTGTGAAACTCTTAGAGGTGTACAGGAATCTCTTTCCTCTCTGTCTTTAGGGGAGAGGTGGGCACAGGCCACTTTCTTTGAGTTTGTGAAGAGCCCATGGCATTGCTGCACCCCAAATAAATCAGCATAAAGAAACCTGCCATAATGTTGCCAGTTTGGTTGTACTTTCAAGTGAAACTTGAAATACATTTCAAAACTTACTATTAAAAAGTTTACTGTTCCCATTGGTATCTTCCACTAATTGTTGATAGTAAGTAGAAACAAATTCTTCTCCCTTTTACATTTATTTTGATGATTTTAATGGCACTCTCTTGCTTTGTTAACAACCAACTTAAAACTTCAAAGGTCAGATTTCAGCATGAGCTATGCACATCTGGCTCTGTAATCAGTGTCACTAGGACTTAGTGATAACTTCTCCTGAGGTTTTTCCCTTGTTTTTCAGAAATCAACTAATTTCTAATTCTTCTTGGTTTATCTGATCTATGTTAGAAAACTCTCACTTCTCTGTTATTGTCTGAACATCAGACCAATTCCTTTCCCCTCTAAGAAGAGTCACAAGCAACAGGCAGAGTACCAGGAGTGTGAATAACAATTGTCTAAAGACTCTGTCTTTAGACCAGAGTGATAACCAGAGTGATAATAGAGCAAAGAGAATGAGCACTCTGGCAGAAAGCTTGTCATTGAAGGTGTATGATATCACATAAAAACCAGCTACAGAACATTTACTGGTGGCTCAGAAATACTTCTCACCTCTGTCTAAATGTAGCATATTTAAAAGAAAAGAGAGACTACCTCACAGGCAGGAAACGTTACATATAATCACATTTTTTTGGCACAAGCTGTACAGCCCCAAGCTTCTTACTGATATACAAAATAGGGTACACCTGTCATGTTTTGAATGAACATGAAACCAGGACTTGCAAAGTTAAAGACATCTGAAAAAATTGTCTCGGTTTCGAATTGGAAGTTATATTTGTAATAGGTAGTCATGTAGTAGGATAAATAATTTATGCGTATGTGCTGTTAGGCAGATTTCAGTTTCCAGCTTCTGCCTCAGCAATAGTATTTTGGCATAAGGGCTTTTACTGAGGGTAAGGGAATCAATATTTTTAATTTAAAATGTGCCCAAGGTGCCTTTAGATTGATACATAAGTATATTCTTTATATGACAGATTGCAACATCTTTTGTCCTAAAGGTCACAGGAGTGAGAACTGGTGGTGCTGGGCTCCAATTCTATCATGCATACACTGTAAAATCTTAGTCAAGAAAAAGTCAGTCCGTTTACAGTGCCTGAATCTGGGTTTTTTTTTCCCACTTGAAACAAGGTACACTTTGAATAATTTCTCTGTAGTTCCATTCTATTTTCTTTTCATTCTCAGGTTAATTCAGTCTGACAACACTCATTGTGAAATATTAATCCTTCAGGGAACACAATGAGATTCAGAGTGAAATAGTATAGCAAGTTTTCAGTATATTATCTTTGCAAAATAGGAAGTGGTTTCACAGCTTTTTAAATAATGGAAAAACCATGAAAAAACCATTGCTTCTCCTCCCAGACAGTAGGGTCTTGCTAGAAGGAACTCACGTGTCATCAGCTGCAGAAATTAAATATAACCAATTAGCTGGCCTGTGACTCCCTAAATAATCAGTGGGAAGAAATGGCATACTTCAGTCTTTTGAAAACTAACAAGAAAAAAAAAGTATTGACAAACTTATTTTTTTTATGACAGATGACACAAGAGTGACCAGTGTTTAGGATGGAAAAAGCATCAGTCTATTTGTACACTTTCTTAATGCCAGTGAACCCAGGAAGCTGGTCCACTCCTATTGTTAAAAGCTCTACTGTCTGCTTTGGCAGAGTTGTCCGGCTTCATAACTGTCTTGCAATCTGGCAGCAGTGTAAATTAAATAGGGACAAAAGTCACCAGAAACCTGGGCACCTGTGGCAAGGCAGGAAGCCAGGATAACTTGTGCAATCATCCAGTTTTGAAAGAGAGCAAATTCATCAGGAATGGGAAGGCTGGGATCTGAGAAATGTCTCTGGGGTCTTTTTTTTTTTTTTTTTTTTTCTGAATTGTTATTATTATAGTTCAAGAAGTAAAGGATCACTGATCTCTTAATTCATCAAATATGCTGAATGCTCTGTTTTAGTAGAAATGCTTATAGTTCAGCCATTGCTTAGCATTTGCTGCCCGTTTCCTCTATTGTATCTCTCAAGTATGTTTCAATTCTTTGAAGGATAATGAAAGCCCTCTCCTGGGAAAAGGGAAGTCATGAGTGATAGGGCAACTGAAATGGTACCTGAGGTTGGCTTGGCAGCAAGCACAGCTGGTAAGCTAATAAAGTCGACATTTCTTACAGATTCTTTTCATTGTGGCCATGTGATGAATGTCATTCTATACTATCTCCAATTCTTCACAAGGAAAATAGAAGGTTGGAGTATTTTTGGAATATGCCTCTGTCAGAACGGGCTCACTGTCTACTCTAAAAATCCTTAATGAAATGCAGCTTCAAAGTTTGGAACATATGACACAGTGCACCTTGATTCTTTGGCAAGAATGGATGCTCACAGAGCACAAAGAAAAGGTGCTGATCCATTAGATCAACACAGATGACAAACACTATGGTAGGGAGTGTTTTATTACTCAGATTTCATTAGGAAGAATATTAGGGCTTTGACTCTTCTGTTCTCTTTAGAATAATGTCAAAGTGTTGGCTTAGTTTCTATGGCATTGCTAACACTGATTAGACAGGGGGCTTGAGTTTTAAATCATAGATTATTTAGCTTGGGAAAGACCTTTAAGATCTTAAGTTCAAGTATTAACCCAACACTGCCAAGTCCATCACTAAACCATGTTGCTAAGTGAAGTGTCTACACATCTTTAAATACCTCCAGGGATGGTGACTCAACCACTTCCCTGGGAAGCCTGTGACTATTAGGAATATTTTTTTCCTAATATCCAATTTAAACCTCTTCTTGTGCAGCCTGAAGTAATTTTCTCTCACCCTATTCTTGTTACCTGTGAGAAGAGACTGACCCCCCCCTCCCCAGCTGCATACACCCTCCTTTCAGGTGGTTGTAGAGAGCAATAAGGTGTCCCCTGAACTTCCTTTTCTCCACGTTAAACAACCCCAGCTCCCTCAGCTGCTTCTTATCAGACTTGTGCTCCAGACCCTTCACAAACTCCATTTCCTACTAGCTTCATGCTCTAGCACCTATATTGGGAAGGGCACAAAACTGAACCCGTTATTTGAGATGCAGCGTCAACTGAGTACGGGGGAGTGATCCTTTCCTTTGTCCTTCGATTGTCCTTCTTGGTTACCTGGGCACACACTGGCTCTTGTTCAGTCAGCATACCTGAGTCCTTCTCCAAGCAACTTTCCAGCCACTCTTCCTCCAGCCTGTTGCTCTACTGGGGTTGCTGTGACTCAAGTGAAGGACCTGTCACTTTATTTTATTGAAAGTCATGTGATTGGCCTCAGCCCATCAGTCCAGCTGTTCCATATCCTTCTGCAGAGCCCTCCTCCCCTCCAGCAGATCAACACTCATGTCGTCTGCTTACCAAGGATGCCCTCAATCCCCTCCTCCAGATCAGTGATAAAGGTATTAAACAAGGCTGACCCCAACAGTGAGCCCTAGAGAGCACCACTAGTGACTGGTTGCCAACTGGATTACTGGATTTCTCTCCATTCACCATCACCCTCCAGGCTTAGCCATCCAGCCTGTTTTTCACCCAGCAGAGAGGACATTTGTCCAAGTCACAAGCAGTTTCTCCTGGAGAATGCTTTGGGAAAGAACTGTCAAAGGCTTTACTGAATTCCAGACAGGTGACATCCACAACCCTCTTCCACCTTGTTATAGAAGGACATCAGGTTTGTCAGGCAGGACCTGCCTTTCATACACTCATGCTGATCCTGATCCTCTGGTTGTCCTGCAGATGCTGCATGATGGCACTCAGGAATAGCTGCTCCATGAGCTTCCCCAGCACTGAGGTTGGACTAAAAGGCCTGTAGCTCCCTGAATCCTACTTTCAGCCCTTCTTGAAGATGTGCAACACATTTTTTAGCTTCCAGTAAACTGGCACATCCCTAGTCAGCCAGGTTTGCTGAGAAATGATGCTGACTGGCTCAGTGAACACTTCCCTCGTCTCCCTCAGTACCCTTGAGGTGGGTCCCATCCAGCCCCACAGACACATACATGTGTATAAGTATAGAAGGTCACAGAATCTCAGAATATTCTGAGTTGGAAGGGACCCACAAGGATCACCAAGTCCAGCTCTTAAGTAAAGGGCCCATATGAGGATTGAACCCACAACCTTGGTGTTATTAGCACCGTGCTCTAACCAACTGAGTTAATTGGCCCCTTGCATTACAAAGCTTCATTCTCCTCCAGATCAGAGGGCTGGGTACCCGAAGAACAACCAGTCTATTAAAGACTGAGGTAAAAAAGCCAGTAAGTACTTCATGCATTGTTACTCTGCTGTTCCCCCCATTCCCCACCCCCGCATTGTTTTTCCAATAAACTGAAGAGTCTTTCAGATTATCCACAAAGTAGATCAAATAGAATGGCTTGAAAGAGCAGACTGCAGCATCATAGGCTTTGCATCAGCGAGTTTCCATAGTCACAATCAGGTAGTGAAGAAAGCTTTTGTAAGCACATCTCAATGTTCTTTGTCAACATCTCCCTTCCGGCGCTGTATGGCTTTCTTAAACATTATTTGTGTTTCATTCTGAATTCTTTTCATCACCAAAGTGAGGTTATAGATAGGTTAAAAGTGATGAATGTATCTTGCTCAAGAGTTAACAGGACTTATATTGTAGAATGTATGACAATCTTGGAGAAGGCAGTGACTGCTTTTGGCTGTCCCAGCTCAGGTTGCCTAAAGGTGCTGGAATAGCCATGCATGGATTGATATCTTCAAGTGACTGGACAGCAAGACTGCAGCACGATGCATTGAGTACCACCCTTCTGACCCAGGTGCTGGATTTTCCTGTGCTGGAAATGTGGTTCTTTCTGTACAGGAGAGAACTTAAATCTGCAGCAAGTTGTAGGGGCATTCACTTGCTCTCTCTGTGACCACATGAGTCAGGCCCCTCTACCGCCTGCATGGACAGTCTCTGTAGTGCACTGTGTGATGCCTTAATGCTCAAACACAAACACCACCAGCGTTCTTGCAGTGGCCCCTTGAATACACACAGACTTTACCTGCCTTCATGAGCAAGGAAATGCAGGTTTGAACCCTCTTTGTACTTGGAAAGATCAGAGTTTTCTTGTATTTAAAAGGGTGATTCACCATACAGCCTTATCAGAACTGACGTTTTTTCAGATAATGGAGATGCGTATAGACACTTTGTTTCAACCTAAATCCTAACCTAAATCCTAGTCAAGATGTCCAAGTCCTCATCTGATTTAGGCACCACACCTTCACACTCCTTGCAATGTGAGGAATGTAAATAAGAAAAAGACAAGGCATTTGTAAAAAAAATAATTTTTGTTGGCCAATCAAAATGGACCACATCCCATTGAGGAAACTTTGTCAACAAAGCAGAGCTGGGGAAAACCCTGGAAAATCAGATTTGCTGACTCTTTTGAAAGAATAGGAGCAGTAACTGCTGCCCCTGGAAATTGTCATGCCCCAGAAGTACTAGTGTCTTTCCGATGTTCTGGCATCCACAGAACATGAATTAGTCATAAGTACTACAGCAAATTTTTTTTCTGAGGCACTGCTCTAAACAACTGCCTATGTCTAGAGGAAAACCAGTGACAACCTGTGCCTAACATCAGTAAAGTTCTTCATTAAGAGGCAAATACTTAAAACTGTGCTGGAGGGATCTTTCGTGCCATTTGTATTCTCTGTACATGTGAGAGATTAGCAAAATTTCACAGGCAAAATTTTTCTTCTTGAAAAATTAATTTTCAAGTTGAAAGAAACAATCTGTAAATCCATGTGAGGTTCTTCAAACCATTTTGAGCAGATGAACATGGGGAATGTCCAACAATTCTACCTGTTGGGTTTGATTCTTTTCAGAATGAAACATTGGAATTTCTTTTCAAACTGTGCTCTTGAAATTTATTTAAATATATTTAGATTATGAATTAGAAGAATTGACAACCCTGTAAACATAACTTTTTGTTTTATGGGATTTGTAGAGGCATTGCCCTTGGGCTGTGGACCAGAGAACCAGCTCTCTGTTGCATCAAGAAGCATGGCTTCCATTCTCCAAAGATCAGAATTTTCTAGCAATTTGGTGTGTTCAGAGTAGCTATGACAACTCAGTTCAGGAGCTGTGTACCTCCTGCCTGGGCTCAACCACGGCTGTGGAAAGCAGCTGAAAACACGGTTTCAGAAATGCCGGCCATGAATGTTAAACGCCAATGTAATCTAGACACTGAGAAAGGAGACAGGCAGTGCAGAGATCAGATGCTTGTGCTAGTGGGAAGGGTTGTGAGGTGAGACTGCTGCTTTCTTATAACCTAACCTGGGGAAAAATTATGCTTTCAAGATTTTTGCTCAAGTTTTCTTTAAGCTTTCTTCTGGTATTTCAGTGAAGTAGTCAAATATTCAAGAATGCCCAGACTGAAGAAACTCCTCCTGTTTTCATTGATCTCAATGGGTTGGTGGGGTTGAAAATAAGGTTTTCCCTACAGATGTGGAATAGCTCTTGGAAATGTTGAAGCAATTTGGGTGTGCTAGACTCCAGTGTCAGACTCTGGTATTTACACTAAAGGCTTTAAATTCTTCCATGGAATGCAAAGGGCTGTAGTAGAATCTTTATATCTTTTTTTAAATTATTTTTCATTTTCCATAAATCATCTGAATGTTTTCTTTTTTAATTAAAATGGATATAAGATATTCATTCTTGTTGAACTAAACACATTAAGAATGCAACATAAACTGGATGTTTTGGGGGAACAGAAGGAAATGACAAAAAATAGAGATTTTTTTCCTTAAGTAATAAAGTATACAAACCCCAAAGTCTATTGTGAATGTTCCAGATAGACAAATTTCTTTTTGCTGTCCTGCACAGAAACTCTAAGAGCTACTGATAATGAGTGCTAACTTTGTTATAGCACACTTTAAATCTATAACATGCTATAATTCTCTAATAAACTAAGAAAATATCATATGTTCTTTCCTCACCTGACAAACAGATGGCAAGGAGTGTAAATTCATTTATTTTGCTTTCTTTTTTTTATTGCTTTGGGCATCTTAAGTTTAAATAATCAGACTCAAAGTACTAACTTCAATCTAAAACAGACATGTTTTGAAAGAAAGGAAGGATCCTTTTTCAAAGGAAAAAAAGCTCTAGTAAACAGTAAGCAATTAGCCACAACATGCTACTAGGGGCTGTTTAATTGAGTCTGCCATACTAAATTAACCAGATACATGCCCTTGAAAGGACTAGTAAAGCAGAACTACTTACAGATGTTTTTGATTATTCTATATTAAACCATGTTCTTTTTCTTTGATTTTTTAAATTTGTTTTTCCACTCCAAGAAAATTAAAATGCAAATCAAACTAGCCCAGTCCTTCTTTCTCCCTAAATGGTAGGGTTTGAATGATTGAATATAAGCTGCCAAATTCTCTCTGGTCTACTCTCTGTGGGTGGATTCATGAGACAGAAGTAACTTTTAGTTCTTGTCTGTCCTTAATGACTGTCTAATCAAGTTAATCCGCCCTAGTTTCAGGCTTTAAAGAGCAATTATGACTGCTTAGCTCTATATGTCCCATAGATGTGGGGAGCATCTGGAGAACTGTAAATGAGTTCATGATGTAGTAGGGCAAATGTCCTTGGTTTCACTTCCAGATAGTGTGCTTCAAGTACAGAGAAGCTCTCTCCCAGCACTGAGCTAGAGGTTTTTTGATTCCTAGTTAGAACTGCTCCTTGGACAGTCCTACAATCTCATCTCTGAGTTTCCTCGCTTTGAACTTTTGGGTTTTGTGTAGATATAATTTTCAGGAAGTTATCATCTCATGAATTCCCAAATACCATGTGAACTCCATTTGCAGGCTAACAATAAATTATCTGTCCCTGAGGGCAGTATGTAATTAGGCAGTATATGTTTGCACTAAGGGTAGATTTAATGCACAAAACCAGACATAGTTAATAAAAGAAATGATCTTAGTTGAATAAGTCATCAAAGAGATGAGCTCAAATCTTATCATTTATTTGGAAGGAAAAAAAAAACCTCTCATTTTTAACTTCATTAACAGTGATGTAGCTGGTACCTAGAAAGGCTCTTGCAGCCTTATACAAAGTACCAAGGTCCCTGAGCTTATGTCCCAACCTCTAGGCAGCCCAGTGGATAGATGTTCTGAGTCATCCTCTAGGACACCACACTATCTCCATGCATCACCATAATTTGTATAGTTTAAAGCCATGCACCTGAAATTCAAATATTCCAGCACCCAAATTTTCTGTTTAATATACATAATTCCCAGCATAGTCCTTGAACACAGGACTAGAAGGTGACTGGCTGAGAGCACTGGGTGCAGCACAGAATCTGAAGTATACGGGGTCAACATGTGAAAGAAGCCAGCTGGGATGTGACTGTAACTCTGATATCAGCACTCTGCAGGTGGACCCTGGACTCTTAGTTCATTGTCAGTCCAATTCTGTACATTGTCTGATGGCTAGTAAATATAAAACATCCAGGCTAAGCAATGTCTAAAACTTTATATGAAAATAAATTACATCTTAACTCACAGTTACTCAGATCAAGAAAATATCATGTAAAGTTGGTACAGACTGCTAACCTACAAGCTCTTAGAGGAATGCTAAATTAGGAGTTTATTTGCTACTGGCTTCTCATCCAGTCAGTGGTGAAAGTTTGGGACTTCCAGCATAGAGCAGGAAATCACCAAGAGTGGGGATCTATATAAACACAGGACAGGTATGAGACGGGTCTGGCATGGGGCACAATCTGGACCCTGCAGAATATATCATCAGAGTGCTGTGTAAGCTTATCTAATATGACCCAAAGTATCAGACTGCCATAAGCTGTTAAATGTATTATTTAAAAAGTTAATGAAGTTA
This sequence comes from Anomalospiza imberbis, assembly GCF_031753505.1. Lineage (NCBI taxonomy): Eukaryota > Metazoa > Chordata > Aves > Passeriformes > Viduidae > Anomalospiza > Anomalospiza imberbis. The sequence goes on from NC_089685.1 coordinate 41,932,691, forward strand.
TACAGGATCCAAAAGAATGTAGTACACAAGAAATAAACTGCTTTAATTATCTATTTAATATTTTGCTTCCTCTGACTCCAGAAATAAATAGTTCTAATAACTAGAATGAAAATATTTATACCATCCATTTTAAATTAGCCTTTGCCCCAGAGTCCTCTATTTCACAAAGATGGTAAACAGTGTTGGTCAGTGATTTTTAATGTTAAGTCTAATGATCAGTATATGTACTATCTGACAACCAGAATATAATGATGAAGAGATCAGATGAATTCCTGTAGAATTATAAAGGTTGTGTGTCCCATTATTTAGTCCCATTCTGGTGCAATATCTCAGCACTTTAACTATATATTGTCAGCCTAGGTTTTTGGATGACTTACCACACAACTTCCTAGCTCCTGTGGGCTTAAGTTTATTCCTCATGTTATTTTAATGCAGGTTTGTAGACTCTTTCCTTTGAGGATTTTATAGAAATAGAATTATTACCCAAATGCATTAAAAATATTAGAATCTGCAGAATGGGTGAGGAGGTTGTTCTGAAGCCTGTAAGCAACTCCTACAAAACAGGAAGCCATTAACTGCCATGAACATATATAATAGTGGATATATTGCATGGGATATTTGTAAGATATTTACTGATGGAAATAAAGGGTTTGGAAGCTGGTTTTGGTTATAGAAACACTGACAGCAGCTGTATTATTTTCTCTTTTTTAAGGTCTTATTTAAAAAATAGAGAGAGGGAAAATCCTACGCTTTAGGGTCAGTTGTGAAGATTTTCAGAGCTTGCAGTTTTTGAGAAACCCACAAAATGGAAGAAGCCTCAAACAAGTTATAAATGTGTGCAAGCTTAATTGCCTTTCCAGTTCCAAGATTCACAGCTAAGACATGGCTTATCCCTGTCTCTACTGACCTTCACTTTTAGGAAAACAGATAAATCAATGACAGTGCATGAAACACTGGGGATGAAACACAAGCAGTCATTGAAGAGACCTGGGAGATTTATGACTTGAAGGTGACTGGAATTTAACCTAAAGGTGAGTTAGTCAGTGCAGTGCCACAGGGTTAAAGATTCTCTCTAACCTCCTATGGTCAAAACACTGGCATCTGCATCTACTGCACTAATTTAACTTTCTGAATGGCCAGAAGCTGGTTAGCACTTTTCTCTGACCTATAGCAGAAGCTTGAAGATGACTATTCACAACCATTATCATATCATGGAAGACTACAGCTGGAACAGCACCTCTACAAGCTTGAATTTGCGATCTGTTCCCTCACAAGGGATCCCTGAGTAAAGCAAAAAAGAAATAGAACATCAAACCTAGAGTCAAATTCAAAGAAGAGAACGGGAAACTTAAAACAAGAGAGATTTTTGAATATAGCTAAAGTAAAAAAAATTCAGAGAGAAAGTCAAGCCAAAGAAAAGACCATGTAGATCAATGAAAAAAAAAAAATGAGAACTTTATAGACAGCCAGAAGATCATCATGCAGTGCAGTCCTCCTGGCAGATTCTGAGGTTGAGATAGCTTGTCCTTTTCTTAATTAAATTTCCATTAAGGCACTGTCAGGCTCCATAATTTTATTAAGCATTTCTAAATTTAAGAGAGCAATCAAACTAAAAAATACACAAAGAAATAACAGCCTCATGACCCCTGGAAATTTAGCGCTTGAGTCCTGAGTCTGGGAGCAGGCAGTGTGCGCATTTCAAAGGATGTTTGTGCTACTTGCTTACACCAGATTTCTGTTGCATTTAAGGCCACATTTCAGGGATCTTCTGGTAACTTGGAAGAGAGAGAAGAAATTGCAGTCTTGCATGTATTTTGTAACCATGTTGGCAGGGTGAAGGAGAAGACAGCATTCCTCTGAGCATTCTAGGTTTGCAATGGCTGCAGATAGGATTTAGGAAAGGAGTGATGAAACACATTCATCACAGCATTCTGTTCCTGTTCTACTCATAAGGCTATCTATCATGCTCAGGATCTGACCTGTAAACCTATCTGGAACCAGAACATCATTTTTCCAGGTCAGGCAGGAACTTTGCTTTTCTTTGTAGCATATCTGCCTTATAAATTATCTAATGGAAGGGTGGTTGCATCCAGAGGGTAATGGTCAGTGGTTCACAGTCCTGATGGATATCAGTGACAAGCGATCCTTCAGGGGTCTGTACTGGGACCAGTGTTATTCAATATCTTCATTAAGGACATAGATTAAGGGATAGGGTGCACCTTCAGCAAGTCTGAAACAACACCAAGTCGAGTGGTGCCTTTGACAAACCTGGAGGATGGGATGCCATCCAGAAGGACCTGGACAGGCTCAAGAAGTGGATCCATGGGAATCTCATGAGGTCTAACAAGACCAAGTGGAAGATTCTGCACCTGAGTCAGGGCAACCCCTGGTATGAATCCAGGCTAGGGGATGAACAGATGGAGAGCAGCCCTGCTGAGAAGGACTTGGGGCTGCAGGTGGATGAGAGGCTGGACATGAGCCAGCAATGGCAATCCCAGCTCAGAAAGCCAAACGTGTCCTGAGCTGCATCCAAAGTAGCGTGGGAGGAGGGAGGGGATTCTGCCCCTCTGCTCTGCTCCTGTGAGACCCCACCTGGAAATCTGCATCCAGTTCTGGGTTCCCCAGCACAGGAACACATGGATCTGTTGGAGAGAGTCCTGAGGTGGGACACTGAGTTGAACAGAGGGATGGAAAGCCTCTCTTACGAGGAAAGGCTGAGAGAATCAGGCTGAACCTTAGAATGTTCAGTCTGAAAAAGAGAAGGCTTCAGATAGGCCTAAGACCCCTTCAGGGCCTGAAGGGAGCCTAGAAGAAAGATGGAGAGGGGCTATTTACAAGCGTATGTAGTGACAGGACAAGAGGGAATGACTTCAAACTGAAAGAGGGTAATTTTAGATTAACTTTTAGAAAGAAATTCTTTAGTGTGAGGGTGGTGAGGCACTGGAACAGGTTGTCCAGAGAAGTTGTGGATGCCCAGTCCTTGGAAGTGTTCAAGATCAAGCTGGATGGAGGTCTGAGCAGCCTAGTCTAGGTGAAAGGTGTCCCTGTCCATGGCAGGGCGGCTGGAATTACGTTATCTTTAAGGTCCCTTGCTACCCAAATCATTCTATGATTCTATGATTCTGAAAATGTTATTCAACCCTATCAACTAGACAAAGTGATCTGAGAGGAAACATCTTTCCTGGTCATGCATGTAGCTCTAAATACCTGAAACTGGTGCATCTACATTTGAGGCACCAACCGCCTTTTCTTGTCTCTACTCCTTCCCATTGCTCTTTTAACAGTGACTCTAAGGTCCAAGTGGCTTGGATTTTAAATAATGTGGCAAAACTGTGGCAAATTCACCCTTGTGGCAGCTCTTTTTCCCAAATTTGGCTACATTTTAAGACTGACCAAATCCATTTTCGATATTGCCAGTAGATTTGCTTAGTAGTTTAGAAAAAAAATGTAGCAAAATTATCAACAAACTCCAGGTTTGCATACCCAAGCAATGTGTAATCCATCCCCTTTAAAGTCAGTAAAGACAAAAGGTATCATTTCTGTAGTCACTGCTCCCAAGAAGGAAGGAGGAGCTGAGAGTAAACAGCTGCTGCTACCATTGACCTAATTTTTGGCACAGCAGAAGCACACATCAGGAAGCCTCGTCAACAGGGTGTAAAAGAAACACAAGTTTTCAACTTGAGTGTTCCTGTCTTCCCAAATATTCACAGAAGCTGCTGGTAAACTCTATGCCTCCTTCTGTTTCAATGATGGTCCACAGAGAATGAAGAAACCTTCTCCAAGAGCTCAAGTGTTGTGCACCTTTGTACAGCACAGGGCCATTTAGGATTTACTTGCCACAAACATCCAGAGCAACAAAGTCTTCCAGTGTATGAGGCAGGAGGGAAACTGAAAATAGGAAGGAGATGGGAAAAGACAAACCATAAGGTCCCTTCCAGTTCTGTGTTCTCCAAAAGAAAAAACTGACAGCATTTAGACAGAATTGCCACTTTAATTTCTGTAGCTTTTGTTGGCATAGGCCCAGTGAAGGAAGGCAGAACCTTAAATTTGCCCTCCTTTCAGTAAAAGTAAGGTTTTCTGGAAGTATATATATACATATATACATATATATGTATATGTATATGTATATGTATATGTATATGTATATATATATATGTATATATATATAGCTAAGATGGAACATGGGGACAGACATAGGGTTCCAGTTTTATCTCCTACAAGACTGTAATGCATTTTGGATTGGGTTGACGTTGCTCACCAAGGAACTCGTCACCACCAAACAACACAGCTAATTGAATTAAATTGGAATTAAAATGTGAAGCATGCTGTCTTCTTTCAATTTCCACCACTACTTAATAATCCCAAGAATTAAGGACATTTTTTCAGGTTGTATTAAGTCAACCAGAGTGTCACCTGTTTTTAGGTCACTTTAGAATTGGTCTTATATAATGTTGCTGTAAAACACACCCTGCTAGGACACTTCAGAACTAAAAGCACAAGGCTCTGTGTCCATAACTCAAGGAAAATTTGACTACAGGCCAGTAACAAAGGCCATTTTTACTCATACCTATGCTGACTGGCTGCCAAATCCGATTACCTGGCAGTGGCTTGCATTTTCAGGTTATGCACACACTATTAAAATGTATTAATTACTCCTTAAAAGCAAGACACAACATTTCTTATTCCTAATTTATTTTCATTACTGTCTGAAATGAAATTTTTTATAACATAACTGTATATTTTGGTTGTAGGAAAGTACACCCAGAGATATCATTCCTGGAGAAAACATTACTTCTGCAAGTAGTCTTATTTATAGGATTTCTCAATGGTCAACATTTCAGAGCATGGATTTTGGTATTGAATGGCCTGTGTAAGCACCTAACACTGACTGTTAACCTTCACCACCAGTTCAGCTACATTTTTCTTGTAGCTGGGACATCCTCAGCATAGATGGACTGTGTAGTTCATGTCAGACACAGACCCCTGAGGTAACTGTGGTGAAGCCAATGAGTGCACATGATGCATCATAGCACAGAGCAGGTCGATGTAGCCACTTTCTTAGGGTGAAAAAACCTGTGGATCCAAACTGCCTTCACTGGACAGGTAAACTCTGCCATCCTCCGTATTCTCCCTCTGGCGTTCAAAATCAGTTCAGGATCTGCTATTAGGTGCTATCATAGGGATGGGTACATTACCCATAATATAACAGTGGTAGCAACAAATCCACATCTCTTTAAAAAAAAAAACTTCTAATCTGTTCAAAAAACAAAGCAAACCATTTGGCCCACACAAGCAGATGATTAAACAGCAGCATTTGTTATTCAATATTACAAAAACCTTCACATCTTCCAATCTATTTTCCCCAGAATCTCCAGCTGAAATTGCTTCTTATGCCCCTATTTCACGAGTCACTAACTAGTGGCCAGGGGTAGACATGATAAAGTACAGATTTCAGTGTCTTCTGCAATGACTAATGTCTTCATACCCTGTCCTCCACTGCCACATGTAATATTCAAGGTGAAAAAATTTTTCTTGTGGAAAACAGAATGTCTTCCATTTGGCAAGCCAAGTGGTGTTACTTTTTTCAAGTATAAAAAGACTTTAAACAAAATGTTCCCCTGCATGTGTGTCTGTTCCACAATGAACACATCTCCATGCCTTCTACAAAGAACATCCAATTTGTTATGTCTTATACTGCCCTGACTGCTCTTTGGGAGAAGCCAGAGACACAACTGTGTGATAGCCTGGGTACTGCTGGAGATGGACCACTGCTGAAGTGAGATTGATCAGAAGGGAAAGATTAAGGTAAAAATAAAACCAACCATGATGTTTTGTAGGAAATAAGATTTCCTAATGCTGATTGGACTGTGATGTGACTTCAGCTTAATTAACAGCTATCTTTCCTCGAGAAGAGCATTTACAGTCTCAGTGTTGTGTAGCTAGTCACTGGTTAATATTGAAGGGAGGGGGTTAATTTTTTTATGTGAGTGATTCAGACTTGCCCCTGTACTTAGAGAACAACTGACTATGCAGTTAGGTTAGACTCTCTTCAGTTTGTCATCCTTTGTTACTGTTTTTGTTGTTCCGGGGAAAGCATCACAGACGTGGGCGAGCTTTGCTGTGCAGTGGGATGAGAACTCTCTTCAAAGAGAGGAACTTGGTAGGAGATAAATTTGAGGTGGTGTGGGGAAATTAGTCACTCTGTTGTCTGGAACACTTCTGTTAACTGAGATTTTACAGATCTTGCTGTAGAGAGCATGGAAAGTTTCTTGGTCTCTCTCAAGAGGTGATATAGCAGGAGAACAATGATGTTTGAGATCGTTTTCATGCAAACACCAAGAACTAGCCCTTTCCTCTTACTTGTCTGCACATTGCCCAACTTTTCTCCATTCTATTAATTCCTCTAGAAGTCCAAAATTACTGCCTCTACTAAAAAGTCTTACCTGTAATGATCTACTCTTATCTCTATGTTTCCAATTCTGCTTCTGTATTTCTCTTTCCAGTCCCTCCAGATTTTGACTTCCAGCAGGGATGCTTGCTGGGTAGGCTGTCAGACTACTCACAACCCACAGAGCTGGAACACTGGATAGGGCAAAGTACAAGGAGTATCTGAATCAAGTCTGAAACATTAAAGGAAGAAGAAAGGGATCCCTCAAGCCACCAAGTCTCCACCCGCACAACTCATGAAGGTCTGCAGTGATGGACAGGTAGGGGTGTTAAAGGTATTTTTTCTGGTCAGTTCAGAAAAACAAGGCTTTTAATTATCCAGTTCCACAGATACAGATTGAGAAGCAGAGCCCTGATCTCCATTTCTTCCATGTCAGAGGAGGTTCTTACCACTCATTTGGCATCTTACTCCCTCTTTTTCCTTGAACATGCAGTTGCATTATTCAGGTTAGTACAGTACTACATGTTTTGATGTGCTATGTGGGGCTCAGCTAGTTAAAAATCCTGAAGAACACAACTGTGTAGTATGAGTCTCTACCAAGAGAAGACCATAAAACATTGCACAGACACACCATTACTGCCAAATCCCTCAGTTACCCTCATGCTGGCTTGCTTTTGCCTAATGTTTGTGCCATTCTTAAGCAGACATTTATTGTGAAATACAGCACTACCACATCTGAGCACCATCTCTCTTCTGGTAAAAGGGGAGGTAACTGGAGGTTTTTTAAGTCAACCATTCTTGTCTGTTCTAATAATACCCTTCAGATCATTTCTATGACCTGAGAAAGCTCCGAAATATTGTCAAAAAGTCATCTCTGTCTCTTTCACTTCAGGTACTTTCACCTGAGGCTGCATCCTGATTTTATTTGATTCCAATAATTGTTCTCTCTACCTGTCACCAGTGTTTACATATGTAGTCCTTTTTCTGCTTCTACTGTTGACTGACAAGCTTACAAAGCTTACAAGAAAATAAATTAATATCTGTCACTGAAGTCCAGTCCCCCACATTTTCCCTTTTGGCTTTTTCTTTTACCTTTTATTTTTGGGTTTGGTTTGGTGTTTTGGTTGGTTGGTTGGTTCTGTGTTTGGTTGCTTTGGTTTTTTTTTTGTTGCTGTCTTTAATTTTTTTTCATTCAGTGCTTAGGTTACAAATGTGAAGAGCAAATGCTTTAAAGAGCAGCAATAGATTCATAACTTTCTGTGTTCCTATATGTTTTTATCCTCTTGCATTCTCTGTGAGGACTGCTTTTTTCCTCTTTGGTCAGCTTTGATCCCTATGACCTTAACATGACTTGGATAAAACCTGCTCATTTAAGTATCATCCAATTACAGAAGAAGTGGTTATAATGCAGAGCTTATGTTCAGCTTCTGAAAGTTCCTCAAGGGTCTTTTTCTTCTAGTCTCTTTTTTTAGATCATCACCCCATGTATTAGCCATACTGTTACTTTGCAAATTTTTGTTGTGGTTACTTGTGTTTGATTTTGGTCAAATCAAATCCATTTTTCATTCAGGAGTTAATAGCTTCAGTTGCTCACCTTAAACAACACTTCTAGTTTCTCAAGGTACTTGTTATGATTTCAGTATAAATCAGCTGTTTATTACAGTCAAGTGAGATGATTCAATTTCCTTGCTGATATACTGAATTCTTGTTATAGCAGGAAACAAATATTTTCTTGGTAAGCTAAATTTATTTTTTACAGTGATGAATGACTCACTGAGCAATTGTTCTTGAATATGTCTGCAGCCATTTTTGAATATTATTTTTCTAAGAGAGGAAGACATTGTTAAGTTGTTTTGGTTTATGGTACAGGCAAAATTATCTATGAGTATTATTAACATTTTTATCCTCTAGAAGAGAACTATGACATCCATACTAATATCACAGAATCTCATTTTATTTCCCATGATGGCTAGCAGGACATTGTGATCTCTTACTAGGCAAAGAAAGCATATTTGTTCCAAAGTGGATTTACCAGTTCACAAAAGAAAGAGTAATACCCATTAACTCAGTCTTAATTACCTTGTACAAACAACAGGTCCTTTCCCTTTAAGGGGATATAAGCAAATCCTTTTTGCTAGCAATGGTGGAGTGAATGACAAGAACTGTCTTGGACTGAAACTTCTCTACAGTGTCTTCAGTATCAATATTTTTCCTCAGAGGCTAAACATTTGGAGAAGTGTTTAGATTTACATTTTTATGGAGCAGATTTACTTTCTGACATTTTCTGTGCCAAGACTTGGCTCTCAGAGGAGTCATCCATGCCCCTAAAATGTAAAGCTAATAGCACAGATGCTGACAGATCCTGATTTGCCCCACTACTCTCCTTATACTCTTTCTCATGCATGTGCCAACATGTGCTAAGCCTGAACAGAGGGGGGAAAAAGATTCTACAGCCTAAAAAATTATACTTGAGAGGTTCTCTTCATGCAAACACATGCATCACTATATGAGCTACACCATGAGTGTTTGCACACCTATTTGTAGGATTGGAGCTGTGGAATGTAGCTGTGATGTTTCAGGAGCACATGTTAATTTGAAATTACTCAGTTTTAGATTGTTCCTCTCCAGATCTCTTGCATAGGGCTGAGTGGTGCCCAGTCAGATGCGACTTCAAGTGGCTGGGCTGAAATAAACAGAGGTGAAACTTCAAAACTCTCCAGTTGACACTGTGTATCTAACACAAATGTGACTTAGGTGGAACTTGTCATGTCTCCAAATTTGAAGAATGATGAGCACTTTCTGTTTTAATAGACAGTTTTCAAAACACCAAAATGATTCACTGAAGGAAGTTGCAAAAGGATAGCAGCCATGACATCAGGACGGAGAGAGATAAAGGGGAATTTGGACTGCTTGAACCCAGGACAGAAGAACAAGAGTGAAGTCTGAGACTGAATGAGGAGGAAGTTAAAAAGGGGACATAGAAGTAAGGAGATGGAGTTATATGCATCATGGAGAGAGAAAGAGCAGAAAAGGGCAGCAGGATTTAGACTGGAAATCAGAGTACAAGAAGGCCTTTGTCAACAGGCTTGTCCTCTGCTCCAAAGCCTAAAAGGGCATCTTTCCCTGTTGTCACAGAAACACAGTTCTTAAGCAAAAGTTTCATCCCTATAAAAGCAATTTTCAGAGAAAACTACATACTTCATATACTGACAGCCTAGTACCATTTATTCTATTCGTTCCAGAGGCTCCAGTTCCACATCCATCTGCATCAAGTTCCATGGGATAATGGCATCTGAAGGGACACTAAGCAGCTTTGCAATGGGCATTATAGATGCTATCTCTCATCATGACCCAGTAGACTTTCACATCATTGACTTGTGCAGCAAACACTTCTGTGTAGATGTTACTTGCCTCTGCAATTACAGTACATGTGGAAGTGTCTTTATAATTTTACCAGTTTATTCAAACTTTCTCCTCTGTATCCTGCTCAAGCCTGTCTCCTCTGTCACAGTTTCCAAATCTGAGAATGGGCAAATTCCTATTGTTGAGCTAAAGGAATTACACAAGCACACTGCAAGAGAAAGCCAACATGCAACTGTTGTAGCAATATCTGACATCTCAAAAATAGCCAACAACTCCCTTCTAAAAACAGTATGCAAGTCTTTGCCTTATTCAGAGTTTTATCTTGTGTGATTGTATGTCAAAATTGGCAAGGACAGTCTTTGTGTGGGAGTATTGTGGGGGTTTTGAATTAAATCATATGAATTCCTTTTTTTTTCACATTATTTTTATTTTCCAGAAGAGTAAGTGGAGAGACAGTCAGGCTGGATGGAAAAGGTGTTACTGACTCATAAGGATGAGAAACAGCCAGTCTTAAGACGGCATTTTGGATTTATGCTTGCTGATTCATAACTTCCTACATACATGTGGGGAAAAAAGTGTGGATTTTGCCCTGAGCTATATTCTGCAGGAAACCCGCCTTCCCTTCACTAAGTGAGAAAGTCATTTCCAAACTGTAGGACTTAACTTCAACTCCCAGAAGATGTTCCCTTGAAAAATGTTTAGAATAAAGAACTGAAAACATTATCTCCAACCACCAAGTCCTATTTTCTCTGCCTTCACAGAGAAGTTCAAAACTAGTTAAAGCTCAAATTTCCCAGTTAAATTATCAGGTAAACCAAATGTATCAATCAATCAAACACCAGAAGAGAGTTGCACAAGGAAGGCATTAAGGGGTTTGTGGAGAAATGCTTTTCCTTTTCCATGCAAATGATACTAGGCCAATGTGTCCCAAGCAATTAAATAATATAAGAACATAAACAAAATCAAGAACAATAAGAAGATAGCAATTAAATAAGTTGTTGCAAATACTGTTTCATTTCAAAGGGACTTAAAACTACTTATATCCAAACAGTTTATTGATTACCTGAGTTTTGTAAAAGGACCCAATTCACAGAGAGTCCAGGTTAAAATTTTGATTGTAACAACAACTTTTTATGTCATTGTTCTACCAAGGAGCCCAAAGGAATCTGCCTGTCTCCATAGAATTGGGTGACTGAATTAATTGGCATAGTGAGCAGGGTCCTTAGCTTAGAATATTGACTGATTCCCCTGCTAAATGGTATCTATTGCAAAAGGGTTTTATGGAAAATGGTTGGCAAGATCCTAAGTGAGATAAGGAGTGACTAAGGGCAATAAGCCACAATCTGAAAGCCTTAGTGAATGAATTCAGTAATTGGAATGATATGTGTAAAATAAAAACAGAAGAGAGGAAGGGATATGCTGCCTGTTAGTTGCAATGTGGAAAATTGAAAACTAAGGGGCTGAAAGGTTAAAAGAAGAAAGTAAAAAATGAAAAAGTAAATTTTCAACAAAGGATTGAGAACTAAAGGTAAATGAAAGGCTGGCAGCAAGTCTGGGAAAAGGGCATATTTAAAAAAGAAAACTCCACCAAATAAAATTAATGCCACAGGATATAAAGAAAGCAAGAAAACACCAAGAATCTGAATTACTGAAGGTAGCAATCTAGACCTCATAAAAATCTGCACAGATATGTATGATACCAACTGAGATGGAGATATTTGGCTAGATGGGTCTAATGAGGAAGCCAGTAAAGTCAGTGACTCTGTACCAAACCTAATTAAACAAGAAATCATTACTGATGGCACATTGGCACATTTGGAAATGAACCAGAGATAGAATACCACTAAAGTTCATTATTTTAATACAGATGCTCTGTGAAAAATACAAATAACCTGGGGAATCAATCAATGGTTGTACCAACTGTGATGCGATAGGTCAGAAAGAGCATTATTTGTGACAGAGGCAGAAGATTTAGACCTAGGTCTTGCAAATTTCCTCAGCCTCCAAAAAGATGCTATTCAAACGTTATCAACTCTGCTCATTTGATGGGCAAGAAAGGTCCAAGTGCAAGACTGGGGTGAGGAATCCATGTTACCAAGGCAGGGCCCAGACAAATTGCAGGGAGAATGTTACAAGTCTCTGTCCTAACACTGCAACGAGCCAAAGCTGAATGTAATGAACCTAGTCCTTGGGACATTTCTGCTACCTCCCCCAAACTGGGATTTGTTGGAAAAGGGAATATGAGAGTAGGAAAATTAGTTTTCGTACATCTATCTCATTCAATACCTGTGGAAATCCCCTTTCTGCAAGTGCTCCCACAAACTATTTTGCAAATGCAAGAACTAAGCCCTGACACTTAAGATTCTGAGTGGTGCCAGGTCTTAATCATTTTGGCCTGACCCAGAAGTTGGGTTCCATGAGACCAATGAACTAATACAATCAAACAAAACAAGACTGTTAGAGTTACCAACCTAAGTGAGAAAAAGCACTTGTCTAGATCAGAGATGCCCTAGCAACTTACTTCATGTTTATAAATGGCAGGACAAGACAAAAAGGCTTCAAGATGCCTCAAGAATCCTTCAGATTGGATATTAAGAAAAAATTCTTCACTGAAAGCATTGTTAATCACTGGAACAGGCTGCTTAAAGAAGTATCTCTAGAGGTCTCTAAAAAATGGGTAGACATGGTGCTTATGGATATGGTTTCGTGGTGGACATGTCAACTTCTGTGTTAGGTTAATGGTTGGACCTCATGACCTAAATGGTTGGACTTCATGATTTTCCAGCCTATATGATTGTATGAATACAAGTACAGAAGAGTTTTTTGTCAAATTCTGGTTTTAATTTCATCTGTGTAAATCTGTTGTTCACAATCTCTGCCTGCAAGCTAACTGAATCAGGTCATGATTGGCCTGTGGGAATTTATTATTTATTGCTGTGGAGCATACTACAAGTTCTGCTGGTGCCTTTAAAGTCCCATGGGGACTGCATTTTTTTTCATGGAGTCTGATAGAGGCTTGGCTCCTATCACCATTGATCTTTTCCCATAGGTGGTTACTCTTGGAGCAGCTAGAACAGAAACTGTGTTAACTGCATTGGATGAGCTTTTCAATGAAGACAGTGAAAAGGATCTGTGATATCACTTCTGTTCCACAGTTTCTCAGAACAGCATTTTCCTCTACAAAGGAGGAAGGTCAGAGGCAAAATGCAAGTTATACATCAGGTTTGCAAGTTGCCACAATATCTGGGATTCTTTGAAGACAAGGTTTTCTTTCAGGCACCTTTTAGCTAAGGAATTATCTTGTTTACTTTCAACACTTCAGATGTCACCAAAGTAATTTTGATGTTGAGTGGCTAACTTGAAAGATGTACAGTGTGCCAACAAAACATTTGAAGTGAACACAGTCTGCTTCAAAAACAGACATGGATCAATAGCACCAGATTTCATTAAGAAGACAATTTCTTTATTATTTTACTAAAAGCGTGGTAGTTTCATTAATAATAAAAGAAAGACTCCCTTAGAGTTTAAAGCTTAATGTATTAGTGTTTGTATTACTCCTAAGGAATTGATATTTAGGTCTTTTCTTGGCTTTATCATAGTTGCTAGGTAACAGAGATGCCTGTGACATGATAATCTTTAGGGATGAAGATGGAAGAAAATTTTATCCAACAAAGTATGTACGAATGATTTCCTTTTTCTCAGCCCCACTCTAGGAAAAAGAGGAGCTGGAAGAACACACTTTTAACAGTTCTTGGAAGAATGCTGTCAAGGTTACGAAGAATTCTTCCTGGTCCTCTCTACTAAGTTTTAACATCAATGAAAGTCATTGGAAGAATCAAATTATTTTCTCATATTCCTTGAAAGTGACTGAAAGCAGCACAAAGGCAAATAACCACCCCATTTCTCTATCTGTAGTAAGCGCTGAGCTCAAGGTCCCCTGTTGTTCTTTCAGCTGTCTTTCCAACCTCAAGGGCCTTGTCCCACTTGCCTGCAGCAGTTTCTGAAGTTCCTCCTCTCCTTTGACCATAGAGAAGAAGAGAGCACCAAGGTCAGAGGTCAGGTGGCATGGCTGCATTTTTGCTCCCTGGTATCCAGCTAACAGTTTAGCTTTCAGATTTACAGGTGAGGCAGGCAGTGGGGGGTGTTCTTTTTCCACTGTGCTCTAGTGACCTGTCAGTCACCCATCTAAGCTGATGAAACAGTGCTAGAAGCAGGTTCTAATATCGTCAAGCACAAGCCATTAGCCTTAACTAGGCAAAAGGAACAGCCTTCAGGGACCCATTGTTATCTCTAAAGGAGACAGAGGAAATGAAAATGTAACATGTCTCTGTGGGACCTGTAGAGATCTGAGTTCATTTCTTTTAGTGCCTTAGGAAAGGAAAACAAAGATAGATTTCAGCTTTTAGTGCTTTACTACTAAGACTAATGGCTTCTAGGGCTCATAACAACTATATTATTCTTGTAACAATAAGAATCATTATCTAATAGTTTTTGCCTTGTTCTCCCCTTGTGCTTGAAGCTTTGGTGTATCTGTCACATTGCTTGGTTAGAACAAGGATAATTTATGGTTTACTTGACAAATTTCAAATTTCAGCAAATTTCATTTGCTTCAAAGAGCAAATGCCTTTCTCAGGTAAAGGGGTAAACACAGAATTTGGAGGGTTATCTCTACTTGTGTTGATTTTGAATTATGTTTTTTCTACCTCTTGTTCACATGGTTTTCTTGAAAATACTGAAATGTGCATTCCATCATGTCCTTGTAACAGGTTACAAAAGTCATGTGTATTGCTTTTGTTCCACAGAAATAACAGTGCAACTCCAAGAATTACACTACAGTAACAAAGATTATTCTAATTCAGGTAAAAATAATTGTATCATTATTATTTTATAACATTCTGCATGTGAGGAATCATGCCTATTTACAAGAGAAACAAAAGAAATGAGGCAATGGGGACTGAAGCCAAATCTTTTTGTATTTATACCATTTTTGCAAAGAACCTTGGCTAAATATATAGAGGGTCCAATTCATAAAGTGCCAAGGCACATTAAGTCAGCTATTGCAATGCCTATGCTGGGTTTTGCATACCTGGTTCCCAGAGGAAAATCCCAAACCCAGGATTAGTTATTTACCTCTCCTAAGCAATTGACATTCTCTGATTAGGCAGTGACATAAATCCAACCAATTAGAAACTGCACAGAAAACTATCTCAACTCCTTCTGTTTTCAGAAGCTGAGATCCTACTTCAGAGCTAACAGCAAACAGTTAGAATCTGGAGCCCTCATTTTTTCTCCTACAGATCTCTTTTCAAAAACTGTCCTGGTTCTGGCCAGGACAGAGTTAATTTTTGCAGTAGCCAGGAGGAGGAATGGAGTGGACCTGGATGTTATTCTATACCACCTCACATCTTTTCTGGGAATGGGGAAAGGGCTCTTTTCCAGGTCTGGTATTGCCTACCATTAGGGAGGTTCCATGTGAGCACCTCTTTGTCATACCCTCTGTCATCAGTAGTGTGGCTCTTACTGTTCATTTTCTTATCTTATTGCTGTTTCCAGTAAGTCGGTCTTATCTCAACCCATGATCTTTACATTTTCTGCCTCTAATTCTCCTCTCCATCCAGGGCAGGGGCGGGAGAGAGTGGTTTGAAGAGTCTCAGTGAGACCACCAAATTGGGGAATACCATTCCTAAACCAAACCAAGAGCTGGGGAAAAAATTACTCTTTTTGTCTATCTCTCTGCAGGAATGTGCAAAGCAGATCACTCATGCCGCAGGCTCTAACCTAGGAAGTAGGGAGTTGGGATACCAGTCTCTTCTACTCTGGCACAGCTGAAACCTCACTACTCTTCTCACCTCCTTCTTC
This sequence comes from Anomalospiza imberbis, assembly GCF_031753505.1. Taxonomy (NCBI): domain Eukaryota; kingdom Metazoa; phylum Chordata; class Aves; order Passeriformes; family Viduidae; genus Anomalospiza; species Anomalospiza imberbis. The sequence goes on from NC_089685.1 coordinate 41,948,301, forward strand.
TCCTCTAGACCCCCAAAATTTTGCTGAAAACACAAAAAAAGCTGTGCACATGTGGTTTACAGGAAGTCCAGTCAAGGCACTGCTGGGGAGATATCTCCAAGGCTGGATGGTCCAGGAGCCTAGGAAATTAGGTGGATGTAGGGCTGTCTCTGCCAAGGTTGCTGGAGGCAGACCTGTGGGTTCCAAAATACCTTCAGAGTTCAAAATCCATGAGCTTCGCCTTGTAATTTTAAATGCTAATCCAAGTCACTTGACCTCCTGACAGCAGGATGGCAATTTGTGGTTTAATAAACTTTTGTCTACATTCTAACCAGTCACAGGGTAACCACTGAATCTGGATCTTTGCTTTGCATCTAATAAGTACTACTGGGGTCTTGGGAGGATTTGAATAAATTTAAATAGGTTCTCAAAAAAATTGAAGTCAAAAAACTAGGAATATATCTTTATTGTTTCCAAATAAGGCTAAAAATACACAAAATTGTTCCAGTTTATAAAATATTATTGCAGGGTTTTAATTTCTTCCTAGATTAACATAAAAGGAGACTCAGTTTTAAACTTCCTATGTGCATCATATTTTACCATTAGAAAAGATGGAGCAGATTTATAGTATATTTTTATGCATGTATGGCCCAAACAGATAGATTAATAAACATACAGAGTGAATCACACGTGCACAAGCCACTACTTTTTTCCAGTCATATATATTCCCTTTGGGACTACTGTTTACTGACCTCAAACAAAATTTTGTTTTGCATTTGAAAATGCAAATTTTCTATATGTAATCAGAATGGCAAGGAGTGAAATCCTGAATGATTTAACGAACGGCATAGAGCCATTCAATCTTATTCTCCAGTGCACACCACAAATGTTATCAAATGAAGGTGACTGAAATCATAACTTGAGTTCATTAGGCTTGGCTTGTGGAGAATGATTGTTCAAAGTGGAAAGTCAAAAGAATTTGGCTTTTGGCAGAATCAAGAACATGGAAAGGATTTTGCTTGTTATGTCCATTATGATATTGAGAAACCTACACTATCTCCAGGACTGCATTTGGTGATTCAACAAGAGCTGAAATGAACAATAAGGATGTCATTTGCATTATCTAGATCTGCAAGAAATTTCACATTTAAGTGTCTGAGTGTTTTTTAAGTATGGAGTAGAAGGTTTTTTACAGTAATGTACTTGACACCAGTTTTAACCAGCAAGTTCAGAACCTGGAACAGTCAAAAGTTTCTGCTTTTGGAGTGGTGGCTTTTGGAGTTTGACTTTCTCAATTTATAAAACTTGCATATTAAGTCTGTTTAATACATTGTTCTAGTTACCATGACTACATCTAATAAATGTTTGTATACCTCAGCAGTGTCTGCATCCAGTTAAAACCCCTTTGCTGACATTTGCTTCCTGCTGCATTTGGCACAATAAACTGAAGTCAGGAGCAAGAATGATTTTAAAGGAAACACATATTCCATGTTCACACTTTTCAACCTTTTTTTTTCAAAATTCCAGGTGGTTAGAGTAGCACATACATAGTTAGAGCATCCACAATTATTTCAGTCATTTATGGAGCAGCTGGTAGGAGAGCTGATGCCTGATTTGTGCCCACAAATACATGCTCAGGTGAGATTCAGTATCCGGCTTGGTAGTGTTAATTGTGTTAAAGTACAGATTCCTATCAACCTGGAGCACAAAAGGTTTTATAAATTCTACTTCACAGCTAATTATTTTTCCTGGAAATATCACAGGTAATGGATACAAATTGAGACTGACTCTAAGGAAAATCTTTACAAGAAGGGCAGTGAAGTACTAGAGAAAGGCTGCCCATAGGAATGTGGGCTTTTCATCCCTGGTGGTTTTCATGAGTTAGCTAAATAGTCATGGCTTACCTGATCTGATGATGGCAACACACAACCACAATGGGAAGGAATACACATGGACCATCAAATCCTCTTCTAAGCAACATTTTAATGACTTCTTTTTGGTTTTTAAACTTAAGACACTATTGTATGCATTGAATGCTGTAAGTTTAATATTCCAGTACATTCACATATGCCTGTACCCATGCACATACATATGTGTACACATATTAAAATTGCGAGTAGAAATACAACCTGTACTTTTAAGAACACTAACTATGCATGCATTTTTATGAAAACCTCTGCAGACAAGTAGGTCCCAAAACAGGACTTCTAAATATCCGCCTGACGTATGTGTGTGTATTAATTTTGCTCAAATTGTGCTTGTGGCCTCCTCTGGGGTTTGCAAGATGACTCAGGGAAGGGAGGATTGCAAAACATAGACTGCAGCTGTCAGCAGCAGCTCAGGTCCTTCAGGGTGGAGGCATGAGCATAACCAGCTGCTGCACACATTTTAGCTGGGTCTTCCTCTCCTGCCCAGAAGGACCTAAACATCTGCTAGCTCAGGCAATAGCACAAAATTAAGATAAGATAAAAGTGTGTCACATTTTCTAGGGTTTTGAGAGGTACTGATGCTATCTGTCTCTTGAAATGCAAGACCTTTAAGTTTTAATGTTAGATGCACTGGATATATTTTTTAGCACTGGATTCCAACCCTCCCTCCATGAGGGTAGGACAGTTTTGACAAGACTAGACTGTGAGTAAAGAATGCCCAAAAAGGAGCAGCTCATTTGAGCAACACCAATAAATCTTTGGATATCTGGAATGCCATGAGAAGGGGACTAAGCCTCTGTGGAACAAGACAAATCTTCCATTAAGTGAATTTTGCTGAGCTGGGTTGATGCCAATTTGTAGGGCACATTTTGATAGGAAGAAATCAACATTTTAAATGAAGTTTAGGTTTTGCTCTAAGTTTTCAGGTACTGCAATGCCACTTGCAGATAAATTAACCTTTGGGCCACTACTTCTTGTTCTTTAGTCAAAACCAAATACTTCTGAAAGTTTGATAAAATCTACTTTAGGAAGCACAAAGAACAGGCAGAGTTCTGCTTTTGGAATTTCTACTTTCAGAAATATTTACTAGTCTCAAAAGATACTTTTTATAAAATTTACAGTAAAAGAAACAATAACATTTAGCACACTCCCTAGCCACCATATTTGTGGCCACTGTGTCTGTTTAAGGATAAGTTTTGGAATTCACTTATGCAGAACTCTTCTGCATAAGGGAATTCCGCATAAAAATGGCAATTCAAAAGTGGCAATTCAGCATAAAAATTTTTCAAACAATGTCTATCATTTATTCTTGTAAATGAACTGTAGCACTGGACAGAAATATATTGTAAATATATTTGTAAAATTCAAATTTTACTTTGAGTCATTGTTCTGAATACTATTTGTTCCCATCTCTAATTCCTTCCTTACAAATCCTTCTGTTTCCTGTGCTCTACTCTCAGCCAAGACACCCCTTGCAAAAGTGAAGCTTGGCCTCTCTGGTGCACACCAAATCATACACCTTTTCATTCACCTCTCCCTGATCCCTGTTATGTCTGGCTCACTGCCCAGAGCCTGCTCTTTCCCAGAGCTCAGTTTTCCAATACATCTCACCTACCTCAGCTGGTTTTTGGCAGAAGGGGGACAGTGGGAACAGACAGCTGGCAAATAGCAGCTCCCAGCAGATGCATGGTGCAGGGAAGGAAGGAAATTCTGTAGCAAATGGTGCAGATGGAGCCTGACCTTATTGTGTTCACATGGCCCTGCCATTCAATGAAAAAATCCTTTCCTTAGTCATAAGTAGCCCTTTCTGTGGCTGCTGCAGACCCAAGGCTAGTCAACATCTCATTGCACAACTGAACACTAAAATTTGCTTTCTTAAATGTAAGGTTTGCCACAGGTTTAGTCTGTCATGAGAAAAAATAACTTCTGCATGTGTGAATAAGTCACCCTTAGAAACAGTAAAATAATGTGAAATTGCTAAGATTTACTTTAACAAGTTAGGTAGGAAAGCATTTCAGATGAAAATGCCTGAACATCTCTTTTTTTGTTGTTGTTTTTTTTAATTAACATGAATTGTTAATTTTTAAATTAGCACTAATTTTTTAATTGCACTAATTTTTTTATTAACCTTATTACCACAGATGCTGACAAGCAAGGCACACGAGTATATGCAACAAACTGTGCTAGCAAGCAAAAAAACATCCAAAATCTATCTTTAAAAAACATGTTGCATCTTCATAAAATTCCCTCTAGGACAATTTATTAAATTATATTTTCTATCCAGTCTCAGCCTAGAACTTCCTGTTTACTTGGAATTGTAGTTTGTGATTTATTTCCAGACTTGGGTTTGTTTTCTTTTCTATTTCTTTTTTTCCAAATTATTTCAATGACTTGTAAAAGCTGATAGAGAAGTTCATTCCAAGACTGAAGTTAATGAAAGCAGCAGATCTTGATTCCTTACAAAATTAGAAAGCTGTGTCCATGGAAACAAAAAGAAAAGTAAAATCTGAGATTCTGTTTTTCTTCTCTGCTGTATGATATGATGAGAAATAATCAGTTTAGTGATATCTGAGGACAAATATTTTGTTGTAGCAATTCCAAGACATGAGGTGCCAGGGAACTAGCATCAGACAAGCTCCAAATGATGACACACACTGAAAAGTAACACCTGCCATTTCCCCAAATTATGTGTCTTGGAGTGCAGCCTTCCAGCAAATAACCCTAAGCCATCTCTCTGTAGGTTTGTAGCTATTGCTTCAGCACAACCCAAAATTGATTTTGGTACTGGCTTATGGAAATATGTCATGATAGCTCTTTATGCCGCAAGTTAATGCATTACTACAACTTGCTAATGTTGCTGTTGTCCCAAGCTTGGTTTGGGACTTTATCTCCCTCACACAGCTACTTACATGTTATTTATTATTGAGATCTAGAAGATGCCAGCACATTTTGTGATGATATGTCAGCAAGCCTGACCTGGAGTGGTTTTTTTCACCAACTGTGTTTTTATATTCACAGATTCTTTCATTTTCTATTGAGAACTATGGGCACATACTAGTTCCCTCCCTCCAGAGAACATTATATTTATAGTACATATTTTTAAGAAATTTATTTAAAGAAACATCATCTTGACAAGATAACTCCTCTTGCTCACTTCCCTCCAACATGATTCTCAAAAGCCTTGTAATGTCTTTCTTACTCTTGATTTGGAAACATCGGCCTCCCATCCTTTTACTTTTCTTTAGAGAACACAAACCTTCTTTCCCTACTCTTTTTTAATAGGTTGGTTTTTCTGTATTACTTTTGGAGCAGTTTACTGAATCTTCTCTGTTGCCACAGATAGAAGTCACCCTCTTCATCTTTAAAACCATGAAAGTTTATATCTATTTGGTAAAGTTGGAGGAATGATTTAACAGATGAAGTCACAGCTATAAAAGATGAGTCACACAGAGCCCCCACTTCCCCCACATATATCCATGCATACTGGTCATGAACAGAGCAGTTACTAAAAATTAAGCCTCATCACCTACTCCAGGTACAGCTTTGCTCTCCAAACTTTCAATTCTTCTGAGCTGGGATGGCAGAAACAAACAGCCCAAACATGATTACGATCAGTAACTCAGACACCACAAGACAACTACACAGTTGCTGGTTTTCTCTCTATTTTTTCAGCTAGTCCACCTAGTCCCACCATTCCTTCCCTCCTTCCTTCTATCAAATGTCTTGGTACCTCCTATAAAAGCAACTCTGCCTGTTTCAAATACAGAGCCCATTTATCCAGCTCTACTCTATGAATGCCATGCCAGCATTCATAGCAATTTTCTGAAGCCTGACTGACTCTACCTCACAATAACCTGAACAACTTCACAATGAAGTAGAAGTCCAGCAAATAGTCAGCACAAGAACAGCAATGAGGTCTTCTCTGGTTTAAAAATCATTTTTTTAGCTTGAGCTAACTTAGTTGGAAAAATGCCTATACTTCATCCTAGTCTGAAAAAATCCCTAAAGATGAATCTAGAACTGTCAAGACAACAGAAATGTCTTCTAAGAACACATAGAAAATCTCTGTCCATGCCATGTCAGTGATTAATTTCCTTTGCATAGACTTCAACATATGTCTTCCCCCACCAAAAGAGAGACAAATACTTGTCTTGTAGCAAGAACATATTCTGCTAAAAATGGCCCATAATCATACCTTTTCCACTCTTAAAGAGTTCACCTTTTGGGGTATCTTCTTCATGAAGTCCTTTAATAGAAATTACCTAAACACTTCTTCACATTATTTGAACATATTTCATTTCTATCCTTAGAGGGTCATTTCCTTAGTTGCAGTGTCATAGATGTTTGGAGGGGGCTAACAGCACACCTCCCAAACTGGAAGAAGCACTGTATGTTAGCAAGGCTCCCCTTGTGCTAATTAACCCTGATTCAGGAGCACAACAGTGTGCTAATAGCTGTGCTGCTGGTGGGGTCCCCAGGTAAGTCATACAGAACTAGGTTATGTACCTGTGCTCTCTAGACAAATCTGTACCATAATTTTTCACTCACATTCCAAATAAAACTTTTTAGAAGTCTAGGATTATTAAGTCCTTGGCTATCCTTTAAAATTCTTTCGGACAATTCCTCCAATTAGTCATGTGTCTTCATATTCAATAGCTACAATTTATTTATAATTTATCCTGTGCTTTAACTTTGATCTATAGGATCAGTTTACCTTTTCCTGGATAGTGTGGATACTCCAGTCAATACTTTCCTCATTATTCCATAAAATCAACTCACATGGTAAAAGAAAGATTAACTTCTGGAGAGTGTTGAAACATCCCTCTTTTGAAAGAGTGGTTAAAGTATTTAAACTTGTTTCTTTGCCTGGGGACAAGAAGAAGTCTTTCTGGTACAAGAGCTTTATCTCTCCTAGTTTGGTTTTTTTTTCAGCTTGCTTCTGGTAACATCACAATTATTTTCTTTTCTTTTCTTCTTCCTGTGGAGGAAAAAAAATCCTATATCTACCCCTTTATTTTTCCCTTATATGGTGAAAATTGCTGTAATGTTTTAGCAATGTCTTTACAAACAAAGATATTGCCACCTTTTGGAACCTTGATAGTCTCTTTCAGATGTTTCCTGTTTTCCTATAATAAAAATGACTTGATGTGTTTTTGATTCCTGTGCAGTCTTGTTTTCTGTTAGCACCACCTGGTTTACAGCTACGCCACCATGTCGCTCCTGAAATGACAGTCTGCTTGGGCTGACTGGTGGTCCTGAAGTACAAACAGACCACACACACAGAGTACCAAAGGCTAAATACACTACAAACTTAACTGTGTCTATTCAGGAAAGTCCACTCGGAGGACATCCACTACCTTAATCCATAGATCATGCTTTCATTGTACCATTGCTATTTTTCAATTTTCTATCTTTAAGATCATTCCAGAAAAGTTTCAGTGCCTTCCTTTATCCTTTAACATTTGGTTCCTGAGTTGTGATTACAACAATCTGAAAATCAGCTTTCAAATTTAGCATTGTTCATAATTTTCAGCAAAGGTACCAAGAACATAGAATGCGGAGTAAAAACAAGGAAGACAAGTCTTCTTTTGCTTCTTTTTTGCCTTCTTTCTTTTTAAAAATCTTGTTAGCTTTTTAAAATTCATTGCAGATTATTAATCCTTTTCTCCCCCGGTTGCTTGAAATGGGTCTTCTCTAACTTCTTCTCTTGTCCTGGCCAATTTTGCTGCTTTTGGCCTTAAAAGGCTTTTAGAATTATCTTTCATCTATATTTCCCCATCCTTGAACAAAATGGTTAACAGTAATAAGTTAGAGATTTGCTTAGCCATGATTATCTGCTATAGTCTTGGTTCATTGGGATACTCTTGATCAAAGTCCGTATTTTAGCTTTCTGGATGACTTCACTAATATCCTATTATCTATCTAAATGTTTAGCAACAAGTCATCATGTTATCAGCTTGAATGACAGTTATTTCCTAGATTCATAAGTTTTTTATGGTAGGACTCTCTGTCTTTCAGTTTTCAGTCTGCCGTTTTTTCCACATTTTCTTTGCCACTTATAAAAACATTGTCTGGATAAAGCTGTTTCTTTGGCAGACAAAGAACAGAACATTACAGTATAAGAAGTGATGTGCTTTGGTTGTTCAAAAGTCAACCAAGCCCAATTTACCAATCATCATAATGCATAGCAAAAGTTGTTTAAGAATAGCAGAAGCATATGCAATTAATTCAGTGATCTTTCCCAAGGTATCCAGCCTGCTTCTGACAGTCAGCTTATGGATTTCCTGAGCCAGAGGTTCCATCTAGTAGACAAGTGTCTTCCTGCAAGGATTTGTCTGATTCTTTTTAGAATGCTTGCAAGCGTTTGGCTTTCAGAGTATCCTGTGGCAATGAGTTCCTCTATGCATGCATGTGTTGTCTAGAAACAACAAGTTGTGGGGAAAATTCCTTTTTGTGTCTGTTTTAAACCCAGTCACTTAACTGGGTATGCTCTCATTTGCAAATTGCTACACATACTGAATTCTAGTTCCAAGTTTATCTTCCTTTTGCCATATATGATATTTGAACTTTGTCCATAAGCCCCAGCTCCTTTTTAAACTCACACCCTCATCCATCTTCCTTTACCTGGGAGGAGGTAAAAAAACATTTCCAAAAAGCATCCAGGAACACTTCAAGTGAACCTACAGAGTATTTGATTTGGGGACCAATGCTCAGGTTCCAAACACTACCTCTCCGCTGTAAGACATGTAGTGATGCCCCGCATCACTCTCCAGCCACCTGTGTGGCTCACTTTTGCACTTCTAAAAAGCTCAAAAGAGTGGGGTTGCTTTTCAGTTTACCCTGTCAAAGGAGACTTGCAGCTTTAAGCTGTGAATCAGAACCTTTAGCAAAAATTTAACACAGCACAACAAGGAAAGGTCCTTCAGATACAGGACACTGGAGCATTACTGAGCTTTTGAGGCACACGAGTAAGCAGCCAAGCAAGCACTTACATAGTACTCAGCCATCTCTCTACTGCCACATTGCTAAAGAAAAATGTGCAATTACTCCAGCAAGCAGTTTTACATGATATGTAGGCAGACTGTCTGTGCTACGCTTTAACAGCCTCTAGCTATAAATAACGTTATTAGGAAAGCACATTGCCTTAGAAGGATAGAGCAGAGATAATCACCTTTCTGACTGTCTAGAAACATATTTAGATTTCATGTTTAAAGATTAAAAATAGACTCAACGAATGTATTCAGTTCTTGACACTGGGTTAAGCTTCTTACCCAAATGATACCATTGACACAATAATGCCAAGAGTTTATTACAAGTTTTAAAACCCATTCAAATACTAGTCAAAAATTTGAAACCTTAAAAGGCTTTTTAATTAAAAGGTGAAAATTAGGGCCATGACACATTTGTCCCAAGATATAAAACACGGGTAGCTGACATGGCTACTCCCATGCTGTGTACATGTAGCACCCTCTCAATGGACACCACAGACCTGAGCCTCAGACAGCTTAACTGCCACAGATTTCAGCCTGAGTTTCCATCCGATATTGAGAATGGCTTATGTAAAATGTCCGCCTGCAAATTCTGTCTTACTTTACTGGGAACATTCTGCACAAGTTCCTGCCACATCAGGGATATTATGGGCTGAAGTCGTGTCCCTGCTGTCTCCAAGTATCAGATGGTGAGGATACTTGTTATGTGCTGCACTGTCCTTGTTCTGAAACAAAATAGAAAAGTAGTGGCTGCAGCCTAACTTTCACATCTTTCTTGCTCTCACACCTTCAGTTCTTCCTTCTTAACATGGTAGAAAGAAACACCCTGAGCCCTGTGGCTCTGCTTTTGCTTTTGTGCCACTGTGCCCCTTCACTCCTGTTCAAACACCATTGGCCCATGGACATGCTGGCCTGCTGGAAAGGCCAAGTGTCTCCCCTGGCAGAGCTTAACCTGGAAAGCCTGACAGCCATTTGGTCATCAAGCATTTCCCCAGGAAGCTGTGACACCACACAGCATGCAGCTCCCTATGGATAGCCACTGTAGCCTACATTCTGACCCAAGAAACTTGATATAGCTTTATGGTAAGCTTATTGAGCAAGTGTTCACTGAATCCTGATTAACCCAGCCATTCTCCTGTCTTGCAGTGTGTGGATGTTAATGCCACAGGCTTCATCAGTATTGTTAGGATGCACAGAAAGCTTGTGGCACATGCCATTGAGGCCATTACAACCCTTTATGCCATTTCTTTTTGTTTGGTCCATCAAAGCTCCACCTAGTCTCAGAAACAGCAGCATTGCTCCAAAGCCTGCCAGCCAAAACCAGTAGCAGGTGGAATTTGGCCAGGCAGATATCCCTACCTCTGTGGAAAAACTTAACTGCCCAGAGTTATTGAACTAGCGAGCTACCTATAAACTAGGTCAACTAGGTTGGAGTTCCACTTTCTGTTTGTAGGAATGCAAAATAAACAAATGCACACACTGAATCCTACCACCTTAGGAAATTACAAGCCAAGGACGTAACTAGCCTCCAGCCCACACAGGGTATTCATTCATACAGGATACCTGTATTGAACACTACTTGCTATAAATTTTGGTTTGGTTGTTTTCTTGACAGAAGGTTAATCCCACACCCAGGCACTCCCAATGTGTTCTCAGCAAAGTTGTAAAACAAGCTCTCTGAGTCAGGAGTTACACACTGAGGGTAAATACACCCAAAGCAATACGTCCTACAAGGATATCTGGTGTGGGACTTCATTGGCATGCCTGCTCTTGTGTAAGTGCCAAATCCAGGTGAGATCTCCAATGTGGAATAAATAACTTTTATAATTTATAAGGAGTATAAACAAGGTAAAGCAACCTTGTTTATATTTTTGTCTTCATAATTTGATTCCTCTGAAATGAAATATTTGCACTTTCTGTTGATTATCACACACTTGCCTTTGCCAGTTCACCTATCTAAAACAACTAATTATTGATCTTCATGCCTTTCCAAACTTTATAGTAGCTGACCCATTATGGTATTTTATCTCAATTATTTTTTGGAGAGAATGGCCATAAATAGAGATGTGTCTAAAGAGAAACACTGAAGACATAAAGCATCACCTTTATGTTAATGACTATTTCACATATCTACAATACTGACCGAATAGCTGAGAATAGAAGTAACATCCAAGTTAAAAACAAACAGCTTCATTACAAGTTGGGCAGTAAACAGACAGCTGGGTTTTAAAGGATATTCTACTTCCTGCTCCTTTCCACATACGTAATGTTTATTTTAAATTTCTGTGGGCTTATGCAAACTGGACAGCTCTACAAACTTCTGATTAGATTGTTTAACTTTCTGGTGAGTGAGTACTACAAATCTCTCTTTGTGACAAAATCCAGAAGTTAAACATATTGCAGACTCCTGCCATAGAAATTTGACACCTTAATTTGTACTGTAGCGGCCCAAGGTCCTGGTGTGATGGTGAAGAAAGAATCATCATCCTTACTTAGATACAACATTCAGCCAGAGGATATTATCTGCTATGTTGAATTTTTGCTCATTTGATTCTCAAAACATCCACTTTGCAATTACTAAACAAGGAAACTAGAAGTTTCATAGCCTTTTCTTTAGTTAAACCAATTTCTCTGCAGATGATGAGATCATTTTGACAAAACACAGTACCACTAAAGCGAGGTGAGATACACGGTGGATTTTAGCATGAGCATTTCTAATAGTATTTTTAAATTAGTTTTAGTTGTTATTCAATTCTATGAATATTTCTGATCTAATCTCCTTTCTCATTTGGGGCATGATCCAACACTCACCAAAATAGAGGGGACCTTTACATTAATTTCAGTGGGAACTAAAATGATCCCTAAAGATCAATTAGAAGATCATTGTTTAGTTATGTGTGAAGCTCTTCTGGGATGGATTTTACAACTATTTTGTTGAAGCCATCCAGAAAGTGGAGATTTGTTTCCTGTAATTCATAGCCCCATTGGGTAATGCAATAGAATGCATTATAAGTGTTAATGTGAGCACCAATATCTAGACAAATATCTTGTTTTTTCAATGCCATCAGGGCTCGTGAAAATAACACCCCATAAATTCTTAATAAGTACCTAAATAAGTGTCACTGAGACACACTGGATCAGAGCAGAAAGCAAACACGGTATTGTATTCTGAGATCTTTAGAGCAGTGTTTAATTATTATACCTGAAGAGAGTACTCTCCTTTAAAGATGATATTTACATAGATCATAAAATAAAGTCACCCAAATAGAGTAGATGTGGGGAAGCCAGTGCAGGGAAAAGATTGTCTTATTTTTTGTACTGCTGCCCAGCACAGGGAGTTAAACAGATTCTAACATCTGGATAATCCACCTTTCTCTAGAACCAAATACCAACACTTCTCCTGTTTTTCATTGAATCAGCAATAATATCTTAAAAGTACTTTGAAGAACTATTGTTACATATGTGGGGGAAAATGAAGAAATCAAGTAAGGTACAGCATATGTTTACCATGCCAGTCTACTCAGATATCTTTACTTGGTAACTGTCTTTCAGGATGAATGAAAGGTGAGTAAATTATTAGAGAAGTGTCACTGGGAAACTATTAATTCAACAAGGAGATAATGGGCAGTATTGAAAGGGGAACTTCTGGCTAGAAGATGACTAACAAAGGAGTTTCTAAAATATCAGTCATGATCTTCTAAAAGGGCCTATCTTCTTCAATACTGTCATCAGAGAATTAGGCACAGAAATAGAAATGAACTATTGAAAGCTAGTGACAATACTGATTTGAATGTATTTGTCATTACAGTGAGGGAACAGGCTATTTTAAAGGATGAGCTGGACAACTTTGAGGGCAAGAATATTAGAAATGGTATAAAATGTAATATTATTATTGCAAAGCATTTCAATTACTAATGATTTTTTTTTCTTAAACAAACTACTTGAAAATAAATGAGACAGAAATAACTAAGACCATCAGTTGCTCACAGGCTGATTATGATCCATCAATGTGATTGGACTATGAAGAAGGCAATCTCCATAAATCTTTTTTTCCAAGAGAGATAAGAAACCATTGATTGTCTTTGTACTTGTGAAACCTCCTCTGTATATAGTTATGACTGCTTGTCTTCAAGGAAGTTGAATGCAAACTAAAAGAAATAGTGAACAAAGTAATGACAAGCAACTGAAAGCACTTAACTTTTCTAACAAAACAAGAACTGTGACATTGTTTGCTGAACCTCAGGGGTTAAACAGAGGAAAAAAGAAAAGTATTAGAGCTAGACAACGTGGGAATAATTAAGATCAAGTATAAACCAGCCATGGGTGAACATAGCCTAGAAATTAGGAAAAATTTTATAACCATGAGAAAGTTAGGACCTGGAACAGCTTCCTTCCTATAAGTATGGAGCCATACTTTTGCAGTGGATCTTCAAGAGTCTATAAAGAAGAGAATATAATGTGGCCACCTGAGGTAGCAGAGTTTGCACTTCCTTGCTAAATTTTCATATACATTGATTTCGCTCTTCCCTTCACTTAAAATCTCCTGGAGTGATTTTGATGAGTAGTTAGGTGAATCTGGGTCATTCATGGGCCCAGCTGTAGTTTTACCACCAGCCCTTGAGGCTGATGATTGGTTGTAGCAAGTTCAAGAACAGATTAGCAATCAGACTGTGAGCCAGAAGTGGGATGGATGTAATGTTTGCTGCAATATTTTCATTTGCTGAAGCACTATACAGAATGAACTGTGTTGAACAGATGGAACAAATTATTTTTTCATATTTACCTTCATAAACATAGTGAATTACATGGACTGATGCACAAGTATTTTCAAAGGAGATAAACTGGGTAATTCATACTCTCAACTTATTCCTGCTAACAGATACATTTACAATTATTTTCTGTGAATATTAAAAAAGCTTTACAAAGATAGAAACTGTAGTGATAATGGTGTTTTTTCAATAAACTCTTCTTGGTATCACCAATATTTCAGATCTATAGTTTTGCTGGTGTTCCGTGTGGTTTACCTGTAAAAGCAAAAAATCTCACAGGTTGTTGGAAGGATTCAGATACCAGCAGTGATTTTTGTACAGCTTACATTCATTAGCAGTCTTCTCTTACACTGACCTTTATGTCATGTGCCATTCATAGTGTTGTGTGAAGTACTGTTACCTTTGTTTTACCCAAAGACTATATGAGTTACTTAAAAAAAAATACAGAAATACTGTGAAGAGATCACAAGCAAGATCTTCCAAGTCCTGGAATAGCATTTCAGCCATTGAATAAACCTTCACTTTCATCCTAGAAAACTTCAGCTGAGGCTACCAGGGGTTCCTGCATGTAAATGCCAATGAGATTCATGCCTGGAATAGAAAGTGCACAGTGAAGCCACATATATTTCTCGCTTGTGCAGCTGAAATGACAAACAAATAGCCATCAATACTTCCTACAACATAGAAAAGATGTAGAGAAGGACTCTTGGCACTGAGGCTTGTTAATTTTGGCTTTCTGAATAAAGGCTTGCGCTGTTGTACAAAATAAGGTATTCTGTTTCTGTTGTAAAAGGGACCATATAACAAAGGACCCAGGCAAATACACAAGAGAGCTTAAAGAAGGAAACCTCTGAGGCACTATGTGTTTCATATCTTTATCAATGATTTAACTTGTCTGTGGCAAGGAGCTGTTGTTTATGGACCTCATGTTCCTCTCTGATGAGTGATTTGGGCTGCGTTGATTTATAGAGTGAATGGTCTGACTATATTTTTGAGTTATCTGCTTTGCCTACTTGCCCTGTAGAAATCACCAATAAGTATTTCCACTGAGATACTCTCTGTCACCTCTCAAGCATTGGTCTAAGTCCTCTGTTCGGGCTTAAGCACCTATTAGAAATACAGGATAAAGTTACACTCAAGCTCTTTTTAGGGACATGAGTCTGTAAGATATCTGAATGTCCAGGACCAGCTGCTAGAGTTACACACCTCTGACAGGGAATCTAAACAGCCCACTTACTGAGCTAGTAATTTAAAGTTAATTATTAAGAAACAATTAATTTATTGTTGTGTTTGCCATCACTTTTTCATTGAGCTGTGACTGTGAAATATTTGCAGGGAAAATTCTTGCAATATCCTTGAGATCCAGATTCTCATCTGTGGACAGGTTGAATATGTACTTTTTCCTTACATGAAGAAGGAAATTATATTTTTTATTACTGTCTGGTGGTTCTAGTGCCTTTTGTATTTTTTTTCTTTACCTGCAGAGGAGTAGAGCCATATCTCCCCTGCAAAGTGGTATTACATGGGTAAGCATGTTACCTATTAAGCTAGACCTAAGAAGACTCTTCTCCGCCTCTAATAACTATGAAGCAAGAAGTAAAGACTGGTGAGAAAGGGAAGGAATGAATCCATGGCCGTAGTAGTCAGCCTGTCCCTTACAGAAGAGCTTTGCAAAGTGATCATCGTGAAGTCATTGCAGTCTTGGTCCCTTGCCGAACAGTGGCATCATTGACAGAACTGAAGGATCTTCTTGTGAGTGAGATTTAAAATATCTAATGCTGAGACAGGCTCCAGATCTTCTAGAGAGGAAATGTAAGCCATTAAAGAAAAGCTGGACTCCTAGATCTCTAGATTTTTAGAAGAAAGGGGCCACCACTGTTTTCTGAGAGCCTTTATGCTACCAGAGTATTTTTATGAGCATGAGAGTCTCACACGGAACGTAGGTTGTAGAACAGCTACTGCTGGTCTCAGATGAGATTTCTGAGACCATTTTCTCAAATGAGATATCTGTGAAAAAGCACAAGCAAATAACTCTAACCACCAGGAAATTTTCAGGTTAAAGAGTTAAGGACATACCAACAGCATTTTTCTACCACCAGGACTTTCTATCATGATTTTAAGTTAACCTCCTCAGAGGAACTTTGTTCCTTCTTTATGATTAAAATCCTCTCTGGCACAAAGATTGAACATTGCATTAGCTGTAATGTCCAATATCAAAAAATAAGCATAAATTGTCAGCTTTGTCCACAGAAAAAGTGTAAACACAAAAGGTCTCTGGAGGGTGTTGCTCTGGACAAGCACTGTGTCAGATTTTGGACCCTGCTGACTTCAGACGCATGTAACTGATACCAAATCTTCACCACATGCATCTAAATAGCTTTGCTTTATATGCATTATCATCAGTTAGCTCACCTCAGCTGACCTAAGTATTGCAGGTATAAGTGGAGCTGAAGTAGTAAATAACTTTTGGCTACACAAAAAACCTCTTGGCTTAACTGTTTGAACTGGGCCTGTCAGTACTGGGGATGTCACAGTATCGGTTTCTCCTGGACACTGTGGTGACATTCATAAATGTCAAATACACAAACCTGATAAGAAGGCATAAAGAAATCACAGAGGAAATTCCAGTTCACCCTGGTCACACTACACTTTTGAGAAAAACTGGCAGAAACCAGCTTTGAGAAACATCTTTGCTGTTCTTGGCACCTGTGTTATCTGCCAGTTGCCAGGAGAGATCCAAGGTGATTTCACCATCATCTTCTTTATAGCCTCATTTCCTGAAGAACATGAGCTTCTCTATCATCCTGTCTTTCCATTTATATTTCAGTTTGCTTGTCATTTGCCTCCTACCCTAGAAGCTTTTAAATCCGACAACTGCTCACAATCACATTAGGCAAAAAAGGAGAATTTCCAATTAAATATGAGTTACTACAAGTCTCGTGAAAGCCAACAGGTGGGTAGAGGAAAGCAATTAATACAAATTGGAGAAAGGAGATCCATAGAAAAGTTTCAATATGAGAGCCCCAAGACCTTCTGGCTGGACAATCACCTTGCATGTGTCTGCTTTCTGATCAGCGTGCAGACGGGTCACAGCCCCTGCAGCACTGTGCTACCCCAGCTCATAGTTAAGGGACAGGGGCCTGAAATGAGGTGAAGAAAAAACAGGGAGATGGAGGAAATGGATTAATGTGAGGATGTGTAGCAGACATGAGGGAACTGGGGAAATCTTACAAACTTTTGACAGAAACTGTGATTATCATGAGAAGGTCAGATGAAACTCCATAGGAAGTTGGGCTTCCTTGTTCTGCTTTTCATGAAACAGGATATGGGACATATTTAGAACAGAACCCACTCATAGTACAGTGGCAAAAATGCAGACTTTCAAAGTACGGCCAAGCTATACTTTCATTACTATCTTCATTCCAGATTAGGCAAAATTTCACAACAGATGTAGCTGCGCCTGTGGAGCAACCATACTCGAAATGAAAGGGACATGCAGCTAAGCTTCCAATAAAGGCCCTTGCTGAGTAGCTCCACTGCTGAAAACTGAGTATCTGAGTTCAGATAAGGAAATGTTGGCTACATCAAGTACTGAATGTGGGTTACTTTCAAGCATAAATTATACCCTTGCCATAGTTGAAACAGACTCCTGTCAAAGATCAACAGATGTCTTAAGAGTCACATACTCCAGCTCCCTGTTTGCTGCCAGCATCTAATCCACTAATCATTCATGCTGCATATATGCCTACTCCCAGGCTCCCTTCTGAAGCAAAATGACTAGTTTCTTGGAGAGGAAGTCTGAACAGAGTTAACAGAATAGTTTGCTCCAGGCTTCACTCCAGACAGACAAAATGGACTTGAACTGCAGCAAGTTTAACTCCCTCAGTCTATGACAGTTGTCTGATCTTACTCCAATAGTCCTTGTGTCCTCAAATTCCCTACACACTGTCCTGGGATAGCACAGGCAGTCAATACATGCTTTGGATTAGTAAAACACAACTGCTTAATAATTAGCTTACATAGTAATATGGGGCCAGCAGAGACCTGGGCCAAATACTACCCCAAATCTGGCCATGCTGACCTAAAGAGAGCAGTTTCTTCTGAGCCACGTGGACAGGAGCTGTCTTGCACCACCTGGTCTAGGTCAGAGATTAGCCTTGGGGCAGCTGCTCTGGTAACACAGTCACCGCCCTTAAGAAAGCCAGGGCAGAGGCCGGAGCTCCCAACAGAAGAACTTTGCTTCCAGGCTTACAGCTGGAATTTGAACTATTCACACTGATAGGTGCCACCCCTCACCACAGCTCTCACCCGGGAGACTAGTGCGGCCCCTCCAGCCTTTTTCCTCAGAGGCCAGTTAAAATATTCTCTCAAAATAGATAATGAGGTAATAATTTTATTTTCCTAGTTGCTCAAGGAGAGTGTTAGAAGAGTTAATCCAGGGATCAAAGATCTTTGTTAGCAGAGAGTCTTTTGAATCCCATGTGTGCCGGTCACAGAAATAACAGTGAAAGTGTACAGACCTGGAAATGACAGCCAGGATGAAAACCAAATCTGCCACAACCTTCTAATGGCATTTAGTGTCTTTTAAATGTTTGGGTCAAGTATGATTTTGCTGGTTTATGTAGTCTGTTGTGAGATTTAGCCAGCTGTTGTATCTTTTCATGCAAGTAAAACTTTCCAAAAGGGCCTTAAACTCTAGTGACGGAATACAGTTATTTGTATGTCAACTGCAGCTTCTATTTATAGGATGATGAAAATATCCCCCAATCAGTAACTCTCTAAGAGACAGGCATTTCATAAAAATAGATTACAGAATACAAACAAAGATGAAGGCATGTTTTAGGTTAATCAAAACACTCATATTCCAACTTTCCTCATAATCCATATATTTAAGACATTGGTAAATTCAGATAGTAAACCCATTCAGACACAAACACAGCAGCTTTACATAGGATAAGGAATTTGGCTATTCAGGGAAAAGGAATATTAATATATCCTACAGTGAATAAACACAGTAATAAATTGAGGGTTTTAATTACTCAAAATTAAGTTAACTGTTTTCTGTGATACCCAGTAGAGATTGCATGAAGGCACTTACCAGAGGTGAATGTGCTTTTAAAGGGTGTTAATTTAGGACCTGAATTGTTTGAAGATTGACTTGAAAGAATTTCAAAGGATGTAGTTTAATTAAAAATATTCCAAACTTTGCATTCCTGGCAAAACCTTTTGACCTCTCATGATATTTAATGCTCGAATGCGAGGAGTTGACTGACTGCTACTCACTTCACTAAAGGCACTCAGGATCCTTCCCCCCTGCCATGCCACAACCATCATTAATTGTTGATAGGTGCTCATTACATTGACCTAAAGCCAGTACCCAGAGAAGCAGCAGATCAGGAAGTGGCAGGCACCCAGCTGCAGCACCGGGGGTACTTTTGTCTGGCTATGCGTCAAACACAGCTCATCCTTTCAAAAAGACCCAAGACTAGAGCGTACACTGGAAGGTCTGCTCACTGCAGCCATCGCACAGCCTGGCATTCCCAGTGGCAGAAGGATCAAATGGAGCTATCCATAGCAGGCTGGGCGAGGAAGCCTTAGAGAGGCTCCTCGGACGCCCACTGCCCCCCGTGACGAATGGCCTGCTGTCACCCGCTCCAGGGGCCTCTCGCCATGCAGGCTGTTTGCATTCAGTCAACACTTTGCTTTTATAGGCCCGTGGAGCCAAAGATTGCTAGACTTTTGAACCCCAGGCTAACTTCTGTCTGGCTACAGCCTCATTTTCTGGAGCCAAAATCTTTTTTAACAACTACACAATAACAAGTAATTAGGGTAAAGTCTGCTAATCTACTCCTTTGGGCCTGGAGGTTGTGTATTCAAAACCCGTTGAAGGTAGAATTACTGCCATCAAAGCCTGAGGTTACTTTATGAAAGGGGTTGAACTCTAGGTCAAGGAAATGTTAACTGGACAAAGAGAGATCAGGCAGATAGTGTTAAAATTAAAACTGTCCTACTGAGATAATGCAGAATTGACTGCTTTTGCACTGAAAACTAGCTGAATGAACAACATGAAGGGAAGGCTAGAGCAGTTCTTTCAAAGGTAAAAACACAGCAAATAAAGGATTTATTGACTTTCATCTGGGAATTTATTTCTAAATCTCTTTATTCAGTAAGACAAAGTAAAATATCTTATTTTATGTCACATTGTGTTTGGCCCACCCTGTTTCCTGAATCTGTTTGATTTACTAAATTGAATAAGTTTCCTACTATTAAATTGAATATTTCTTATATATCTTCTCTCTCTCCTTTAAAAGCCCCAATGCAAAAATTCATTAGAAATTGGAAGGTTTCTGCTCTTGACTTAAGAGCCCTGGGGACAAATGGAACTTGCTGGGCGATAGGACAGGTAAACAAGCACAGACTCACATATATGAGGAGGAAACATGCTCCAGAAGAGAGTGGTGTCCATGAAGTACCCTGGATATGGCACAAGGGTGGATTTTGTGTCTCTGGTAATTGCATATAACATAGGTCAGGGAGAGACTCCAGTTTTTCAAGGGATTAGAGCCCAACTACTTTAAATCTTCAAACGTTCAAAAATAAAATCACAGATTTTGTCTGGAAATTCATCACAGAGCAGGACGGCCCTCATTCCACCACATGGAGTCATTCCAACATTAAATCCACTCCCTGCTGTCAAGGGTAACAAATACACTGCTGTCCCCTCGCCAGTATCAAAGCTGATAGCTCCAATAGGACTGGCAGCACTTTGTTCTCCCCCGGGGCTGTGAGGAGGCTTTTCCCTGCTGCTGCCAGTGGATTTTAAGTCCGTATATGGGAGCGGAAGAGCAGAAATGTTGAAGCCAGCTATTTCCCATGCCAGGTTCTACTGGGCTCTGTCACAGCACCACTGCTATCTCTTTAACTTTTGAGAAATGGATGGAAATACTTCAGCTGACACAGGCAAGGGGCATCTTTGAAAATGTGATGGCAATTACCACAGCAGTGGAATTACCTCACAGGTCAATTCTCATGGCAAGATGTATTTAATAGTGCTGCAATTGCCAGCTGGATTAAGCCAAGCATAGTAAAGTGGACACGGCTTTTTGCTTCTAAGCAGAGTTATCAGAAGAATTCTCTTGTGGGACTACTTCAAACCTGAAGGCTCCCAGAGTAGCTGGTACAGCTACCATCATGGGAAGAAAAAGTGTTTCGCAGAAGACCAGTGGTAGCAAAAATAATCCTCAGCTCTGAGGTGGGACACTTCAATGCATGGGGAAAGACAGCTCCAGCCCCACATTTTCCTCCCAAGCAGGTAGCATCCTAGAGCTCTCCCCTGAGCTGTGGGCAGGAGAGTTTCCAGCCTCTCCAGGAAAAAGGAAATAGCCAGTGTTGTTTAGTGCCCATTTTACTGGCATTTCTCAGGGGTCTTAGAAACACCAGTTTGCCATTGCCTTCATGAAAATATAAGCTTTCTCCATACATGAGCTGTAAGACACAGGCTCACCAATAGCTTTCTTTCACAATGTGTAGGTTTTGCATGTATTTTCCTTTAATTATATCAGAACAGAATAAAATCGTGGTACTGACTAATCATGGCAAAAAGTTTTTTTTTTCTTTGAAGCATTCTTCGACTTTTTGAAGAGAGAAAACACCAAGTGCATTTTTATGTTAATTATGGCCATGTGAATTACCCAGATTGATGGCACAACATCAATGCTAAAATGCACCAAAGTGAAGCCTGACTTTTTTTCTAAAACTTAACACAGGAACAGTGTGCTTGGTACAGGAGGCATTGGAATATATTTCTTCAAGTTTCAGATTAGAAATAACTATTCTCTGCTGCACTAGCAACAGCACCAAAAACTAGTTAAATGTTTAAATGCTTCACAGATTAAACTAACCAGTATAGCTGTACCATGAAGCTGTCCCTGTACCTGTAGCTGTACCTGTATTTGTGCAAATATAAAAAAATTGGTCTTTAATCAGAATTTCTCAGACTAAAATGCAAGCCTGTCTCCTAATTCACATACCTCCATCCACACTCTTTTCTGTTTCAACTCTGCAAAATGAAATTTTGTGGCCACTATTGAAAGTCGCCCATCAAAATACCACATAATAGTGCTTCAATTAGGACAGCTTTTGGTTTTAGGATAAGATATATAGGAACATTGTGACTCTTTCACAAAATTCTGTTCAAAATGGGAAGAAAAACTAGACAGAAAATCATGCTGCAGAATAAAAAACCTGGCCATCTTCTGTGAGGAACTTGTAGATTTGCACATGGATGTTACCCTGCTGGACGGCTGGCAAGCTGGATTGGGGATCTTGCCAGCTTGTTTTCTTTAGGAAAGAAATCAAGTGTGTGAGTCAGGTGTGCATTCTGGTACCATTCCTTTTTAATTCTAAAATATTTTTTCCATGAACCCAGCAGAAGCAGACATCAGGAAGCCCTTTCCTTGCCCAGACACTCCCCAGATACTTTCCAGTCTGTCTTTCCAATTCTATGCTCAGGCATTGGGGCCATAGATGGATTTTATAGCTAAGCCAATCACAGCTCAAGCTAATGCCAAAAGATTCAGTTCTGTCCATTACTGCCATTAATTGCATTCTCCTCTTCCTGACATTGCACTGTCTGATGCTTTTCTGACCTCATGGTTTGCCGTGTCAGGGCTAGATCACCAGAAGAAATAATGATGCATTTCACAGAGCTTTGCAGACAAGCAAATGCTTATAGCAAAGGAAGAAACAAGAGTATATAAATTAAAACAAAGAAGTAGAAAGGGAATAGACAGTCTTTTCAGAGGCAGCTGGTCATCTGATTGCCTGGCCTAGACTCAGACTGCACACTCCACCCTGACTGTCTGCTCCATCTTAGTGTGATGACCATGACTCTTTCCCTTCTAGGCTGATGAGCTTTTTTCCTTTCTGTACAAACAACAGCTTGCCCATCATACTCTTGTTTTTGCATGCATAGACCAAGTATTTTAGTACTGCTCAAGCTTTGTCATGCACTCCTTGCCTTGGGCCATAACCCACACCTGCTTCCTACCATTGCTGTATGAAAGTACATTTATTAAATTCTCTGGCACTGAGACTGAAAGAAACAAATCCATTGTATTTATCCAGGTCTGTGATTATCAACAGTTTACAGATTTGCCTGACAAAAACTGAGACTTCTAGGTAGACACACAAGACACCAAACCAGCTAGAAGCTTCTTCAGAGAATGAATCAATCTTCATCCTCACTGTAGGTAGAAGGTGCAAGGAACAGAATCATCTGACATTCACTTTGGAATAATACAGGTTCATTTCTATGTTTCTTGACTAACAGTAACTCACATTTACAGGAATACATTAGAAAGTCTATTTTTCTTTTTTTCCCTAAAGTAATGGCACTCACATGCACAGCTCCTGGGCCCGATTCATCACTGCATTACTTCAGCTTTATTTCAGGAACTCCATTTATAGTGCAGCAACTACATGAACCATGAGTCCTGTCTGTGACGCTCTCAAAAGCAAAAGTGTAGGATAGTCTTTTAAGTGGCTCATGATATTGAACTCAATTGCCCCACTTCCCTGTTTGATTCTCCTCTGTGGAACCGACTCACTAGGGTGTGAGGGCTCTGCACCTCCCAAGAAACCTGCTGCTTCTTCTTCCCTTATTGAGCAGCCAGAACAAAAGAGCATTTAGCTCGTCAAGTTAATTCAGAAATCTTTAGTAATGTGAGAAATTGCCCTGCCCAAGAATCCCTAGCTTCTTCAATCATTAGTGGATATTATCAATTATTATGCAGCCAAAGGTGTGCGGTGTGTTTTCACATCTAAAGGAATGCCCCAGCATCTGATTTTGCCAATGGTTAAACATTTGAGTAACTTTGTTAACCAGGATTAGCACACTGAACTCTGCTGTAAGACTCAGCAATCCAAGGATGTAAACCAGTAATTATGGAATATAGCAACATTCACTTTGTTTAAGTCAACTTGCACACTGTACCTGGCTGTGAAGGACTCAAGGAAAAAGGAAATTTTCTTTTGACCTCAGATAATTATTATGTTTGTTATTAACATCACAATAATATAATAATATCCCATGGCTGTAACCAGCTCACATTAGCCAAGGCACTGTATAAAGATACCAGATTGATTAAATCCCTGCCAAAGAAAGCTAACATACACTTTGAAAAACACACAAAAAAACCCCAAAAAAAAACCAAAAAAAAAACCCACGTTAATTTTATTTCACCATAATTGGCAGTCTTTTAAAACCTTAAAACTGCAATAACAAACACTGCTTGAGTGTGATCTCTGCTACTCTTGTGTAAATCCATAAGAATGTCATTCATATAAACCTCAACAGAGAAGCTGAAATATTATCGCTGGCATAAAACAAAAACACTACTAAAAGAATATTATTAAGGTCACAATGTCAAGCACTTTGAATCTTACAGAAGAATTTATAGACCTAGCTGCCACTTGAGACACCTCAACACATACAAAATTTAACTCACAATGAACCCCAGAAACAACTACATTTTCTCATCTCTTGCCTTTCCAGCAACATCACAAAGGTGCTCTGCTTTCTGTTGGTTGATGTGTGTTTTCTTCTCTGCCTAACACCAAAATTGTTCTTAGATGACTGGCCCCATTAATATTTTGTTCGGGGAAAACAGGGATGTAAAGAGTATTTATACTGCAAAATACAGGGATGCTTGAGGCAATGTGATTGGTACTGCAGTACGGTTATCAGGTAAAGAAGTACAGTTTGGTCTCCAATCAAACCTACCAATTTTGGGGCAGACTTACTGCACAATCCTCCACCTCACAGACACAGCATCACAAATCCTGTCCCTCCTCAGTGTGTGCTATGCTGTCCCTGCTTGATAGGCCGGGCAACTCAACACCCAGGGCAGGCTCAGCTGAATTTTATCACCGCTAACTTATAAAGAAAGTTGCTCATGAAGATTAAGTTTCTTGGCATGTTCAAACCACCATCTTCCAACAGATCAAATCTTGGGCAAGAGGAGCTATTCAAGTGAGCAGCACCAGGCACAGCTCAACACACCCTGCCAGATTTTGAGTTCCTTCCTTCAGGTATAGAAAGCTGAGGATGTTCAAGGAAACAGTAACAGATTTTGTTACATAGACAAAAAACAAGGGATTTTCTTCAGAAAAAAAGGGCCAAGTCTTTTAGGATGACATATTCAGAGGGATATTAATTTCTTTTCATCTTTTTAGACTAGCCTGAAGCATTTATATTCAAGTCCAAACAAAGTCTAGCAAAGCTGTAAACCTCTGAGAAGTTTCTTTCAAGAAGAATTGGTCCACATTAATAATGGGTATTTTCTACTCTCTGCTCTGAGAGTAATTTGCAAATATAAAAACCATTTTCTTCACATACAGTAGCCTGCAAAATTTCACTGAATCAAAAAAACTTAAGTGAAGGATTGTAAAGGTATGTGAAAGCCTAATTTGTTGTTCCTGATTTGTATTCAAGAAATCAGACACATTTAGTCTTTATTTATAACAGAAACATCCTGTACAGAATCCAAGTGTTACTCAATTCCTAATGCTTAAATAGAATATCAGCTCAGTGCTGGGCTGAATTTCAGACTAGATGAGAGGTGCTGTGCTATGTTTCTTCACAATGAGCCAGGCTGGCCTAGAAACCTCGCAAACAAATTCATTTGGTAGAAATACTGA
The DNA here is from genome assembly GCF_031753505.1 of Anomalospiza imberbis. Lineage (NCBI taxonomy): Eukaryota > Metazoa > Chordata > Aves > Passeriformes > Viduidae > Anomalospiza > Anomalospiza imberbis. The sequence continues at coordinate 41,973,666 of NC_089685.1, forward strand.
CACAGCAAATGCAATTTAGACCACTGATAACACAGGAAATCCTGATCAATCAAGCAATAGTTGAAGTCTCAGTGGTCAAGATTTTTTTAAATGTGAGTAGGTCCCCAGGACACTAAAATTCTCTTTTTTTATAAATAAGGAAAAATGTTCTTTCTCACCACGTTGAGGCATCCTGACTTTCTAGCTCTATATCTAGCTCAGAATAACATTACTGTATGCAGGGAAAAAAAGGAACTAAAAACCCCAATTACAACCTTAATGGTCTCCAAACAGAGACAGATAATGTCTTCAAGGGGTTTAAGAGTGTTACAAACACCAGTCTGTGGCAAAGCCTAACTGGTAGTCTCTACTGTTACACTGACTCCTATCATCTGGGTGTCCAATGTACCTACTGAACAACTAACATGTTTTCATAAATACTGAATACTAGTGCTTCCAGTCTGGTTTTGGAAAGATGTCATTTCCCAGCAAAGGCAAAAACTGCCACCTTCAAACTATAAAGAACTTTTGCCTTGCCTAAACTGTCAGCCAGCAACATTTTTTCAGATGGCTTCACTTGCAGATGAGAATACATTTCCTACAGAGTTGAGGGCAGCAAGAAAAAGAAGATGAAAAAAACAGACTTCTATTATACCCCAAAACATGGTTTTAACAGAAAACCAGAAAATTTCATTAAAATAAAAGTCTGGAAGTTAAGCAAGGACATTGCCCTTTTGGGAAGATGGAAGATCTTGGGAGAACTTTGCAAAACATTTGTATCTCTGGCAAAATGAGCAAAGTGCTTCACAATGGTCTCTACATTATAGTAAACAGACCTCCCATGTAGCATCATTTTGTGTGGTGGTATCTACAGTGCTAGAACAGCTTAGGGATGGGAGAGCGCCAGCATTTTCATGCGCTTCCTGCGTCCTGGGGATCACAGCTGTGAAGGACAGCACTTGCTGTTGTATCTCTCAAATATAGTCTTGAATGCAACATCTGTCATTAAGAAATATTTCTTAAGCAGACTCCATACCCCCCTTTTCCATCTGATAATCATCTCCTTGTGTTTGTGCTAAATCAACATCCTTCATCTTTGCCTTATGAGGAAAAGCTATGGCTGTGAGCACTTCAAAATTCTCTCAGCGCTTGCAGATCCCTACAATAACAAACAACAGAAAGCATCTAATATGTTTTTTTCCTTTCCTTACAGAGACAAGCACTTCGCTCAAAAGACGGCAGCTACCATACCAGCCTTCTGTCTGTACTATCTACTAAGTTACAGCACATGCTTATCTCTCAAATTTGGCAATGAAGAAAGGAGACGTATGATGCTGCACTCTCCATTTCTGGCTGTTGCAGGGGCAGGAAAGGGCAGAGTTTGTATAACCCAAGTCATCACACACCATGAGAAAACACCAATGGGTAGCCCTTATTTCCTTTTGGCTACGAGGTGTTTGGAGCAAACTCTTGAATGCAGCATGTCACTGAAGTCCCAGAGTGTCCCATATGTGCTGCTACACAATGGAGAGGGCTGGCCCCATACTTGTGCTCTTGGGGTAACTGAGCAATGCTGAGCACGCACACCCAGGTCTAGGGGGGGCATGGAACTGAGCTTAGCAATTTGTTCCATCATCTTCACTCAGGCAAAGCTTTCAGTGATTTATAGCAGTGTGGAGAGAGGGCTTAAGCTGTAGCTTTGTTTAAACATTCACATACAGTTGTTTTTCCCGGAGATGTGAATAAAGTGTCATCATGCTTCTCAACAGGGAAAAATTTTTGGATAAGCTTTTCAAAGAAGTCGAAGAAATGTTATCCAGACATGATTGTTAAACCTGGCTCCAGATTTGATAGCAGAGCTGCCTTTGTTGGACACATTTTCCGTCTTGCCCCACTTTCCTCACCACTCCCCTCTCTTCAAATGGGGAATCAGTGCCCTCTGACATTGGATAGGCCCAAAGGAAATGCTGCTTCCTCATGCCTGCCTTCTCTGTCAGCAGCAGCTACAGAGAGAACCCATGGAAGCCATGTGGGGCCAAATCTACACAGAGACAGGGCACGGAGTCGTGTCATCTGCTAGGAAGTGGCAAGAGGACAGCAGTAGTGTTTTCTTACTTTTTCCTCTAAAATATACCTTTCCTGTAGCTCACTATAACTGACTGAGTCCTTAAGACTCATTCTGTTTTTCACTGTGAAAACAAAGAGGAGCAGGCAGGTTTAAAGCTGGCAGAAAGATGAGTTGATTTAGGAAATATGAGGAAAACAGCAAGAGAATAACAGAGAAAAGAGAAAGGGTAAGAATACAAAGGAAAAGTTGGAACTGTGGAGCTTAGAAAAAGACCTGTGGAAAATTAGAAGGCATGGGAGGAAGAGCAGCATAAAAAAAAAAAAAAAAAAAAAAGAAATAATATGGGGAAAATTATGGCTACTACAGCAAAAACCAGAGAGAGTTAAGACATTTTGAAAGGAAGCGTAGAGCAGTTTGAAAGGGTGTGAATGGAAAAGAGGAAATGCAAGAAAGGGAACCAACACAATGAGTTACATGTTGCTATTGCACAGAAAATGAAAAGTAAAGAGTGCACACAAACACAAATGGAAACCTTGACCTTACCAGAGCAAATGGGACAGGATGCCATAGGACACAATTTCATCCTTTGTATTAAAGGTAGATGGGTCATGTGAGAAAGCTCTTATCACTCCTAAGAGTACAGTTTTCCTTCCTAGAATCTCCACAGCTTCTGAAGCATATCTTTACCTCACATTACTACATTATAATATGAAGAGGCAGGTTGTGATTTTGTTAGCTGCAAAGGGCAGACATTTCTCCTCTTTCCTCCTATACACGCCAGGCCTGTCCCTACAGGCACAAAGGATTTAGTCTCCCCTTCACAAATTACTTTACCAGCTGAGGAACTGTAATAACTGCCAAATCCCTCAGAAGTCTGAGACCTCTGCCCCATCCCAGCAAGGACTGAAATGAAGCAGGGGACAGAGGAAGTGAATTATTTTGAAACAAGTGCTGGGGAGGGGATAGATGGAGTAACCAGGACACACACTTCAGAAGCAAGCAGAACCCAGGCTGAGAAAAGCTGGCGAGTGCTGATGTAGGATGAGCCATTCCCTGCACCATGCTCGGACAGTTATTTGGGAGCCTCTGTGGGGAGGGTGAACATTGCGGGTTAGAGCTCTCATCGCTTTTCCTCCAAACCCCTTGTAATCTGGAGCCAGCCTATGACTGTGAACGGTCCCAGCAAAATCAGACATTGAACCAGGCTTTGGGTTGGCTCCACTTGTAATTTGGGGTTGTCTGTGACCAAAGTTGCTTCACACAGTCTGGTTCAAGTTCAGCCAAGGGTCTGAAACAGCCCTGCTTCGGGCCTTGCTCAAAGAAAAATCTGGAACAAGTTTTCAGCCTGACTCTGCTGTGTGTGTGTCTGTCTATGAGCAAAGCTCTTCTGTGCTTGCTTGTCACAAAAAATGATGAATTGCAGAAGTACCCATTTGGTGTTAGTCATTCGGTGCAGCAGGAAGGAAGCAGGAAGCCCTTGTGAGCATTAACTTTTCAAAGCAGTTTGCAGAAAAAGCCAAAGCTCTCCTCCCCTGGGCTACACAGCCACATACTGATCTTTACCTCCTCACCTTAAGGGGCACCTAGTCACAACTAACATTCACAGCTCCTTCAGCCGGAAGTATTTGCCCGGTGCAAACAGCTGAGGTGTTTGGTGTCAGCCCTGTCCCTGTGCAAGGCGTATTAAAAGGGGGGAGGGAAGAGGAGCCTTACACTTGCCAAACGGGAAAGGTCTGATTGCACTCAACAGGTTCAGTTCACGCTGTGACCCTGCCCGGCTTCCTGCTATTCAGATGTGTTACTTCCCCTTTGTGGTAATGGCCTGTGGCAGCCGGCCAGAAAACACTATTAATTTCAGAAGTGGCCTGACAACAAACCCATAGCGAAACGAGAGGAAGTGGCAGGGAGGCCATCTGTTAACTTCAGCAGAACAGTAGGGACACAGCTATGTAGGTTCTACAAGGAAAGCAGATTAATAATCCACAAAGAGGAAACTGGCTAAAATTATCCACAGACCATATTAAAAAAAAAAAAAAAAAACCACACACAAGGGAGTCACTTGAGCTGCAGCTGGACAGGAAATTGCTAGAGCTGCTTGCAAATCTCCACTTTGAACAGAACAGCATAGGGAATGCCAAGAGCGGAAACCGTTCAAAACTGGATTAGCACAAGCCAAGTTTAACTGCAACCCGCTTCTACTTTCACAGTTTATGCACTCAATCTAGGCCACTGCATGAGACACTGACTCACTTTTTTCCCATGTTTTGTTTGCATTTCGTTTCACACACTTGCAGTTTCTAAAATTACTTCAAATGTGCTTTGGCTGCCAGAAGTTCTGCAGTACCTCAGCCGACAGCCCCAGCCCCTCACTGTGGTACTGCGCACAGATTTTGGCACCACCCTGCCTTGGGCCAGTTATCATCAGGAAGGATGTTAATGAATATAAGTTGCAACAGGAAGTTTTGCAATTGCTATAATCCCCCTTTTTCCTTCTGCAGAGACAGAACTGCTTGAAGGGTCCAAAGAGGAAATGGGGTGACTAAGGGTATATATAGACTTTTCCTCCATGCCTTCATTAAGCTGCAAGGTGGCTGAATGGCAGCAGAAAAATCATTTACAGGCAGACTATTGATGAATCTCTGTGAAATGAGATCCTGCCAGACAGCTAAGCAGAGCATGAACCCAGCTCCTGGCATCTGTAATAGAGTGACCAAAATTCATAAACAAAGCCAGAAAACAGCAGCTCCTTACTCTTAATAATAAAAGAAAAAATAATAATGAGAAAAAAAATTATGGCCCAAAGTCAGGTGCATCCCTAGTACAGCAAAGAGATGCTGGAATATTTTGTAATTAACCTAAAGGCCTTCAAAAGCATTCCCTTCACCAAAGCAAGATGAGAATCTAGCGTATTCACTGTTTATTCATTTAGGCACCAGTGGACCAAAGGGGAAATCAAGGTTTTATTGCCTTTGGGGGATGTACAAAAGCTATTGAGAGCAATAATTGCCTTTAAACATAACCATATGGGTATGTGCAATTAACCACAACTACACAGAGGGGAAAGGAGGAATAAACCAGTCAGCTTCTCCATAGCCAAAAATAGTTATTTATTTATTAATAATTTAAGGTTTTACATTCTTATAATAAATTCCATCTTAAAACTTTTACACTGTGGATTAGACTCTCCCTTATTGGCAACCATGTGCAGGTTCACTGTGCGTACACACAGGTACAAATGCTCGCACATACTTCCAGTTTTATACAAATAAAAAGACGCAAAATATTGCATTTGAGGTGAAGCTCCCTGAAGAATTTGTACAGAGGTAATGCACTGTTTAGCACATCTGAAAGTTTTAAAAAGTGATCAAAAATCTTTCGCATTCAAAGACAAACCTCCTCCCAGATGATCTATTTACAAAAGGTAAGGCAAAAAATTAATTTAATTTAAATATATATATATATATGTATATATATATATATCATATGGAACCTACATCAAAAGCATGTGGAAAAAAATCACCACAAGGAAAAGAAAGATATATGAAAGAAGAGACTTTACTTGCTCACAAAACCTGATCTGCAAACTTCTCACAATTGCCATTTCTCCCTCATGGAAAGCTTGCTTCAATAAAATTCAGCATGCTGCAAATATACTCTTTGCAATTCAAACAAACAAACAAAGTAAAATTTATGAAAATAACAAAAACACAGGTGTCCCTTGGATTGATTTCTTGAGTACATGTGAATTAAGAAAAAAAAAAAAAAGCAAATAAATTTAAGGTTAAATATTTACATTGATCAAGTAGAATACTACCAAGCTCCTAACAAACAAGTACTCCAAATACACTAAGCTGAAATCTCTTTCTTTGGCTCCTCTAAATTAAAACAAACAAACAAAAATAACCAGTCTTCACTGAAGACAAAGATGTGTGTCACAGTTCTGAGAGCCTAGGGCAGGACAGTTCCAGCCTCTAGAGAACACGTGCTCAGCCTGTCCAGACTCACCCTACCACAGGACCCCCGGCTACTGCCCAAGCAGGGATGAACACGCTGCCCACCTGCTGCCCGGTCACCACGGTCCTGCCCAGAGAGCTCGCCATGTCCCCTCCCTTTGCAATAGCTGATTCCATACTGTGTAACCTTTCATTGCCTGCACTGCACTGGCAGCTGCTTTTTAACAGCAGAGGCCAGAAAAAGAGAAAGCTGCATTTCTTTATCACTGCCAAAGAGAAACCATTGAGGAGTGATCCCATGAAATGGACAGGAGAAGGGAGGTGGTGGGAGCTCACGTGGACTGCAAGGAATCCACCTGGAAGACGTTCTGGTTGGAAGGGGTGGTGAAGTACAGCTGCTGGTTCGGCACTCGATTGTCACAGGGGCTGCTTAGTCCCAGAGTTCGCTCAAAGTCCAGCAGCTGACCCATGAAGTTGAAGTTGGGTGAAATGTTGGACTTCTTCATCTTGACGATATCATAGGCATCATTCATGGACAAGTTCAGCTTCTGCATGAGGTAGGCCACTGTCACTGTGACCGAGCGGCTGATCCCTGCTAAGCAATGCACCAGGACGCCGCAGTTCTTCCCCCGTGCTTCATCTGTACAAAGAGGCAGAGAAGGACACGTAAGACAGAGTGCTGGTAACTGATCTCTTAACACAAATGAGATTAGCATCAAGGAGGAAGAAAGTACAATTCTGATCCTAGTGGCCAGCAGTGCAACTCAAGAGTTAACTCTCGCGGCTTAAAACCAGGACAAGAGAAGAATCCACTCCCCCTACTACCCAAGTCCAAGAGCTGAGAAAACTAAGAATGAGACAAAGGGAGCAGGACACGCTGCATGACACTGTTTTAAAAGTCAGTTTTATAAGACAAGCTTTTGCCTGGAGATTTGCCTTTAAATTCTTACAGTCCCCTTGCCTCAGCATGGAAATCCCGCAATATGTCACTGAAAGGCTTTATACAGACCAGCAGACTGCAAAGGTCTATTAAATTATTCTCCAACTGTTGTGCAGCTAACAATGGAGGTATTCAGGCATTTTAAAAGAATGAGGGAAGTCACAGGGGACAGCCCATTAGGAGGAACAGGATGTCAACATTGGTTGAAAATGGGTTCCTTTGTAATAGGAAATGCATTACAATGCCTGGAGATTAGTTTCTTTGTGGCTTCTAGCCACATTTCTTCCTGCTAGGCTCAGATTACCTACATTCTCCATTATTACCGGTATCATTCAACCGGATTACAGCACAGCGTCCCAACAGAAAATGCAATGTCCACCCCACCGCACTCCGATGGGACCATTTGAGTCCACCCCAAAACGAAGGAGAGTGCAGATTTTAACCAGATCTCCTTGGGCCCGAGGGTACAGATTTCCGTCTGAGGGCCGGATGACCGAGGCACCGAGCCCGAGATGTATATCATTATTACCACGAGATTTAATTTAAACTCTGGCTATATATTTGCCAGGGACACCGCTTATTCATAACGTAAAAGCTATTCATAATTTAAAAGCTAAAGTTCGATTCCCAGATAGTTCCTTTTTATTATACTACTCTTCAGTAACTTCAAGGATTAAAAAAAAAAAAAAAAAAAAAAAAAAAAAAAAAAAAAAGCAAACAACCCCAAAAACCAATATCAACAAAGAAAACAGTCAAATAAGCCACCAACCCCAGGCTCATTTGCCCCCCACCCGCCAGGAAGTAGTTTAAGAAGATCACCAACATGCGCAGGGCTCAGTCCCCAGCGCCAACACAAATTATTCAAGGAGGAATTCCACAGCCAGACAATTCAGGTATGCCTGTGCAACCCTGTAAAGGTCGCTTACAATTCACCAGGACTTCTCAATAACCCCACCCAAGCAGTCCCCAACAGCCCCTCAACTTAAGCCGCCTTTAAAATCAGAGAACGGGGCATGCCCCAGAGACAGCCATAAATGCTGCTACCGCTTCTCGCCCGAAATTCACGATTTCTGCAAAATATAACGAATTCTGCCGCTTGACATGTAGATGTTAGCAAGTAATCGGGTCTTACCTATAAAGGAGATGGCCTCAGGAAAGAACTGAGACAGATTTTGGCTCCAGTGGTCAGAGATCGGGATCTGTTTGTACTTGAATTCCCCGGCGTTTTCGAAGAGATTAGGCAGATTAGGAGTAACATTCAAGATGTATTTAATGCCGAACTCTTCTAAAACATCCAAATTAGTAGAGTCCTTGGCACAGCCTAAGTAGAGGTAGGGTAAAATCTCCACCGGAAAGGAAGGCTGGTTGTTGGAAAGAGGGCTGCCATCGGAGTCGGTGGCACTATTGGGGTCTCTATCAATGTCAGATTCAATGTCGGATGATGAATCGGAGCTGATTCGGAGGCCTCCCAAGCCCAGGACTGGCAAAGGAGGAGAGCTGCTACTACACGAACTGTCTAGGTTAGTTTCACAGTGCAAGGCGAACTCGGCCTGGAACTTGCTAAAACCACCTGGAGAGAAAAGCAAAGAGGAGAAAATGCAACCTGATATAAGATGGCATGTCGACTTACTTCCCTAGTACAGCCCTGTCTGCAAAGGAGCGTCTGTTTTGCACGCTCTCGAGCTCCGGGAAAAAGAAGAAAAAAAATGTCACACTCACAACGCAGACAGACTAACTTAAAGGAAGGGTTAAGAAAATCGTCCGCTGCGGTGGAGGGCTCAGCACATTCAAGATTAAAGCTCTGTACCGCTTCGCCCTGCGGGGACCGCTGGAGAGGTGTCTCGGCGGCAATTCCTTCTGCCAGGCTCATGCCGGAACCCCCGTTAGCCCTGTCCTCCTCACACTGCCATAGTGATTTCAGACATCAAGGTTTCTTTAAACAATGCGAAGATTGGGGGGGGGGGGGGGGGGGGGAGGGGGCGAGACGGGGAGAGAGGTGTGGAGTAGGGGCAAAAGCCCCCTACCCAGGTCGGTGCCCTCCTAGCGCATCAATCCACTACCAGGGAAACGCTGCAGACCGCATCCCCCCCTCCCTCTTACCCGGGCTGAGATCTCTCCCCAGCCCTGGACGGCCCTTCTCACCTTCCAGATAAAATGCCTTGCAGCCTTCATCTTTGAGGCGCTTCAGGAGCAGCCCCAGCACGGACTCGCCGCCAGTGTTCTCGTTCCAGTCGCGGCTGTGCTCGTCGTACAGCACTACGGTGTCGGTGCCGCACCGGCGGGCGAAGCGCTCCCTGTCCTCCTCGCTGCTGGCGACGAGGGACCGCAGGGGCAGGTTGCCCTTCTGCAGCCGCCGCAGCATGATGCCGGGGATGGCCACATTGATGGCCGACTCGATGTGGGACGACTCGTACAACTCCTGCGGTCGACAGTCCATCAGCAGTAGCCGGTCGTTGCCCATCTCCAGCTGCTCGTTCAGCCACGCCACGGATTTACTAATCGCCATTTCCGACGCGAAAGGGACGGGTCTGAACGTATCTAGCATGAGGAAGGACGGGGGGAGCGGAGCGTGCTCTGGAAGCGCCCCTCTCTCTCACAGAGGCATGCGGCTGGCACGGCGGGCAGGCTGCACCCCTCTAACTCCGCACAACTTATCTCCCTCCGCCCCAGGAAAATGAATCACGCAGCCCCCCCCGCACCGGGCGGCTGTGGAGTCACGGGGAGGGAGAAGCAGCCCCGGCCCCGGCGTGTGTGTGAGTGTGAGCGCGTGTGTGTGTGCCTGCGTGCGCGCAGCCAGCGTGCCCTGTCTCCTCTTTTCTCTGTCAATGAATCCCTGAATGAACCTGCCTAATCGCCGCTGCAGCCCGAGCCCTTGGGCTTTTCCTCCGCCACGAGTGAATGAAATCCAATTAACGTGCCGCCGAGCGGGGCTCCCCGGCTCAGCATGGAAGCGCTGCGGCGGTGGCGGCGCCCCTTGCCTTGCGTTCCCCTCCTTTGCTGCGCTGCTCCGCCGCCGCCCGCAGCGCCCCTCGGCCGCGGCCCCGCGCAGCCCGGCGCCCGGCGGCTCCTCAATGGGTACAACCGCGGCTCCGCTCAATGGATACATTCTCCGGCGCAGCCAATGGGGGCGCGCGGAAGGGGCTGTTGCCGCGGCGACGGGCCGGCTGGAACAGGTTGTGTTGATGAATCGTTAATGAGTTTGTCATTCACAAAAACGGAAAGGAATTTCCGCTCCGGATAAGCCGAGTGCAAACAAGCGGCAGCCGCGGCGCGGCGGGCGGGGGCGGCGGGGGCAGGTGAGGGGGCGCGGCCCGGCGCTCCCCCCTTCCCTCCGCCAGCACCAGCCGCGGGGCGGCCGTCGCAGCCGGCGGAACGAATGGCACATTTTCTTTTCTCTCCCTCCCTAAGTCATACCCCGCGGGGGCCGGCCGTGTTACCCCCGGTTCCCCCGAGCTGATCGTGGCCCGGCTTTTCATAAGGGCGTTCCGGGAATCCCATTTTTAGGGAGGCGGGTAGGCTCTGTCCTCGGCTGATCTCTACGGGGGTGAAGAGTAAACGCCGAGCTAATCTCTTCCTACGCGACCCGGCTTAATTCGCTGCACGCAGCGCGGCCGGGGAGCCGGCCCCGCCGCAGGAGCAGCCCGCAGGCGCTCCTGCTGCAGCCCGAGCGGGCCACCCCACTAACGTGAGCAGGGAAAGTGGCCCGGCCGGCTCCTCCAGGTAGCCTGTGATTGAACCGCGCCCGCCCGGCCGCAGCGTGAGTCCACCGCCAAGCAACGAACCCGCAGCCGCTCCCGGTGCTTGCGGAGCGCCGGGGCCGCCGCCAGCACGGCGGGGTCCGGTGCGGCCCCTCGCACCTGGCAGCGCCCGCGCTGGCGGCCCCGGCCGCCGCACCGGCTCCTCCTGCGGGTGGGGCGCCGCCGCCGCCGTCCTGCGCTTCCCCCAGGTCCGGCCGAGCGGAAGGGCGCTACAGTCCCCGCCGTACCGGGAGGCGGAGGGGAGGGCTGGGCTGCGGTGCCCGTCGGAGCGGCGCCGGGGTAGTAGGGGCCGGGGGCAACCTGGGGCCGGTGGGCTGGGGGTGCCGCGGGGCCGGAGGCTGAGCCGGGAGCGGTGGTTCCAAGGTGCGGGTTAGCAAATGGGTAAGAGGAAAGCGAGGAGCGACAATAAATCAGGAGAAGCCTGGCCTAAATGCTAATCCTGCCACCAACATCTGCTTTGAAGTAAAATTGTTCAGGAGAGGCTAATTTCTCTTCCACTGCTACTTCCCTTCAGGGCTCACTGTTTTTAACCCCAGCTGAAAGACGTTCTTTAGGTAGTGAGTGGCTGGAGAGTGTGACCCTGGGAACAGATAGTTGCATGGGCAGTCCTGTGTGTTCCACAAAGAAAATACCCGTGATGTTAATTAAAGTTGGCACATCAGTCGCTGCAGTTTCAAGCAAGGCTGACACCCAGATGGCATTAACGACGTCCTCCCCAGCAGGGATTTTGAGAGGATCCCTTCTTGCTACCTTTTTCAGAGGCTTGAAAGTGGGACTGAAGTGTTACACAAACCTTGCCTCACCCCTTAGTCATGAGATTTCCTTGAACTGATGTTCAACTCACTGGGCACACCACACACCCTGTCCCATGGCTCAGCGCAGGCAACTTGTCCAGCTCACGTTTCCCACTATGGACCTGTCCTCTCTCATTAAAGACTTTCCAGCCTGTTCTTACCAGGTGCTTCATTTGCTGTTCTGATATGTTCAGAGTATACGGTTTAAATGTCCAGAGCAGTGGCAGATCAAACTAGAAAGCAGAAGCCTTTGGTTTTATTTATTTAAGCATTTTTTGGGTGGGATACCTGCCTAGTCGTATAAAAATACTATTACAATAAGTAATGATAGCATTTAAAGATATTTTTTACCGTTAGTACTCTCAGTTTTGATGGAAATACTATGAATGTTCAAGGGTAAGTGTATGAAGGCATTAAGATGTTAGATGAAGCATACTCCAGAGAGCTGTATTTTTGAAGTAGAGCTGGAGACAGACTTGTAATGGTGGTAGCTATAGCCTGCTCATTGCATGGCAGCAGTGTGGCATTTGGTGATCTGGGACCCAGGCAGGAGATTTTGCACTGCAGCAGAGTTAAACCAGTCAAATACAAATAGCACCTTTTGAATTTGCAGTAGTACCTCCCTCAGCATGCACCAGCTGAAGAACTCTAAAGGAGAATGAGAGTTATGTGCCACCTTGTTGTCTTTCTGTTTGCATGCATGTATGCACTCCCTTTTCCTCTTTCTGTCTGAACCACTCTGTCCTGTCAGTCACTGAAAGATGCTGGAGCAGATTCAGTTAACCATGCTACCATCTGACGCTTTGTCAGAGACCAGATGTATAACCCAAGCTTCACCAGGAGACCGTTTATCCTTCAACTTCCAGAAGTTTTTGTAGTACCTGAGCAGTGAGAAGAGCCTATTCCTGTCAGCCATGATGCCTTCATTCACTCAGCCTCTAGCAGTTACGTTTTCAGCTCTGAAATGTTTATTTTTTGATGGGGAGGGACATGTGTTCATTTATTTTTTGTCTTTTAATTTTTGGTTTTGTTTTTTCACTTTCTTGTCTGCAAATAAGACTTCTTCAGTCCAGCTCAAAGCTTATTAGTAACAAATAGCCTATTTTGCTGGCTTTTGGATCATTTTGCTCATTTGTAGCATGTGTAGAGGGCCCAATAAATCTCCATGAGTGCTTATGACCTGAGCTTGTCTTGGCCAGACATGTAGGACAAGAGCACTGCATGGATGGCAACTATTAAAATTTAGTTTTGTTTTGCCCAATTCCTTAATATTTCTCCCTGTAATAGAAGACCTGGGCCTGAATTAGACAGACAGGCTATCTACATAGTGTACTGGGAGAGAGAAGTACCAAAAAGGCAGGTATCTATAACATTTTGAAACCAGGCCAATTGGGTCACTCTGAGACACTTCACAGTCTGGAATACTCAGGCAGCAATGTAGAGGCATCCTCAGAAGGCTAACTACTGATGAAGTTTCTTCTTGCATTAGACATCAGGGATGAGAATTTTTTTATACAAGTGCTTTCTTCCTCTAAAGATTTGGTTTCATGCTTCTCTTCTACTTAATTGAAGCAGAATTTGATGGGAGTCCGTCTTTCTATGAGAAGACGGGGCACAAAATATATAGGAAAGGATTTTCTGCTTCTCTGTTCACTCCTTTCCCATGTTGCATCAATCAATATTTACAAGAGCAGGGACTCCAGCCTTCATTTTCTATGTCCCACTGATGATCTTAATCAAAATGGCAGAGACACCTTCTGTATCTGCAGTGTTTAACTTCAGGCAAGCAAAGAACACTCTGGGACTGCCTGTTGGAGAAGGCCAAGGAGCATAACACATGATGGCATCAGGATTTTGGGTGAGATGCCAATTCAACTCAACTCAGGAAATGAAAGAGCTTGGAAATTGTAGTGAAGACAGGTTTCTCCACCGGCAGGTCATACTTAGGCAAGAATTTTGAGGATCATAACTATCAGCTTTGACTAAACCAGCAAATTCCTGTAATTCAGCTAAAAAGTCATTCAACTTTAGATGTTGGAAGTTAGAGGTTCACATTTTAACCTACTTATTTCCTCTCATTTATCACTTTCAGAAGGTCTTCAGAGAGGACAAACTGCACTCTGTAACTGCTCAGTTCCCTTTGCTTTCTCTAAATTGTGCCTGGTAGAACCTGTAATTGTTTTAAGTAGAACCTAAAAGCCTGTACTTTTACATGCAGTCTGTGATTCCCACCTTCAGGTTTATCTCTAAGTCCTTTATACAGTTCCTTTTAGTTTCAGTAAAAGTGAAAAATCAGTGTATGTCTGTACTGGTTTCTATGAATGATCTATTTGAAAATAGAAATACACAAATCATCCTAGTCCATACTGTCCATAAAGTAGAGTACCATTTGGTGTAAGAGTGGTTAGTGCAAGGTGTCTCAAAGGGAGAACAAAAGTGTCCTATAAAACATTATATTTATGTAAAGTACAAACAATTTATGGAAATGACATTTAACTGGTTATTCAATGTCCAATTATTCACATCTAAAATAATTCCTGAATTTGGAGAAATAAAACACTTGAATGACTCCATTTAGGAAATCCTTTTGACTCAAGTGCTTTCCTTGAAACAGCAAATAGCTGGATGACTTCAAGCACATATTTAATTGTGCCTTGTAATAAAGTAATGTAATTAGCAATTACTTAGGAATGATGCTTTAAAATACTTAACAGCTACCACAGACATGCATTTTTTTAGGAGGACTCCTTGTGGTATAAACAAGGTTCCCTTCTGAATACAGCTCGTGAGTTCTCCAAATTGTTCCTTAGGGTGTGCAAAGGTGAGCAGTTTTGTTTGACAGCAGATCACTACTGGCTGTTGGATTCTCTTCTTAAAGGATAAAACTAAGCTTGTAGGAGGGCAGTGCAAGGCACACATTTAGCAAGACTCACAGTGTATTGGCCAAGCACAGAGGCAAGTGCTGTAATATTTTTTTTTCTTCTTTTTTCCCTTCCCACCACATGCTGCCATTGCTAGTGACACTTTTGGTGGAACTGACCTGTGTATCACTTCACAGTGATTTACGATCTTCTGGCAACAGAAACATAGCACAGGTGGGCAGCTGTCTGTTAAAAATAATAAACATGAAGGGAACAGAAGGCTACGTGTCTGCACACTTTTTTTATAATTGCATGTTAATTTGTTAGCTTTCAGATTAAAAATGGACTCTATAATAGCAGCAAAAAGCAGAAGACTAAATTATAAAAGCAGACTAAATTAGGAAAGTTGTACTGTGTGTGCGATTGCATGAAAATAAAGATACACCATTATATTTGGTGGCAGTGATTAAATTAATAAATTTAATTGGAATGTAGATTTATATGGTTCTGTTACCTTAGCTAAGGAATAGAGCAATTCCTATCTAAAACTCCTGATCTGTGGTGCAGAAATATCATGCTATTTGTATACAGACAACATTGTGCTTATATTATTTCTCTGCCAATACCAAAGAGTTCAGTAGTGTCCAGAGAGTGTTTTCATGTCATGCAGGCTGGTGTTTCTCTCTGCTGTTTTCTGCTGTTCAGTGGCAGCCTGTATCACACTATACTGGGCACATACATCACACCAGATGAGGCTGCTGAGAAAATACTATAATCTCTTTACAATGCTGTCCATTTTGATTGAAGAGCTAACTAGGGACTAGCATGTGGACTTACCTGGGGAGGCATTAGTGCTGTCACCAAAGTATGTTCCTTCAATAGCACTGTCCCATTTTTGTCCTGTTCACTCATCCTACAAGGAAGCAAACCTGACAACATTAAGGAAGTGTGGAAAGCAGCTCTCTCTTCCCAATGCTAAAGATTTATTTTCCTCTGTGTTTGCGAAATCCCCTGCTACCAAATCTCTCTGTTCTGACCATGGGAATAAACCCTGCCCCTGGGATGACTGAAGGCTTGTTCTAGACCATGAAAAGAGTAAACAAGGGCTGCGTTTGCACAGTGCAGGGTAAATCAGCTGTGCAGAAAGCAGGGCAGGGACAGCAAATTATGTAAGAAAGATTTTCATCCCGGGACAGGCATATTCAGGAAAAGAAATGCTATGCAGCTATCTTATATTTTGTTTCCAAAGAGAGGCAATTAGCAGTTCAACCAAGGCATGAACAATTCAATTTCCGCTGTCTGTTTTTTATACGGCCCCTGAAATGTGTCCTGGGGACCCCATGGAGCTGAGCACACAGTTTGGCTCCAGGATGTCACAGGGGGAGACACATGGACAATTATGCATCCTGACACGTGCAAACTTCCATTTAGCACTTCTGCTTTACTCTTCAAAGATGAAAAATCCCTCACAGGGACTTCTCCTGGGCCAGGCAGGACCTGCACCAAACCGGATACATACGCTGACAGAGGTAAGAGTTTCCTTATTATTAAGCCTGGAGCTTTCCCTTGTGACCTGCTGTTGTCAAAAAAGGTTGGTAAAAGCTTGTTGAGGGGGAAGTACCAAACTGATGGCTAGACCCAGGCACTAAAATGTCCTACTTTGGTCGAAAAAAACAAAGGGCTCAAGTCACAGGCTGAATTTGAAGCGCACGTGATGCTGTCTTCCAGGAGGTGGAATGTGATATAAGTCACACAAACCTTTCTGGTTTAGTTTGCTATTTGTTACTTCCGTTCCCCCCAAACAAACAAACTATCAAACAAACCAGAATATAAATATAAAGTTGCCAAACTATAGTGGTCTTAAGGGGTCAATCACTACAACTCCTAAGTCCCACAGATCAGATAGATTATTTCATTTGGAAGCTTGAGACACTTTAGTTGGTAGGAGAGGGAAAACAGTAGAAAGAACTTTATGTAAATAGAACAAGTGGGGAAAGGGTAATGCCCTAAATGTGGAGCAGTATTACAAATGTTTGGGGCAATATTGGGTTGTTTACATTACTAGCAAAGTATATATTGAGGGAACAGAGTCCTTTTGAAAGGCATACATCTCAAGGTAAGCCATAAATGGGTGTGGTAGTTCTTTGATACGGTATTTAAGAGCTTTGCAATATAAAATATACCTTGAAGGCTGGGTATGCACAAGTGCAATCTCTGCAAATATTGGCAAGACAGTTACTGTTGTCAAGTTTATTCTGGCTTTAGTATGCTTAGGTGTTTATGAGGACTTAATAGTAGAACTGTCACACCCAAACACCAGGTCATCACTGGGTATGTCAGAGCACAATGACATGATGATCACAGTAGTGATCATGGTCACAGTTTTTGTCACTTATTTGGTACCTTGGTGTCACCAACATACCACAAAGGTAGATTATATTAAAATACTGCTATCTCTGAGTAATTTTGTAGCAGAACTGTAAAGTACAAACCATTTTCCCAAAGTTTCCTATTCTGGCTAAACTGTGTGCATAATCCCTGTTCAAGGGTTTGCAAGACACTGTTGTAGAGACCTACAGCCCTATGCTTTCCAGTGGTACACTGGAGCCTCCCTGCTCTTTCTTACAGTTTTTTTTTCTGGTAATCATTGTAAATACTGGTTGGTTATTTTCTTTTTCTTCTAGTCCCAGTTTGCAGCAATCTGCTTCATTTCATGTGTCAGTCCCATCAGATCAGAGAAGTTAAGCATTTCTGGATCACAACAGAATTTGAATGGCTATAAGAAAAGTGCAGGAAGCAGCCTTCAGTGGTTACCTGCTCCTTTTCCAGTCTGCACCAGATTAGTGCCTTAGCACAGGGTTATGATGACCTTCATGGAGGGGAGCACTTTCCTTCAGATAAGAAGGTTTATGGCTAGCTGTGACAACTGGATTCAGAAAGGTGAATGTTACACAGCAAGGAAGTTAATACTAAGTGGGTTGTAGGTACAATTGCTTCTGTGTCATGTTTTAACAAGGAGAATCCTGCACACATGGCCAGATGCATCTAATCCCAGCCTTGCCCTTGTATGGGGCTCAGGCAAGCCTTTGGAGAGTAGACACTGTCTGCAGTGCTGCCATTTTTGGCTTCTTCCTCTGTGATTGGTGGACAGGATCCTGAGGTTATGAAGGGTTTTGGGTTTTTTTCCCTGAGTGAAGTGTAACTTTATTTAATCAGGGAAATCACATTAGAATTATGCTATGGATGATATATCCTAGATGGTTAGGTCTTCAATACGTAGATGAACACTCAGTGAGTCAGCCCTGCAATTTTTGGTGGAGTAGGTCTATTCCGGTGTGTGGGTGTTTGCAGAACAATTACGTAAGTGTCAGGGTAACGAGGAACTTTTGACATTTCTGGCAGCTTAACTGAGTTCTTTTCAGTCAAAAATACACTAATTGTTGTTCTCTTGCATTAAACACACATCATTGCCTTAACTGGATTTGGGAGGCTTTTTTTAAAGCATCAGTTGTCAGGGCAAGAGCAGTTTTATTCTTGAGAAAAGAGGAGATTTTACACTGTTACAGTGAGACAGACATTTATGAGAACAATTTAAATCATGTAAGAGTGTGCGAAAGTTGATATGCCATATGCCTAGAATTTACTATGGTAAAGCTAATTACTGCCATTGAATGCAAGGCCCCATCAGCATTTTCATTACACCCACACTCAACACCTTGTCTTTTTTTTTTTTTTTTTTAATTTTTGAGTTTTATTTTGCCAGGATTTTTTGCCTATGTAATTTTTCCAGTGGTGAATGATAATGCAGCCCACAAACAAACCCTTGAAATAAGTTATGTCCTATATTCAAGGTGAGTAGGTTCAGTACCCCAATGAAGAATGGTGTATTGCACTGCAAAGGCAACTGCTTTTCTATATGTGTTGCAGAGGGAAAGAAGAACTGTTTTGTCTGCCAAGATCAATATACCAAAGTTAGTCAGTCCAGGTCAGTGTCCAAACGATACTTTCAGAAAAGATTTCTCTCTGGAGATTAAATATGAAATAAACAAAAACTGGTAACTGTTTTCTTTCTCATTTAATCCAAACTGTGCCTTTGGTGCCAAAACCTGTAGTTCAACTAGACAATGGAATTTTATTTTTTTTAAATCTGGGTAAATATGAAATAATTCAAATTATCATAACCTTAATATACTATCTCTTCTTCTACATGGAACAATTAATGAGCCAGATCATAGCTCTGAATGGTGCTGAGCATCCTGCTGACATGCCTGAACATCTAACAGAACAGCATTTGTCAGTGGATTTTGGAGAGCCAGCTAATGGCTGCAGGATGTTTTTAATCTAAAAAAGCATGTTTCCTGAAGTCAGTCAGAGAGAGGGACTCTGTTACATGCTGTGTACAGCATGATTCAGAGTGAGAACAGCCTACCAGCCATGTTGGTGCTTGTCCACACTCAGTGTATTGGCTGTGTTAGCAAGTCCTTTCTGAGGCTAGAAGTATGTACCGTGAGGATTCCACAAATGACAGAATGTGGTGAGGAATCACCAAAGAACCCAGGTTCTTTGGGCTCAAATCAATACAGTTTTGGCCAAGAATTTTTCTAATTAGTGAGGACAAGTTCAGCCTAGACATTCTGTTTTAATGATGGATACATTATGTGAGGGTAATAATTTGATACAGGGGAGGATGTGTGTTCAGAGGGTGTGTTATTGCTTCTCTTTAAAATAGAATCAAAACTGATTCTGAATCTGAAGTTGCAGCAAAGTTTGAATCTGAAGTTGCTGCAATCCCATTTGCTTCCCCAAAACTTAGAAAATTCTAGAGGTCTGCAGCATGAACTGATTGCCTTATATTGCTTGTAGTCTTGTAGACTGAAGGGATTCATTGTTCTGATGTGTGCAGGAGGAATTGCTTAAATCCAATGAGCAAAAACAAAGGAACTCTCAGTGCCTCATATTTCTTCCCCAGGATTTATGCAAAGAGGAACCAAGTCTTCTGCACTGAGATTTCAAGATGAGAGTGCTCTTCACTTTAGCTTAGTGCCTTCAAGTGCCACCCCTGTTGATTCACGTAGTTACTCAGAGAAAACTGGAGGCAAATAAGTATGAGTTCTTGCATTCAAAGAGCTCTCTACACTCAGTGATAAAATGAATCTCTTTTAGATTCAGAAAAAGACTAATTATTTAAAAACAATTGCTCCCACTGCTTTAAATACATCAACAACTCGTGATGCTTCTGCTATTACATGTGGACAAGAACTGTTAGAAACAGGTAGGAAGAGGTCACCTACCCACATCACTCAGCTTCAGAGCAACTCAAAAATGTACCACAGGGATTTTCTTTGAAACATTTTGTTAGCTGGACTTTTTTATTTACTGAAAACCTACAGAGGTAAATGTACAGATACTGACTGTTATTATTAGTGTTATTAGTTGGTAAAGCTAAGAGGTACATTGTTATGGGAAAATACTGATTACTACCTGTTAATCATCCCTCTCTATTGAGGACATACCACTTGATTCAATCACTTTGAAGCTATTTATCTCATCTGAGTAAGACCATCAGTGGTGTTACTGCAGTTTTTCAAGCTAGGCTTAGCTGACATAACAAGGCAAAAAGCAGTGCCTGGAATAGGACCTATGGTGTGTGATGATTGTCTTTTTACTCTTAAAAGCAAAGCCTATATTGATTTTTCAACTGAGACCCTGAAAAAATATATTGCCTATTACTTTAGAAGGTAAATGAGGCCAAAATGGCAGAGAAATTAACCAAGGACTTTTTATTCTCAGGGTTTGGAACTGATCAGTTGTTCTGATCATCCATTAAGCTGGGTTCAGCACATTGCGTTTGGAAAGAAGGGGAAGATGAACTTCTGACCATAGAGACAGTACAGATGAGACAGGAAAATCAAGCCAGAAGGATCAGGTCCAGCTGATTTGCAGGTTGAGATCCAACCAGGCATTGCAAGTAAGGCAAAGATGACCTCAAAACCACCCCTATGCCAACAGCTGCCCTGCGGACTTGTACAGGTTCAGCCCCATGTCCTTTGTCCCCCTGCCTCCCAAATTCCCACCTGACCTTCATACTCAGGTCTCAAAAAACGTGAGACTGCTCCATTCACTATGGATTGAAAAGTTTGCCTGTGAGCAATTCCCAGGCATCTGCTGTGTGTCCTACATGGCCCGTTGTGAGATACAGCGATGGGAGGGCTACATGAGCAGGGAGTGGCATTTGCTGAGACTGCTTTTGCCTAAGGCCACCCCTTAGAGCAGGAATATGTTTGGGAGCAGTCAGGAGACTTTCTGCTCACTTGGGTGGTGTTATGAATTGTGGCTGAGGACAAGAAGGAAGGAGCAAGGTCTAGACAACATGTGGCTGCTGAAAAGTGCTGGCTCTGCTCCTCTCTGAAAACAGGTTGCTCATCAGGTCTGAACTCTTCTTATTGGCTTGGGGAGAAAGTGCCTTAGCTGACATATTCTTAGATAGAGACTTGTTTTCTTTAGCTCTGTAATTTACCCAGCCAGGCCATTTGTTGAAACTCAAGGTGTCTGTTTTTGTTTCTGCTGCCGGATGAGAGGGCACCCCACACTTCTTCACGGGCATGGTCATTTGGAGGAAGTAAGAAATGCTTCTTGAGAAGTGGCAGAGGGGACTTTTTTCCTGACTCCTTTCCTCCCCTTAGGTCAAAATAAGATTTTTGGGAAGCAATTTACTGTTGTCGGTTTTGGGTTTTTTTAGAAGACGCAGCACTTCTAGGAGCTTACAGTCACTGTATATTTGGAAGAGAGAAGATGGGTGCGTCAGATAGGTGTTTTGGAAGATGGATATACCATTTCATTTATTTAAAATGAATTTCTAAGATTGGTACGTCAAAGATATCCTCCAAGGATTTCCTTAGCACAAGGTGCATGTTTTTCTGAAATTTTGCATATGTTTTCAGGACTTTCATAAGAACATGTGGGCTATATTTGCCATGAAGTGGCCTTTGAACCAGGGTGAATTTTACCTTCCAAAAATCAACTTCAGCTGAAGCAACTCAAAGACCATGTAAAAAAAAGAAATTTTGCCCCGCTGTCTGTGACATTTGTGAATGATGGAAAACCATCCATATGGCTAAACAGACTATCTGCACTCCCCCACAAGTAGTCACATAGAGGATGAAAGTAATATTCAGCCCCATCATCTGGTTTGTAACAGGATATTTATCTCAAGCTTTCAAGAATGTTATTATTATCAGGGAAGGAGGGGAATGGGCAGGGGAACACAGAATCTGTATTAGATTATCAATGTTGGGAAGTGAATAAGTTGGAGGGAAGGAAACCTGCCTGAACCCCATCATTCACCAGCCCTGCTTTTGCCCAGAAAGAGGGGCTGTCATCCCATGATAATACAAGGGGAAGGAGAAGGAAGAATTTTTCCCGCGGTGGTCAGTTAAGAGTTCAAGGAGACTAAATGGTGTCTAAAAAAATGGTAGGATCCTGAAAGGGAGGGGTAACACATTTAGTGTGTCTGAAGAGAGGACTGGTTAAGACAGGGAATAGGGATGAGTCTGTAAAACTGTTTCTGTAAGCACATCCTTGAAAGCTAATCCAGCTGCCCTGCAGGGAAGCTGGCAGTGCCAGAGGCTGAATCTCAGCTCAGGGACTCTGGTCCAGTTAAGCAAATGACACGGTTCTGACTGATACTGGCACAGAATATGACAGCCTCTGGTTGTGGCTCAGTGATTGTGGCTGCCTAAAAACCACCTAATTTAAACTCCATTTCTGAACTAAGGAGCCTGAAAATTTCAAAGCTTTTTTGCATCCAGTGGAGACTTCCAGGGGTAGTATTAATAGCTTTGGTGAACTGTGCTCCATTGATTTAAAGCACCTGTGCTTCTGAAAGTCAGGATTTTATCAATTTTTTATCACTTACACAGGAAGCAGTGCTGGGTTTAATGCTATTTATCCAGCTGGGCATATTGACTTTGACTTAGGAGATCAAAGCATTTTGGTTAGGGATTGTGTAACATCTTCCTATAAGAACTGTCAGGGGTAAATTTACCAAAGCCTGAAACTTTGATTGATGATTGTTTTGCATGAGCGTTCAGCGTCAGGAAGCACACAATAAACCCTTTCTCTTAATGGAGGTACAGGCCCCCTTTAAACATACATATTTTGAAACACATTTCATCGCCTCCTTGAACATAACAGTACATAAAACCCTGGAGGTACACTTGGAGGTGAGCTGTCCCTCAGCTCCAAGGAGGTGACCCAAGATCCTTTAAGGTGCAGCTTTGTATAGTGCAAACCTGGAGCCAGTAAGGAGAGTAAGTTATTTGTCTTGGCATTTTTTCTTTATTTTCTTGCCCTTTGCCATTGTAATAACAGTATTTTTCAACAGGTAAGTGGTTGGAAAGTGCTCCCTCAGGAGCTCAGAGGTTTCAGTCCTGTGCTCCCATGAGTCCTCCTTGCAGCACTGGCAGATAGATCCAGCCCCTCCTTGAGGCTACATGAAAGAGACTTGACTTCTTGTCCCAGCTCAAGGTGACACTTATCACCTTCTGTGAACCAACTTCCCCCAACTATTTCTATCTGCGTGGTACTAAATACACTTTTAAACACTTTGACATCTTATATCACCAATTACTGAGGGTTTATTCACATACTCTAACTTTTACAGGCAGGACACTGTCCCCCTTCACAAGGGTAATCAGGAGAAACTGCAGAGAAGAGCTCAGCAGGGGATTCTAACTTAGGGGTGCTAGCTGCCCCCTAACAGAGAACACCTGCTGCTGCTGGCTGTAAAGGGAAGCATAAACAGTAATCTCCCTCTTCTGTTTCACATGAAACCATGCAAAATATCTGTCCCAGCCTAAATGTACATGAAACAACAGTGGTCCCCTCACCACAAGAGGTGTTGTCAGTATGGATGTACTCTTTGAATTGTTGTCCTTAATACAGTACTAGGGGGCATATACAGAATTAAAATAGATGAAATATGACAGATGGTTGCTTGAGTTTTTCTCTCAACATAAAATTAAAGCCCAATAAATAATGTAGCATTATACTGGCCCTATTGCTGTCTATCAGTGGGTTTCAAAGCCATGCAGAGCTTTGATCAATCTGAAAATTATTGCTGTTGCACAAGACAGCATTACCCCTTTTTTTCTCTAGGTGCTCAGACCGAAGATTGTGCCCAAAGATAGGCCAGCCCAGGTCTGCTCCAGGGCTGTCGGAGCCCTGCTGGCTGGCACTTACCCGTGATTCAGGCACCTGCAGGCAACTTGCTCCTGAGCAGCAAGGCATTTTGAGTGATGGTAAAGTTGCTGCTGCCACTGTTTTGTCTGATAGTCACAGCCTTTGTCCTGAGCATGCCACAGCCTATGCTCAGCTGACCTGTGCCACTGCAGTGCTCAGGGGTCTCCTGGCTTGTAGAAGGAAATGTTCTGTGGGCTTTTCCTTTATTTTCCTTTTTGTTTTTAGCTACAAACAAACACTAAATATTTTGAGTGTGGATGGCTCAAGGACTCAGGATGATTGAAAGCAGGAGACCTACAGAGACATCCAGAAATTATTGTTTTTAACAAGACAGGAACTTTGTCTGAAAACAGGATGACCTGCTGCAAAAGACGCCGACAAATCCCTGTAGAGCTTTAGAAAAAACAAGCAGGCGCCTGAGTGTGCTTTAAAAAAAAAAAATGTCCTGCCTAGTAATAAAAAGGGATGTGAGGGTAAACAGGAAAAGAGCACTCCACACAGTGAGCAGCCCAGAGGAGAGGAGTCTGGGAAGAGCACTGATCTGAAAACCTGATATGGAAACTAAAGGAAAAGATTTCTTACTATTCCTCAGGACAAATTCCCTGTAAAAGCCTTGATGCAGCTTTGAATGGCAGCTGCCCACTAGTTGCTGTGTGCCTTTGTTCTGGTACTACAGAGGGTGTGGTAGGGTAGCACATGCCCCACAGGTTTTGTTGGCTGGATTTCATGACTGTAAAGTGTCAGTTATGACTTGCTTGAAACACAGGCTTAAGAGACAGTTCTACTGCATAACTGTATTTCCTGAGAATGAAGTGACTGCAGTTCTGCATACCTGTGCAGTTATACTGCAGTACAACTCACTTTTCTAATTTTAGTGTGAATCTCATGACATATGTAATTTTCTGCTAAGCCCTAGCTCCTCAAGTTTTGCAGTTTCATGACAGTCTCACTTTTCATGAGTCTGAATCCAGTCTTTCTAGCCTTCACACCTAAGAAAAAAAATCTTGAAATCAAAGGCAGCATAGCATAAGGGGTGAAAACAAAACCCCTATTATTGCTGTGTTTTGGGTGGTGACTTTTAAAATCAAATACAACATTGAGAAATTAGTATATTGATATTTGGGCTTGATCACATTACCTCTTCTGCTTTTTGACAGAATTTTCAGACTCAAGTACTCAGCAGGTTTTCCACTGGAACCAGCATGCTGTCAGTGGGACACCTATAGCAATAAAGGGGATGGGATAGGTATGCAGCAGCTGGTATAGGCCCAGGTATACCAGAATCACAGGATGGGTTGAGTTGGAATCGACCTTAAATACAATCTAGTTCCAATATCCCTGTCATGGGCAGAGATGCCAACCACTAGATTAGGTTGCCCAGGGCACCATCCAGCTTGGCCACCTTGCAGGAAGGGGACATGCACAATTTCTCTAAGTAATCTGTTCCAGTGCATTACCACCCACTGAGTAAAGAATTTCTTCCTCATATCTCATTTAAATCTCTCCTCTTTTAGTTTAAAGCTGTTTCCCCCGGTCCTCTTACTATCTGTCCATATATTCACTCTCGCTCTTTTTTATAAGCCACTGTAAGTACTGGATGGCCACAATGAATGCCAAAATTCTTTGCAAAAATCTCTGCTGCTCCAAAGTTAAACACTTCTGCAGAACTGAAATAACACCTTAGTGGCCAAAGGGGGATTCAGGGGAACATAAAATGCACTGAGAATAAAAGATTCATCCTCTCAAATGTAGGTACCAGTACCTACCAAAAAGCAAGTGAGTGGTTTGGCTTGATGCCCATGTTTTGGCTTCACACTGGGGCTATTAGGATGGAAGTCACTCCTCTCTGAGCACCAGAAAGTTGACACAGTCAGCTCTGCCACAACAGCCCTGCTCCTACCATCGCTGAAAGAGCACAGCTTTTCTCTTTCATTGGGTCCTGTGGAAAATACAGCAGTTCAGACAAATGCCTGTGACCTTACAGGCACTGATGGGAACCACAGAGAAGCTTTTGGATCACCTCCCATGGATGCAGCCCTAAATCCCCAGTGATGAATATCGGGTCCTCTGGCGCTCCTTAGTCTCCCTGTGGGTGTTTACCATCCCTGGCCCGGGAGTGCCTCTGTGTTCCTCTGTACAAGGCTGTTTTCCAGAGAGTGGCAGGGAGCAGGGAAGCAACACTTGTTTGTGAGCTTTTTTGGTAATGGAAAATACATTAGTCTCCACCCTTTTCTGGGTATTGCTTGAAGGCAGAAAAAGAACAGCTTCTTCTTGCCCTGGAGGAGAACATGTGCTGGAAATGCTCAGCACAGAGGCTGCCCTGAAGCTGGGCATCTCAGACTGGGGGCCACTCTGCAGCCGGTCACAGGGGTGACAGCTATCCCTGCACAGTTCCTCATCCCTGTGGCTGATGCCAAACACCACCTGCTCTGGATTGTTTGGTTTCAATTTGCACTTGCTTCACTGGCAGCATTTGGTTTTGCACCAGCTTTCTCAGGCAGCCCAGTACCTTGGGCAGGGGTTTTTATCCACTCGCCTTTTTATTACATAATGGACTTGGGTTTTTTTTCTTTGCTTTAGTATAAATGAAAGGTGGTTTGCTACTCTTAATCTATGTAGCTGCCCATAGATCAAACACTTCTCTGTAACCTGCACTCTCCAGCACTGCACTGCTTGAGACTGAGTTACATAGTAGAAACTATGATCAGCGAAATTTCCAATTTCCAAGAAATGAAATTAAAGCCAAACAAATTTTTGTCTCCTCAAAATGAATAGAAATACCAGCTGCTTAGTCCACTGATTACCTCATTATTTGATACTCATATGCATTCTCACAGGAGCACAGCTACAGCAGCATGATTCAGTTTGCCTCTCTAACTTCCAAATTCACTATGAATACAGAGTACAAAAACCTACTTGCAGGGTGTAGATAAGCATGTCTGTGTAAGGACTTCGAGAATTTTATTTTTACAAGATATTCTTGTCCTCCTCAGACAAGCAAAGACATGATATCATTTGTATTGGCCCAAGAAAAAATAATTCTAAGTAGACATGCCAACATAGTGACAGCTTGATTCACAAATGTCTGTAAAATTAGTGTTCAAGATACTGAACTGCATCATTGTGGGGGGGGGGAGGAAGTGAATTCCTTCTCCACATGCAAGAGATACTTAAACTCTGCCCTAAAATGAATCCAAACTTAGTATGATGTCCCAGGTTCCAAATTCAACTCACAAATTGCCAAAACAGTACAGCAGAAGCAGCATCACTGAAGATCTAACATAGCAAAAGATCTCTCATTTCTGTTAAAAAATGGTGAGTTCAGGGCAGCTACTTAGCTTTCTGCATTTTTTTTTTTCATAGCTCTGTCCTAAGTAAGATCAACTGACTTCTGTTTGTCACTTTTTATTTGAAAAGTGGATGTTATGAGCTTTTTTTTTTTCTGGTGTTTGCATCTGAGGACATTTTAACTCTTGCAAATGAGTGGTTCATCTCAGCCTCTTGGAAGGGAGTCCTAGAAGACTAATGCCATTAGTGCAGGATAATTTTTAGGCTATTCACTCTTTAATGGGCTATGAAGTAATTGGCTATTTTGGTGTTGCCCAGCAGGGTTTCTGGCTTGGCCCAGCGTTGCTCCCTCAGTAGCTGTCATGCCTGTGCCCCACAAATGCTTGGAAGCACAGACTTTCTTCACTGACAAAAAAAAGCCATTCAAACCAGCCATTTTTCTGTAAAGAAAGCTCACTGTTTTGGGTAGTGAAAACACAGCCTCGCTACAGGATCACCCTCTCCCCATGGGGACAAAGCCATTGCAAGAACTGGCCAGGCAGCAGGAAGGTCGTGCTGGTCACAGAAAGGAGCAGCCCAATGCAGGCTCTGTGGCAGGGGACAGTGGTGACTCCCTCAGACCTGAGCTGTCAGTGGGAAGGTACATTCTGGGGAGTAGACAGCGAGGAAGAGAGCAGCGGGGAGGCAGTCTGTGATTAAGGTGTGGAGAAAAAGGGGCTATTGAGCCTATTGGACAAGTCTGACAGGACAATTTGAGCCTATTGTCCCTACTGGACAAGGCTGGCAGGGACCTCTGGAGACCATCCAATCCAAGTCCCCTGCTCAGAGCAGGGTCAGCCAGAGCAGGATGCCCAGAGCCAGATTCTGCGCCTTTAGCTCTCAGTCTGAAGTTGGAAGCCTTGAAGGGGAAGTTTGGCATAGCACAGTTTATGCCAGACTCGTGCTGAGAGCTTCTGAGCTATGTGGGATGATGCTCTAAAAAGATCATTTCAATGAAGTTCTTTTTCTTTGTATTCCAATCAGTCACATTATTTCTTCCTTCTTGCTCCAGATAATGTTTTGCATCATCCTTGCCATATGGAAGAAAGGAACGGTGCTCTTCTGATCTGCTGCCATAAAAATATGAAATGCTTCATAAAAATATGAAATGTGTGATCTTAATGGTAGATTACAACTGGGAATTCCGACTTTAAGGGGATTTTCAACATGTTGAATTTTATCTTCCTTTTAATCTAGCAAGATATAGTGGTGTCAAGTTTTTCTAAAAATTAGAAGTCTCGTCAGGAGACTTGGATTTGTATATGGATTTGTGTATGTTTTGTATGGAAATGGAAAAGGATTTATATATGTTTTACTAGTCTTTATAAAAAACTCAAATTAAGATGTTAATTGATAATTTCCTTTCATTATTTTAGATATTTCAATTTACAAAGTCAAAAGTGATATTTTTGGCCATCTAGATGATGAAAATATTCAGTGAGGAAAGAGTCTCAGAGACTGCATCATTACTGTCTCTGAAGTCCTCCTGGACTTCTGGGAACAGAACATGACAAGAATATGAGTGCTTTCAGCAAATCCAACACTGAAGGGTGCTATTTAGCACAAGGAATTAAAAAATAATTACTGTGCAGATGGGAGCTGTGGGTAAGCATCTCTCCAATGACACGTATCATCTATGCTATGGTTTAGCGGTGAACAGTGGTTTTGGTTTAATGGTTGGACTTGATGATCTTAGAGGTCTTTTCCTACCTCAATGATTCTATGATCAGCTGCACCTGAGCTGCGAGGCATGGTGATGAAGGAACCAGTTGCAAGGGTTACTATGCTGTCTGTTTGCCTAACATTACAGAATGGCATGTGGATTTCCTTTGCTACTCCTGGTAATGGGAATAATGCAGGTTATACTTAATTCCCACAGAGGGCTTATGTATCCTGTCCTTCCTTCCCAGTATTCTGGTTTTGGAAGAAACGGGATGGCTGTGGTGGCAGTGAGCCAGTGGTCCCCAGGCAGGTTCTCTGCTCCAGCTAATAAATCCTTTGGGAACTGGGCTGGTAGCACAACCTAGTGAGCTGGCACTTCAGTGGCTAGAAGAAGAGCTGGCCTGGGTGTATGGTTCATACTCCAATGGAGCCACACTGGATACAAGCCTGAGACTCTCTTTTCTGTCTCAGGAGGTGATACTGTCATGTCCCAGCCAGTTCTGTGTAAGCTAATGGGTTTGGGCTTAGCCCCATGGGGACACAGCCATCCTACTTCTTGCCTCATCTCTGGCAGCAGTACAGGCATGGCTGTGTTGTGCTTTCTACAAGCCAGGAATCCTGGCTGCTTTACACCATCATCCTGATGGCACTGTTTGTCCCCCAGACAGCTCAGCAGCCTGGACACTGGGATGGAAACAGATTTGAAACCAGCTGTCATCATTATACCCCTGTAAGAATTAGACAAATTCGTTATTCTTACGGGGCACTTAGACTACAGGGGAGATTGGACTTTGCATCACTGTGCTGACATGCTGTGGCCTGTACTGTGGCAGCCAGCTCGCACATGGGGATGGATTCTTACCCTTCCCATCTTTGTTTCTTAATCAGACAGAAGCAAAGATGCAAAGCAAAATAAAAAATTATTCATGAGGGTATGTTATACCAGCACTTAAAAACAAAGCAGCAAAAACTACAAATAGCATAGAACCTTGTCCCCATGTATTTTGGATAAGATTTTATGGTAGCACAGGAACAGTTTCTGAGGGATTTGACATAGAAAGTGCATCTTATGGCCATTCCAGGTATGAAATTCAGAACATTCTCAAGGTTTGTTGGCAGTGCAAATGGCAAGTTACTGTGGACGAGATGAAGTGATGCCACCACAAGTGGGAAGCAACAGATGAGGAGGCAATGACAGGTCTCAGGGTGCAGACGGAGGCACTCCACTGCAGCATAGGACAGTTGTATTTTGTTCAGCCCAAAATTACTGGTAAGTCATCCAGAGTCACTGCTGAGTGAAATAAAGCTGAACTGATACTGAGTGTCTAGTCCTTTTCTCATAGTCTGAATCCGTACATCATAGCTCCAGCTATGTGTACAGCTATGTGCAGCTAACACAGCACATGTGTTAGGAATGAACATAAATTAGGTACAGAGCTCAGAAGTGCAGATAACTGGGGAATCATATGTTAATGAGATAAAAATTGTATTTTTCCTCCCAAATGCAAGTGGACTATTTAAAGAGGAGAATTTTCCTTGGGGGAAAGACCATTTCTGAGAGTTTTTTTCCATTGTTTTTCAGCCCAGTCCAGAAAGCCAATCTACCAGGAACAAGGCAATATCACCTGTGAGTGATGCAAAAGCAGCTGGAGAAGAAGACAATCAGGGATTAGTTGCTGTGGCATTTTGGCAGGGTATTGAGCTAGCTCCTGAAGACAACCAGGCAATGCTCAAATGGAGTTGAGAGCATTGAGGAAACTGGGGTGAATTCTCTTTCCCAAAAATGACCCTCTGGTAAAAGAGGACCAATAACTGTGAGGAGAAAAGAAATATAAGGACAAGTGAAGAAAATTCTTAGTAAGGGACAGAAAATGCCAGGCCTTTTTATGGTCCACTGACTCCTTTACCAAACAGCTCTGTCCTGCTGCAGAAGGATAATCCTGGACAGAGAACAGCCAGCCATGGAAGGCATTTCAAGAGCAGGGTATATGATGCCAGTACTTCATCTCCAGGCCTTGGTGGAAGAAAAGAAGCAGAGACAGTGTCCTGATGGGTACAAGCAGGTATAGATGGGATGTTCTTTCATCATACTTTTTTATGGTGTGGCACCTGGGCTGAGCACATTCATTTGTATTGCACTGCACGGTGTGTGAGTGCTTAGCAGACATAGACAGGCATCTGAAATCAAGGTATTAATAGAGATCAGGAGCAGAATGACCTAAATGCGATCACAAATAAGCTTTAGGATTGCGCTGCAGGACAGTAACTCCCACACTGAAGCAAAGAAGGGATTTGAACTTGTGGGCTGCTGGCTTCATGCACTGTGGCAAGGACCTACACACCAATGTTTTATAAAACATCCTAAAGAG
Organism: Anomalospiza imberbis; assembly: GCF_031753505.1. NCBI lineage: Eukaryota > Metazoa > Chordata > Aves > Passeriformes > Viduidae > Anomalospiza > Anomalospiza imberbis. The sequence goes on from NC_089685.1 coordinate 42,004,617, forward strand.
TGTCTGTGAATAGCACTGGGGTTCAGTAAGGGCTGACTAGGTCTCCAACACACTGCGTTTGAATTTAGGGAGTGAGGACCTGAACTAGGCTTGGGCCAACCAGCAGCAGTTCAAACCTTGTCAATCATGCCAGGCTACACACCTGTGCAGACTTAGCTTGAGCAAAATACTGCACTGGGGCTGCCACAGCCTGGGCAGCCTTTGCTGGTGGGACTTTCTGAAGAGAGTGGAAAAATACTGAGCTGGACAAGCAAGGCAAGCAAGGAGGAGACATTGAAGACTGTTCTGTAAAGAACCCAACTATGCCAAAGTGCCTGGAAACAGGCTTCCTGAGAGCAAACTGTTGCACGTGAAATGCTGTGTTATGATAGGGAGTCGATGATTATTGACTTTGCAGGTGAATGACCGAAGTGCCAGCATGAGAAAATTAGCTCTTGGTTTGCCATAGAGGTATTTGTTAAGCTTTCATGTGTTGAGCAACAGGAATGCAAAACCTCTTTCAGTGTGGTGACAAGAGGCATCAGAGAAGTAGGAGTACTCATCTGAATTAAAAGTCAGCTTTTGCTATACTGGTGTTCCTGGCAGGTTACACCTGCTTCCCACCCCATGCCTTGCTGCCACTCTGTCTGGAGCAACGTGCTCTTAACAATAGCTGGTGGCTGGAAGGTACAGCGTGTGCTGCATGCTCATTTCCCCTTCCTCCCACCCTGATTGTTATTGCAGCAGTCGGGAGCAAGAAGGGCTCTTTAACACCATTAAGCTGTGAGAAACTGTGACAGTGAGGACCTGACTTCATGCAATATGAAGTTGAAGAAAAATATTTAAATAGAGAAGATGCCTTCCTGTAAGTACTTTGTACTGTAAAGTGTATGTATACACAAAAATACTCACACGCATATGCATCCGGGAGGAGGTGTGTGTCCGTGGGGGGAAATCCTGCCTGCACCACTAAGTGAACAAATTCCCACTGCCCTTGGCAGAGCAAAGCTTCAGCAGCTCTCTGTGCATGTGGTGGGACCTTGTGCAAGTGCTCAGGCAGGCACACTGTGAGCACCTTACTCCCTGAAGTACTGGGGGATGGCACCTGGGCCATACTGGCAGTGCACTGAAATAAAGTGAGGGCCTGCCTTCAAGACAAGGCACGCTCTACCTCGCCCTGCTGGCACGGCTGCCTGCCTCACATCTGGGCTGGGGCAGCTTTGCCTGCCCACGAGTCACGGGAGTAACCCTGCCCACCTCAAGGGACTGGTGGGGGTCTTTGGTTGCCTGCTTGGTTTTGGTTTGGGGACTTTTTCTTTGAGGTTTTTTTTTTTCCTCTTAGTCTGTCTTTTAACATGTGTTTGGATTAATCTAAAAGTTGGTGAACTACCTTCATGTAGTCTGTTCCCAAAATAGGTAGAACAGTTTTTGAAGGTCCATTAGAAAGGCCAACAAGCCTTTGGATAATCCTGACACTAGATTCACTGATTTCATCTAGCTTATTTTACCCTTGGGTCTGCCTTTGGGGAGGCAGAAATTCAAGAAACCTACAACCTGCAACTGACTTTAGTGGTTACTAACTTGAAAACTATTGTTTTAAGATTGATTATAATTTTGTTCCAGTGAATTTTTTTCAACTGTTTTGAATTTGTGCAGCTCTAAGCATATTTCAGTGATAATATAGATGGAAATTTAAGATACCAGCATAATGAATATAAATCTGGGTTTCCTTAGGTACTATTTGGAGGCCCAGTAAAAGCAATTTAGGGCACCAAGGTTTAAAGACCTGCTTTAGTATGTTAAACTACAATGTGCCAAAACTTAAGTGGCTCTTTTCACCTCAATCCCTGCATGCAGTGAGCCAGCCACCTGATTTTAGCAACAGAAAATGAGTGTTCATAACTATCATTTTCTAGTAGCTGGATTCTCATTTTTTTGCCTTCTCTTACACCACAAGTATCACAAACCAGCATCACCATGAGTGACCAGCACTTAGCTGCCACCTTCATCCTGACCACACTCTCCAGCTCTCAGCACATGGAATTAGGGGGCTCCCAAAATCAGAGCTGTGATTCCTGCAGGAAAGCATTATGTATCCATGTCTGGGACCAGATCTGGGGCAGTATGCCAAGCTCTTTTGAGAATTTGGCCTAAACTGTAATCACCATGACTGATGGCTGCCCGCTGCTGAAAATCTGCTACAGTGTTATGGGTGCTGAATATTTGGATGATCCCAAAATAAAGACCTGCCAGTCAGTGCAGTGCTGCCTTGGTTTGAGGGTGACATGGACAGCAGAACAGGAACCAGAGCTCTTGTAAAGGAAAGAAAAAAGTGTTCAGAGTAAGACACTCTTTGTTCAAGATTCCAAATATCTGGTGAAACCAAACCAAAACAGGAGTATTACTGAAAAATGTCAAGCATACCTATTTTTGTGTAACAAGTATAAAGTGCTAAATCATTTGCACAATAATCTGAGGTACCTTTGAGACTAGCATGTCCTCAGTTTCTGTGGAAGAGCTTTGAACCAAGAACCTTCCAGTTGCTCTAGACAAATGCTTCCATGTGGAGCTGTGTTCCCTTGGCCATGCTCTGCATTTCACCGAGAACTTTGCTGGGAACTTTGCAAGTTGCTGAAGAAGAAAAACTGCAGAACTACTTTGGAGCTCTTAGTGAGTGAAATTCATTACAATTTAATGATTTTTTTTTCCCATTCATTTTAAAGATGTATATGAACTACTTCAGAATGTCATTATCATTTGGTTTTTAATTTTTTTTTCATATTCTATACACTCTCCCCTTGGCACACCCTATATAGGGAATTTTGTACAGGATAACACATAAAGGACTGTGGTAAAATATGTAAATTGCAGACATTGCCACAGTACCTACAAACTATATTCCATCAAATTTACCTTCAAACAGTAATGTCAGCTGCCCCCAAGCACATCTGGATGACCCCACATGTGTTAGCAATACCCTGCAATGACACACATGTGTTTCCACACAGCCCATCCCTGCACTGGCAGCACAGGTTTCTTTGTTCAGAATCATATTATGCATGTGTTTGTTATTCATGTTTCTGCTCCCCCAGCTTTCCTTTGATGTAAATTTAATACAACTTTTTTTTCTTTTTTCCCCCCATCATTATTTGAAACAGAAACTCTGGGACAATAGCAGCATCAAATATTGGATATATGGAAAAACATTAGGCAGTGTGTTATACTTTTTCTGCAAGTCTAAGCCATAATAAAAAATACATATTTCTCAAAAGAAAAATAATAGGCTCGACATTTTTCCAGGAGCTACAGACTTAGAGTTTGAGTCAGGCTGTGATGCCATGGCTCTGAGGTGGCCAAAGTCTACTGCAGAGCCTTTGTGTTGGGGGTGTCAGGAGGAGACTGATTGCCTACAACACTGTTGGAGACATTTTGTCTGAAGTGGGCATTGGCTTATAAGTCCCTTGCAAATCCTATACTGTGCCATACACAGTTTTGGAAAATGAGTGGAAAGATTTATGTGAAGGTTGAGAAAGATGCTTAGCCTTAAGCTTTGCATTCCTCTTTAAATGTTTCTGAGCAACACTTTCACCCATTATTAGCTTTCAGAGTGTATGAAGATCATGCTACTCCGTGCTTAACCTTTAAACAAAATTTCTGTGATTGTTTGCCCTGGTTCCCAAAGCGACTGTGAGAAATGAACAGGACAGATGGTAGCAGCCTTCCCCAGTGGATGCTACAGAATATTTCTGTAATGATTTAAAGCCATGTTAAACAATAGCTTGTTCACATTCAAATGCAGAGCATCCATCCCAAGATGCTTCATGAGACAGGAGAAAGAGCTGAAATTGCTTTTGCGGTGATGCTGGGCACAATTAAAGGCTTATGTCTGAATCTTACATCTACCAAACTGCTGTACAACAAGGGAAACAGCTCCCTAAGTAGCTTTCACAAAACACTAAATATACTATCATAACAATAAAACCTAACTATCCAGCTGTTGGTGAATTATGTACATGTGGTACTGTGTCCATCATGTCTCCTCTCCCCCCTTTAATCCATCCCTTCCTGCTACTGGAAAATAGCAAAGGTCCTCCAAGGAGCAGCTGAAAAGTTTAATAAAAATAAGTCAGAGCTGCTTAATCTGGTTTTGTGATCTGGCTGCACTTTTTCTGAAAATCATGATTGTTCCTTTGGAAAAGTTAGCAAAGTTCCTTTTAGCATGGCCTCAAAAGAGGGGAGAAAAATGCCAGTTGCTGTCTTCTCTTTTGACATGGCAAATCAAGGCAAATGTGTGAAGGTATTAGAGCCCCACTGCAGAGCAGGAAGAGGAAAACAAATGACACCACGCCATATGCCCATAATTACAATTAAAATGCATTCAAACTCATTTCTCTTCTCAGCTTACCTTTTCCACACCAGTGAACAAGCATGTTTGACAACAGAGTGTGGGAATTTCCAGTTCACTAAGCAGGTTTCCTTTCTCTTTGCTCCTGCATCTACCTGAGGCTGCAGCCCCAAACCCTCACCATGTGCTTTGAAGCAAACCCTGTCTCCCCTCACTGCACAGCCAGGCATGCACACATTGCCAGGGACTCCAAGGGAGCAAATCAAGAAGCAACAGACACAGCTTGAGGTTAAGCATTCTCAATGGCCATGCTGGGCTTTATAGGAAATCAAATATTTTAGGATCCCTGATGATGTTGTGCTTAACTCAGCACTTTTCCCAGGTATGGAGCTTCCTGTGCTTGAGCAATACCACAGGAGAAGCATTGAGAAGGTGAGCAGGACTTTCTGCCTTCAACAGGCTTGGAGAAGCAGGCACAGCAGCCAAGGTGATACCCTCTCAGTGCCACTGCTGAAGAAGGGGGCAGGGGGAAAATGCTGCATGGTGCTTAGAAGACTGGAAAATACCTTGGAGTCAGTGGGGACGTGAATACATGAGAGGAAGGCAGCATGAGCTATTTATTAGAGGCTGAATAGGTAGAGATAGGGAGAGAATATTAATGTGGCAAATCAATCAGCAAGCACCAAAATTATTTTGAAAAATGCAAAAGTATGCACTTGCATACATAAAATCAAATAGGAAGAGCAACAAATAAACATGGTCTGTGATTCATAAAACCATTGTTAGATAGATAGCAGAATCTTTTTCTCAGGCAGGGGAACAGGCAACTTCATCTGCAGCTTTTCTCATTTCTACTTTTCACAAGGTCTTTCCTTGTCCTCTTCATCTTCCCATTGACATAAAAGCTATTGACTGGACCGATAAGCACAGCATTGTTTTTCATTGTCTCTTGATTTAAACTCTGTTTCTTTCATCCTTGGAGGGTATCTCAGATATCAATGAGAATTCCAAACACTTCCTTATAACTTTGCAGTCTCCAGGTTTTGGGTTTTACATCCCCCTCCTTGCCAGCCTTTTCAGATCTCCATCCCACTGCTGCTTCCTACACAGAGTACAGCTGCCAGGTTGATGATACAGATGCAGAGATAAAATTCAATTCTCAAAAGTTGGCTTAGTAAAACAATTTAAGCATACAGCTCCAGATAGTTTTCTCTGTATGCATTTTCTTTAAGCTTTTGGATTCATGGCATTGATCTTTGCCTCTTGAACAGGTGAAGAAATCAACAACACAAGCAGGGTGTTAACCTCCATGCTCGCTCATACCACAGGGAAAGTGAGCAACTGGGGAAAATACCAAGCAAGTAGCTCAATAGTTGTTTAGTTGAGCAAGAGGCTGCTCTGCAAAGTGCTAGGAAACAAGATCTAATGGACCAGACCATTTCTTCCTTTTGCCCCAAACCTGACTTCTCCCAACACCAAAATCTCCTCAGTCCTTCTCCAGACTTCTCAGTGTCTTGTCCAGTCCCAAGCCACTCTGTGTTTCTCAGATCTACTCTTTCATCTCCTTACTCCAGTCTCATCTCCATGCTGAGCTAGTCTTGGTCCCACTGTAGTCACATTTGGTCTTGCCTGGCTCATTCACTGTGACAGCTTTCAGTGAGCTGCCTGCCTGTGTCCTCAGAAGAAATGCCTCCTGCACCAGTTATTTCCCATCAGCTGTCTTTACATTTTCTGGTGCCAGAAAGGCTCCAGCAAAGGTCTAAAGGGGAAGGTCACGTATTATCTTATTCTTTAAAAAGGCAGAGAATTGCTAGAAAAATTAATCCTGAAAAGGATACCTACCATGTAAAATTTCATTCAAATATTGTGAAATGTATGCAAACAGCCTCTTACAAAAAAAAAAAAAAAAAAAAAAAAAAAAAAAAGCAGGAAAGGATGGCTATTTGTGGCACAGCAAATCTGTGATTGAAGTAATTATATGAGCTTTTGTCCACTGCTTTCCTAACCAGGAGTAAGAGCTCCCAAATGAGTTAAGTGATTCTCTATGTCAAGCCATATTAGCGCTGTATGAACAGTAATATTTACTTAAAATCCTCTTATAGACAAAGTCCTGATTCAAACTGGATTCCATAGCTGTTGCAAACAATGCCGTTATTATACAGCTTGTTATACCATGACAGCTGGAAGAACTGAGCTTGGTAATTCACATGCAACTTTGAAAATGTGGCTACACTTCTGTCACCCACCAGAACTTCTTAATGGCTGCTTGGACAGGCTTCTACTAAACAGGATTGGTACTGATGCTTCAGGCCAAAGGAAAGAAACACATGAACATGAAGTAGGTTTCTCCTGGCATATGCTGAGGTTATGCCCATGGTCACTTTTTACTGTGTGGCTCTGAAGACCATGCTGGCTCTGTCATGTGAGGTAACCATGAGGGAAATCTGCAAGAAGGTACAGCATTTTGAGGTTGCCTCATGATATTCAGGGTTTGACAGGCCCATTGTTTATACAGCTTTAATACCAATTGATGCTTTTGGGAAACTCCACCAATGAGCGATCCAGAAAATTTCCTGATATGCCCAACAAGACTTCGGCCAAGTGCAGTAATCGAAGGCTGCAAAATAAAAAAAAAAAGGATGGGAGAAAAGAGAGGGTGAAAACACAGAGCAGAAGAGATAAGCAAAGAACTGATGGACTGCAGAAGGAGGGACAATATAGGCATGACAAATACTAGTGCAGAAGGAGGCAGAGCTTGTCGTTCCATTTGAGAAGACTGTACAACTATATTATCAGAGGCTGCATTTAAGCAAAATGGATTCATATTTTTCCTCTCTCTGTCTCTCTCTCTCTGCCTGCATACAGCCTGTGCTGGCATTGTGTCTTCCTCTCAAACCCTGAAAACTTGAAGCCTCTTCTCCTTGAAAGTTTCAGGGTCTGGCAGGACTTACAACATTGCCTAGAAAATGACACTGGAGCACATTTCTTTCCCAATACTTTCTATAGATCTTGGTCATGCTGTGACAGCAATACAAGGCTGAAATTGTTGGTTGTGCCAGCCTCTTCAGTGATCTGCTTTTGGATGTAATGGGTCACTGACTGAAACTAAAATTAAGAAGTCTGGAAAAATTATATACTCTAATGCTTAAAGAGAATATTAAAATGATGCCTGCAGCTGCATTTTGTTGTTTGGTAACACCAAGACCAAGCCAACTTCAGAGGTTAAATCACCAGATCTTCTTGATGTTGGCCAAATGCTTCTTCTCAGTCAAATGCTTTTCAAAGCCCAGGTAACCCAGTTACACAGACAAAATTAACATATTGATGCTTATGAACTGAAGTTAAAAAACAAGTATAGGATGTTGTCAGAGGTTAAGAGTTTGGAGTACAAAGGCAGATAAAGGTGACTGCCTATGACATGAGCCCTGAGGTGGAAGGGAAGTTATCTGCCTTTCACAGCTTGTTTCACCCAGGAGCCCCCAGGATCCCAATACATGCCTGTACAAGGTCCTGTCCTCAGATCACCCCACATTAAAGAGAAGGAATGAAACATCTGACACCCCCAGGTGATTCAGACCGAAGTGCAGAGAAATATCTCTGGCTCCAAGGGAAGATGGAGCAGATAAACCAGGGAGCAGCAGTCTAACCATCAGCAGCTGGCCACCAAGGTGGCTTTCAAGAATATATCTGTGTCTAAGGTCCCATGAAATCACCTCACATCCACAATTCCAGCAGCCAGAGTGACCAGAAGACAGTCAGCTTCTGTCCCAGAAATGGCCTGGAAGAACTGAGTGAAGGAGATAGTACTGAAGGGCACTGCTAGCATGAAGAAACCACAAGGCAAGTGAGCATTTTAGAAAATAGAAGAGACAATATTGGCACTGGGAGGTATCCTGAAAATGCTCAGAAATGAAGTTCAGTGTGATATGAAAAATATTCCACTTCCAAGGCAGTTTAACTCAAGCAGCTTCTCAGGAAGGGAGGAAAGCTGCCCTGGGTCTCCCACATAAAACATGGGACTGGGCTATGCAAGGCCTTACTATCAAAATGTCTAATTCAGGACAATCAGTAAAAGCCAAGCAGAGCCAATGTGTACTTCTGCCAAGACCTTTTCCCTCTAATTTAAAAAATAATAATAAAAGAAATCAAAAAATAAGTAAAATAAGTCAGGAAGAATGACAAGTTCAGTCCAGAGCCATCCTGGAGCCGTGGAGCCTGGAGAGCTGCCAGGCAAGCTGGCAGGAAGTCAGGCGGGCTTGTGATGGAAACCTGCCCTGTGTTTCATCGGAAGTTCATTCAAACAGAGACGCTTCTGCAAAACATTTTGCTTACGACAAATCGGCATTCTCTGACAAAAACCCGGGTTGACAGAAACCTCCCAACCCCTGTTCCTGATGGCATAATCATTCCTTACATAATAAAAAAGAAAAAGAAGGAAGAGGAAAGAAACTGGGTGTGTCATAGCTAATGTTAACAGGCTACATTATATATAGTTTTGTAAGTGACTCCTTATATGGAGCAAGTCTTAAAAATGAGCTCTTGAGCATTTCAGTCTGATCTTCCACAAGTGCTGAAGGCTCAGCTTTGTTACCCTACAGTGTATACAAACATAGAAGCAACGGTGAGATTTTGGGTGAAGATGGAGCAATTTTATTGTATCAATCATCTTTCCTTTCTGAGCAGCATTTTCCAGATATTACAGGTTGTAAGTTATTAATTCCTCCTTGTTCCTACCAAGTCCATTATATAGGAAAATATTGATAACTTCTCCCCTAAACACAGATTCTGTACCAAGGGCGTAACTTTCTCACTTTGAAATTACTAACGAGAGCAATTAGAGAAAAGAGAGAAATGTAGAAAATATGTGCACAACTTGGGTTACCTGGATGGTTGACAGCATTTTTCTTCTTCAAATAAAAAAAGAGAAGATGAGAGATATTTCCTCTTTTATGGTTTTGAATGATACTGGAAGCCTCTCTTGGTCTAGCATCTCTTCCAAAGGAGAACCCAAAAGGTGTAGGAGAAGGCCTGCATACAAACTGGGGATGTAATCCTACATTCTCTTCATTTACCTGAGAACCAGAGCCAGACCTGGAAGGCTCTAATTCAGATAGCTGTGAAATAAATAGCAAAGTACCATTTTAAACTAACCAGAAGCTCAAGTTAAGTAGCGTTTTTTTTGTTTTTTTTTTGTGTACCTTTAAAGGAAACATATATCAGCTGCAATTCAAACTTTCTTTCTTTGCCCCCCCAGTTATATGAACACAGTGCATAAGATTAAGACATTTCCAGCATGTAAATTCAATCATGTGAGAAGTCCCACTGATTTCAGGCAGTGACTTCCTGTTGAGTCAGCAAAGCACTTCTGCCTGCGTGTGATTTTAAGATGACAAATCTCCCTGGCTGTGCCCGCACTGGCAGGGAGGTGCATCGGCAGCATGTCCTTCGGCCCTGGCCCCCTGGCTATGTCCTGCCTCTGGTTTGGGACAAGATCGGTGTGACCACAAGTTCCCACAAGCTTTGCTTTCGTCCCTGTGCCCAGAGCCAGCAAGAAATGCTCTGTGCTTTGTGAGAGTCTGCAGCCGGGCTGACAAGGGGAAGCTCGAGGAGGGCATCGCTGCTGCTGCTGCATGGCCAAAAGCCCAGCTTCATGCTTAGTCTTACCCATATGCTGAAACTCTCTGGTAGTTTGGAGTGGTGCTATATCAGCTCTGGCTTGAAGGAGATTTTCACAACTTCTCTAATGAACCTCTCGCAGTCTTTAAATAATGCAGCTATTTATAGGCTAGGTCTATCCTGAACAGATTGCAGAAGCTGCACAAAAGCTCACAGTGTTTCAGCAACGAAGCTGCAGAGAAACATCAGAGCAGACTGAAATCACTCAATATGGTTACATACAATCAAATATAATCAGTGTTTTGCATGATGAGACTCGCTGCTTAACTGAAAAGTTAATGGCATTTTAACACATTTATATCATTTTCTTAGAAGTGAGAGCTCTTTTTGTGAAGTACACGAATTTTCAAGTCTTAGATTAAGGGTTAAACCCTGCTCTTGCTCACAACATCAAATTTTAGGTGTGGCATCACTGAAGTTTAACAGAATACCCCCAGGTAGTCAGAGCAGAAATTGGACATTGTCAGAAACCATCACTAACCATCTCATCTTTCTCTTTCAAATTACTCCTTTTAGGCTTTAGCAAACATCCAGCGTCTTGCAGTCCCAGCATGTATCATGAAATGAAAATATTAATTAAAAACTGTTCAACCAATGCACTCATGAGAAAGCATTTCTGCTGTTCATTTTATCACCCAAGCCCATTTCATCTTAAATGTTTCTGAGATGTGCAAGATGCAGGTAGCATGAAGCAGCAGGACTTTGTGCATATGGCTCACCTGTATCTTTCTTAGAAAAAATCAGAGAAAGAGTTTTACTGCTTTGACCTTCGCAGACTTGTGTCTGACACTTGTTCATGAATTCTCTGTAAACAGCAGATTTACACAAACATGCTTTCCTTATGAATATTTTCCTGAGTCTTAAGGGAGAATTGACATTCAATACAGGTATTGGAGTCAGCACTACAGGCCTTTGGCTTTCACTGCTGTGGTCAGAAGAGGGTTTAGTGACACCTTTTAGCATAGAGAATCCCAGCTCTTGCTACCTTCTGTGTCCTAAGGTTTTATCTCTCTAAAAGGAACAGGGATTTCCTCTGGGGATTAGGAGGAGATAAAAACCCAAGACAGAGCTACTATTTCATTACATTACAATGCACAAATGGATGAAAAAGACAGTCAGTGATTGTCTTTCCTTTTTCTCTTTTGGCAGTTGATTCCTCCTTAGGGCTCTGAAGAGAAACAAGGTCCCTCTTTTTTAACCAGGTCTGTAAGGACACAGGCCATAGATAGACTTACAAACCTAACTGCTACTGAGAGCTGCAGAATTCTGTATTTATATGGCATTGTGACTCTCAGTATTTCTTCTCAGTCTATTCCTGCTTCTGCAAGTGCACTGAGCAGGTCCTTGCTACAGGCATGGGAAAATCATATAACCCCAGTCACCAGCAGTCTCAGTACCCTCATTAATGCCAATGGGCCATCTTGAACTAGATTTTCCTGCACCGGTTTAGACTGTTGATACACCCCAGGCAGAGGAATTTCACATCCAGCCCTCCTCAGACTTTTGAAGGATGAGGTTAGTCCAGGCATGTGGATCCAAACTGAAGTTCCAGATGCAGTGGGCTTGTATGAGTAGCCTAGAAATTCCCAGAGACCTCTGAACAGAATTATTAAACTATCCAACAACAGCTCTTTTGACCCTGACACAGGGGTTTTTCCAGATAGTTTTTTTCCACCTGTTTCATTAACTTTTGCTTCTGAACTGTGGGAAAATGAAGCAAGGCAAGATAAAGACCTTGACCTGATAGTGTAGCTTCATGGCAGGAAATGTGTTAGCAAAAAAGACAATTTTTTGCTTTAAGTTTTATTTTTAATTACACAGGCGGTACCTTGTCTAGAACTGCTGACTGTCTTTAAAAAAAAAAATTAGAAAGAATGACATATTTTGTCTCATGTAAGGTACCAGTGCCCACCAGTAAAATTTTACAGTATCAATAAACAATCAAAAATTTTATTTTCATATTATTAAGATGTTTAATTGTAGGTACAATATTAAGTTATAAATATGCTCTATAACAGAAAACAAAAGCAGCTTATCACTCACTAACTAGTTTAGAAACCCTTTGTTTCTGCTGGATTAAAAATTTCTGGTGAAATTGGTGAGGAGTGCACTCAGCACATCCTGTTAGCTGAGTCAATTGAAATTGCACCTGTTCTTGGATGCAAGTCCTAACAAATGCAACCCATATATATTGTAAAGAAAAGGCCTTGTATGCACTTTTTCCAATTAACATCTGCCTTTTGGCAAGTCATTAGCCTATTTTCTCACAAAGAAACAGCTTCAATTGTATTATGCATCCGAAGCGTGCAAAAGTCCCTGAAGGGGTACTCTGACAAAAACATACTGTTCCTGGATCCAGTGTGAACATACATATTCATTAATTGTCTGGGGCAATGAGTACAGATTTTCTGCTTTTTACAAGTCTTACAAGGTAAACAGGTTACATAAAGCTATGTCCCTGGAAAGAGCCACATCCTGGTCACTGTTGCTCAGTAGAAAAATCAAGAGTGATTTTGTGCTGTGATATGGCAATTAAAATAATTTAGCAACACTGTAAAAAAAACAGGAAGAAAAAAAGAACGTTATTTACCCTAAATAGTACAGCATATTTATTTATTTAAGGAGATATAAATAAAGATGGTAAGTTATATTTTTCAAATTCCTCATGCTATATGGATCTGTTCAGGACATCCTAAAATGGCAATGAGAACCTATTCTACCACTATTTTTCCAGATAGAAAATCAATGATTAAAATTTAAAACTACAGATTTATATTTCTCACAGTGAAGATGATAATGAAAAAATTAATTATTATCTTACATGTGCAAAAGCAAGAAACACAAATCCCTGAAAGGCAAGGGAATTGTTCAGATGCATTCATTTCTGGGAACTGATTTTCCAAAACCCTAAATTTATAAAAAATATATCAATAGCAAAAAGTGAATGCTGAAGTAACAATTGGTAGCATTTCTTTCAATTTGGAAGAGCATTTTTAGTTTGAAATGTCTGCTGAAGTACGTTGCAATGAGCTGCTGAGCTACTGCACAGAACTTTGACACCTGTGGAATTTGAAGTTGGGTTTCTCCAGAGACAGTCTCCCAGCAACAACTATTCCTGCCACCACCTTCTCTCTCTCGACACACAAACCTTGGGGATCTACTACAAGTCATTCTTTTTAATAAGTAATTGAGCCATTTTTGCAGTGGCAGGCCTGAAAGCTGGAAGCAGTCTTTCTCCAGCAGGGGGGTCTATTTATATTTAGTATTAGAGGGATAATTTAGCCTGAGGAAAAGTGTACTGCATCAGGTACATTGTTGAGACTGTTCAGAAAAAGTATGGGCTATCAGTACTTCAATGCAGTCTCCAATCAGATACAATTTTCCTAATTTAAAGATCCATGCAATTATTTTTTTCACATAGTGCAAAAGCACAACTAAGACTAAACAGCAGTCATTTTCCTCTAGTTTTATAATTCAAATTAGTCAAGTCACCAGTTACTTGACAGAGTACAAACCCTAGAGTAAATGCTTCTGAGGGTTTAAAAGCCTTGGCAGGTGCTTTTAAAGGAAGTATTTCTGTTCCAAAACTTTATTAGAAATTATATGGATGAAGAGAATAACATAACCAGTCCATATCAATGCTAACATCATGTTAGATGTTTATGGCTGTGTCTTAGGAAAGTCATCACAGCTTGAGTTGCCTGTTTTCAACCAACCATGACCAGCCAGCCTCCCAGGTATCATCATGTTGAGTTTCAGTATCAACAGACCACCCGACAGAATGAAAATAACATGTCTTAATTTGGGAATGTTATGTTGGTTCACCAGATGCACAATGGAGGAATAAACTGGATTAAGTAGTAATGCTCCAGATAACAGGTACTGAAAAGGTAGAGGGATTAATGACAGGAGCTAAGGCAGAAGGGAAAATTTCAGCAGAGATTTTATTTAAAAATATGGAAGTAAAAGAAATATCCAAATCTTATTGATAAATAATCCTGAAAAAAACTTAAAAGAACATCTACAGATTTAAGACACACACACACACACATGTGTATATATATATATATATATATATATATATATATATAGTCCACCAAGGGAAAACAAGAAATAAGCAAAAATTTTAACAGCTACATGGTTTTGTGTCTTTTAACGGAGACAAGAAAAGGCAAAAACCACAAGAGTATTTGCAAATTCATTAAGTGAAGTACATTTGATCCAAAAGACAGCATTTACATAACTTTACGTTATATAGTAGTATAAACTATTGCACAATCAATGGTCAGGCTGGAATATATACAACCATTCTCTGACAAAAAAATCTATGGTTACGGCCAAGAAACAGACCTAGAAACAGTTGCATCCAAAACTTTTATGAGAGACTGCTTCTTTGGCATAACCAGTAGTGCTCAAGACAGCTACAAATACAGAGTATCTATTGGCAAAAATCAGAGCTAACAAAGGAAGTGAGGTGATGTCTGGTTATCTGAAGGTGGTTGCTGAGAGAGAAAATAAGTTATACAAGAAAAATTGACTGCACATTTCTGTGGTCTGAACTGCAGTCATATTTATACAGTGAGCTTGTGTACTAAAGTTGAACTTTGTTGACATTAATGAGGTTCAGCCTGGGAAATAGGTTTTATCTATATACAGTCAGTTGCAGAATTGGATTAAAGTGCTTCCCCCTTTCAAGCGTCCTATTTTTCAACATACACGTAAAGTTACAGAAACAGATTATTATCTAGTTTTGACTGTGGATTTACAACAGGTGTTCTGCAACTTCCATTTAAAAAAATAACAGATAGACATAAAGAAAATAAATATTTTCCATTAAAAAGTAAGACCCAAAATCATCTTTCTAAGAATTGCATTTTTATTAGAAATAAAACTCAAATCATCATACACTGCAAAGTTTTTCCTGACTTATGTCTGCATTCACAATGCATTACTCGATGGGGTACATTCACAGCATGCAAAGCTTGAGCACACACAGACATTCTTATAGGATAAGAATCTTTTGTATTTATGACCTAGATTTTGCATTGTTTTGTGTTTGGTTCAAATATATTCTTCAGAAGTATAAAGGTGATTTTTGTTTTTGTAAATATGAAAAGTGAATTTTGACAGGGATACGATAAGCAGAAATGTTCAAGTGCATCAAAACTCATGTTCTGCAGCTGAATTCACATAGATGCAATTATAACTTCAAAGTGTGACTCAATTTCTGCATTTGTAACTAAAAGTTTTTACACTACATCTTCTTGCAATCATTACTAAAATATTTAGAAGATAGAGACTAACATACTACTTTTTGGTAAAACACTTGAGAATATGTAAGGGACAAAGAACACCTCTGGCATTTTTGTGTTATATCTTACTTAATTTAGGTGTTTAAGTAATGTTGTTTTAGCACAAAGAACATTATTTTCACCATCGTTGACTGAGTTTAAAAATCTGCACAGTGGTAACCTGCATAATAACTGCTATTCATCTAAAAATACAAGTCAGTGGCTTAGTTATATTCAAAGATCTTGTTATGTTGAAATAAGAGGTCTGGAATGTTCAATGGAAATTATTTAGAAAGTAATAGTTTTGATTGGGCTACACTTCATTGAATAGATAACCAGAATATCTGCTTGCTACCAATGTTTGAATTTTTTTTTTAATTTCTTCCATTTTTATTACTTTAATTTGATGTTTCTGCTTATAGCAAAATCCAGTGAAGAAACATTCCTTGTGATTTGTGATTTTATGAAGCATACTCATCAACATAGTTCATTTTTGTATTTTATTAGTTCCGTTTTCCCTTAAGTAACATTTTTTGCTGATCTTTTATGCATTTTTTCAATTTATCTTCCATACATGTAAGACGTTGTTCCAGGACTGAAATAGTCTGCATGAAAAAGAGAATAATTTCAATTGGGTTTATATTATTCACACAGTATTATAAAAGCGTGCAACATAAGAAAAGGAATTTTAACTCAACAGGAAAAAATACTGTAAGATGGTTTCTCCTTAGCTATTCCAGTATTTACAACTGTATTTAAAAATTATGGCTTTGCCTCCATGGAGATTGTCTAAAGGCTTTTGTTTTCACAAAACATTTTCACTGAGAAAGAGAAATACATACATGTATAATGTAAAGTACTCTGAAATACTATGTGAAAGTTGCATCCGTATTTCAATAGAAAAACAGCCATCACTGTGACCACAAATGATATCTTTCAAAAAACTAAAAGAAACTTTTAAGGCATCCCCAAGAAAAGGAAGTGAGAAATAAATACACTATTAAAAGGCATTTATTCTCCAAGATATTATCTTCAGCAGAAGTAGGTCTTTGGACCCAGGCTGGCAGTTTCTTTTACAACTTACTACACCCATCCTTTCCAACTCATGACTTGACTCCATACTTCCCAGAACTTGTTTCTTCCAAATTAACATATATATTGCAAAAGAACACAGAAAAAAAAACCCTTAGCTGCTCCATTTTGAAGTGATTTAATGTCAGTATATTACAGACTTGTAATATACAATATATATATTGTATATAATACAATATATATTGTATTATATACAATATATATATTGTATATATATATTGTATATAATATAATATATACAATATATATATTCATATATATTGAAAGAAGTATCTGAAAACAAGCTAAATTTGGATTAAAAAGCTGTATTGAGCATTTGCAAGCAAGTGACTCAGAGTCACGGACTGAGATCAAGTATTTGTGCAGTTTCATTCACACAAGGACTTACTGCACTGCTTGGATTCCTACCTAAGCCAACACCTCACACACCAAGTTGGGAAAGGGATTTAATGGTACATTGCCAATTTACTTTGTTCATCCCCTGCTAGTGCGTGATTGCTCCAGCTGGATTGTCTGCTAAACAACTGGCTTCTGACAAAACTACCTAGATCTAACTACTGAAAAACAGCGATTCTCTTCATCCAGAGTTAAAAATACAGCAACAATCTTTATGATTATGTACCAGGAAGTTTTCACTTTAGCAAACACAATACATGCAATCAATATTTTCTGAAAGGAAAATACCAAAACAGTCACTTGACTATAGAGCTATTCAAAATAATCCCATAGTCTTTAAAGTTCTGATTTATGAACATGACTCCAGGGTACTGTTGCCCTTTGATACCACTGTCATTTTGCACTGGAAGTGTCACCTGTTATTGCATACTTACTAGAGTTAACATCTCCAGGTGCCCCACAATGTGGTCCAAAGCACAGTCCACGGAGGAGGGGATGCCTCTGTGCTGTCCCACACTATGCACAGCTGACCCACTTTCACTCTCTGCCTTGCTTTTTGAACTTATTGCTGAGAAAGAAGCAGAGGGACTCTGCAGTTCTTCACTTCTGCCAACATCCTCGAATACAGAAACATCATTTGAAGATTCAGCTGCCTTTGTCTTCATTTCAGTGGAATCACACAATAAGATAGACAGGATAGCCAAAAGTCAGGCTTTTAAGTAAAAAAAAATCTACACATATATATATGCATACACACAATGATTCTCAAATTTGCTTTTTGTACCAGGTCCAATTCATAACACTTCAATTTGTTCTGACCTAAGAGAGAATTCCAGTTGTGATGGATGAGGCAATAAGGGAAATTTTAGCAGTCTTTAGGTACATGTTTAAGGTACATATGATTGAAGAGCTACATGCTGTACCACTAGGGCTTGAATTAAAGCTTGAATAAATACAATTAATGAGGGGCATTTTCTCCAAAAAGATAGCTCTGGTTGACAAAGAAATTCATTCAGAGTAATCATATGGATGAAAAATCCGTATGTGACTAGACAACCACAAGTGCTCCTTCCAACTTCATAGAATGAAACATTTGTTTAGTATGAATTAACATCTTATTTCAGCATTAAAAAAGGTAGTTTTCAGTTGTTTGTTCAGTGATGGTACTTTTGAAAAATTGATTCCTTCAGAAAATAGGAGAAGGAAACAACAGAGAAGATCCACACAATGTAACATTGAGAGAAAAAACTTTGATGTGTAAACTTTGCTTCAGGCTAAGTGAGAGAGCATGATCTTCCCCACCAATTTAGTTTTGTCTGTGCCTTAAAGTTCTTAATGGTATTTTTGAGTCATGAAAGGTTAAATCATCACTAATTCATTAGAAAGTCCTTCACAACAACTTTACTTGAGTAATTAATGACTTATTGAGATTTCTTTGAAAACTTCTTATATCTTCAGACAATTTTAGTTTACTTATACACTAAACTAAATTACAGTAGTTAAGTTTTACTATTTCTAATTACATTTGATATATCTACATTTACAAAATAAGCCTTTTAAATGGTTACAATTAAACTGTTTCTCTGGAATTTATTGACAGCCCACAGAAAATATTCATTAGCTACGCAAAGGGAAAATTTTAGTCTCACCTGATGTATTTAAAATACACAATATTTACAATGTGCTCAAAATATATTTATGTTGTAAGACTGAATAGAGAGAGAGAGGACTGAAGACTGAATAGAAAGAAAGAAGACTGAAAAGAAAGGAGAGTGAGTATTAAAATCATTGTCAGACATTTTAAAAAAATCTCATAAGTCTCGAAAATAATCTTGTAGAATGTAAATTGCTAGGAAGAATAATTAGCAGAGTTTTACAAGATCACCTAGGTATGTTGATGAGTTTCTGTCAAGAATGCTTTACATGTAGTTGACCCTGCCTTTGAATCACATAGGCTCAGAGACTGATGGATTAAATACTGCCACGATGATAATATAACTATTTTAAATTTAAGTAATACTATATCATATCAATATTATTGTGAACTTTTACTGCTGCATTACCCACAATAACATTCCTGAGTCTTCAGTGCCATCCTGCATAGTCCTGTGTGGTGGGAAACAGCTGAAAGCAGAGACTTTCAGCTGGTGAGGTAAGCGAGCCAAGAAGAAAGTCTTGCAACCCTCCCTGGGATAAAAGTTCCATTGTGCAGTTACATTCTACAAGGACAGGTCTCAAGCCCCCAGGCAAGAACCTATGAAGTGCAGAGCATGACTTTAGTAGAGACAGGGGCACATACCCAGGCATGCACTTCACACTTCACACCTTTACTGACAATGCCACAAAGCCAGAGGGAACCCACCTCAAAGTTTCATAGTACCATGGTATTCACTGACATCACTGATTTCTTCCACTGATTTCTTCTATCATAGCATTGTCAGTTAAGGTCTGAAGTAAGAGAGATTATTTCAACCCAAGGAGGAAAGCTATCAATTCAGTAAAGAGAGCAAAAGCTAAGCTACAAAAGCTCACCACTTTTGTCCCACAGTAAAATTGATCCAAACTTCAATATATCAGACAAATACGCCGTGAAAGAATGTTTTTTATCTCAATAAACTGCCACCAGCATTGCAAGTCAGAGTAATGGAAAAGTCCTTTTATAATTTACTGGGTTAAGCAGCAAATTGAGATTTTTCTGTTACATATTCAAAGACTTAAAAGCACAATACAACATAAAAGCATTTACAGAAGTAAGGTAAAGACCTTGATGTTTGTCAAAACTCAAACAAGATAAGCAAATAACTGAGTTTCAAAATTTGTAAGAGAAATTAAAAAAGACCATTTCAAATTTTCAATTTATCTCACTTGTGTCTAAAATGGTTATTTTTATCATATTCTGGAAATTTGTGGAGACTTCTTTAAACACTGTCAGACATCAAGTATGTTGCTGTAATTTTAAGGTGATCTGCTTTATATTTTAACCTTTCCTAATATCTAACTTTACAATCTCCTCCAGCTCATCAAAGGAGCCAAACTAGCTGAAATCTAACACAACACTCAAATGCCAAAATCTTGCTGTAAAGGAGGGACACTAGTCTCAAAAGATTTCCTTTACTTTTGGATATAAGTCAGTTCATGTCCAACACTTTCATTCAGCACAACATTTCACTTTCAATGAAGTTCCTTTTAAAGAAAGTCTTTCTACTCAAAGTCTATTGCAAATGAAAAGTTTCAAGAATTAAATGTTGTCTTTGCTTCAAATTAGCCCCTTTCTAAAGTACTTGAAATGCTACCAATTCATGAACAACAATTCTATATGTCACCAATGTAGTAAAAATGTCACATATTGAAAAAAAAAAACCCAAACTATTCTGAGAGTCATCAGAGCTATAGCTTATTTTGAGAGAATAAATTTTAATAAGGCAATCAATTTTAAACTGTTACTTCTGAGCAAAGCAAAGAAGAAAATTGTGTACAATGTTTCCCTTCACAGACCATTAGTAATAACATAAACCCACATTTGGGCAACTTCACGCAAGATACAAATAAGGAGGAGAAAGAACAGATTTAATTAATCAATAGGAAGTTATTACCATGACATTACCAGCGGATGCTCAGGAGAAAATTAAATTTAGCTTATAAAATGATGTCACAAACAGCAAACCATAACTGCTCATCTTTGTTTTCTGTCAAGGAAAATAGCCAAAACTCTGTGGGTGGTACTTGATCAATTTGTGAAAAATCCTTACACATAACCTTATCACCTCTGCCTGTTCCCAAATGTTTTCCCATGAAACATTCACACAGCACATAGACACAAACACTGCATCCCAGGCTCCCTTTGCTTCATAACTGTTAAGAATAGAATCTGAGTAAAATGCATCCATATATAAGGATGCCTGAGCAGTTTTATTAATAGAAATAAATTAAAAAAAAAAATCCCTCAAGGGAAAAAAGAAAAAATACAAGTCTCTCTCACGCAATTGTGTATCGACAGGCTTCCATCTTTTACAAGCTCCAAATTTGGAAAATACAGACCAGAGTTTCTAAAAGCATATCTTAGAGATCTTCATAATTAAGATGGTCTTATAAAAAAGTGACATTGGTAAGCTTCCTAATGAATCACAAAAATTGGCATGGTCTGCTTTTTAAAAATAAACCTTTAAATTTTGAACACGTGGTACACTTGCCTACTAATAGTAAAATATTTCTGATACTCTGATTAAAACAACTACAAATTAGTCATTAGCAGGGCATTAAGCTCAAACAGACCAAAGAGCAAAGGCATAACAGAGTAGTGTGCTACCTTACCAGATGCTGAATTCCCATGTCTTTTGGTTATTTGAAATCATGGGAAGTTTTCAGGAATAGTACTATCATTATCACTACTTTTTTCCTCCTCTTGTGAACCTACCCTCATATAAAAATGATTCCATGTGGAAATGCTAAATTTAACCATTTCAGAGTTGTTTTTTTCTGGTTTTTGTTTTTGGGGTTTTTTGGGGGGTTGGTTTGGGTTTTTTTGTAGGATATAATTACTCACAGATCACTTCTACTGTTTGAAATTTTTTTTTTCAGTCAATGAGTGATCCACATAAACCAGCTCTCTGATCTATTAGTTGAATGCTGAGTATGTTAAATCACAATCTCTTTTATCAGTTCCTACTGAAGAAAACTTCCCTGTAGTTTCAGCTGATGACAGCATTCTTCATTTCCTCTCCTCTTTCAAGCACATGAATCAGTACAGAAACAATTTGCCATGTGCCAACTGTGTCTTTCTGCCCCATGTCATCTGATGAGGTATCTCTGGAATAGTTTATTTGCAAATTTTAATGAAATTCTGCATTCAAGCAGTAAAATACAGATAAACTATGTGGTGCATCCAGAGCAAAGTTCTACTAAGCATTTCTAAATTGAGCAGTCCACTTTCAGAACTTGTAACACAGACTTTCACACTTCAGTCAAAGTCTTTCATGTCATCTTACATATCAGTCTTCTCCAGCTTTTAAAAAAATGCCCAAGCTGAAATAAAAAAATTAAAGCACTTAAGAGAAGAGCATCACATCCAGTCTGACATGGAAACACCTTGAAGGACCACTGAAGGTAGCACCCTTCAGTTTAGAGCCTCATCATGAGCAGTGGTACCAGGTTACAAACACAGCCAATAAAACAGGCTAAACTATCCGACTGTATTCTTTAGCAAAACAGGCATTTTCACCTTAGATGGAAGAGCATAACACTTTAAGTCTTGAAAGTAGCAAATTCAGCCTGAAGCTAACTGAGGTTATAAAGGCCAGAAGGCCAGTACAAAGCAATGAAAACTCACACCTTACTTTGGTGGGGTTTTTTATTTAATTATCTGTACAAAATTAACTGAAATCCTGGTGTACATACAGCTATGGTCTGAATAATCAGATTTATTTCTATCAGGATGACACCTATATTGAATTTAGTATTCCTGTGATAGCATGAAATAATAAACCCCTCTATCCATAGGCACATCTCAAGACATCCTGAAAGTTCTAGGCAAAGATATTACATCACATTTTACAAGCATCCTTTCACAAACATAATAAGAAACTGACTACATAGATTTCTTATGTCATCTTTTTCCCAGAGTGCTGCTTCTAGTTTGAGAAAACCTTGTGAAACAGAATACATCCAATGCACTCAGTATTTTATGATTCCACATATACAGAATCTAGTAGAGAACCAAAATATTTGCTCTGTATTCCATCCATATCAAGAAACCACTGAAAATGAGCATAGAATAAGCCTTGTTTTCTCCAAAAAACATTAAAAAATTATTTCTATTTCCCTAATAAAAACCTCTTAGAAGTCTGCATCAGTTTAAACTTTTAGAAAAAGCCAAGGATTCCCTCCCCAGAAAACAAGCAATAATGGTGAAAAGTTAGGAATTGATAACTAAAAACCAACTGAACAAAAAAACCCACAAAACAACAAACAAACAAAAAAAGCCCCCAGCAAAACAACCAAATAAACAGCCCCAAAGCATATCATGAACATACAAAACAAACCAGGCAGAAAACATTGGAGGTTCCACTTCCAAAGGTGAGAATCCCCTGTCAGGAAGTCAATTCTAATGTAATAGTTCAGGAAGACTATATTCAAACACTTTCATTAGTTATAAAAACACTTACAACACAGGCACCAAATTATAAAAATATACCCTGTAGAAGAAAGGGAAAGAAAGGTAATCAATTACCTTCAATATATCTTCAGCTTCAGCAAGAAGCTTTGCAAAACTAAGAAGAAATAACATGACACTATAGAAGCATCTCCTACTATTTACAATTATGAAATAAAGTAGCCAAGTTTAATTTAGGCAAATTACTTTGGACTGCTAGCGTGCATACCCAAGGGGACATCTTATAGCTGAAATTTAAAAAAAGTTTCCATGATGGAATCTTTTTACCTACATAGAGTCCTAATAAAAATTGTATTACAGACTCTGCTTTAACTTCTTATCCATTCCAGGTCAGAGAAAAGCTAAAGGAGGGCAGGAAGAATACTTCTAACAGAAACTGGAAATATAATGAAATGCTTACTAGAATGAAGTAACGATAGAAAATTAATAACTCTATGTGGACAAGGCCTCCTTTCTACCACTATAAATAGAATATCCTCCTATTTTTGATATTACAAATGTCAATGAATAAAAACAAAGGCATAAAAACCCTAGGACTTCCCTAGCATGTGGGCAAACTCCTTGTACTTCAAATAGCAGATTGTGGGGGTTCACAAAGGTATCAAGTACATGGGAGGAAGGAGACAGAGTATGAGATAGAGTAGAGCATCCTCCCCAGGAGTATATCTAATCAGAGAAATGACAGCCATTTTTCTGCTTGCCTGCTCATGACTCCTTTCTGTCCTTTTTCCCCTACCTAAAAAAACTGAGTGAAAACCTTTAGACCAATACCTAGCTAAAAAAGTTTAACTGAACTTTACAAAGAAACAATACCTGGTAGCAGTGAGTTTGTTGTACAGAGTCTTAAATTATATATAAAGACAGCACTTCCTCTATCTCATTCAAAGTCACCCAGTATATCCATATTCAACATGAATTTACAATGAAAAGAGGCTGATCAACAAACCCAGAGGAATTTCTTGTTCTTGAAGGCATGTTTACTCCTGAGAAAAAAATAAAATAAAAGAATATACTTTACAACATGCAATTGATTTCTTTGAGATAAGGCTTTCATACTTAACCTGTTGGGGCAAAACTAATCTCAAACAACTTACACTGTAGGTAAATGAGAAGAACTAACGCAATACATTTCTGTCTTAAACCCCACTTGTCAATGAGAATGGACAAAAAATTACTGAAGGCAAAATCCTGAATAGACAGGCTCTGCCAGAACAAGAACTGAAGGCTGTGAATAGTGTTGTCCTCAGCCCTGCAGAAAGCTGAGAAGGGCTGCAGTTCCTGGGCTCCAGCCAGGGGTCTGGTGCTCCTCAAGAGCAGGAGGCTGGCACAGAGCAGAGCTGCTTGTGCTGCAGAGCCTCCCTTCATGCACTGGCACTGTAGCAGGGCCCTCTGCTGCAGGAGCACACTGAAGCTGTTTACCAGCCCCTACATAACTATACACTTATATGCATATCACACACAATTTACTTTCAAAGTTATAGGCAAACCTAAAAGAAACTCCTTTCTGCCATCACAGCTGCAGCTGTATCAATGATTTTTGTCAGGATAAGTGTCAGTTCTATGGTACAAATTTTCTTATTTTGCTACCTCATATCAACATAACTCGTGTCATAACAAAACTTGGTTGCTCAGACAAACCTAAACTGACTCCTGTTAGGGGATGCTATGGGGGCAGGATGTCCACACAAAGATTTCACAGAGAAATCTCTTCCTAGCTGAGATCTGACAGCTTTGATTTCCTTTCAGGCAGCAGTAACCACAGGTGGTTATACCACTTGACCAGGTGGCTATCGACAATACCACAGAGTTTGTTTACTCCATAGAAGCAAGTGTCAAATCTCCTCTAATACAAATTACTTACAGGAAAATATCAAAGAGTTAAAAACATTTGAAATTAAGTTAGCAATCCAGCATAGCAGAATCCAAAGTTAAATCCAAGAGGGCCAGCACAACTGCTTGAACACTTTGCCAAAGAGACAAATACTACTATCTGCAAAAGAAAAAAAAAAAAGTCCAATATTTCATAGCTTGGAATTGAAATCTTCTGACTATAGCCATGAAAAATATATTTTACTATGTAATAGAAGAAACATGTTTCCTCAGCATTTTACCAAGGTTTTTGTTAATGACATGTTACACCTATAGTGGATGATGAAGGTTTCCAAAGAACATCAAACATTTTAACAACAGTGCCACAACAATACTCCCGTAAGGATAAAATGAAGCTCCAAAATTTTGATTGAAAAGTCAAATTTATGTGGTTTTATTAGACTTAACAAAATACCTGGAGAAAGTAGCAAAAGTCCATCCTGAGCTATTTCAGTGCTCAGCATTAGTAAATAATCAGAAGGTTTGGATAAGCTGTCCCATTTGTCAAGGTAAACATAATATTCAGTCCTGCTTTGTTCAAAGGTGGGATTGTAAAAAATTGCTTTGTTAGCACCAGAACAACTTTGTACTTAAGTCGGTTGAGTTTTAAAATTTACTGTGATAGCAAATTAGGGAACAGCAGAAACGGATAAATTTGAAAATTACACACAAATATCCAAGAAATGTTAACTTTGGAGTGGTCTGACAGGACTGTTATACTCTTGAAAAATAATTTCTGTAACTCAAGGATTATTTGTACTTTAAAAGTATCAGAAACAAAAGAAGCCCCAGCAACAGCATACTTATTAGCTAGAGATGTTAAAGCATTATGCATATTTTTTATGTGTTTGATGGGGTATTTTTATCTTCCATTTCAGAAGATAATAAATGTTGTAATTGTATTTCTGGCAAAATACTTTCTACTCCAACCACAGCAAAAAAGACTATTGGTTTTGAAATGACTTCACAAGTCAGATAATGATACTGATTTTAATATATCCTGCAATAATGGAGAAAATAGCAGGGGTGTGGGGAAGCTGAAATTCCATCAGAAATCACAAAGGATAAACAGGAGAACTGTGTGGTCACAGATCACAGTCAGCATGAGAACTGTGTCAGGAAAAAGCCAAAAAATCAACTAAAAAGTTGACCTAGGACATACAAAACAAATATTTAAGGCTTAACATCAATACAGTTTGAGGGGACAAAAAATTAAAGGTTTTTCAAACTGAAGACTTCTCTAATGAATTATTTAGTAAAAATTGTTACTGATAAAATCATTCTTTTTTTAATATCCATAATATGTGTGCTACAATTGTATTAATGCATTTTAGGTTGTAATGCATCATGAACTCAATTATCTTGCTAATGTTTCTTCAAAAACAGTTAAGTCAGAATGACACTGCAGAATTATGGTGGTTTTAGTGACTCCATTGAAATCTGCTCTTGTTTTAGTCCCATACAAAATGTACCAGCAATCTGGAAAATCAAGTTTACAGGTGACAAAAAAACGGTAACTTGGCATTCTGACCTCATTCAACTGTTGAAATGCAACTTTATGTACACATGCAAGGCATCAGAGAAGAAAACACTACAGAAAGCAGAGGTGATGAAAATATCTACAATGACACATACCTGGACAAAATGATAAGCCTTTATGATAAGGTTACTGAGTGAAGAATTACAGTATCTTACATGCAACAAACTGAAACTGCTAGCAAATAGTATTGTACTATTTCACTACACTAGCAAAAATTGGAAGTGTGGACACTGAATTCCTTTCCCAAGAGACATAAGTAAGGAGGAAACATCTTGGAAGAGTAACTTTTTTCAGTGAGGAACACTTGATACTGGTTAATCTAAGAACAGTCTAAGGATAGAGCAATTATTTTAAATCCCTGTTGCAAGTAAGGAGTTTTTCTTTACAACAAAAGTACTGCAGCATGTAACTCAAGAGTTGCATTGCAATGCCTTCATTTCAGGATCTATCATGCAGAGTGGAACTCACACTTTGGTGTACAGGAAATATCCATGCAGTAAGAACATAGCAGAGGACAGCATCTCTCCCCTCCCCACCTCTCTCCTTCAACCAACCCAAACTGCTACAACCAGAGTACCATATGTCAGGGGATACAGAAAAAAAAAGAACAAGCCCAAACCCAACCAACCAACTTTACAGAGCAGTACCTCCACTGATGGCGTTACCCACAGAGCTACTCATTTTTTCCCCAAATATTTTTATTGCAAAATGCAATATAATCCAGTGTTCCTCTTCCAGAATCACTAACCATTGACTGTTTCTCATTCATTTTCCTCAGATGTCATATACTCTCAGCTTTCACTTTACAATGCTTCAAATTCAAGCAAAAAGGATGGAGCTACCTCCATTCAGTCTCTGTTACCTGCTGTTTACATTACAGTCATGCAGACAGAAGAAATCTGAATCCTCTTAGGCTGAAAAAAAATAACTGAATCCAACATATGTTCTTCCTGAACAAAAGGAAACCATTACTACCACTTCCTGTCCTCCTATTTTTTTTCCATTGCAACTTGAAAAAGATATTCAGCTGTTGCATGCATGTAACACACCTGTTTGTATTACAGTACAATCACACTGGATACACGGCTCCACAGACATCAGTCAATTCAGTTAGGCTACAGCGAGCTCTGATCTACTCCTTCATCTCTAAATAATTTTTCTCATTATTTCCTTTGTGCTTGTACTAGTGTTTGGACAGCTGAACAGATCAGTGAATTGACATGGATGAAGTTAACCAGATAAAAACAGTCATTAAGTTGAAATGACTGTGAAATCATCCTTTAGCATTGTTCTACCTAATTTCTAACCCCCACACTATTTTGGTGGAAGATACGAGCCAAGATGTTTTTCTACATCAAACACCTATCTGCTGAAGAATTTTTTTTCCTTAGTTGCTGAATTTTATTTGAAAAGTCTCGTTTTTTTAGTCTTGTTTTAAGCAACCTATGTAATCTTTGGATGTGACTCAAGTGTTTCCATTATCTCACATTAAGCAAGGAACTACATTTCTTACTGCAAACTCGACAGTAATGCAGCATGGCTTCAAGGAGAGATGTGTTGTATTGGAATAACTAATCTATTTGGAAAACAGTCAAACAAGCTTTTAGTCAAAAAGAATCCTCTGGGTTTAGACATCATTCTAAGTGATAAACAGAATTTGCTAGCACTTGTTTAAGCACTGTCATTTAGGAAAAAAATAAGAAAACATTGAAGCAGTATTCAAGTGTTAGCTTTTATAACAAACTTGCTTTAACAATTTTGAATAACATATGGGTTTTATATAAAAATAAATTTCATTTTATAGTCAAGTTTCTACCACACGGTTGCAAGCATGCTGTGCTAAACTTATCCTCCAGTTGTATTTAAGAATACAACTAAAGAGTAATTCAAGGGCAGTATTTTAGCTTTGCAATCTTGTTTTCTGAAATACTTGATCTGTAGCTCAGTTTTATTATGCAACTTAAGATAAACAAAAAGAAAATCTTGCAGCCTTCTCTAAGAGACACACATAGCTAAACACACAGCCAAACTTTGGATTCCCTTTATTTAGTCCCATAAAATGTACAATCTCAGAATTGTTAAAGTCCTGTGAACATTAAAAAGTTGAAAACTTTTTTGGTACTACTGCATTAAAAAAGTTAAACTAGGTGCTTACAGGGTAACAGAACCACTGAATGATAACTTCTTTAACTTCCATTAAGCTAAATGACTCACAAATGGCATTTAGATCAGTAGTATATCATGCCTAGGTCAGCAGGAAGCTCATTACAGACTGACAATCCAAGTGACAGAAACACTTTTCTACAAGTGCTACAGTAGTAATTTCCTGTGTGAAAGGCTTGCTGCTGTTCCTGCATTCCTCAGGGGACACTTCTTCTCAGAGGATGTTACTCTTCCCCAGGAAGAGGAAGGAACCAGTTGTTATTGGATGTGTGGGCTGATAGCTGTCAGGCATTTTCTGCATGCCACAGAATCAGCTGTGAGAACTGTGAATGCAGCTTAGATTTCCAGTCAAAACAGAGGAAAACACTGCTTGAGCAGACAAGGTCAGAGCATACATGTACAGTATCTCAGGAAACTGAGAGAGAAATAATACCTGGAACTTCCATCCCTCCAGTTCCCAGAAATGTGCTAATGTGCTAAAGGAACAATATACATATATGGATCAACTTGAAAAACATTCCTGAAACACAGCTGCCCTGAGTAAGACCCTACACAAAGTAAAATTTTGCCAGTTTTAAAAGGCCTGTCTTCTTACAAAATATTTGTGTATGTGTGCACATGTACAATTTTTTTCCTGTCAGGTCCCTCTCCTAGGCTTCCTGTTCTATGAGAACTCAAGCTCCCTCTATATGTGCTGAGACACTGTTATACGGTGGTTCACCAGTAGCTGCTCCATACCTATTCCAGTATCACCTCCACTGACTTTTTCTTAAGTGATAGTACTAATATATTTCCTTATTCTAACTGCTTATTTCCAAATTTCATTAAAAAACAATTCACCAATTATTTGATTATAAAATTATTAGAGAGACAGAAGAGTGACAGACAAACTGTACAATCTCATAAAGTACATTTCCTCAGGAAAGCAGGCTAAAAATAGCATAGGAAATATTATATTCTTGCACTCTCTAGTGTCCAAATTCAGAACTCAGTCTTCAATAAAAACCTGACTTTCTCTTCAGCTCCAGTTCACTAAGAGAATACAATCATGACCAGTAAGGAATATCAGGACATATATTATTACTTGATTATGTAGAGGCATAACATACTTCCTGTTCTCTCCTTGTAAACCAGCAGTTACATGCTGTGTTAGAACAGTATCACCGCAAAATGCAAGGACCATTTGGATCATATTCCTCTTTTATTACATGCGTTGGGTTCACCTTCAAGCATTTGATCCTTAAGCTTTATTTGATGCTCGTGGTATCAAAGCATACTAATTTTAAGATTACATACACAAATTGTTTTAAACAAAGAAAATAAGGTGATGGAAGAGGCTGGGAACTGTCAATTCTTATCAAAGCCCTTTTACCCATGGGATCATTCGCCAGTGCAGAGCTCAGTCTAACTGGCAACTGAGTTTTGGACAAGGAACACAAGTGGGGCACAGATTCCAGTCTTTCTTTCAAAAGGAGTACTGCTGGAACTTTTCTTTGGTAGAGAAAAATGCATGCATACCATATAATAATCAGAGTTTTTGTCTGAGGACATTCAGGAAAGTTGATATTCATGAACTACAGAAAGCTATTTGTTGCGCTTTGCTGCGCAAATGATCTATAAAAAACAGCAAAGGTAACTACTCTGCACAATGAAGTGACATATGAATTTTGTTCTACCAGCTGTTCCCTTCTGAACTGGACTTAGGCCCCAGAGGAGATGATCTATGTATAAAATTGCCATTATTTCCTTTCTTTCTTTTACCCTCCCCTTAACCTCACTGAAGACAGTTGGTGTTTATTTCCATGTAAGGCTGAAGCTAGGAAAGGATGCAAATCAGAAAAAATTTGAAGTTGCATGGTAAGGAAAATATAAAGTATTTTAAAAATTAGTTTTTAAGATACAATTTCCATTATCATCCTCTCCTACTGGATTTGGGAGTTATGTTAAGGAACAAGGAAGAGACATTACTGCAATAACTTTTCAAAGCAAATTTCCATGAGGAAGAAGAGTCGACTAAGCCTTCATGTATGCAAAAATGGAAAAATACATGCAAATTTTTCCTTCATAATTGCTGTCTTTCCAAATACAAAGGGTGTTTTCTGATTGTGGAGCTTGGTTGGTTTTTTGGGGCTTTTTTTAAAATTCAAAACAAAGGCAGAGAAAAGTATATAAAAAAATACCTACACGCTGAAACACAAACTGCGAAAGCAATGAGTACTGAACAAATTGAGAGTACAGATACTTCTGCTTTTTGCCTCAAGAAACCTACTACAAATGCAGTACAGATAAACTTTCTATTTTAAAACTTAGTATGTTCTTTTTGCTCCAAACAGAAACAATCTTATTTTTCCTTACTCAGTAGTTAACCCCAGTCTTAACTTTGCAGGAGTTGTACTGTAAACGAACAATAAGAATGTCTTGTTTTTAGTGTTAAATGGCACTGGAAGAGAAAGAACAGCAAACATCTCCCAGCTAGCACAGACATTCTGACTTCCAGATTACAGCACATTGCTTTGCTTCCTCCAAATCCTGTTTACATGAGCAAGGTCAGGGGATGAAACATTAGAGAGCCTCTACAGTGATTTCCTGCTTCTGTCAGTAAAAACTACAGAGACACCATCAACTTTCCCTTGTTTCCAAAAGCTTATCAGGGACCAGAGGTTACCAGTGTATTGCCTTACAGAATTGAAAAGACCCAACTTCCCTCATGACAGAAACTAAAATTGAAGGATGAAACAGGAAGAAGTAGTCCTAAAGAGAAACAAAACTTCCAATTTTTCCTTTTCAATAGTTCAGAAACAAAAGCAACGTGAAGTTCTTTGACACATGAAGGAGTGGGAGAGAGGCAGTAATGCTTTCAGACTCCTCAATGAAATAGAAAGGAGAAAGAAGCACCATCCCCAACCCCCAAATTTGACCCAAATTTAGTGAACATTTTCAGAGTGCAAAAGGCTAGAACACACCTAATTTCCAGTAACTGCAACATATAAGGACTCTTATAATTGAAAATGTCAGGACATTACACAAGTACCAGTTTGTTAGGCATTCATAGCTAATTTTTACAGTGCTTTCAATAATACACAGGAGAACTGAATAAATGAATCATCAAATCCAAAGCTATTTCCTAACCATAATAATACACAGGAATTCTTAATGGTTTTGTAATTGTAGTCCAAAAGAAAGCAACTCCATACTGAAGATTTCACTGAAATTTTTCCACTGACACAAGGACCATACTCCTTTCACTGAGTTTACAAAAGAAGTTGCATCAATATGAGCCTTAGATGAAAAAAGATTTTTCACCATGTTAAAAACAAGTGGCTTTAGTACTAAGCTAGAAAAGAAGCTGAAAAGATAAGGTGTTTACAATTCAGGCAGTTTAATAATGGAAGTGTTTTTAGCAAAATCCCTATAAGAACATTCATATCTCCCTATCTTAGCTTAACCTCTGAAGCAAGAAAATACAACTAAATTAAAAAAAAAAAACCAAAAAAACACCAAAAAAACCCCACAAAAGCAGGCATTTTAAGTGTGGAACCTGTGATAGACTTTGGTTTTCATGAAGCAATAAATTAAAATTCCTTGAAAAAAGGAGGAGAAGTAGGAGGAAGAGATAATACTAGTATTTTCTTAGACAGCTACAGCTCAAAATAAATGAACTGCTAAGAAAATATCTAAATATGTATTTTAAATTCGCAATAAAGAATCAATATTTTTAAATATTTGTTTTTAAAATCTTCTCTAGGCAGACTGTTGTCAAGAATAGATGATGGTGATACTTTGCTGTACCCTGATTATCTGGATTAGTGTGTCCTCTTTTGGGCTTCTTGGTCCCATATAGACGCTGACATCCGGGAGCAAGTCGAGAGTGAACCAGATAACATATCTGGAACATGATATGGAGAAAAGACAGAGAACCAGGTTTGTTCTCTGGAAGAAAAAGTGCAGGGAGATCTTGCTGCCATCTCAGATATCTAACAGGTAGCTAGAAAGAAGACAGACACACACGTATTAGAGGACTGCTACAAATTGAAGGCAACAGACATGCTGGAACATAGGATATTCTAGTTACGTATTATGAAAAAACATATTTTCATCAACCAAACACTAGAGCAAGCTGCCCAGAAAGGTGGTGGAATCTCTATCCTTACACATTGAAGAAGAACAAATGAACTGGACAAGGCTTATAAGAACCTGATCCAAGCTGGCCTTGCTTTAAGGAGAAGGTTAGATGAAACGACCCCAGACATCCCTCTCAACATATACTATATCACTTTTATTAACAAATCTTCACAGAAGGAAGGAAAAGGAAAAACCTTTTTGCTCTGTCACAAATCATCTTAGGGACAGTAATAATGTATTTCCCATAAAGGAGTAGGACAACATACAATTCCAGCTGAAGAAAAGATTCTCAGTAAGAAGAGCACTTTCTCCTATTGTCCTTTCTTCTGGACTAGACTGAGACCTACAGAAGTTTTTAACCACTTGCTGTCAGGAATTCTGGTAGTTATTCAACAAAAAATTACAAGGTTTTGCACAGACTTCCAATCTTCCTGAAGGCATTTCAGGTAGCTTTAAGAAACTCACCAGAGACCCTAAAAAAGCTTCAGTGTTGTTACTCACCCCAGAGAAAGGCTGTATTTAAAAACTTGCCTTTTCGTGGATCACTGTCTCAAGTATCCCTCTCCTTTAACAGAAAAATTAAAGTAAATATGTTGATTAGCTACTTCCAGGGGTCTAGGGACTTGCCAATATGTTTTGTAAATAACCCTTAAGATCCTGCTGTGCTACATGTGTGATCAATGCATTGAACAAGAATGCATAAAGACATCTAAATGCAGACTGCATTTTTCTCTCTGCACGTATCAGGAGGGCAGAAGAACTCCTTAAGGCACAGCCTTAAAAGAGTAAGTAGGTATAGATAGGACATGTGTAAATTAACCCAACAATCTGATCAAAGACTTTTGTTATTTGAACAGCATTCTTTCAGTCAAAGTAATGCCAAAAAGCCATAAACAGATTTAAAATGGGTCTTGAAATGTTTGCAGGGGAAAAAAAGTGCACAGTGATAATGTCTTTGACAGCCAGTAGAAAAAAGAGCAACCCATTGAGACTGAAATCAGGGATATGCATGAGGTAGGGTGCTGAATTAGACCAGTACTAGAGGATGGCAACCTCAAGTTGAAAAAGGACTAAGAAAAAAAATATAAACAATGCACAAAAGTAGTATCATACAATTGAGGACAAACTGGATCAAGAGGAAATCTATCAGTGAAGGTGTGATAGAAATAAAGGCAGCACCTGCCCTTTTCTCCTTGTTTCTTATGAAGAACACATCAAGCCTCTATTTGACAGAGTCTCCATACACTAGGGAAACTGAGAAAGCTTCAGATAAAAAGGTCCAAGTCACTGAGATCCTGAACCCTCTAGAAACAAGACACAAAGAGTCTAGGTAGCTGGCCTGATTAAGAAACAGATGATAATTCCACAAATGACAGAAGCTGGTTATGTGACAGACAGACACGGGACAGGAAGATGATACAAAAGGATGAACTGACTTTAGAAAGCAGTGAGGACCAAATTAGTTTGGCAAAGTTGGAGAAAGTGTTATTTCACTATGGGAGAGGAAGGATATTACTGGCAAAGAAAACATGCAAATGATTGCTGAATTTGTGTAAACAGTGGCAGGGTTAGGGTTAACCTGTGTTGAACAGGACAGTTGCCCTTAATGCTACAGTCCAAGTAACAAGGTTATATAAATGCTTCTAGATGGAAAAAGACCCAGATGGGGAATGCTGAAATGCAACAGTGGTGAGAACCAATGATAACTCGTAGATTGAGATGCTGGGAAAAAAAATAGTGATTACTGACACAGTCAAAAAAGCATAAATTCTGAAGCAACATTTTTATACTGACGATTATAAAGCCAGACAGATAGCAGTCAAAAAAATGCTGTACTTCTTGGATCAATGTACTCCTCTGAGTTCTGGGCATAAAGTTTTATAAGCTGCTTTCATAGCAAAAGAATTAATGGAGACTAAGTGATTTGTAGGTATGTAATAAAGAATTACAGTGCAACCATACATTTGAACTCTGTGATGAACAGATTAGGTAATAAACACAGAGTACTTAAAAGTAATAGGCAGTCAAAAAATTATATCTACCATAATCCACTGTGAAGCCTACTAAACAGATGCCTATAAGTCTACAAAGAACCATATTTCCATTATGAAGACACGACACAACTGATAAATCTTTAAATATATAACATTATCACCTCTCAAATATAAGTCATTATATGATTATTGTTTTGAAGTTAAGGTTTCTCATCAACCTGTGCATCATGATCTTCAAAAACAATCTTAAAGAATTCTATATAGTACCTTCACATACATAGCTTTCACAAAGCATTCATGACAAAATAGAACAGCAGAAACCACACCTACTGCCTTTTCCTAGGTATTAACCATTCAACCACACAAACATTTTATGGTAACTCATAAAACTTAAAATTGCTCAAGACACAGTTTGTACATTCACAGGAAGAGATTCAGAGCTAAAAGAAAAATTCTCATTTTAGCCTAATTCTAGAACAGCATGTCTTTTAGATTTCCTACCAGGAAAGCATATTTCTCCTCCCACGAAACTGCCGCCTAAAACATTGCCTTCCTCTCCTCCCACACACCATACCAATGTCATATGTAAAGCCAACACTAGAAGACTCTAATCCTATCACTTTGTCTTAAAATGTATGACTTTTTTTTTTT
Organism: Anomalospiza imberbis; assembly: GCF_031753505.1. Classification (NCBI taxonomy): domain Eukaryota; kingdom Metazoa; phylum Chordata; class Aves; order Passeriformes; family Viduidae; genus Anomalospiza; species Anomalospiza imberbis. The sequence continues at coordinate 42,039,904 of NC_089685.1, forward strand.
TTTTCCTTCTAGGTAACTATTAAATGCCTTAAAAGGAGAAATAATAAAACATCACTTTTAGAATTGCATCAGTGAGACAATGATTCTTTAGGGCTACCATTATTTGCAGATAAAGACAGAGTTACAAAAAATGTTTGAGAATAAGCCACAAATTTTAACACCAATATTTAGATTTACTTAGCATGGGCTTATAAATAGAATTTGTGCTTCATGTAGTGGTAAAATTGCAGGTATAAAATGAAAACTTTGCTATTACACCATCTTCTGGTTAGACTTGGGAACTGTGACAGAAGGTTTAAGTTGAGAATTTAGGATATTGAGCTCTGAGCACTCAACAATTGCTAAAAAATCTATTTCATTCTTATGGACAGTAAAAGCACATTTCTGAAACATGACAGCTATACCTTACCCTTTCTCAATTTTTCTTTTTTTCTTTTTTTTTTTAAGCAACTTACAGGAGTACTGATATATGAAGACGTTCTAATATCGATGATAACTGGGTCAGGTGTTTGTTTATCAGGCACATCAAAGGTAGCATTGACCTGTTGAAAATGAATTATATCATTATTTCAGCAACAACAGAGAAAAGGAAATAAGACTGAAATAAAATTGAGAACACACTTAGCAGCCCAGATCAATTGGTTCTCAATCCCTATTCAAGTTCCTTAAGTCATCCATTACTAACAGACTGTCGATATGCTTACTTCTTCTGTACCAACTCTGACTGCCAAAATAAATTTGAAAGCACTTCTGTGGAAAACAGAAAGTAGGTAACACTGAAATCTGTGATACGGTAACAGATTAAAGATAAAAGATGTTGCTCCTGAAACCACAGGAAAAACTGCTTTATACTGGGACAATGTCAAAGGCTGATTGATCAGATAGAATGATAGATGACAGAAATGTCATGACAACATCTGCAATTTTGCTCTTAATATCACAGTTACTACTTGCTTATTTTTGGCTATAGAAGTTAATCTATAACTTTAGCAATATTTTGCTAATATCCTTTCCTGAAAGTGAAGCATTAAGAAAGTACCAGAGAATATGAAATTTGAGAAAACCACTGCTTTTATCTTATGGTTTCACCTAAGGATCAGAATAACCTCCCTATAAGAATCTGTGTGCATATTATCCCTACCATTATATTATCTATGTGTATAACAGCCGAAGGTGTTTGCCTTCTCAGTGTGATGCATGGAAGTACTATTCTTATTACTTTATGAATTTACATAAAGACAAAATTTACAGAAAGACTAGATGACTTTCAAATCACCAAGAAGTCTGTTGCAGTATCATCAGTAATCCAGAGACAATATTAATTCCAACCACCTTACTGAAAGCAGAAAAAAAATCCCAGAACCCCCAAAACTCACACTTGCCTAGTGACAGGGTTAAGTTTAGTCGCTGAAAGTTTCTTAGCTACAAGGGTCATTTTATTTTGACTTCTCAAGAGGAAGATATTATTATTTCACCTGAAAATTATCAAAACTCTGGCTCAGCCAGAGCTGCTCACTCAGTAACTGCTTCAGTGTTATTTTCACAAGGAAAAATCCCTGATGCTAGGGTCCATACATTGGTATAAAGACCTTTAGGTCAGAGACATGTTTGTTAAGTAGCTAGAATACAATTTTATATCTGGAATTAATAGCCAGGGAAGGAGGGCAGCAACACTTTGTACTGCCTGAAGACATTTCATTCAGTTTATTTAGATTTCCATAACTTACATGCAGAAATCTAGGTAAAAATTAATAGAAACAAGATCTCCCTCAGTAAATACAAGTGAAGAAGATGGACACAGTTTACTAGCAAGCTAGAAGGTAAAGAAACATTTAAAACAGATATTACCTGATTATTCAAAGTAAAAGTGATTCTTACACTTTGCAGCACTTACAAATCAGAGATGACAAACCTTACTTAAGGTGAGATCTTAAAGCTTGTTCACATCTCTGAGTAGCAGTACTTAGTTCTTTCTTTTATTCAGTTTCAATAAGCCCTTCATTCTTCATCTATGATCTTTTTTTTCTGTCTTCCGATTACAAGTGCATCAGTCAAGAATGGGCAGGGACCCAGGGACAATCAAGAAAACCCATTCAACCACATGGTCATCAAAGCTGAACATTTAAAATTCTCCCTCACTTATAGATATTAGGATCAAGTCTTGCTTTCTTCCAATTTTGTTAAATAGACTTGGAGGAAAGAAAGGGAGAGAGAAGAACCAAAGCCAGGTAACATGATCTATAATACCCTTCTATTTAGCTGAAAATTCTATCATTTTAACTGGACTTCTCCTTTAGCATCTTCTCTGCAGAAACATGATTAATGAAAACCTCCTTTGAATACAGTATTGCTTACCACTTTTTGAATGCTAAGGTGACCAGGAGAGGAACTGCAAATTTTACTGTTTTGCCTCCATACATATTATGTCTATTGAGATTACATAGGCAACTGTCCACAGAGTTTACATTTGTTCAGTTCCCAGGATAATCAGGGACATTGCTTCTGACATTGTCAGCCCTACAATAAATATAATTAATGCATTATCCAAGTGCCAATCATATTAGGGACAGGTAAGACTGAAATAATTTTCTGACATGCCTCATTTGGGCACTGAAGAGAGGACAATGCATCTGCTGGATTCTGCAGAAGAGGGACACTAGATACCTACTACCTTTCAGTATTCTAATGTGGAGTATTCTACTGTAGTATTATCACTAATAGCTCTTGAAACATCTTTGAGATAGTATCTATTGCATACATTGGAGATATTGCAGAATGAGTTAAATTCTTGATACAGGTTAGTAAATAAATACATGGTATTATTAAGTTTTAAAAAATGCTCTTTTCATAGAAGTGTCACATCCTGGAGCTAGAATGAAAGTTCCTCTGAGTATACTTCTGCTTATTGCTTTAGCAGTGATAAGGGGAGGATGAGGACTACTGTAAACACTGACTGGGGGTGGAGGAACTGTCATAAGCCATACTAAAATAATTAAATATAAAGTTATTAAGCAACTAGTCAGAAATAGCATCTAAAAGGCATTTAAAAATGCACAAAAATTTAAAGGCTGTATCTAAGTCCTTCATACAAATATCAGTGTTTAATATTGCACTAAAAATGAATGAGGTAATGGAATTAAGCTAAATGTAAAAGTTTCAAATTACTTGATATTTCCTGAAAGGGTGATGTGGTTAGCTGTAAAATAATCTTACCAATGGAAATCTTCAAGGCAAGTCTTTGAAAAGACTTAACTTTAAGAAACAAGACAGAAAAACCAGAGCACAAAAATGCAAGGTAGGGAGAACTGTCACATATTACAGGTTTTCAAAAACTCTTTCAAAGCCTTGCTTTAATTTTCTGGTAAACTGATACATATATATTTTCAATATCATCTTCTAACATGATAATACAATTAGCACATTTTGATCCATAGTACAATAAAATATATTTGAAGGGAAGGTTTCTAAAGAATCTTCCATGAATTAAAATAAAGTTAATAAAATTAAAAGAGGAAGTTTTAAATGACTCACAAAGTATTTCTTAGGAAAGTGATTTAGCTATTGTGAAATAGTCTCTCCAAACACAACAAGAGAAAATTAGCTTTCAATTTGATTAAACACTGTTCTTTGTTCTAGACTGGGGCCCTCAAGCCAAGCAAGGCCCCATATAATCTTTTTTTCTACTGCCACCTAGTGTATATTTGAATTTCCTTCATCTGAGAAAGTATTTACAACTGAAAATACACTGAAAATTCTAAGATTACATTGAATCAATAAAAGCACTTTGTGCACAAGAGATAAACTCAATGCACCTTAATATGTTCAAATCCCAAAGCTGTTTTGAAAGAAATTCATTTATTTTAAAGAAGCCTTTAGCATATGAAAGGTCAATTACATACAAACATGGCAAATTCAAAAATACAATTCTCACCAAGTGGAATGCAATTTTTAGTATATTTCACTAAAATGAAATTAAACTGATTAAATTAAACTGATTAAACTACTATTTTCAAATAACTCCACAAGATCCTTATGTCAAACAGAGAAAACAACTGGGATTTATCTCAGCTAAATTTAGACATACTGCTAGACACCTGCATTTGAGCAGGTAATCACCTAAGATTACCTCTGTGACCAACAGAAAAATATAGACGGCTTTAGAGAACAAATATTTTATTTACATTTCCAAGTTGTCTGAAAAATTGAAATTATTAAAAGCATTAAAACTCTACTTACTCGAATATTCAAGAATCACACTGATGAGTGCAGTTGGAGAACAGTTATAAAGTTTTACAACTCAACAACATGAAATTCAACATTGCATTAAAATTCAGGCTACTGGGCTGAGAAGACACAACTAATGATTTTCTTGTAAAAGTTAATTATGCCTTAAAAATAGGTAGAGTGAAAATAAAATAGGGAAGGTATCTGAAATATTACTGGTTCAATGTATAGCTTTGAAGTGTGAATAAGAAAAAGTAATCAGAAGAGGCAAAATACACTCAAGCTTTATCTTTCTGTCACTATCCTGAAGGCAAAACACCAGATGATACCTGCAATTCTTAACACCCTTGCGCTACCTGCTTTATTCAAAACAGCATTTCCAACAGGTGATGTGTGAAAACATTGCAACTGTGCCTCTGATCCCAGATGAATAAATTCTTAGCCAGCTCCATTTTTGTGTATACTATTCCCCTTGAATCAAGTTCTGAAATTACAGGGACTTTGCCACACTGAGACAAGCAGGGATAGAGAAGCAATAGCTAACCAAAAGCAATAAAAGTGTGAAACACCAGGTATTTTTAAAAACTTTCCTCTTGAGTTCTGCCTGTCCATCTGTTGAACTTTTTTGTATTCTAACACCTTTAATTTTATCCCAAGGCAATTCCTCTTCAGTCCTGTTGTACAGGGGACTAAACTTAACCAGCTGAGCATAACTCAAGGCAATGTATTACAACACATCTCAAGCATTTAGATGTTATTGTAGTGGCATGTAGCAAACCTTAAGCAGCCATTGATAGTTTTAAAAATCCCGTCTCCAAATTGCCTCCTCTGCCTGCCTGTAACTCCTGTATATGTTACCAAGCCTCTTCGAATACTATTACTTCTGTTTGACTAAGATCAATTATCTTACCCTGTTCACATAGAAATATGAAAAGAAAGGAAGAAAATAACAAGAAAGGAAGCAGTTCTGCATATTATCTGAAGTGTATGAGATAATAGGAAAAATTGTCATTACAACTGCTATGCTGTAGTGGAACAGATCACACAGAGAGATAGGGGAATCTCCAAACCTCTTCAAGATCCTCTAACCAAACACAGGTGAACTGATGTAGCACTGATAGAAAGAATAGATGATCTCCAGAAGCTCCCTCTGACATGCCTGTGATTCCATTCTTCCTTTCCCATATATATTAGAAACATAAGCCATTGAAAGATGAGGGTAGGATTGCAGTGGAAAAGCCTAATGCTAGAATTCTCTCTATTGCCTCTGGCTTAGGAAGATGTTGGCATGTGAAAAAAAAAATGTTTTAACTGAAGAAGGACAAAAATTCATTTTTTCCTTCTCCAGAGTACAGCACAGTGGGCCTAGACATTATGCTTTTCTTAGTTACAAGAGGAAATAGTTATGAAAACTGGACACTGAAAAATTTCAAGCACAGTGCTACCTAGGAATTAGTGCATGCTAACTAAAGCATGTTACTGCTGATAGTAACCTGATACCAATTTTGTCTGTATAAATTATGTTTGTGTCCAGTTGGTGAGGTCTATTCTTCCTCACCACAGCAAAAATCCCATAATTTTTATTGAGACAGACAGGAGGAGAAATAAAATCAAGAAAAGACAAATGGAGTGAGAAAATTTGATAATAATTTCACCTTAAAACCATCTCATTTATTATATTATTACATTAATTCTAAAAATTAGCTGCAAAAGCGATTCTAATCACTATTACTATAGTATTTAATTTACAATATAAAAATATATTATATTACAATAATTCACTAATTTCAATTTCATTGAAACTCATTTCAGGCAGAAAGGGACCTGGGGGTGCTGGTCGACAGCCTGTTGAATATGAGCCAGCAATGTGCCTTGGTGGCCAAGAAAGCCAATGGCATCCTGGCCTGCATTAGGAATTGTGTGATCATCAGGAGCAGGGAGGTCATTCTTCCTCCGTACTCAGCACTGGTGAGACCGTATCTTGAGTGCTGTGTCCAGTTCTGGCCCCTCAGTTTAAGAAGGACATTGAGATGCTTGAGTACATCCAGAGGAGGGCAACAAGGCTGGTGAGGGGTTTGGAATACAAGCCCTGTGAGGAACGTTTGAAGGAACTGGGGTTGTTTAGCCTGGAGAAGAGGAGGCTTAGAGGTGACCTTATTGCTCTTTACAACTTCCTGAAGGAAGGTTGTAGACAGGTGGGGGTTGGTCTCTTTCACCAGGCAGTAACTGACAGAACAAGAGGACACAGTCTCAAGCTATGTCAGGGAAGGTATAGGTTGGATACTAGGAAAAAATTTTTCACCGAAAGAATAATAAAGTACTGGAATTGTCTTCCCAGGGAGATGGTAGAATCACCATCTCTGGATGTGTTTAAAAAAAGACTGGACATGGCACTTGGTGCTATAGTCTAGTTGAGGTGTTAGGGCATAGGTTGGACTTGATGATCTTAGAGGTCTCTTCCAACCTCATGATTCTGTGATACTGTCAGACACTGTTTTGTCTCAAAGAATATAAGATACTTGATGTTTACTTAGAGAAAGATATTCTAGTGACAATATGATGTTAATAGAAAACTAAATACAGCAACTGTTGCTAAAATTCTGAAATCAGGCCAGAAAACATAACACAAAGAGTCCAAAACTTTGACAAAGCCATAGAGCTCTTTCACTACTACAGAGCAGCCCAGGAGCCTATCAGCTGCTACAGGCGCTGCAGCCATTAATAAATGCAGACATAAGGCTAAGTTAACTCTGTCAAAGCTAACTAATAAATAATTTCTTGATATTCAACTACTGAATTTCCTTCATGAGCCTATTTAGTATTGATAATGAGGCTTCCTAGACTTAGTTTAACTTTAGCCTGAACTCATTAATGCTTTTCCAGAACTTCTCAATTAACCAGGACCAGGAACAAGAAAAAAAATTGAGAAATTGGTTTAGCGCATATTCACACCTTTGCCAGGCATGTAAACAGCAGAGAGGTCTGGAAATGTTGACCTGAAAAGAAGACAATGAACCCCTACAGCTATAAGCCATTGTGTTTGTTTAGTACATGTTAAAACTGGGTGCAATTTGAATGGTCTTGAAAGAAAATGTTGCTCCAGCAAGACTGGCTTCAATCTGCTGGCAAATGCTGTGATTGAGTTTGTTCTGGCACTGACCAACTATACTGAAGGCTGGTACCAGTAAACTCGACTTCATTCATTTACCTTACAACAAATATCAAAGTCCAGCATGGAAGTTTGTTTATGAAGCTTGTTTGTTTATGAAGCTTTTGGTCAGAACAGGATGCAGTCATCCTGTTCTGACCAAAATACTAAGCATTAGAAAGTGTCACATCTGACTTGACAATAGAACCAGGCACAGAAGAAATCTTTGTCATGCATTTTGTCAGAGTTCTCTTCCCCCAGCAAATGTTCTCAATCTTTATACTACTCATTTGCATGTATTCATATTGAAAAAATGCCTACCCCCCCCCCCCCAAAAAAAAGCTCAATATCCCCAAATGTCAGTGTTTTAAAACTCTGAGGATGAAATAAATGCCATGGCAGCATTATCTACATTTTTGATGTAGGCAACCAGGCAACAGTGAACTTCTATACTACTCTGGTAGCATATTACAGCAATCAGAAAGTTCTGATTGCTGTTCTAGATTTATCTCAGGTAAGTTCTTCAACACTACAGGAACCTGGAGACTATCAAAAAAGAGAAGAAAATATAGGTAATCGTCATGCAGAAGCCAGCCAGCTCTATCAGGAACTGTCACAAATAAAGCGTGAACAATGGCCTCATTGAAGGCATAGCACTGGTTACCTATTGACCATAACTTTCAGACAATTTGACAAACACAAAATTTTTCCTATTACTGACACAGAACATTTGACATTGCACTTTGATTCCCTAATTTCCAACACTTTCAATGGATGCCAGTAGATAGTTTGACAGTAAAGTAGTTCAAGAATTAAATATCAGGAAATCAGATTACATAGTACTGTAAACCACACTTGCTAGTCTAGAAAGTCTTTTAGATAGATATCAAGACCTTCTCACAACACCTAAAGGTCTTGGAAAGAGGGACAGCTTGTGACAAGAAAGTATTTGACTTTCAGTAATATCAGCACTTTGTTCTCCTTATAATGATGTATTTTGGTAAGTACTGTAAAGCTTATTGGAAATTCAGATACCTACTGCAACACTTGCAGTTATTTCAGAAACCAGATTATCATGTATGTTTTGCTTGAATGAGATGTATAGACACAGAAGCAGCATGAAAGTAATTTCAGCATAAACCTGCCAGCATCAGCTTGCCTAATAACCCTCATGAGGATTCATAAATTATGGTTGCTTGAAAAGAATTACACATGACAATAAAAAGCTCCCTGGTATACATAAAACATATTTAATTATAAATGTCAGACAGTGTTCACAGAAGCTTCTTGTTTCCTATATTAGACAATTTATTGCACTCACCTCAATTGACTTACGCTTTTCATCATGGAAATGAGATGACCTTGGGTAAACATCAAGAAGATGAGGAGGATCATCAATATATGTTGTTCTAAAATTGTGTTTGAGAACTTCTTCATAATCCAAAGTATCAAAGTTGGTTTTCCATAGTAATACCTATAAGAAATCTTCATATCAGTAACTATTTGAAGGCTATTCAGTGCTCAAAACGTGGCTATTCAGTAAAGTCTGCTATTACTAGTAGATAACTGCATCATAACTGCCGTGGTGTCTTAGTCCAATCTTTACTGCAAAACAGGCACTTCCCCAGAGTATCTTTACTTCAAATCTAAAAGATGTGGTTCAATCTATTTAAAAAGTAGCCTCGAAAACACATCTATAATCACAAAACAAAGCAAACTCCTGTCCCACTGAACTGTCCCAAGTTACTTTTCTGCCAGATTAAGGGATCATATACTGTTAAATTTCTGCCCCCTATAAAGGCTTGCAGGTCTACCAAGAATGTTTGAAGGAATAGGAGAAATGAGACAGTTCCACAGAACTCTAAAACACCTGGTTCCAGTGTTTTAGCAACAGGAATCTCTTTTCTGAACTTTGTCTAATTGTGTTCCAGGAAGAAACCATATATAAGTCACACAATGACCAAATGCAGACAGTCATAAGATACAGAGGTAGTTCAGAGGCATTCTATCCAGTCTTATGAATATTCCACATAGGCTATTACTTTCCAAACAAATAGGTATAACTTTGCTCTTTCACATAAAAGGTCTTATGTTTTCCATGGCAACAGGTTAATGAAATAAATTGCAATGTGCACATACAGCCAGAAATGTGAGGAACATGACAGAACACTACATTTTGAGATTTTTTTGTTTGAGGAAAGAAGCAAATAGAAAGAAAAAAAAGTATCCAGTGTTTGTTTCAAATATTTAACCTGCTTCTGAACAACGCTGTCAGCTGGTTCTGCACCAATCAGAAACTTGATACTAAAAGCAGAGATACTGGTTTTCCTTCTTTGATGGAAAGGTATGGAAGGATCTGTTGATTGAAAACTTCTTGAAATAACATATGTATGAAGGAAGCAGTCTTCCATAAACTTAAGAGTATATCAGCTGCCTCCAGCACATACTGTGAACAGACAATATATTTTTGGTACTGCATGAGGGATAGAAAATGATACTTTTATGGCCAGCCTCTGCTCATAAGCATGACATTGCCAGCAGAACTTTTTGAGCAAATACACCCTACAATTAGAGTAAACCAATAATCACAGTGAGTTGAGAAGAAGTCCCACAACCATCCTTCTGGCTCACCTGGAAGAAGGCTGTGGATGGGTCAGCAAAACAGGATGTTTGAAAAGTATGTGTGTATACACCAAAAGAAAATGGACACTAAAGAATAAAGTTCTTATGTTTACTCTAGCTAAAGATATACACATTGGTAGTTACCCATCAGTGGTTAGCACATTTTAAAACTTAAGAAAGTGAAAGTTGCAGCAAAGTACTCCTCTCCCACCAAAACTTTCACAAAACAAAGTGAAAAACTTTAACAAACATAGGAAGGCCCATTTTTAAAGTAATTAAACAGTTATTAGATCTGCTATGACTACTTTTTAAATTTAACATTTAACTAAGATAGTGTTTCCTGATGAAACTGGATTTTCCCTCTCATATATTCAGTACGAACCCACTATATCTAACATCTGAGGAACATGAGACAGGTTTTTACCGACTTTCTCCATGCTCTCATGCCCCAGAAGCTTTACAACAGAAAATCAGGGCAGGAAAAAGGCAATGACATGACTGCACTGAACACACATGTCATTCAGGGGGCCCCAAATTCAAAGGACTTTGAAGTAAGACAGGCATTCCCAGGGTGTGTTGGCATTCAATGGGTAGGCTGTGTTAGGCTCAATACTGTAAGTCCTTGCCTTCATCAGAGCTTCTCAAATTAATCTTCTGTCATGTGAATACATGCACTTTTGTTCCTCTCAAGTTAATTATAATACACCAACAGTCATAAAACCCAAAATAAAATACTCCTAGAAGGTAAGGTGAACAATTGAGAATCACATAGGACTAAGTAGCATTTTGGGACTTAAAATCTTATTTAAAACTTCAGTATGGAAAATCAAGGACCATACTAGTGGGTCAAGAAATAAATATCTTTCCCCCATTCTTGGTTGGTTTTTGCAGGTTTTTTTTCCCTGCTTGTAAAATTAAGATTGGATGTTTGATAATATTTTCACTTTTCCAATAACTTCAAGTCCTGGCAGTACTTCTTACTTAACACTTTGTGATAGAAAGCAATTTTTTTTTTATTTCCCAAGACCATCCCTGCTACTAGCTGAAATTTATTTCAAACTCCACAAAACAGAATATAGCCATGAAATATGGTAAACTCAAAAGATCTTAATTTCAACAGCAAAGCTTTTTATAACTATGTCAAGCTTTTAGCTTTTTGTAACTGGAAAAGAAAAAGACAACTAAGGAACATTACACACTGAAAATTTAAATCTTGTGCTACAAAATTTCTTTCTTTTTGCAAACTTTATAGACCTGATAGAGATGATTCTAAGCTTCATAATATTTGTTCTTAATTATGAAATTTATTACAGCAGATAGAGATTAATTATAAGATTTACTGTTTAACTTTTATTAAAATGTTCAAATTACTCTTCTTCCCTTTATAAAATCCAGTACTTTACTGTTTCACCAAAGTAAACTAGTAAAGGTAACATGAGGTTTTTTTTGCCCAGTTCTAGCCAAAGTTTTCCCAGTAATACAACTTAATACCTACAATTACAAAGTAAGGATTTTATAAGAAGTGAAAACCTAACAAAGCAGGTAGAACTTAATATTAATTGCAACACAACTACTTCATTGACACTGAATAGCAACACGTTAAATATTCTTAATTAAAAATCATTCCATTATTTTAATATGTAAAATAGAAGTGGCTAGTCTTCTCCTCATCATAACATCCAATGGAAAGTCTATAGAACTCACAAGTAGACAGAATGCATGTGAGCATGTGAGTAATTACCAAATTATTGTGACATACTATATTTAACTCCCATCCGCTGTAACAAACATTAAGACATTTCATTTAAGGAGACAATACCACAAACCTGAGCATCCACTCCACCTGAGGCAAAATTTTCACCGCCTTTTGAAAAAGCTACACAAAGTACAGGTCCCTGGAAAAAAAATTGCATACTATTACTGTAATCATGATATTTCAGTGCAGAGAAAAACACTGATGCCATTACCTAATGTAATAGATTTTTCAATTTTAATGCAATAAGGAACAATTTTACTGTAGTAAAATTTCTGCAAAACTTGATTGAAAAGTTAATATTGAACATTTTAGTAAGATGTTACATTACAACTACAACAATCTATACTAGGAAAATAGTGGTATTATCCTTAGATTTTATACTTCAGCTTTGTAATGAAAAATTACAAAATATACATTACATTACTCAAAGCAATACATTTGAATGATTTGTTATCAAAAATAGGGTTTGTTTGGCATTAACAGGAAAAGGAGGAAATGCCTGCCATTCTTCACGTAAGTTATCTTCTGTAAGCTTCCCCCTCCTTAGAAAACACTGGTTTTCAATAGACAATAGGACTGAAGTGCCAAATAACACGATTTAGAAAATCAAGTGAATTATTAATGAATTTAGAACATGAGCTTTTACTTAACATCAAGCGTATAATATTGACAGGTAAAAAGCATGGTTACAGGTAAAAACTGATGCATTTCCTTAACCACTTGTGACAAGGTGCTTTAACAGAACACCTTGTTGTCCACTAAATTTCATCTACAAGTTGCAAGATAAAAAACGCAATGGCATAAATGTTACTTTCCCTTTGTAAAGATACTGAACAACCTATTAAGATCTCCATTTAAAGAGGATTACTGTGTATACCTTGTGTCCATGAAGAGTGTAAATAAGTCTTTCTCCTAAGAGGTCCAGAATCTTAAGGGTACCATCAGAAGAAGCAGTGATGAGGTAGTTACCAGAAGGATGGAATGATATACAATTAACCCCTGCTCTGTGAACTGATTTACAGAAGACAATATTCAAAAGCTGCAGATATCTACTAAGAGGATATGTACACTTTATTTCTTTGCTCTTTTCTACTTCCCAAAGAACTACTTCATTTGAGGGAAAAATAACAAAAGTGCTGAGGTATAGAAGACTTGTCAGAGTATTTGCTTAGTTCAGTTCTAAAAATTAAGAGAATCAAAGATATAAAAAGGATTCAGACTGGGGTTGCTAGACTACAAAAAATACTTAAAACATGTCAATATGACTTGTTTGTCAACTTTCGCCAGTATTACTCTAAATAAATCACATTTAATTGCAAAGAGGCCCATTGTAAAGGAAATAAACTACGCTGTTTTTACCTTTGAAAAGCTGCAGTAACTTGTTCGTTCGAATATCCCATAGTTTCACTGTGCTATTGGAACCTGCAGAAGCTATACATGTTCCACTTGGGTTGAAATCCACAAAAGTTGGAAATCTAAATATAATTAATGAAAACAGATTTATAATGTGTTTCCACATAAATATTTAGGTGTGCATATATATATATAAAGCCCACAATTTTAACACTGAGTTGCCACAAACTTGTGTGGAATCTACAGGTATAGAAACTCAAATAAGGTAGTTCAAGTAACTGAAATAAGCATAAGAAAACAAGATGTACATGATAAATCATAATCTCACTCTTGTTGAAAATACGGTATAATTGATCCAAATCAAACCTTCAGAGTTTGTGCTAGAGTACAAAGTTCCTGGACGATAGTGCTGCAAAGAGTTTGTAAGCAACAAATAATTTTGTCTAAGAACTGAGCATCCAGCTGTAACAACACTTTGGATTTGAAAAAGGATGAAGGCAGCCATGAAATCAGCAAAGCACACATACAAGATAAATATTCCACTGACTTGTTAACTAAAACTTTGGATCTAAGATATTTAAGAAAACTGCATATAAGTAAAAGCAAGTATTTTTTAAACTTAAATAATGCAGATCACTGAAGATAACAAAATATTGTTTTCATCCACAAGTGGAAAAGTCTTAAAGCTTTCTTCTTGTTGAAGCATCCAATATCAAACAGCATTATCAAAATTGAGGGAAAACATGGAAACATTCCAAAATCCAAGAATAATCTCACTTCTGTTTGGATTACCTCCTGATTGCTGAAAAACAGCTGTATAAGTGCAGCCAGTTAACCTCTTTGGAAAAACATTATATTAATTATTTTACTTGATATGGGTTGTAGAATTCTGATCTGTTTTCAGATTTAACATATATAGATGTAAGTACCATAGAACATTAAATGAATGCCATTACACTATTACATTTCTCCTTTTTTTTTCTAGTAAAACTTACTCTTCATAATCTGAGAAGCTATTAACACAAATTTTATTTCTTGTATCCCAGATGTTAATAGATTTGTCCTCACCACAAGATGCTATTATTCTTCCATCAGGTGAAAATCTGGAACACAGAAGTGTATACATTACTTAAGAACTAATTCTGCCTATATTAGCATGAGAGACATAAGTAGCAAAACAGCAGAACCAAGGAAGCCTGTTTGAAATAAGGATGCGTAACATTTAAAGGACATTTGAACTTCTAGTATTTCTCATGGACTAATAAACCCGAAAAGAAAAGCTTCTCCCCATATTCCACTCTGGCCCATTTCACAATCAACTACAATTAAAAACAGAGCCATAAGCAAGAGGAAGAGAGGGGGTTGGGGGGAAGGTATCAGCAACCTAAGGATGTCACTTCAGATGACAAAGAGATTATTATAGAAAACTATAGGTAATAAGACAAAGAGGACACAGTAGAATCTTGTGTTCAGTGTTAACCTATATTTATGTTAGCTGAGTTCTTTCTAAAATAATAAATAGTAGGAAAGCATTCACAATTATTCCTAGACTAGCAGACCAGGTTTTTAAAGAGGAAAATTGACTTGTCTATAACTTCCTCAATCATTATTATTTCACTTATTGAGCAATAGCACAATAACATTGAAAAACTGTTCAAGACCTTTCAGATGTGATTTCCTAGACCATTCCTTTTTCTTTTCAACAATCAGATACTTTGAAATTTTGTAGGGGTCTGCACTTCACCAGTGTAAAACTCCTTTCTCAAGAGGCTTATATCAGGCCTCTCTTAGCTGCAGATTTTCCATTAATATGGAGGAAAGGAATTTTTTTTTTTTTAAATCAGCAAACAATCTGTTCTTGTCTTTGAAGAGCTGTCCTGTCTTTACAGAATATGAATCCCAACTTGCAGTCCAAAGGCCATTTCTTTTACCTTTTCCAATTATGTAATTCATCTGGATTCATGACCATTCTTTAATGCCACTACTATTCCAAGAATAGTTGAGAAAAACCCCTGTAATTCATGATAAATCTAGACATAAGTGGTGGGAAATAAGTTAGCACAACAAAAAACTAAATAAAACTCGGGAAAGACAGGACGCTGACTGAAAATAAATACAGAAGACCCCATTTGTCCTTTAATGTAGTGGAACGAAGACAGCAACTGATTTAATACGTACACATATTAACATAAAGCAAGCTTTCATACTTCAGCTAGGTCTATACAAAACATGTGTGCGTAAGATTCATTTATTAAAATTTAGTTATTGGTGAGAGATCATTACTTGTCATTCACAAACATTCCTTCTCTTATTTCTACTCTGGGATATAAAATCCCCTTTGTTAGGAATTCTACTTTACCAAGAGAATAAAAACAACACTTACTTGGCACAGCGAACCCAACCAGTGTGTTGGAATAGGGTAAACAAAAGGCGCTGATAGCAAACACTCCATATTTTTATTAATTTATCATTGGATGCTGAAACTACAGAGCAGCCATCATGGGAGAAGCTCACACTCCGAACAGATGCTGTATGACCTTTCAATACTGATGATTCTCCATGACTAAGGGGGGAATAAAGAAAATGAAACAAAACCCTGAATACCAAGTCACAGACCACAATTATATTAAAGAGCTTAAATCCCCATAAAATTCAATTTTGGCCTATTCAGAATCTTACTCAAATGAAAAACAGAATACAGAGGCCAAATCTTAATGTCACCATTATTTTTATACTTATTTAAATATTGTTAGAATAACATTCTTCAAGTGGCATTTAGCACGACCAATTTTACAGAACAGTGCAATTAAGTAGCAGCATTGGCCTTTAGTCTCATTAGCATTAGTATTTGAAAGAGAATTTTTTAATATAGTTATCTATAAAACGCTTGGAAATTCAAGTAACTTCAAGTTCAAGTAACGCTTGGAAGTTCAAGCCTAAGATCATACCGAATTACTTATAATTACTACTACTCAAGAACAGTCTGATAAAGCAAGTCAATTAAAATCTTCTTGTTTAAAAACCATTGTTTTCATCACTTGTCTCCCCAAAATGAAGTGTAGCCATGCAATCCTTATTAAAATATAATCTTGAAACCAGAGAAATATTACAAAGCATAGTTCTACACACATGAAATTTGTGACCTCTGAGTTGCTATATTTTTCTTTTGAAACAACAGAATATTCAGAAAAGGATAAAGTAATACAGTAAAGAACCGAGTTGCTTGTGGTCCCCAATCTCTGTTTCTGTCAAAGCCCAGGCATGTGGAAAGGAAAAAGAAACTTGAGTAAAGCCTCCAACATTCACATTGTACAATAATGAAACACATATCCAACATTGCTCGGTTATACTTACATGCAAGGAATCCATAGCCTGACAGTGTGATCATGAGAAGCTGAAGCCAGCACCTGCCCATCTGGTGAGAACTCTACGCTTGTCACCGCTTCCGAATGGCCTGAAAATCTGTAGGCGCTGCACTGCGTATTCAGCTTCCACAATATAAGAAGCCTATCCACAGAGCAGGTAACTGCAAGAAGTAAAAGACATTAGGAGTCTGCTCACTGCTCTTATGAAAGCCAAAGCCAACGACTATGGATTTGGATTCACCAGAGAACTTAATGGGTATTACGGGGGGGGGAGGAGTTATTAGGCTTTAATGGATACTTAGCCTAAGCAGAAGCCTGGTAGCAAGTAATGTCATCACCAGGCTTTCAGAAGGATGGCACATGACTGGGAGAAGTAAAGGATAATTCTTAACAGATAGCTCTCTCACACACTAAGCCAACTGGCTTACAAGTACTTTGACGATAGCGAGCAAAACGTTCAAAGCCGAACATCATGCACATCAGTAACTATGAATCCAGATTTGGTTTTACCAAATCCTAAAAACAATAGGAAAATACTTTAGTAATCTCATTTTGATCTGTGTGATGGAACTTGTTTCAAGTATCAAGTGTTTAACTCCAAAAAAACAAGCCAACTTAAACTGAAGACATGACTTCTAACATTTCAGATATCTACACTTGAGTGACAATATCGATATATAATTCCAAATTCCTATTTAAGTACCAATTGTATATCACTAATACTTGTCTAATTCAAAAGAGAACATAAAGTTGGCATTCTGAAAACACAGCATGTTTGAGGATGGGTTTTCTGCAGTCACTTTACAGGTGAACTATACTATCTACAGTCAAAAAGGCAAACCTAATTTTCACCAGAGCTTGATCGTTTTCAAGAAACTGTAAGAAGCAAAGACAATAAGCAGTTGAATCAAATTGGTACATGTGATTTTCCTATATCCCTATCATCTTCATCTCTGCTAAATGTTAGTATATATTCATAAATAAAAACAAGGTATTCACACTCCCATCCCTCAGCTGTCAATTTCCTAACCCTAGTAGAAAAAAGAAGGGAGTGAAAGAACTCCTGGAAGTTGGAAGAGTACACGAAGATGGCTTTTCTCTTCCCAGTTTCTTTCAAGCACCAACATAGCACAAAGAAATTGAGCTTCCTTATTATCACATGTCAAGGCAAGCCTCAAACAAAATATTAGCATATTAGAATATTAAATATTCACTATTAAATTCCCTTTACGAATTTTCTACAAAGATACTGTTTTTATTCCTAAAAGACTAGCTTCTGCTAAAAGATGTGAGACCAGACTATCTCTATGCCCATATCAACAGGCCTATATTTGACAAAGAAATAAAGGATCTTTTCTCCCATTTCAACTTTTCAAAACCCTGTTTTACAGCAAGATCTTTCTAATTGTACTTGAAAGAATTCCTTTTCCCCTTTGATTCTGAAAAGTGATCTACAGTGGAGTAAAACTAAAAGGAAAAAGTGAAATATAAGCTAAAATAGAATTTGAAGGCATAGGGCTGGAAATGTGAAACAGACAAGACTGATGGCTTCTAAAACAAATCATTGATGAACTACAAAATACCTGTGGTATCTTATGAACTGCATGAAGGCTGTGCAGTATCAGCTTTCAGTTCTAAAAACTGAGGGAAATATTCTTAGAAAGATGACAGCACCATTGATGTCAGCCTGGTTTCTTGTAGCTTGCTGTCTCATAGATGGGCTGTCCCAAAGTAAATGAGACACAAGAAGTGACCTGAAGTTCTCCTTCCTGTGGGACATCTGTTACCATCTTCCTTATTTTCCCTCTGGACTCCTTTCTGCCTATGGAATACTTAAATATTGGATCAGAAACAAAAAAAAAGCACAGAAGGTCCTAGGTCCTATGCCTGTTGCTCCTCAGAGAATACATGACATAACCAGAACCATGTCTGGAGGTGAAAGACAATTTGCCCTTGCTATGATCAACTGAAAAGTATAACTAAAATGCAGAAAGCTGAAAAGTCACACTGAGCTGACTCCAATATACAACTTACTCCAGTTTATAACCTGAGTGCCTTTTCTTTTTTAAACATCAGCACTTCTGTACACACCCAACATATAGCAGACACATCTTTGCTTTTCTGCTTTTGCTTTTCTGCTGATGAGTCATTACAGAACTGAACACAAAAAACAATGACTTGGCCTTATGCAAAGGCCAAGCTGAGAGATCTACAGCAAAGTGGTGTGTAAGCAGATACCTAAGCTTCATATATGCCATTAAAAAGATTTTATGGTATTTGCAATGAAACAAAGTTCAATTTATGAACTGTAACTATTCAGGGTATACATTTATATATATTCACACACAAATACATGAACACAAGTTGCTATAATGCAGAATCACCATTTCACTCTCATTTCCCACAATAACAAAGTGGTGACTAAGAAAGTTGTGCAAAGATCAAGAGAGAAACTCAGACAGGCTTTAACAGCTCGATGTACATCTCTCAAAATACTGAAAAATCTCCAATATAATTAATCACTCAGTGCAAGAATTATAGGGCAGATGGAATACAGTGCATATGATAGGTGTGTGAATATTCAAACAATACCACTGCCAACAAAGCCCCACACTTTACAGGAACCCTGTAGCTCTCAATAATACAGTACAACATCACAATGTAAACATATTTTGCAATGAATTGCAAGATTTCCTACTTGGAGAAAAAATATTATTAATTGAACCTCTGTCAAAAAAGCCAATCTGGAATTCTAAGCACAGTGGAAAAAATACGAAGAACTTTTAATAACTCCCATAAATTCAAGTTATTGGCAGTTTTGTTGTATTTTGTATACAAGTACACAAGAAGAAAAGAACTGAGAAAAGTCAGCACGCTAGCCAAGGTTTAATTTTCTATTTTTATTTTTTCAAAAGAAATCCCAAAGCCCTCCACATTTATTCAGTGTTAAGTTTACATTCAATTTCTTTTAAGTCACTTAGAGTCAGTAGTTTAAAATACATACAAGCATTCACCAAATCTTCAAAGTCTAACAGAATAGAAAACTATTCAGATTTTCCAGAAATCTGTACATACTGAAAAATAATTGGATAGAAGTACTGAAACAGTAAGGTGTTGTTTGTTTTTTCTTTCTCTAGTCCCTCCTCCTATTATTCACATGTTTTTATTCCCATTTGGAAGGTTTTAGTTTTTTTTCCTTTTTTTTTTTTTTTTTTTTTTTGGTTCTCCCCAGTTTGTTTCTAAATAACTCCAAAAACAGAAAGGGAAGTCATAGGGAGGAGGAAGGGTCCAGATACACAGAATTACTTTTCAAACTCAGAGGCAGATTCACATATAGTTATTGCTTAAATAGATAAGGAACACTTTGAATGTCAGGTTTAACTTGAAGGTATTTCTTTATACAAAAAGCAGTTTTTGCCAAGTGCTAAAAAATTAACTGTATAAAATTTGCATAGTCTGTATTCACACCATTTAATTACTTTCATCTGAAAAAACATGCATTGCACATACTATTTATGATCTGCACATAAAAGCACCTAGGCCTTTTTCCTGTCATTTCTACTGAATGTAATAGCCTACAGAAAGCTTTTCACAAAAGCACATACTTTATATAATTTATTGCCCCAGTACATAACAACTGGCTGCCTTTTAAAATTCAATAAATGGTTCATAACTTGCAGGTACACAAAAGAATTCCTGCTGCAAAGTGGAATGCAATTTTTCAGGAATGCTTCCCTAGTGTAGTAAAAAGTTCCCTTTTTTTAACAAACAAACAAACAAACCAACAACAACAAAAAAAAAACTTCGAAGAAAAAGGAAGATAAAAAAGAGAAAAAAAATCAAATTGCAAGTAACTGCCTAAAAATAAATTAAAGTCTGAAAAAAATCCACGCCACACAGTGGCGAGCATTTTAAGCATGATTCAATGCTGCATCTCAAGCTCCACATTTTCTTGTGTTCATCTTCTATGTTAACCTGCTTCCACCCAAACATCTCAAAGTTCTCAAGTCACTAAGATTTAAGAATATGTTATAACTTACTCTTAACTTTATTTTTGGCAAAACTTCAACTACATCAGGTCTCACTTGTCCCTTTTCAACCCTTCTACCTACTAACACCTGTAGTAAATGTACATCCACTACATTCCTCAAGTATCCAGATAACTAATGCTCACTAGCTTAAGTTTCTACCTACCAGTCCCATGCAAAGACTTTCTACACTATGGCTACCTGAGGCACATTTATCACTTCAGTGAGAGTAATCAAAACAGCTGGAATGCCCAACACATTAAGAAAAGTGTTCAACTTAAATCTTATGAAAGTAAAATACAGATACTAATGCAAAATTTTTTTTCAAGTACACAATATACCTAGCACATCTACCATATATAATCACAATCAAAACAGATTAGTGACATGATTTGAGAATAAGTACTCTTCAAAAGCATAACAGATAAAGAAAACATTCTAATTAGGTAATTCTTTGAACCATCAACAAATCTTAGTTTCCTCCAAGCTGTCCTTTGTCTTTCCAACTCCCTTTATGTCAGAAGCTTCAGCTTCCCAGCCTTACCCAAGGTCTCCATTGGTATTGTTTTGACTAGAAATAGGCAGCTTACGCTGTATTATTTCAAAACTCTTCCCAGGGCTGACCTATGCCAGCTGTTGTCTAAACACAAAAAGCAAAATAAAACAGCCCAAATGAAAAAAAAAACCCACAAACAACAAAAAACTCCATCATGGTCTAGATCACATAACTTTCGTGTCCCTAAGATGTGGAGCTGAACATGGAAAAGCTTACACAGAGGCAATGTATACATTAAATATATAGCAAAGAAATAGCAGTAGCTAAGGCAATTTTGTGGTTCCTTTCCTTCTCCATTGTCTTTAAACAAAATTCTTACTTGCAGCCATCCCTATTTCTTCTATTTATGCTATCACCAGCATGTACTTGGTTCCACTGCTACCACAGTCTCCTCTAAATGCATGAGAGCTCCTAAGCCCCATGGGGTAAGGTTTTTACAATAGGTACAAGACTGCAAAGCAGTGCCAAAGCCCTTCTAGTAAATAAACTTCCTATTCTTCTGTATAATATAGTACCCTTAACAGCATGTACATTCCCAGAAAAATGCAGACCATTACAAGGCTTAGATTCAACTTTCCACATCAATGTCCATTCAATCACATGCTACTGTAGCATTACTTAGGGTGTTACATACATATTTTATAACGTATCTGCAACACAGTCAGCTAATACCACTGCAAGAACCTTAACTTTTACTTCTGTAAGTAAAAATTTTTTGTTTACATGGAACTTCATCTCACAGGATTATTGCATAAGTTTAAGATGAAAAAAATATGTCTTCAGTCCACTCAGAAGCCTTTGTTTTATAATCAAGACTGAGGAAAGTAATAATGGATCAAAATTTTACAAAAATAAAAGGCATTAGATGTTCTAATCCATGTTTTAGAAACTGAACTCCACTATTCACTTTTGCTTTCCATACAGTTCAGCATAGTAGCCAGTTTCTACACCACTACAGACAGATGTGAAAACATTTCAAAGTATTCAATCAAACATTGCTATGTGCTCACACGTGTAAAAAGCCTGGAGACCACACTCCATCCAATTCATACTACCAGCAGTGATTATTTCTCAAATTTCCAAATCTGATTTTTATCTCCAGCATTACAAGTTCTCATTTGTACATCAGCGTGCCCCTCAGTCGTACGATAAGCAGTAAGGCATTTCCCCGAATGAGGATGATAAATAGTCCCATCTTCTTTGAAGTGCCAGATAATAATTTCTGGGATAGGAGATCCATCTTTTGGGCAGCTCCTCATACCTATGAAGTCTTCACGCTCAGGGACTTCAGCACATAGCTCAGTTACAGAGTTAAATCTAATCTCCTGATTTGATGTATATTCAAAAAATTGGTTGCCCCCCTGACCATGACAGCCAAAGAGAGAAAGGTGAGACCCGGTAGGATTATGTTCTTGTAAGACATAGTCAAGGCACTCTGAAGGTATTCCTGTGCTGCGGATAGCACCGTGCCAGCCAGGACGATCTTCTGGTACATGCAACTCAGCAAATACATTTTTTAAATACCAGTGAAAACTCTTGCATTTCAAACGCTCCCTAAGAATCTTTCTTTCAGAAATGTCTCCATAGTTTTCTTTCCTTGCTGAAGGATTTCTGTTGTAAAAGTGATCTTTGAACTCATCCATCCACACCTCAGCAGCACGTGCCGTATTCTGAAGGAAATTTGGTCTAGCATAGGGCGCACGCTTTGGAAACACATGGCCCACATGGGAGCACGGATGAATTTCCAACATGCCTCCACACTGCCAAACCCTAAAGGATAATTCTAAGTTTTCCCCTCCCCAAACATCCATTCCTGTATCATAGGTTCCCAGGTACTCAAAATACTTCTTGCTGACAGCAAACAAGCCACCAGCCATAGTTGGGGATCTGATTGGGTCGGTTTCTGACTTGCGCCTGAGACGTTCATGTTTAGGCACCGAGTGCCACTGGAACGTCAGCCGCCAGTCAAACCCCCCAATCATGGGCTCTGCTGTTTGCATGTAGTATTCAAATGTTTTCCAGTCAATGGTGTCAATGACAGGACAAACAATAACAGTCTCATTCTCAGCAATCCTCTCGAGCAGTGGTTCCAGCCAGCCAGAAACACATTCACAGTGACAATCTAGGAATGTGAGAACATCACCTGTAGCAAAGGTAGCGCCAATCAAGCGTGCACGAACCAAACCTTCTCGTTTGTTGGTTCTTATCAAGCGAACTCTTTTCAGACTGCTTATATATTTTTCGAGTTCAGCCTTCAAATACACTTTATCACTCAGGTCATCCACCAGTATAATTTCTTTCAGAAGCACCGAAGGTGATGTTTCAAGAACACTATGTATCGTCCGCAGCAGTGTTGACCAGGCTTCATTGTAGAAAGCAATTATAACAGATGTTGTGGGCAGTCTTCTGTAGTTGTAAGATTTAGTTTTACAACCACTCAGTCGATTATCTTCAATGTGCCGGTGGAGAGAAATTTTATCACTTAAATAAATATTTATTGCATACTTCTCAATCAGCTCTTCTTCCTGTTTCTGTTCCTCAGGACTCAGCTGGGGGCGAGAGGGTTTACCCCATTCTCCTGGAGCATAAGGATCAGGTGGGGGTTTGTCATAAACTGGACGAGCCAAATCGACAGCTTTTTCTGCTCCTTCAGAAAAGCGCCTCTCCCATTTCCCTTTAGTGATGCTCTTGCCGGTGAGGGAGGCACCGAAGGAAGAAACCGACAGCTCGACCACAAAGTAAGCGATCATTAAGAAGCCGAGGAACATGCAGCTTTTGCGGATCCACGTCCATCTTCTCGCCAGACGAATCCTCATCTTGGATAGTTAAAAGCAGCTCCTTAGCAGAGAGGGGTCCGTGAACTCCTGCCGGCTGTCCCCGCCTCCCCGGGGAGGATGGGGCTGCAGGCACTCCCGGCCTCGGGCTCGGGACGCCGGCAGAGTTTGCAGCCTGCCCTCCGTGGTGGGCCCGGTAGATTCCAGGGGGACCGCGGGGGAGAGGGGCAGCAGCGGAGGCACGGAGCAGCCCCTGCCCCTCCGGCCTCGGCGCTCCCCTCACTTACTTCCTCCTCCTCCTCCTCTCTCTCCGCGGGACAAACCCCTCCTCCAGCCTTGTGGTTTGCTCAAAAAGTTGTCGCTTAAGGAAGGGGACGAGACTCCTTAGCCCGCCCGAAGGAGCGGGAGCCTGCCCCGCCTCCGAGCTCGGACCTTCGCCCGGAACCGCCCGGCGGCTCCGGGGAGAGAAAGAGGGAGGAGAGAGCGGGCTGCCCCGCCCGGAAAGCAAACGGCGCCCGGCCCCGCACTCACCCATCCCCGCCGAGTTCGCGTCGAAGGCGAGGCCCGTCACCGCCGCCGTGTGGCCGCGGAAAGGCCGGATCAGGACGGGGTCCTCCTGAGGAGAGGGTGCGCACCGTCAGGCTGCGGGCGGGGGCGGCCGCGCTCGCCCTCCCCCGCCCCTTGGGGGCCGCTAACGCCCCGCGCGCGGCGGGAGCCGCCACTCCCGGCGTCCGGCGCGTTTCCACCAGCGGGGGCGGGGGCGGCGGCCGCGGCCGGTGAGCCCCCGGCGCCGGGAGATACCCGCCGGCCGCGGCCGTCGACGGGGGCCGGAGCCGAGCCCTTACCATCGGGGAGGCCATGGGCGGAGCGGGGGGGAGCGGCCCGTGAGAGCCCCGCTCTCCGGGGGCAGCCCGCCGAGCCCCGGATTCATCCGCCGCGCCAAGAGCGCGGATCCCCATCCGCCCATGCGCGGCCGCGCTGCGCGGGGCGGGGCCGCACCGCGGGCCCGGTGCGCGGATCGCTCGTAAAGCCGCAGCGCCCCCGCCTGCCCCGGCTCGGTGGGGCTGGAGCGGGGCGGCTTCCGCAGTCGGGACGGGAAAGTTAAGGCCTCCGAGTCTGCCTGGTGATCGGGACACGGCGGCTTAGGGCTTGCGGGGGGCTGAGCTCTCAGTGTGGGGCACGGTTCGGCGGAGCCGAGGCCATAGGTAGAATGCTCGGCTAGTGGAAGGTCTGGCCCATGTTACCTCGATTTTATGACTTAAAAATTCATGCAGGGCAGCTGTGATTAAAACTTCAGACTGATTTTGTATTAAGCTACCTTAGGTAGTTTCGCCTCTTGTCTTTTTTTTTTCTTCAGTTGTTTCTTATTTTGGTCGGACTTTCTAGCTTTCTAAATTGATACTCGCATCTGTATCATACAGAGTGCTCTTTTAACAGACCTTTAATACTCTAACAAACTGCACCAGCCTTAAACAAAAGTTAAGAAAACCTCCTGCTGCAGCGTTGGTGTTAGTAGTGTTGTGAATGTTTATGCAGCTTCATGGAAAGCTAGATGAGGGAACCAACCTGGCCGGAAAATACCGCTCCCATAGCTTTGCCAGTAAAAACGGCGTTGACAGCAATTAGCACCAAGAATGGCTGTGATGTCAAAGCTGTCATTCGATACATGAGTGTTCCTGAAGAAGTAAGCTATACTGCAATTACCCTTCCTTTCTTTTTTAAATCCAGTCTGCCTTTTACTGGTTGTTTTGACGTTAAACTTTTACATCTACAGAA
Organism: Anomalospiza imberbis; assembly: GCF_031753505.1. Taxonomy (NCBI): domain Eukaryota; kingdom Metazoa; phylum Chordata; class Aves; order Passeriformes; family Viduidae; genus Anomalospiza; species Anomalospiza imberbis. The sequence goes on from NC_089685.1 coordinate 42,065,506, forward strand.
TCAGGTCAGTAATTAGGCCAACATATAAGAATTGTCACTTATAGGACAGTTCCAAATAAATTGTGTTTAATTGTGCATGAAATGCACAATTAAAATAACAACTTTGGAAGTGGTGAAAAAAGTAGGATTATCACAAGTATAAAAGGCAGTTTGATGAAAATCTACTAGCATTCCTTACACTGAGATTATGTAGGCTGATAATTTTCCATTTTGTCTTCACAATATGAACCCTTTTCAAAATTATAAGTGGTGGGACATGACACATTGACTTTAACTTGGACCTAGCAAAAGCTACAGCTTTTTTGCCATTATTTGGTTTGGCTTATTGGAGGAGTTTTGCTTTAGTGTTTTGGTTTGGTGTTTTTTTTTTGGTTTTTTTTTTTTTTTTTTTTTTTTTCCCTTCTACATAGCTCATCCTCCCATCCTTTTCTTTTAGACCCTGTGATTTAGATCACAGTGTAAAATGTAGCATTAAAAAAAGTTGGTAATGATACGACTTAAATGTTCTGCACTCTACCCCACTGCAGGAACAGTAAGTTAACTAGTTAAACTTAAATTGACCTCTTCACCATTATTAAAGTCTTCCAGCCTTTCTTACCTTTTTTTCTCAACTATCTTCTTTCTGCCAGTTTTTTTTCTGCTGTGAATGATGTGTCTCATCAGGGAGACTGCATTTAGATTCTGTCCCTCTGGGCTACTACCAAACTTTGTGTGATACTAGTTTATTCTGCAACTTCACATCTCCTGAATGGAAGAAAGTACCATCTTTGCTGCTTTAACTGTGTGCTGCGTGTTTTTGGTATGTCTTATACCTTGTGTTTTTGGGTTTGGATCTGTTCTGGGAGCTGCTTAAAACCCAGTGGTCAGAAACATGTTCCTTATTTTAGAAACTGAGCTGAATGACAATTCCCAGTCCTACTGAATCCTTTTCCCTTTGCCTTCTTTAGAGCAGGTCAGTATATTTTACTAATTTTGGTATGCTAGCAATAAATTGGAATCTCTACCTGCCCACAAAATTCCTGGACTGTAAATTGCCAGGTGATAGGCATAAAGCAAAGGAAGGGCTGTGATTTTGGAGAGAAGGAGGGTGGCATCCCTCTTTCTACAAACTGATAGATGAGTGTTTCTCAATTTGTAGTGCTTACAAAGTTAATCTGTTTCTTGCTGTTTCTCCTCACCTGAGGGTGCTTTGAGGACCCCCAAATGCTCGTAGCAAGCAAAGTATACCTTTACTGCAGACACGTAATTAGCTATAGTGACTGTAGTTACAAAGCTGGCAGGTAATAGTTTTTATGAGGATTATGTTCCCTCATTAGTATGTATAGATTTTACTTTAAAAATTATTTTAAGATTATTGTAATCTCCTAATAACACAATTATGAATTGGCATTGTCTTTTTAAGGTTGTGATATGCAAGAGCAATTTACTGTAATAAGTTGTTGTGCACTGTGATGACAATGATAAATGGTGCCTCAGAAAATATGTTCCAAGCATCATGTGTCATCAGGCTGCTGTTTCAGCAGCTATGGAGTTGGTTTTTTCTCAGGCACTGTTTTTAGGTAGTACATGTACAAACAAAAATTGTATTTAGAGAAGAACACTTTAAGATGGTAGCTCCAGGCTTGTCCTGACTAAATGGTCACTGCAGGAAAAGAATTAGTAAAAAGATGTGAAGAATTCAAGGACACATGGACAGACATGATAACCTCAGTGCATGAATGCTGCAATGCACACATTAATTACAATAATCACATATGGTTTCATAATAATAATTGATGTAAAACAATACATGAGCATTAGGGGCATATATACTAGCAATATAGTAGCCCACCAAAAATTCTTTAATATCTAAAATGAGGTATTTTAACTTAGCGTTAATCCTACTTTAAAATAAAACTAAGAACCCTAACTGTAATTATGTGGGATCCTATTGGGAGCAGCTGTGTTAGCAGCACAGCAGTCCAGGCTGCCGAGAAGCCTCAGGAGGTCGTACTCTGTCACTAGAGGGGAGTGTGAGATCTGCTTTGCCAGCGTGGTGTTACTCCACCACGCGGGCATTCATCCACCTACAAGCAGGAAGAGAATGTAGTCCAAGGGCACAAAGATTTAATTGCAGGATGTCTTGCTGTCGTAGAACTATAATACCTTAGGATCTTTCCAACCTCTGATCCTATATTTTTTTCTTCTCCATCAAAATGGTTGTGAAAATAAAATAAATATTAAAGCTATGAAATAACTTGTGGAGTTGTGTTGGTTTTTTGCCTCTGTTGAAATTTTCTTATCAAAAAGTGTTTGCTAACAGGAGCAAGAGAATGGAAAAAGAAAATAATATCAAGTAGGTACATAACAATTTGAAATAGAAGGATGATTTGGAATACATATGATGTTACTTTTAGTCTAAGAAACATCCTTAGTTCTGAGGGAATTGGCAGTTGTAACAGCAGAGCCATGTCTCCATGATATTTGAAAAGTATTGATAATTGGACTGTAACTACCAGTCAGTGACTAGAGTGACACTGACTACCTGTAACTATCTCAGGCACTCAGGAGGGAAGGGATTATCACACCCAGACCCTGGGAACTGCTGACCATTCGGCCTCATCTTTGTGCCCAAGAAGATCATGGAGCAGGTCCTGCCTGCTGGAAGTTATGTCAAAGCATATGAGGGGTGATTGTATGAAGGTGGTTAGAGACAGCTGACACAGCTTTGCTGTGGAAGGGGCTAACAGCAGGCCTGTTAGCTAAAGGAGGGAGAAGAAGCTGAGAAGCAAGAAGAAGCTGATAAGGAGCTCTCTTCAAGGCTGTTACCAAGGAGACCAAGAGACGAGAGGAATTGAAGAAAGATAAGGAGGGAACTTTGCAGCTGGACAAGAAAGCTGAAGTCACTGTTACTTTTCATCAATGGTGTTATGTTGAATTATTGTGGCCTATAGTTAGGGTAAAAGAAGTATAAACAATTAGAAAATGTATAAAAGGTCAGCCATTTCTGTAATAAAGAGTTGCCATCAGAAGACTGCTTGATGTCTCTGCTTTGTGTCGTGACCGCCTCAACGGCAACACTTTGCCAAGAGCAAATCATACCCAACAAACCTAGTGGCTGCCTATGATGGAGTGACTGCATCAGGAGACAAAGGAAAGGTAAGTGATGTCACTTCTGTAAAGCCTTTAATACTGTCCCTTCCAATGCTTTTGCCTCTAAATTGATGTGGATTTGGTGGATGGACTGTTAAATGGCAAGGAATTCTATGACTGCAACCAAAGAGTGCTGAGTGGCATCCTCCCAGGGGTCTGTTTTGGGGCCTATAGTATTTAATATATTAATGACATAGATAGTGGGATTGAGTGCACCTTCAGGAAGTTCATGGGTGACACCAAGCTGAGTGGTTCAATTGAATCGGGAAGGGATGCCATCCAGAAGACCTTAACAGGCGTGAGGAATTGGCGTGTACAAACATCATGAGGTTTAAAATTGTTCTGCACCTGGCTTAAGGCAATGCCCAGTATCAATATACACTGAGGGGTGAATGGATCGAAAGCAGTGGAGAAGGTACTGGGAGTACCAATGGATGAGAAGCTGGACATCACCCAGCAATGTGTACTTCCAGCCCAGAAAGCCAAATGTATCCTGGGCTGCATCAAAGGTAACATGACTACTGCTCTGAGTGGGGTGACTCTTCCCTTCTGCTCTGCTCTCATGAGATCACTCCTGGAATTCTGTGTCCAACGCTAGGACACCCAACATAAGGAGGACATGGTCATGTTGGAGCAGGTCCAGAGGAGGACCACAAAAATGATGAGTAGTCTATTGATGTAGATAGATGTTTGAGATTTTTCTTTTTTCAGTGTAGGGATTGTATTTGTACAGAAGGATAAATAAGAGAATTTATCTCTTATTACTGATGCCTGAAGGGAAACAAGTGTGAAAGAAAACTGCATATTTCAAGACCAGCAACTAAAACAAATAACCATCTGGATTAGAAGTTGAGAGTGACAATTACTCTGCCAAAGAACCTAAAGTCATTAGAATTTGTATAAAAGTGGGTGTGTTATCCAAAGGTCCTTTTTTGTTTTTTCCTTTTAATTAGATGTTTTTGTGTAAAAGATACATATCTTCATAATGACTATGGGGATTAAATCCCTTACTGTTCCTCCTTTAGTACCCAAACAGCACAATAAAATTACTGACAGAGTAATATGCAGCATGTGTTGAGCTGCATTTAAGTCTCTTAGTGTTACTTTAAATGCCAGACTATAACTCTTGCTCTCTATAATGTGTGTGCATTATTTGAATCTCAGAAAGGTTGCAGTCACTAATTGGTTTTGGATAATTGAGCAGGTTTTACTATGTAATTTTCTGGGATAATCCTATTATGGTGTTTTATATCAGTAGCATTGCTCTATGGATGGATATCCATATGCAATTCCAAATTTAAATAACATCTTCCTTTTTTTTTCCCTAATGTTTTAATGGATGATCAATACCAGTAAGGTTTCCTGTGTTGCCAGTAACATGGGTATGTCAGTAAATACATTTTTATTTCAATGCACTTTCATCCAGCTTTTCTAAAAATAAGTAAAGCAGTTTTTTTCTAAATAGATATGTAGTATGCTGTCTCTTTGCCATACAATACCTGAAATTCTGTCGTGTTGTGAAATTCAATGTATTGGAATCAAGTTACTTTAGCAAATTATCTGGTAATGTTCACTTAAAAATCAAAAACTATTCCTGTGTCTTACTGAGTTCATGAGAGCTAGATCAATTTTGGAAGAATTCAGTACGACATAGCAAAGGTTAGTACAAATTTATTCATGCTTCAGAAGATGCTATATAGAATGCTTTAGGGCATCTTCACTTAGTACATCTTATAACAGGATCATTCATCTGCTATAACGTGGATGTTAGCTGCAAAGGTGAACAATGAAAACTGGTGAATTGTATGGAGATGCCTAGTTTGGTAAAGTATCTCTTTAGGTATGTACTAGAAGTTGACGTTTCACCTAAAGGAGAATGATCTAGGAAATAGAATAAACATGAGCAAAGAATCTAGAATGATAAATCTAACTAGGAAAATGAGCTCTTGATATCAGAGCTTGCCTAAATTTTCAGGAAAAAATGTAATTGCCCAAGTGGAACTATTTTATGCACGTTTATAGGTAATTTTAGCAAGTGGCCTTTAAAAAAAAAAACAACTCTTACAACTCTGAATTTTATTTATACATAATTTTCAGGAGTAAGTATTCCCTTGAAACACACTAGTAATTTCTTGGAGTACTCAAATAAGAATTGTGAGCTAGACATTAATCCTGTTTCTGATTTTTCTATAATCCTCCATAAAATTAGTTTCTTTAGAGTGCATGTTTTCAACAGCAGTCTTTCAATAGCAGTAAAGCTAAAATAAGTGCTTGAAACCAATGTCTGCAACTGCCAGGTACAAAGTAAGACAAATGATAACAATTGTAATTACAAAAATGAGTGAGGAAAAACAATATGCCACAATTATTGAAAAATAAGGAACCTAATGGCTCTTGAACAACTGCAGCTACAACATGTGATGTTAATTTCTTCTGCTAATTGCTTTTTGAAGGGTGAGGTCTGACCCACCAGAGACTCTGGGTGCTTGGCACAGGGCTGTGCTCTGTGCATTTGTTTGGCAATGTCATAATGCCAGTCTCCCAGCTCCACACCACCCATGCATCCTCTAAAAGGATCCTTCACTCTGTATCTCATGAGTGGTCCAGAAATTACGTGAGCACTGATCTAAAAGTGTCTAAATGCTCTCTCCTCTGCTGCCACTTTGTGGCATCTATCTAAGGACCGAGTCACCAGTTTATTTTACCAGGGCTGAACCAAACTTCCATTAGTATGTTTAAAAGAACTGGGAGAATTTGGTTCTCTTAGGTTACTTACCTGTCCAGTGGGACAGGAGTCAGGCAGCAGTGGCAACTGCTTCATTTCAGGATAGTTGCAGAGAAGACACGAGAGAGATAACATTACAAATTACATCTGCGTTCATCACTACTTTACCAGACTAGGGTGGGGACTTGTGTCTGGACAAGGAAAGCCTGTATCTGCACTTTTTTTTTTTTTTTTTTTTTTTTTTTTTTTTTTTTTTGCTTCCTTTTTTTTTTTCTTGCAGCACTGGCTACTTGGGCAGGAAGAACTTTCCAGCATCAGCATGACAGTTGGCAAACCCACAACATGACGGACTGCCACAGATGCTTCCTGCTGCTACCATATAGATTTCTCTTGACTCTTACTTGTGTGGCTGATGCAGAGAGAAAAATGAAGGGAGTGGTAGTAGTTTCAGACTCTCATTTCATTATTAAATATATTATTCTGCTTGTGTGCCGGTATCAAGTACAAAAACTGCCACTATAATTGAGATAGCTAGAACTTGTCTGATTCCAAAATGAGTGGTTTTACATCTTATCAAATAATGTTTATAAAATGGTAAAAATCTAATCAATAGGCCCTATTCCACTGGTGAGGCTTGCACATATAGTGGGTCATTTGGGAGGTAGAAAGTCCAAACTGCAAATACCTTACCCATTCCATGCATTCTTTTTTAAAACTCCGTTTCCTCTCTTGCAGGAAGGCTGTATTCATACATAGCTGTATGTGTGTCAGCTTGTATCAACCCCTTCTTGTAGAGGCTCTAATATTATGAAATTTTATGCTGCTCTGAGCATAATGAGAGGTTCTGTTTCAGAGAAGGACAATTCCTGAGTGGCTGAGCAAGCCATGTATTATAGAGTGGAGTGGAGTGGAGCAGAAGGAGACAGCTGTTTAGTATCACAAAATGAAGGCAGGAAGAATGCCCCCAGTTTTCTCAGTTTTCTCCCCTCAGGCTTCCTGTAGCATTCTGTTGTATCACAGAACATTAACTGGTTTTATCATCTTGCACATTACTAATTGCAAGCATGCAGCATATGGACACACTATATGCAGAAATTCCATGAAAATCCAGTTGCAATTAACAATACAGGTACTATGGAGACTGGTCCTAGCTGCAGGAAGAGCTAACAGGGCCACATATCAGACTTTTGCAGGTGCAGTAGTGGAAATTGCCAAGGGAGCACGGTCTGGTGGCTTCTGCCCATTCAGAGCAAAGCCAGGCAGTTTTCCATCAATATGCTGTAAGGCTGCAACCTAAAAAGTGTTTTCACGCCGCACAATCTTTCTGATGGAGACAAAATACTAAATTCAAGTTAAAATTATCAGAAGCAAGCCTGTTGGAGATGAGAGCTCTAACTTACTCTGTGCACTCTTTACTTTTTTTTTCCTAATTCTTAGATACTTATCCTAATACTTATACAATACTTAGAAATTGTTTTCTGGCTACTTTCACTCTAGTTTAAGAGAGTTCATCTTTAACTAGGTTTATATTTTGAAGAACATAGCCTGTCATTAGTATAAGCAGCTTATTCTTGCATCCATAAAACAGACACTGTTTTTTGAATTCCCCAGCTGTTGCCAGAAAAGGGTCTTACATGATTGCTACAAAAGCCACCTTTAAGATCACTCCTGCTGCAAGGAAGTTTTCCTGCGTTAGTATTCAATATGATCGTGAAACTTTGTCTTCACCAAATATATATGAACACTTGCAGATAAACATCTTTTACTGTGACACACAATTTAATTATATTATCCATGTTTAATTTTGGTATTTTAAATAAAAAAAACCACTAGATTAAGTTTCTTGCATCAGTTTACCAAGAACAGTTGGTGTTATAGTTTTGTTACACTTCCTCAAACCTATCATCACTTATGTGAAATCCTACAGTGATCCATAGTGGTTTTCAAATTTTGGTATTCAGATTCAGAGCACAGATCATCATTGGTTCTTCTCCCAACCAAAACAAGAAGTAAAGGTGACTGAAGTACTCTAGCATAAGTAGAGGGCATAGTTTGTAGTGCTTCTGACATTAGTGCCTCAAGCTGGATAAATCTGCTTTAAAACACAAGCTTTTCAACTTGTATATTAGTGTTTTTTGCTCTTCTTACTCCTATCCTGTTATCCTGCTTTTCTTCCCCAAAAGTTTTCAAAAGCCTTCTCATTGCTCATATGTTTCCTTTTACTGTCCCCTTTCAATTCCGACGTCCTTCATCTACAGTGCCTTGGTTGTTAGCTCCCCATGCTGCAGACTGGGCCGCAGGAGTTACAGGAGGAGCAGGTCTGTGCTGGTTTTTGCTGTGCAGAGAACCCCACCCCACCCCACCAGCCTGCAGCAGCAGTTTACACAAAAATGGTTCCGGTGTGGTTGACCACACTGTCACAGAAGCTGTTGAAATACACAACAGAGAGAACACTGCAGGAAGAGAGGAGTGGTAACCTGGGCCAGCATCACATGCTACATCCCCACTCTGTGAAAGGCTCAGTTTCAACCCAGTCACATCCCTGCAACGAGGCGGAGCAGTTTGCTTGTGAAAGCTACAATTTTGCTGGAAAGCCAGGAAGGCTTTGAGCTGCTGGGATAGCAAAAGAGATCCCCGGCACCAGATCCTCCTTGACAGGTGGCAAAGCTTGTTCAAAAGCTTGGAGATAGTAGACCAACAGGCGTGAACAGAAAAATAACAAATTTCCTTTGTAGAATTGGCTAAGCCCTTTCATTTCATAACACAAAAATAAACCACTTGAGCTGTATCATTTTGTTAGGGTGCTTAGTACATAAATTTTTTCATGAAGTTTCCACTGAGGCCTGAATATCTGAGTCAAAATCATCAAGACTTGCCAGACTAAAGCAAGGCAAGAAAGCCATGGGAGCACTTCTGGGTTTTTTGGCAATATCTCAGATGTAATCAGTTTGGAAATAGATATCTATGGCCTAACTGTTGGACTTGGATTGATTCCAAGAGTGATGTTCCAAATTGGGTATATGATAACATGCATGAGTGTGTCCCAGTATTTCAGTCTTTTTGACAATGATTGTCAGAGATGAAGCATGACCTTGGAAAACAAACACTGACGGGGGTCTATTGGTTGTGCTGATTGCCTTTGGGAACAGTAATGAAGAAAACCAATGGAAAATCATTTTCTCAAGCAGTATTTTATCAGCTCACACTCCTCATCCAGTGATCAAAAAGCCTGTAGCACTTCTTCATTCAAATATGTAAAATGCTGATTTTGTTGATTGGTATGAAGATGACAATTGATCATTTAGTTGATATTCAGACTTGGACTGTTTATGGCCCTTTTGAAAAAGAATGAAGTCAATGAGATTTAAAGCTGTAATAACTGTATTCAAGTACTGACATGCCTATAGAATTAGCTGGGCATCCCAAGTTCTTTAAAAATGGCAGTTCAGAATACTTTTAACCTCCTGCTGTACAGTTATCTTTCATTGAATCATTAAGACTTTTGAAATGAAATATGCTTCAATATATTGACTCCACAGATGAAAATTCTAAAGATTCCTGCACCTTTAAGTTATAGACCCATTATACGGCATATTGGAAGTTAGTGTCGTAGGCACTCCCCCTCTAAACATACTTGTTTTAAATGTGTTTTAGTTTCAAAAAGAATGTGTTATTTCTAACAAAAGAAAGACCATGTTTCTGTTTTGCAGAAATTCAGCTATTTTTTCAATAGTTAGAATATAAAATTTTGGATTGAATAATCTCATTACGATAACACTTGATCAGCCAGGCAGCTAGTTTTACTATGCAGGTTATGCATAGACTCTTTGAAACTTTTTCGTATTGCAACATTTTTAAGATCAGAATGGCAGTTTCATAATGTCTTCCTACATTAGCAATAAAGTTTTATAGACAATTATATGACAACAAATAAAAAGAGAATCCAACTCTGACATATCACTAAGTTCTTTAAGTGTAGCAAAATATTTCTGTAACTCCAGGCAGAAGAAGGGAGCATTTGTATGCAAGATCAGAACTGATATGGCATTTCATGTAATTTCACTTATACTTTGCTCAATTAGATAAAAGCCTGTAACACCACCACTCCATGAGCTAAGGTAAGGAGAAAAGTTAGCTTCTCAATTCCGTGTAAATTATGGACATACTTTTCAGTGCTCTTCGTCTTGATCCATTAGAATAATATAAATTTCATTAACTTTATATGCCTGCAAGAGAACCTTCTTTTTTTTTTTAAAGCTGATCTTAAACACTTGAAACCAGAAAAAAAAAGTAGTAGCTTTGAGAAAAAGGACCAGGTTCTTTCAAGAGAGTCCTAAGTAGAGAGCAGGGCAATGAAACCACACAAATCTTCAAATAAGCTGGAATTTAATTTCCCTTAGAAACAGCTGCAATTTTTTTCTTTCTACACCTGAAAGAGGCAAATAAATTGAGAAATCCTCTCCTTGAAGAGAAGCTGATTTCCACAGGTCTGCAGCTTTCTAGAGGTCATGTTAAAATCTGTGGGCTTTCCTATGAACTACAGACAGCCAGTCATCATTCAAAAAGGTTTACTAGAGGAGAAGTGATCCTAGCTCTGCTATCACAGTAGGGATTACAGCAGGAAAATATCAGCAAGCCTTTCGGTCAGGTCAGTTTAAGATAAGAGAAAGAAAACAATCAGTTGCTTCCTTGCTTTGCTTTAGGTTTGATCGTTCCAGTGACTGATGTCTTTGTTGAATTCCATCTATGTATAGAAATAATATCCATGAGGATAATGAAGAAATGCAATAGAATTACACCTCCAGCTCAAGAATTTCAGGATCAGAAATTCTGAGGTTGGCAAGGGCCTTTGCAGGTTATTTACTCCAAACCCTTGCTAAAAGCAGCATCAGCTACAGCAGGTTGCTCAGGGCTGTGTCTAGCTGAGTTCTGAGTGTCTCTAAGGATGAAGACACCCTAAACTCTCTGTGTATTTTCTTGTGTTCAGGCAGTTTCATGTGCTGTCACTTTTGACTGGCTGGGAAAATCAGAAACTAATTTCTTATAATGGCATCAATTTAGCTATGTTCTGAATCTTTATGGGCTAAGTAACAAGCCAAGCCATTCTGGTGATATTTGGTCTGCAAATTCTTTTGGGTTTAAAAACTTTGTAATGAAACTCATACTATTGTTTTTCTAATTGGAGAAAAGAAAAAAAGCTGTCTGTCTTTCTTTCATTCTGTCTTTTTCCAAAGCCAGTTCTTTCCACAGATCTTGTTGAAAGAGCTCTCCTATGAGTTGCTCTGGGCTACAGCACCGAAAGATGCTATCATATAAAAAGTAGTCCCAAAATTTACTGAGAGTGGGTGAGATCTTGAAGAAGAAAGCAGTAAAGAAGATCAAAATGCAAGATAGAAATATGATAAAAGAGACAAATCCACAGCTGCACATCTTACCCCATCTGTGCTTCACCGATTCCCTATAATCATCCTTGGCAGACTGGAAGGGGGAAGACAGGAAAGAGTTACCAAGTTGTAATTCTCGTCTATATACTGCTAGATTTATTAGAACATAGCCTAGTTGATTTGGCAAAAGGAAAGAAGCTAAGAATGACTCATCTTTTGGGAAATTAAAATATGAGAAAAAGTACCTTCTCCAGATTTTCTTTTTATTTAAAAACACTTGTTTATTAGAATGCTTTTTGAATGATGGTCCTCAATAAATTAAACTGTTGCACTGATCAGAACATTAACAGCCAATACATGGCAAGTGATTAAAGAAAAACCTTCCCATCTCTAAAGAAGTGTTGTCCAAAACAAAATCCTGGTTTCTACCAAAATATCAGTTTGAATAATTTCCTATTTCAGGCATTCTGTGCCAGACTCATGTATCCTTTTACAGGTCCTATTGCATGGATCTGAATTTTGTAAATTGTTCATTTCATAGATTCTCTCCTAAAATACATAACACAATACACTATGCAGTAGCTGCCAGCACAGTATTCAAAATAAGCTATGTATTTCCACACAAACATCTGCCAAATACAGGCTTACCTTCAGATCTTGCAACAAACTTAGGTCATAACTGAAGAGGCTTTGTACCAAGCAGCCATCAGAGCAACCAACTTGTGGAAAACTGAGAAAGTAAAGTTAAATCCTGTATTTGTAATACTGAAATTGTCAAAGATAACAAACATATCTTCTAGGGTTTATTTGTAGAGTGGCTTTGTGGTTTTTATTGTATCTTAAATGAAAAGCTTTGGGAGGCTTTTCACACAGAGTATTTGAACCATACACCCTAATTCTCTACAAGAGACTGAGAGCTTTAAAACAGGAAAAGCCAGTATTCATTCTGTGCCTGAGAAGTTGCCATAGAGTGAATCCAAGACTGTGCCTTTGCCAAGGAGGAAGACATAGAAAAGTTTTCTGTATGATCATACTTCCAGTCTTTCAGCATAATTCAGCTTCATGCCCTACAAGAGAGGCAGCCTAGGAAAGCCAATGAAGATGTTCAGAATAGTTAGATACTGCTACATTTGCAAGGGCGCAAAGGGATCCAGAATGCATACTTCCATTTTAGTGAGCAACTGTTGTTTCAGGTTTGGCTTGACACTTGTCAGTACATCAGAATGTGAGATGCTGTTCCAGTATTCCAGTATGTACACTTCCACCAAAAGCTGTTAATTCCCAGAAATACTCCTGTTATTTTTCCAAATTTAAGTTCCCACCATCTTCTATTTGGGGCAAGTCAAGGAACCCTTTTCAAACAGGAAATTGTATGGATTTTGTAGAAAACTCTGTCAGGTGTACTTAACAGTAGTAAAGGGTCCCTCTCCAGTGTGCTACCTTTTACATGTTGTCTTTTTTCAGTTGTCTAAGCCCATCCCATCATTTTCTCAGCAAACCCTCATCTTTGAGCACAAAGGACAAGTAGTACCTGTAGGGGGCTTCTGTTTTAGAAACTAAGTCATATCTCCTTGATGGATGCTGCAGCCTCCTGACGAAGGTGGTTAGGTATTTCTGTATACATTTCAGGGGAGAAGATTGGCAGGAACAGCTATAAGGCTCTTTATTCTGGCCCATAATTTCTCATGACATGGTCCTGAATAAGCAGGCCTAATCAATCTGGAGATAAATTGGAGCTAGACCCTTCATGCTGGCCGGGCTCATCCAACAAAGTTAAGGTACTTCAGTAAGGGCTTGAAATCTGTAACATCAGAAGAAATGCACTGCTGGGGGAGGGGGTGCAGGTAGAAAAAAAGCAGTAACTCTTTTAAGACCACGTATTTGCATCAGAAAAGTAGTACAGACATTAAGAATGCTTACTATGATCTGGATTATTCTAGACCTCTGCAGAGGCTAGAACTATTAGCAGTAGAAATGGAACACATCAGGCCTTTGGAATCATTTTCCAATACTCAGTATACACAAGTTATCCTTACATGAATAATATGTTTGCTTGCTTACTTCAAAACACATTGGAAAATTTGCTGTTATTCTAAGAAAGCCTTTGAGTATGTTATTTCCTATTTTTTGGCTGCTTGTACTTGCTATAGACCCCTGCATTTACCCACTTATTTAGCATTAAGGCACATGTTTCCATTATTCTCTCCAGACTACTCCATGATGCAGCATTTTCTTCTTCCTGTTAAGGCCAATACAGAAAAAAAAAAAGAGTCCTCTAATATTAATTACCATTTTCAGCCCTCCTTCAGAGCCTAGATGTGTCCTAACATACACACAGCTATAGTAGACATCCCACCCAGGAAACCACATTTTAAGCCACTCCAAACCACCTTTTAAGCCACCCAGTCTAGAACTGAGTTTATGTTCCGAGTCACTATCGCTCAACCATGTACACTATATACCATGACCTCTTGAGAGCAAATGAGCATAAAATTGTAGCAAGACCTGTTTTATATAACTGGCATGCATTTCAAGTTTAAATCAGTACTGTACTGACATTCAAGAATTTCAGTCCCCATGCAGACTGAGATGAACAGCACTTTTATTTATTTCAGTTACAAGAAGAAAGACAAGTAAACCTTACAACCAGAAAGGCAATGAAGGCCTCATGAGCTTAGTGAAAACCATTTCATAATCTAGGCAATGTTATGATTTCTTGAGATCACAAAGAAAGCATACCCCCCTCTTAAACAACTTTTCCTTATTTCTGTAAGGATGTTTCCTATAAGAACAGCACACTGATGTTAACAGAATCAAGAGGGACCAGCGATGTACAAAGCCTACATTCACCCTCCCACCCCCCACAAAAGGTTTAAGTGTAGATTTTATTCCAAATATGATTAACATGCAGTCATGATCACACCTAGAGAAGAGGGGAAAATTAAAGTCTGTTTTGAAATGAAGTCAAATAATTACTCATTAACGAAGTTAAATGAAGATATTTTTCCACATAGCAGTGTAATTCACAGGTAAAGAAAACTCCCTTTATTTTAAGCCAGTGCTTAGCTGACTTCTGTAGTAAAGAGAAAATAGCTTACATAAAAACTGACCCCCCTACCAAGCACTCTAGATAATAACTACGATGTAAGAAAAGTGCTAGAAATGTGGGAGAAATTACTATACAAAGTGTCAAGTGCAACCCCCCACCCTCTACCCCCTTGCCTAGAATTCAGTGTATTTACTGAAATACAATAGAAAAGATGGAATTCAGGAGTAGTTGACAGTGGGATACAGTGCCACAGCTTGAACAATATCCACTAAAGGAAAACCCCAAGCATGCATGTACCCCAACACAAGGGAAAGATGTGCTTGAGCTTCCCAGCGTGCTCATTTCTGCAGTTAGCTCCACTATTATCTCCTCCCTCATTACCAACTTAATTCTTGCAGTCCTTTGAAGGGACCACTTTAAAAAATGTCCATAATTCTGGATTATTTGACAAAAAAATTAGTTTTCTATTTTTAAGAATATACAGCTGGAAAAAGAAAACCTTACAACTCATGTCTTCTGTTGCTCTTTTAAGTAGTATTGGAACAAGAAAAAATGAGGAAGTGCCAGATCAAGCACTGTTTCATCATCCTTCTCTGTCTGAACAATACAGTAGAGGCAGACCATAACTTCTTCAGTCAATCTCTAGTCGATCAGTTCTGGTGCATTTCACCTGTGCTTTATGTCAGTTCTCAGTCTCCCTCACTTAAGCAGTCAGAGATACATTTAGTGCATGGTACTCACAGTAAGTCTCGGAATTTCAGGCAGACCTATTAATTCCCCAGGAGTATCCTTTTGGCTCAGTGAAGACTTTTGAGTACCTTTAGCTTACATTCATTCTGGAGGCAGCCATCATGATTCCATTTACCCAAAGAGCTATTTGGAGTGGGGCTGTTACCATCTTGAAATTGCAGTTTAAAGGTAATCAGTAACACAAAAGAGTACCTTCTGTATTTCCAGTGAAGGAGCTGAGAAAAAAAAAATCTGTAAGAAACCATTGCTGCAATTTTATTTTAACAAAAGGGCAGATTTATTCATGTTTACAAACAAGTTTCAAAAACAAAAAGGAGAACATGTATGCTACCCACTAACATCCTTTCAAAATGCCAACAGCCCTCATGCTGCATGAAGGATTCTATAGATTAGAAAAAAATCACAGTTCCACTCACAGTTCACCAAGACAGCACTAAACTAACATGATTAGACAAAAACAAAGGACTAAGATTCTGATGTATTTTGATTTAATCCATTTTGCCCAAGATAACAGAAATATTTCAAGCAAGTTCCATCACGTATTGATGTCCTGCATTAAACAATCCTATTAAGTTCTGAACAAAAGTTATTCGTTAAGTTTCTCAAAATTTTTAAAAATTAAACAGTTGTTTCAAAACCATTAAGTAGTAAATGTATTTAAGAAACTAATTAGGACAGAGGCCATAACTTCATTAGAACACCACTGCTCATGTTTTTACAAAGCATTAGTGTTATCTATTTGGCTATTAGTAGTAGCAATTTATCTACAATATTTAACAAGGTAAATTGCAGGCAAAATTCAGTACAGTTTCAATAGAAACACCCTTTTCCTGAAAATACAGCAGTATTTGAAGGACTAGTTTTTTTGGTTTTTTTTGTTTTGTTTTTCATCTTCTCTGCATCATTTATAAGGAAGCTTCCCATCTATGAACAGGAACAAAAAAGTATCTACAAACCTTGTAAACAGATCTGTATCATTTATAAACATAAATAATCCAAATTATTAACAGCCAACAGCAGAAATTAAAGTATCAATTCAATGATCCAGGGCCTCCTTGCCCTTCCCAGCTTTCCCCTCAGAAAAGGATCATGATAAACTAAAGCTCTGCTAACACACTCTTCAGGACCATTCTTAGTACAACAGATGATCCACAGGTCACTTATGCTGAGTTACTGTTTATCTGTCAGAGTTCATTATTACTCCCACCCCCAGAAAAGCACCCTCCAGTCTGGCAGAAAGCTTTTTTTTTTAAAAAAATAAATCTACATTCGTACAAGTGTTTCTTCGGTTGAAGTCCAAGACAAGAATATCATCTTGTCCATCATAATGTGTGAAGAGACCCAGTTTCAATTTCTTTACAATGCAGCTAGTGTGTTAACATTCAGCTTACAATCAGAGTGATGTTTCCAAACTATGTAGTGGGCTCCCTGGGGATGAAGAGGTAGCAGACTTGTTCTTGTCTGTTGTAAGGTGAATTCCACTGTCAACCGCATTGTTATTTCTATTGGGAGAGGGAGGGGGACTAGAGTTGCGTTTTGTTGGAGCATCATCTTCAGCATCAGTATCATCAATAAGGGGAATATGAGGCTCGGAGTCTTCTATTCTAAACTCAGGATGTGTCATAAAATTGTGAATTGAACTTCGTGTCTCAGGTTTCTCTAGCCCCTCGTACAAGGAGCTACGAAATGCATTCACCACTCGGATCTGTAAACAAAGAAAAAATACTGTTAAAATATTGCATATTTACTGAGAATGGCATGGTTCTTATGAGTTTGAATCCACAAACAGCTAGACATGAGTGAATCAAATTTGTATGATGCAGTGGAACTTGCAATATACTGTAAAAAATGAAGAGCATTTCAGTAGAGCACTGCCAGTCTACACAGTAGGAATAAAAATTGTGAAAGTACTGCAAAAAGCGGAAGGGCCCTAAAATTCAGACATGGCACTAGAATTGTTAAATTATTTAACACGGGCTAAGCACTTTTCAGAAGTGAGGCCAACAAATATTTACATATTCAAAAATTAAATAAATCTCAATTAGTGTTTTATTGAATATTTGGGTGAGATTGGAGGGAGGGAAGGAGGAGGAGAGGCTGAAAATAAGTTAGGGGAAAGGGTCACTAATTCTCATGCTAGGAATTAGGATGTCAACTGACTATGAAAAAGCCAAGCAAGTGTAAGCCAATGTCACAATGAACGAACATTTACAAAGTCATGCAAAAAAAGATACCGCTGTAACAGCTGTAAATATTCGAGTATATAGCCATTTACCGCTCTAGAGAAAGCTCCTTAGTGAACAGTGCTTTGGAAACTTAAGACCAGAACTAGGAAATTGAATACTCTATCGTACAGTTTAGTAGCCAGTACAGGTTGTAACTTTGAAGAGACTACTTAAGTAGCACCAAGTATGAGAAAAGCAGGATGATCAGCCTTTGCGCAAGTCTTCAATTTACATTGAATTCATGGACACAGTTCCCAGGCTGAGGACTGTTTCATGTCTTTTTGTTGTTTAATATTTTTTGAATCAGAAAGCTAAGCTAACAGATTTCATAAATAAGCCTTTCATAGTTAAATTAGATACAAAAGAAAGTACAGCTTTATTTTGCAAATTGTGCATGTCCAGGCTGACTTGAATTTAAGCTTTCCAAACTATTACTTGAATGATGAAACCAGCTGTCCACACCCCCCTCCTTCTCCCATGCCTCGTGTTTCCCTGATCAACTAGACAAACTGAGGATTCATTCTTGAACTGATAAAACAAGTAAGGTGAGGCAGAAGTCATTGACTCATTTATCCAACACTTTTCCCAAGACAGTTTCCCCCTCCTGTTGACTCATTCAATTCTCGACATCCCGACCCTGAGCAAGTCTCCAGCAAAGCAGTGTGAAATAGTGTTAAATAGTAAGCAGCAGAGCATCTCCGTAGTAAACAAGAACTCGCTGTTACAAACAGCAAGTCAAATTTAAAGCTTTTTTTAGCGCATCCAAGATGACTTGTTTCAAGCTGAGAAACACATCATGACTAGTGCTTCCAGAGTTCCTCAACAGAAAAAATAAAGTGACTTCCAGGTGAAGGAATGAAGCTGGAAGGTCAAGCAGCTCAAGAGCAGAGACTACAAAACAGCTAAGATACACCAGGGAAGTTCACTGTAAACAAAGAAGGGCTCCCCAAAAGCAATGTGTTAAATCAAATTGGTTAAATGGAACCACTGCACATGATAAAGTCTCATGTCTTGACTGTGTTCTTTGACCTCTAGAAGTAGCATCATTTCCCCACCTCTGCTCCCTCAGACCACTTGCACAAAGAATTTTACTCCAAAGTGATCATGTCCCCATTTTTATACTACAGGTACATGCTGAGCCCAATTAACCATGGAGGCAAGGGAAGAAGGCACAGGGAATAAGGGGAAACAGGGATGGGGCACACAATCAAGGGGGAGGACATAACTACCAGTAAGGAGAGGACAGAAAAGAGAGTGAATTTGCTGGAGAAAAGAGTACAACAGCAGCTAGTACTTGACTGTTCACTGCATGAAAAGAATTGAGCAGACTGTCAAGGAGTTGATACATTATATGAAGTTTAAAAAAGTCCAGCCAGCTGCCTAAACTGGATTACCAAGAAAATTAGCAGTGTCAATACCAGACTGAAAGTTTGCAATGACTTTATTTGGCATGTTGCATCCCACTGTGCCACTTATGTGTCAAAATGAAATATGAATGTCTCATGGCACTGTTTGTTCATTGCTTACACATGAGAATTTAGAACATCAGCAGCAATGAAAAACAATTCTAGCTTAAGAGGACAGCTGTAATTATCACAGAATATGTGCATACCCACAAAAAAGGCTTGGTTCCCATGCAGAATGCATACTACGCAAGTGGTATGCAAACCTCAGAGTCCAGCCACAAAGGCAGAAATCAAACTTTCAGCACTTTAAAAGGGAAAATTTGGTGTTTTGAAGGCTCTATTTTCAACCACTCAAGATAATTAAACTAGAGGGATAACTATAAATAAATCATGTAAGTGAGGTGCAAACAAGACAATTTGTTAAGTGTAATTCATACTGTCATCAGGCCTTCCTCATATTAGTACCAGAATAGCAAGGAATGCAGTTGGCACTCCAAATCCTCTTAACCAGATGGCTGCTTAAGAGTTGCAACCTTACTTCACAGGAACTATTTTCCAACAAGCAGCTCTAAAAAAGAGACAATAACACATCTGCTTCCCATTAATCTATATGAGTTCTCAAAAGCTGTTCTTCTGGAGAGTGTAGCAGAAGGCTGTAATAGTGAGGATAAAAAACTAGTTCTCTATGGTTCTCTACAGAGCAATAGTAGCTCTGTATCTGCATTGGTCATTTGATGCAATGAGATGCTGCAGTGCCCAGTAGATTCTGCTCAAATAGCAGCATGGAATGACATTGCTCTCTAGAGAATTCTGAATGTCTAATTAATGTTCTGGAGTGTAGTTAGGGATACAGGTTACTAATTAGCATTTTAACTAGGAGATGCAATCCTGTGCATCCTTAAGTGTTAAATCTACTTTTAATTTTGTGTTCTTGAGGCATGCAAATTTGTGAGCTGAGCTTCTCAGTACTACTGAAAGGTAGAGAAATACCTGTCTTGCCACTGGAGAACAAATACAGAGGTAAAAACTTGTGCAAGCTCACACGCGAATTCTGTCCAAGCCCAAAAATAATTTAAAAAAAAGTCTGAAGATTTCACCAGTTCACTTAAGACAGCTCCTGAAATTAAGGGTCTTCATCCATCTGGTAATCTGAAAGTTTAAGCAGGGAGGGGAAGGGGGGAAGGGGGAGAAGCAGCCCTCTCAGAGTTATTTTAAAAAAGCAATTATTTAACCTGTCTCTAGGAAGTTAGAGAAGAAAGTTAAGCATGTATTAAGATGGAAAACTGAACAAAGATATTGGCTATCAGTATGCAACTACAACTACTATGCATCTTCTGGCTCCAGAGTTTAGGCCTACATCCAAGAGTAAATAAATCTCCAGCCTCTACAGAGAGGAAGGCTGAAACTGAAATGCCACTTAGAGCAAAAAGACAGAGATGGTAGAATTGAGATGAGACAAACTTCACTTTCACTGATGGCTTATGAACTGCTCCCAGAAGAACCTAGAGAGGAAAAAGAACCCTTCAGATTTGAATGAAAGTTTTGCCATTTAATGCTTATTTTTTTTCCTTTTTATATTAGCTAATTCATATTTCTTCTGACTTGTATGCATTTTAGAAGCCTTGTTTCACCACCTGAATCCTGATGTTGAAAAAGTTGTTATTCAGTAAATAAGGTCCAATGAAAGCAGAGATTCATAAAGTTCCTTACAGGCTACAAAGAAAATGCATTTAGTGCTCCATGTTCTAACAATATTCATATCTTCAACATACCGTTTGCTTCCAAATCAGCTTGCTTACTTAAGTACTGTTTGTGCTGCAGTGCAAGAGATCTATTTTTGCTGACCTGGGTCCATGATTATACAGTATATTCACTTATTCAATGCAAGTCACCCTAAGAGGCATATACTCGAAAATTTACAACAGTTTTCCCTTTTTGTCTTAAAAATCCCTCTGTACACGAATGGATGAAGGCACAGGATGTGCAGGCTCACAGCTTTCACATTAAAGTCTTTTGTTGAAACTGTTCCACCTGTTCTCAGCCCTCTAAGAAAAAAAAGTCTTGAGGACTCCACTTTGTGGAAGAGCTCTATAAAAGCCTGAACGATGATTTTAAGTACTAAGGAGAAAATGAGAAACGTTAGGTACGTGAATTAGGAAATGTTAATTTCATGCACTTTAGGAACACACACTCACACCCCACAGTAGTAGAAGCAGTAGTAGAGGAAAACACTACATGTGTAGGGGTAGAAATATTTGTTACATCATGGTGCTGGCTGGCGATGGAGGGTTGCCGCCTTAGAGCCCCCTGAATGGTACTTCCACTCTGGAAAGCATTCACTACATCCATCTGCAAGGAATCAGAGATTGTGACAGCTTGCTCAGCAAGAGAGAGAGAGAACAAGAGAAAGGACCATCCCATCTATAACACACAAAAAGTAAAGAAAAAAAGGCACTTTTTAAAAACAGAGCAGATACACAGGCAAGAGTTGCATTTAAAGCTGAAGAAAACAGAGGACCCTGAGGGATTACACATCCATCCATACCCCCTTTTGGCAGTCTAAATCACACCAGTTAGAACAGCCACCTTAATCAAAAATGGAGAAATTTCCCTCATAACACCCATTGCATCCTACCTTTTTCAAGACCATACCTGAGTTTGTATCCTGTTTAGGCCCCTAAACCACAAAATCTGACCACGACGCAATTCTCTTTCAGCATGATCAATCTCCTCTACATCTTCTGCTAGCTCTTCTTCAGGAATCTCTTCCTTTTGAGTTCCATGACCAGCTTCTTTAAGGAATTTCAGTCGGCTGGTTGGAATTGTTGAAATCAACTAACAGTGGATGAAATACATAAATCAGGATAATTCTTTTTTAACAAAAAAAAAGAGTAATACCAGTCTTAAGGCTTAACAGGTATCCTGCATACAATTAGCAAAGCTGAAAAAACTAAATTACATAGACAGGATGAGTGCATCAGTGTAAAACAATCACTCCTCCAGCTGAATAGCTGCAAAGCTGTGAATATACTTACTACCTCAGCCAAGGTGCGAAATTAAACTTGGACTACAAAACAGCCTTTCCAGGGACAAAGAATTCCACATTAACATTACTTGACAATGCCAGGAAGGAGCAGTACTGAAGCTAAAAAAGCCATTAATCCTGTAGATTGTATTTGTATCTAGAGCTTTTAGAGTATCATCATTTTGGTGAGCATGACGTCTCACCTCAAGTGGGACCTCCAATACCTAAAGTAACCACAATTAATTCAAGAAATACACAAGAGACATTCATTCATTTGTGACCTGGGAGATATCAATCCATTTGCAAGGTAAGTGATATGTCTGAAATTTTATGTATCTCAAGTTGTTACTTTGCTACTTGGTGTATAGCAATTTATATATCTTAAACAAAAACTACATGTGGTTAAGGGGAGTCATCTTTTGGTACATTATATCTAGCAGATTCAGATCAATTCCAAAACTGCTTTCCTTGATCATCACAAACCTAGAAGACCATTTCTGCAGCTGCAGAGGAAAAAAGTCTGCTCCAAAAGCAAGATAAACAGCCCTTTATGCTGAAACTGCTACTATGAATGCTCCCAGCTCACACTTCAGTTTCTATTATTCTCAGAAAATTAAAGCTCTTTGACTTTAATGAGATGCTAGAGCAGCATGAATGGCAGTAGGGAAGCTTTGCCCTTGCAAGACACTTTGGGTCAAAGGTATTTCAAGCCATCTCGGTTCTCTTCTAAGAGTCACCTCAGAGTGACTCTATTTGATTTTTTTAAATAATTAATTTTCCAGAGAACCTTGTTAAAAAGCTTAGTCACTTTTAGAACGTATGTCTATGTATGTATTTACAACTAAAATTCATCCTACCAATTTTATGGTGAAACATGAAGTGTCTTTTACTTAGTGGAAGGAAAGAAACTGTAATGGAAAACTCTTCATGTAGTATGAAAAGTTTAGACAACTATGTCATTAAATAATAGAAAACTCTGTAGCTCTAAAGTTTCATGTAAATAAGCTTGCTGCTTACAAGCACTGTTGTGCATGCAATAGTAATGACACTCTGGGGGGAGGGGAAACGAAATAAAAGTCCAAATGTAATGGCTTACTAGGCGGGAAGACTTTTCAATTATGCTACAATTATGCAAATAAAGATTAAAGAGAAAGTTGGTTTGAGTTTGCTGCATTTCTTGCTACTCCAGGAGGTTTTTAAATCAAGAAAATACTGCCAAATTTAGCAATTTTGATTTTTCAAGAAAATCATTAAGAACCAAATTAAATATATTTTAACATTAGCATGTTCATTGCATCTTGTATTCTTACCACATTTTCTGGTACTCATATTTGGCTGAAGATACAATTTCATATTTAAAAGGTAACTACAGCTGCTTCTAGTTAAAAATTGCTAAACAAACCAGCCACAGTATCTAGTTATGAAATGTTAATAATTGATCCACTCTGAGGAAGGAATATTCAACTAGAGACTTTCTGTATCTAT
This sequence comes from Anomalospiza imberbis, assembly GCF_031753505.1. Lineage (NCBI taxonomy): Eukaryota > Metazoa > Chordata > Aves > Passeriformes > Viduidae > Anomalospiza > Anomalospiza imberbis. The sequence continues at coordinate 42,088,687 of NC_089685.1, forward strand.
TGAACAAGTCAATTATAATTAATATTTACTGTTAGTCTTCATATATTCATATAGTCCACTTGAAAGATCTGAATGCTAAAGACAGTGTGTTTGCTTTTTCCATTTAAAGTATACTGTTGCAAGTAGATATTTGGCATTTTGAGAAATCAGTTTACCTGGCCCCAGAGTAGTGTGCCCATGCCCAGGAAAATGGACCACAGCCACTGTTCAATTGAGAGTTCTGAGCAACTGAAAGGCTTTCCACCAAACTGCACAATAATTATCTGTGAAGAAAAACATGATTAAACTTGTATCAGGGACCTGTTACTAGAAAATTCCCTAATGCTTTAAGATCACAACAGACAGCTCTGCAAGAGAACATGTGATTTCCCATCTTATTAAGCATATTTTTTCACTGTCTCAGCAGTTTGAGCAAGTTCCCAAACCTATGCCGCCATTCTTCTGCTTTTCAGCATTCCAAGAACTACCCATTCATTCTTCAAATGTTGCACTCATGAAAAATTGCTGACTCCTCAATTTTGCTTGCCACTTTTTTTCCCTTCATTTCACAATTACAGCATGCATTTGATGCTACAAATATATAGTGATTACTTTTGCTATGAACACCCATCTTGGAACTAGGTCCAAAATTCATAAACTTGTATTAATATAATTCATAGATCCATAAGACATGAAATATCTCAAAAGTACTTCTACAGGATATTACTACGTATCACATCAGTGTTAAATTTCAGACTTTAAATCACCACATGTAGTAAATCTTGGGGGAAGGAGGAAAAGTTCTCAAAAGCTAAATTAAATGAGCTCCTACTGCCTTAGCTATTGCAACAAGCTGTACAGGCCCCAATGAGCAAGGTGTCCCTCTGCATAGGAATTATATGCATGAAAGTCTGCCCTGGAGAATCAACAATTCAAAGCAGCAGGGCAGGCATGAAAAGGAGACAGTATTGACCATTAAGTAGGACACCTGACAGCTGAAAAAGCAAAAAGTATCTTCTGTTATTAACTCCAAATTAAATACTGAGATAACAAAGCAGGAGTTGGGAAGGCATTCAGTCTGCCAAATTTATAAAGGGAACACAGTGGCAGTCAGGAGTAATTTCTAAATGTTTGGCTTGGTTGCACAACAAGATTCAATCTGCTGCATTCGTAACCCCAAAAATAAGAGCAATTTTGAAGAAGTGTCATGTACAACAATCTAAACCTGAGAGAGTAAGTTCCCTGACTTAATGCAAAGCAGCAGTGCATACATTTCCAGTGCTTGAACTGATATAACTTCCATCAACTTCATGTATTATCAAGTCTAAGGAGAAGCTTAATATGTAGGTTATATGTCCCAAATAACTTAATCCAAAATGAAAATAGATTCTGAAATTAAATATCATACCAATTTGTTTGTTATTTCTTCTGACTAATTAAAGTTAAGGCTATTTAGAGGATGAAAATATTTCTTGTAAACTATTTTCTTTAGATTCAGGTTTAAATTGGTGTTTCTCAACACCAGCATGTGACTCCAATCAACTGAAGATCATTTAATTTTCTTTGTTAACATGTACTGAGTTAACTAACTAGCTTTTATGAGTTTCCCTATGAGCTGGAACAGAAGGTAACTAGACATTTGGGGTTTTTTTCACTTAAAACAGCACTTCTACAATATATACCAGTAGGTATCACTGGTTCCTGCACCAGTAAGGTAAAAACTGATATTTAAATTTCTAAAGCTTATTCATGTCCTAATCTCATTAAGAAAATAAAAGAAGTTTTTCTTTTTCTATTATTGTTTAAATGGACTCTCGCTCAGATACACAGGTAGATATTATAAGAAAGATTTAGGGGCAAGGGGTGAATGAACAGATGACACATATAATTTTTTCATATTTTGCCAAGAGATTAGAACACTAAGATAAAATTAAAAACATAAAAAAATCGAAAGGTAACTACAAATACAACATTCCAGCATTACCAACTTCAAAGAGGTTTGAAAACTCCATAAAGCTGCACTTACAACTTACTTATTGTGTGCTTGATGCTGGAGGTTTTTGACATTGCAGAAATTAGATCTTGGGCACTAGTTGACTGGCATTTCCAAGGTAAGCAAGTACATCAGTGCATTAAATGCATTTTCCCCCACCCTCCAAGAATCTGCTTACCTGCACAACAAATGTCCCCAGCACAATAGAACAGAAGATAGCATTGTTAAAGATTCCTTCAAAAACATTTCTTTCACCATGAATCTTTCGGGCATTAATTTCATTGAAGAGCTGCATCATCACAAATGTATTAAATACTATAGTATAGTGCTCTGAAGGAGGAGCATGCAGAGGTGCATTTCTTCCACTATCGATATCAAAAATTTTCTCACCTGTATATAAAAGGCATTTATGAACAGCTTGATTAGTCTCTCTATACACACACTACAGCAAAAAAAAGTTTTAAAAAACCACCTCTCTACAACATTCAGAATAACTTGGTAAAGCCTCAGTATTCTTACCAGCAAACAGGAGCGTGAAGACCACTACAAGCTGGTAGAATGCATGACCCAAAATGTTCTTCATCATTGTACGAGAAATCAAAGGTTTGTTTCTACCATAAGGCTTCCGCAGCAGAAGAGCTTCAGTGGGTGGTTCTGTTGCCAGGGCAAGAGAAGCTAATGTGTCCATTATGAGATTTACCCACAGCATCTGCACGGCTTTAAGTGGAGAATCCTATAAAAATAGATACATAAACCCTCCAAGAGAAGTGCAGAAATTACACCTATTAAAGGCATCTATCATAACAATATCGGCATGTTCTGAAGAGCATTATGATCTTTGGACTACTGTTTAAGTGAAAGTTTGAGCTCAAGAATTAATCAGTCATGACTTTTTCAACCTTTATTAGCTGAAACAATTCCCCACTGGTACGTACTTGTGTTATGCATGCTCCTGTAAAAGCAACAATTACTGCTACTACATTGACAGTAAGTTGGAACTGAAGAAATTTGGAGATGCTGTCGTAGACATTTCGTCCCCACATAACTGCTTTAACAATACTGGTGAAGTTGTCGTCTGTAAGGATAATATCAGAAGCTTCTTTAGCTACATCTGTTCCAGCAATACCCTGATAGAAAAAGAAAAACATTATGAAATATAACAGGATGCACTCATTTTTTATGACAAAAGCTCTTATGTCATTTGGATGCACAACATCTGAAGGACTCCTTTAATGTAAGCATATAAAGGTGTATTGAAACAAGTTCTACTTGAAAGTCTTAGGAAAATGAAAACAAAGTAATGCTCTCTTTAAAATAAAGACCTTAATATAAATTTGAGAGTTGACAGTAAAGACACGTTAAGTTCTCCCAAAGAAATGTTACTGAAACCTGTTCAAGCTGAAGGCCACCAGATGGTGCAGTACTACAGTTCAAGCTCTACCCTAATTATACTGTTGTATGGATTCCAGCAGCAGTCAATGTGCTTGCTACACAGTAGGATGGTAAACACTACCAATAACCTTTTGCAGATGGGCATTGGCAGTGAACAGTAGACTATGTAATGTCATTGCATATGCATTGCAAAGCAACATGACAGTCTTAAATTTTAAGCACCTCTAGTCTCCTACAGTACCCGAACAGCTCTGTTCTATGTAATGATGCCTGAAGACGCCTACTTCAAAAAATCTTAATTTTTCTTTTGGCATTCCAAATCCACTAACTCAATAGCAAATTTTATGATCCCTATTCTTGATATATTATTTTGTCAAGGAAACCAGTCACCTGCACAGCTATGTGTACGCCTTAAAAGTTACCTTTAGATATCATACGGTATATTTTAAGTGCTATTTAGGTAAGCAGTTAGAGAGTTAGGTAGCAGTTAGGTAAGCAGTTCCTTACACAGATGAACACAGACAGCAACTGCAGGAAACATTCAAAACAGACAAACAAATCTGCCCCGACAGTGGCAACTACAGCAGCTATACAAAGATACTTGTTACAAGACTGTTACAGTCTAGAGAACATTTCATATGTAGCTGTCAAATTTTTAAGTTATGTTTTTGAAAAAAGCTCCTTGAGAATGATGTGAAATCTCTTTCCCATTTTTTCTCTCAGGAGTAGAATCTGAGTCAGTGTTTCTTTTTCTGCATGTGGTATAGGAAGAGTGTGGTCTTCATTTTTTCATTCCTTTCAATTGCTTCAAGACTACAATGACCTGCCACGACCAAAGTGTACCTCTTACATTTAAGACTGAGGAGGAATCCTGTGGCAAAAGGAAGCTTGAGGAATCTGTCTTACTCTGTGTTTTGAAAGAAAGCTGAAACCCACATACTTAAGACACAAGGCTATGCAGGATAAGCACTTAAAAGCCAAGACACTGTTTGGAAGCCACGTGAAAGGGTAACTGAGAAAGCCATGTAATCTAACAAATCATCCAGACAAGGGCAGATACTACACTATCATAAAACGCTGTTGCTTCAATTGTACTTCAGATGTACAAGATATGGCCTCCAAAGCCATTTTGAACATGAACTGGCAGTCTCTTCCATTATGATGTCCCCGTTCATAAAACAAGGTTCTTTGATCTGAAGTGATTTGATAAGTCATTGATAAAATACTGAGGATGTAAAAAAAAAAATCCTACCATAGCAAATCCAACATCTGCCTTCTTCAAAGCTGGACCATCATTGGTACCATCACCAGTCACTGCTACAACTTGCCTCTGGTCAAAGACAGTGCTGTCAATTATACCTAAAATAAAATTACATACAAGTGTTACAGTTCTACATTAACACAGCAAAGACTTAATCTGAAAGAGAAACCTAGTTTTTGTCTTTATCAGTCATAAAACAAACAAACAAACAAAAAAGCCCCAAAAAACCCAAAAACAACAGTCACCAAAAAAAAAGTTCTTATTGGCTTCATTTCTCTAGCAGAAATGAAAAAAATCAGTCGGAAACAACTTCACAGACATTTCCCATTGTTCAGTCCTATTTTTTTCCCTAGAAGCACAGGAAAAGAAAATCCAACTTTACTTAGAAGCTCAGATAATTTTTACCTACCTTTTACTAGAGTGTGTTTGTCAGTGGGAGAAGATCTTGCAAGAACACGAAGCTTTGGCCAAATTTTATCTATTCGCTCTTGCTCTATCTGCAGAAAGAGCATTGGTTATATTTTACACACGTAGGAGACTTAGCATATCTGTTGATCTACTTGATGAGAGAGTCAGTATGCTTACCTCTCCTTTTTCATTGCGTATTCTCCTGTTAAAGTCTTTGCCCTCTAAACATAGGAAGTCTTCACCAGGATTCAGAATACCACATTTCAATGCAATAGCACGAGCAGTGTTAATGTTATCACCGGTGACCATACGTACAGTTATGCCTGCACGTTGACACTTTTTTATTGCATCAGGTACCTGTAAAGAAGACAAAAACCCCCACAGGCTCAGAGACTGTACATTAGTTAAATAAATCTAGACATGTGAGCGAAAGGAGTGTTTATGGCTCAGTACAGGATACCTGTTATTTTAAAATGAAGACTGTAGTTATGGAACATTAAAAAAAATGAAGTAGCTTACCACAATTCTTTTCCTAAAAACCACACAAGTTGCAATTCTGGCAAGAGGCTTTGTGCCACTGCTATGTCTGTTCCCCTCCCTCCTGCAATTTTTCAAATACTGCAGTATTCAAAATACCACAAAAATCCTCATGACATATTAGGCTGTACTGAGTACTGGCATTTTAGTTATGATTATGTGAAATAAACTACAGCTCATGCTCCAGTACTTCATCAATAACTTTTACTGTAAAGTGACAATAGTCACAGATCAGCCCCAATTTCCACATGCATGTGGCATAAAAGCTTTCACTGTTGAAAAACTTTACACCTCAACCACAAGCCATACTCCTTGCCCTCAGTTCTCAGGTGAGAAGCTCACCACTCTCCATCATTCCTCATGAGAAGCTGGTTGCAAGCACAGTGGCTAATCTTATCCAAACCAAGTGTCCTAATACTCCAAGTGGTAAAAAAATAACAAATTGTTTCATTTACTGAGATCCTGCACAGTAAGTACCTTAAGTTATTAGTTTGTACAGTGCTTCAGCAACACAGCATAACTGACATTAAGTAGTTTTAATCTGCTTTTGTTGCTCCATTAACTTCCCCTTCAAGAAATTAGATTTTCATTTATTAACTATGCTTAAGGCATACAATAGCAGTTCAGTTCCTTGTACTCTGGATGATGAAAAACATGAATCCCATGTAACAGAATCACTGCAGCTTAGCTGGTGACCCTACCTCAGGTCTCACAGGATCTTCAATCCCAACAACAGCAATGCATGTCAGACCAGTAACGATATCATTTTCATTGTCCCACTCTGGCTCAGGCTCCCCTGCTGGGAAGTCTCTGAATGCCAGGCAGATGGTTCTGAGACCTTCAGAAGCCATTGGCTCAATTACAGTTTTCACAATATCATCGCGGTCCCTAGGTCTAAATACCTTTGGTTCTCCATTAGCACTCAGTATTTTGAAGCACCTGGAAAGAAAGGTTTAAAGAGTTATCAAATTTTAACCAGAAGTTCAACCCACTGAGCTTATCAGTCAATTCCACTAAGTTTTTATAAACTGTGTTTTTGCTAGACTCGAACACACAGGCACAAAAAGCCGGTAGGGTTATCTCTAAGGTAATCTTCTCCAAATGCACTTTACTTCTTCAGTTGCAAAACATACTTTCCATAGAAAGTTAAACTGAGCCAGTCATCCTAGGATGAAAGTAATGCCCGACAAATTTCACATACAAACATCCATTAGCTCCAGGAAGTATCCATTTCTCCATTGTATGTAAACAGACTGTTGTCTGCACTGGTTGAGTCAGGCAATCCAGTTTCAAGCTCAGCAAAATAATCCCATCTTGTTAACAGCAATACAGTCTCAGAAATAAGTACACTTTCAGAACATGCATGTGCTGCTTGAACAGCTGCAAGCACTAAACTTACAGCACTATAAGCAAACTTAGGTACTGCTACCCTTAAGAACAAAAAAGTTTGCAGCCCTTCCCCCCCAGCCTAAGTGCAGAGAATTCAGAGAGCATCTAGTATGTGAGGCAATGTGAAATATTAAATTAAAAACAAATATCGAAACTGATTTAAATGTTTGTATAGGAGACTAGATTCACCACTATGCACTTGAGCATTTCAATACATGCTCTCCTAGTTTTGTTTCTTCATGCCAAAGATGCCACTGCTTTCACGGAGAGCATATATACTTCATTAATATTGATGCCATGAATATAACACTACCAATGATTTTGAACAAGAAACTAAATCTTGCACATGTGTTTTTTACAAAGTTTTGCCATAAAGTAACACTATTAACCATTAATTTTACAAATTAGTACTACTACAGCACCCAAAAAAAAAATAGAATTCAATACTTTCATTAAATATCAAGTTCAGACTTTGCAGACCCACAAAGATTACATGTGTTACAGTTAAGTGTATAGTATAGTATAGTATAGATTTAGGGAATTCCCTAAAAGTTTCCACCTCATACAGAAAATTAAAATTAAGCAGTCCATTAGAACTTCAAAATTCATATCATAACTGAAATTCAAAGTCTATGTGAATTTTTTGATTTTACTTATCTGTTCAAATGTCAGCAGTCATTAAGGATATCTAGAGTTAGCTGCAATCATAAGGCTGGTGACAAATTCAAACATTCCAAAAGAACTAAATACACATAAACAAATTCTATGCAAAACCACACTGGAACTCACTTCAAATATTTGACTTAGTGATAAGGAAAGAAAAAAGAAAGTACTCTACCTGCAAACATTTCTGAATTTTTTCTACACTTACTAGTGACTCATTTGTGTCTTATAAATGTTCATGTTTAAGTTTTCAAGTGTATTCAAGTGTAGTTACAGTATTCAAGTGTATTCAAGTGTAGTTACATATGCTATAATAAGAGAAAGAGCAGCACAACTGACAAACCAGATTACAAGTACTGCACAGGAAGCAGCTTATGATGGCTATATCTTTGTCCTATTCAGTGCATACTCTGAAGTAGTTTCCCATTTAGACACTATTCCTATAATATCCAAATCAGTCTAGGTTTTCTTGTTCTTTGCCAAATGCCCTTATTATTTATTTTCTTATTTCATTTACTAAGTCAACCACATGAGTCTGGGATGACCGAGTTCTAGCAACTTCTACAGTACAGTTGTCCAATATTGTAAGTTACAAAATACTTCAGAAGGTGGAAGTAATGTGAATATAGGCACACCTATTCATTGATAAGGTTTGGTTTAAAATCTAGCTATGCAAAATAAAGTACAGATTTTAAGTTCCATATCAAGGGGAACAAGAGTCCTTTAAAGACTGGCATTTAGTTCTGAGCACAAAAGTTGAGGAGAAGGAAGAGTTCATTTTTTTTCAGTACTTTAGTAGTTTCCTAGGTAATGATTTGGGGAGCTATTAACAAACAAAAAAGTAAATTTAACTGATTAATATAATCTATGTGCTCCTCAGACTAGAAACAGTTTGACATCAGAGCCAAAACAGGCCTGGCTACCAACTGCTGTTCCTAGAGAACATGATACATACATGTTTGACGTCTTTCCTCACCGAGTTAGGAGCTACCACAGCTGCCTTCACACCTATAAAGATTTGTCCCAGTGGTACCTAATCTCTCACTAAGTCTAATCTTAGTCTAATAAATACTTTATAGGCGGGCAGATAGATAAGGAAGCAATTGCTTTGTCACATTAAAACCCCTCAAGTTGCTCGAACATTCAAGTTCAACCTCCTGTTAAAATGATCAACTTCAAGAGAAGTTGCAAAGTCTAAGCAGTAATATGCTAAAAGTAATCATTTTGAAAGGTACAAGCCCTTCCTGGAATTTAGGCATATCAACTGATGGGATTTACTATAAGGCAGGTGAGCATTTTGATCAACCACACCTAAAAAAGTAAAATAGTTTAACTAAAGCATGAGACCATCTCTTTCTTTTTTCTTTTGTTTTGAGGGGTAGGGTTGGGGTGTTCGAGGTAAAGTAACTAAAGTGCTAATGGCGCATCTTACTGTAGAAAGTCAAACACCTTAAGGAGACAAGCCTTGAAGCTGCAGTCACAAGGGTATAGGACTGCTGCACTTATCTGTGATTAGAGAAACAAGTATTTCAGAGACTATGTCACAATGTTCAGCATGTCAGTCTCTCCACCTCTCACAACATTTAGCGGAAGTTAAGTGCTGAATCACAGTAATAGCTGTTCTTACTTTTTAAGAACTATCTCAGAGGCACCTTTACTGAATATCCGGAAACTGCCATCAGAGTTTTTCAACACAGTACTCATCGATTTTCTAACAGAGTTGAAGGTGTATACTTTGTACAAATCCTCTTCTGGTATCTCATTTCTTACATCCTGATAATCACGTTTTAAATCCAAGAGCAATCCCAGCAAGGCACATTCAGTTTTATTTCCAACATGACGCGGTAGGCCACCTTCTTTTTCAGGAGGCTGCAAGAAGAACAGGAACCATCACTGATTAGGTTGACTTATAAACCACTGAAGCACAGCACTTAGAAAACAAGGAAGGACAAGCTTAGTGCTCGGATGGGGAAGTTTTCGTTTTCAGTAATTACTTAATAAACTCCTATGAGTCATAATCTAAAGTCATACTGCTGCTTTTTAAAAGTAACTTCTGTACCTATTTAGGATCTTTCAATCCTTCAGAAATCACCCATTAAGTTTGTATCAGCCCCAACATGACCTTTCTAAAAGACATTTTCCATTACTTTAAATATTTATCTGATCAATTGTGTGTAGACCCTGAACAATTGTTTTGGATTTTAAAAGTACAGATAAGTTCACATATACTGACTTCAGCAAGCTAAATGGCATTATTTCTGCTAAATTAAAGTATCCTCTCCTGTAATAATGCTTCAATGACTTAGAATATGACCACATCACCTGTTAGCCTTCTTCTGAACAAACTAAGTCTTTAAGCTTCTTAAGTCTCACTACTTCTGTTTTCCAGGCCATGGCCTATTTAACTGGAAAGAGTTCAGAAACAAGTTTTCAATCCTTTAATACCAGAAAAAGTTTCCTATCTCAACAATGTGGGACATACACATACTAGACCTATAGGAAGTATTTCTCTCAAAATATTTGAGCTTCTATACATACAACACTGCAGTGTTTTTTTTGCAGCAAAAAGGGAGAAGCACTTACTTAATCTGACATGTCTCAGGTGGCTAGAACTGAACTACATTAATCATAAGTCAGTGGTCCATTTTCATTGTTTAGAGCTGCAAGATTTAGAATTTGGCTGTACTGAATACTCACACTTTGAAAACATTCACTTTAATGTGCAGTTCAAGACATCCAGTTCAGGGTGCCCCAGTATGAGAGATATCAACATCCAGGTGTAAGTGCATCCATGGCACACAAAGATAATGCAGAGACTCAAGCACCTAACATATGAGGATGAGCTGAAAGGGCTGGGTCTGTTCAGTAGGGAGAAGACAACACTCTGGGAGAGAAACTTTTTGGTGGGTATTGAATGCCTGAATAAGGCAGGTGGTTGGAACAATGGTAAGGACTGTCTAGCCAGACCTTCCTACTGGTACCCAGTGAGAGCACAACAGGCAGTGGATACAAACTGAAGATTTTGAAACTCCATTTTAAGATAAGGAAACATCCTTTACTCTAAGGGTGATAAAATACTTGATCAGGCTGCCCAAAAGGTTGCAAAGTCTTCATCCTCTGAGATTCTTATATCCTGAGTGAGTGTCCTAAGCAATGTGCCCTGGCTGACTCCACTTTGATCAGGAGGAGTGGATCAGAGGTTCTCTCAAGAGGTCCCTTTCAGCCCTCTGATTCTGTAAAGCAGCCTAACTCTACTGCAGTGGATGTAATTCAGGTAAAATTGTAGTAATAAGGGACTTGGTCATCTTACATACAGCTATCTTGCTCTGGATTTAGAAAGAGCTTTAGAAAACAGACTGTGACACTCTTGCTGTAACTCATTATAGAATTTCCATCTGGTTTCAGAGAAATCAGCGCTGTCAAACTTTGTGCTGCCTCAAGTACTGCTATTGTGGAAAGTCTTGCAGACATACCATTTTTATTGGCTGATAAGTAGCTTTTGGACTGACTTTTCACTGCTATTTGTGTACAAAGTATCCACAGTGGAGGCTTTTACAAAATATTAAAATGCTAATTCATTTACTAAATGCTACTTATTTTTATTGCCTGAAGAATGTAAGTTAAACAACATGTTGGGATAACTACAGCAAGGAAGCTATATTTGAAGTTTTAGAAAATACTGCACACAAAATGTTAAATAATCCACTATTTAAAATGTGTAACAGCCCATTAGTCTTTAATTTCAAAACATTTTGCAAGTTTCAAACAAGATTTTGGCAAATATGTTACAATTCTAAAGTTTACAAACTTATACAGCAGTATCTGGTATAAAAATCCATTAAAATCCTTACCTGTAGTTACATTTTTCATCATTTTATTTAATGTATTACTCTTAAATATTAATTGTTTAATATTTATTTTAAAGTAGCACTCAAATCCAGGCAAGACACTCTTCAAGTAAGGTAAACAGCCCCACTTATAAAAACAAACAACTTTGACCGTGAAAGGAAATGATCTTGAGATTTTATCTTTGAATGATCAGTTCTAACTGAAATAAGCTATTTTTTTCCATTGAGTTTCAAATGAATGGTTGAGCAATTTACAGCAGGTACAAAATACCTTACCCTGCATTGTGCCACACATTTACATCGAAACTGCCTGTGGCCATCAGACAATTTGCATCTTTTGAGGAAGTTATTCAGTTATCTTGATTTGAATGAAAAAATCCACTTACCAGTATTTTGGAAGTATAAGCACAATTAACAGAAATTCCTGTCACAAGATAAGCCATAGTTTTCTCTGGAATAGCTTCTGGTTCTGGAATTTTTTTATAATGTTTTTCATTGATGTAGGCTTGGACCACTGTCATTCTGTTCATAGTCAATGTTCCTGTTTTATCTGAGCAAATAGCTGTTGCATTGCCCATAGTTTCACATGCATCCAGATGTCTCACCAAGTTATTATCTTTCATCATTTTCTAAGGAAATAAAAGTAGTTAACAGTAATCCATGACCATTACTTTACTTCAGAAATTCTCATTTATGGGATCCGTTCTTACACAGCACTTTCAGATAACACTCAGTCAATAAGACAACTGGCAGAGAAAGAACTTGCAGCTGCCACTTTGTGTATAGATTCCTCCAAGCCCATTATGTCACAGTAAACTTCATTTTGAACAAGGTACATAAATACAGTTTTAATCTCCTGTACCTGCATGTCACACTGACTATTGATACTATTCAAACTGTTAGAAGCAAACAATATAACAATGTTTAGAAATTGAGAAGAGGTAAAGTTTGAGCTTTACCAGATGCAATGTTTAAAAAGTGTTTCTGCTTACGAGAAAAGTCTAATGTAGCTTATTTGATCTATCTGAAGATCAGATAATACAGATTTCAAAGATCCTAGATTCAGACTTATAATCAAATACAAACTGGGAACTTAATGTTTCAACTAAAATAGTGAGTGTTACATGAGTAACATAGATTAAATATCACTTTAAATTCTTTCCTTAACAGGCTTGTATAGTATTTTCACCTCTAAGAGGAAGATGAATTTCATATTATACAAATAAGCTAGGTACAAGTTCAGATTTACAGCAAAGTTTATTATTTACAAACTGTAAGACATCTGTTTTGTAAGCAAATGCTACAATGCATATGCCATACTGCATATGCAATACTGAACCCATTCATCTTGAGCTGGTGGCAACAGGCTGGCAATGCTCACTGTTCTTGTCAGTGTGTATTCATTCAAAGATGAAGAAAAGTAGTGCAGGAGAATTCTTATGCAGTTCAGAAAACAAGAAAAGCTTCTTCCCAGTCTAACATATATATATGTGTATATATATATATATGTGTATATATATATAATGCAGCATAACTCAGTTTGCAGTTAACAACTAATGAATATGCCCACCTACCTTAAAAAAAAAATCTATTTGCCCTCTACCTACTTACCTTAACAGAGTAAGCCAGAGATATAGTGACTGCAAGTGGAAGACCTTCTGGTACCGCCACCACCAAGACTGTAACTCCAATAATGAAGAACTTCACAAAATACTGAATATAAATTGGTGTACATTCAGCAAGCCAAGGTCTCTTCTGAACCCAGAAGGTATCAATTACAAAATATAACACAAGGATAATGACTGTGATTGCAGACATCAATAAACCTTGTTAAAAAGAGAATGAACAGTTTCAAGAAATTATCTCAAATATTTGGCAATACAGACTTTAGATACATGCAAGTACTTCTGCCCTTATGCAAGCTAGATTAGAACTAAAGTTTCAAACAGGCAAATCAAAATATGGAGACAGTTCTCAGAGGTGTTCCAGCTTCCAATGCAAGTATTTCCTCATGCATTTCACCTAGAAATTCCTATAAATCTTTTTTTCTCCAATTTAATTGAAAAGCATGGAGCTAATTAGTAACAGGACAGACTAATATGTAAAGTCAATTGACTAAGCAGAACGAGAAGTGAAAAAATTCAGGAGGCCTTCACCAATTTTATGCTGACTGATTCAGTAGAGTGCTTCAGTGCAGTCTCAAAGCAGGAGGACAGGAAACTCCATGCATGAAGTAGATGAGTATTAAGGCTGTGTGGGGAACTACAATGGGTCAAAAGGTACATAAAGGAAAACAACACTTCTTGGAAGATATGAAAAAAAAATCTTTGATGAGGACAGTAGTTTACAGTACACATATAATGGAATATTTTAATCTCACTGAAAAATTAATATCACCATACACAATTGCAAAGTGTTACACCTAAAAGTTTCACTGCTCCATTTCAGGCTGTAACTGTCTAATGATGCAAATGCTAAAGTGAGCCTTCTTGAGCTGTGGGCTGGGCTACAAGTCTTCCTGAAATTCTTTCCAGCCTGAACCCTTCAACAATTTTACATGGACCAAATTAAATCCTGAAAGATTTGAATTAAACCACTATACACTAGATAATATAGCCTAAATTTTATATGGAACTTCACTGTTGTTTTAGCCTACTTTCAAGCAGCAACAGTCTACCAAATATTTTGACAAGGCAGCTGAATATTAGCTGATAGAAAAGTAGGAAGTCAATAAAAATGCTATGTATCAGCAAGGCATATGTTAAGTAAAAAATTCTAAGCCTCTGAAAGTACTAGAGATAATCTCGTTGACTGTAGCACATTTTCCAGGCTTCACTCAACTTAAAGTTCTCTTAGTACATTGCTAAATGCTATATCTAACCTAAAAAGACCTTCCATAACATTTGTTCAATGTTATGAAGCTGGAATTTCCCCTCCTAGAAGTTGGCACTTGAAAGCCTGACACTATTTAAAATAAGAAAAAATAAAAGCCATCCACATAACATAGTCTGAGAGGCCATCAGCATACTCAGGCACAGCAGCATACTTACATGCACTAGAATTTTGCACTTAAGTAGCCAGCCTTGAGTGGTTTGATTATTTTATCTCCACACAAACTATGCACGTTCCAACTTTTTTTAAGATGACATCACCATAAAGAGAGTACTGAGAGATTTTACCTGCTTTGCCAATCTGAACTGCAAGCTTTGTGAGTTTGCCTTGGAGAACTGACTTTTCCTTCTTTGGCAAGTTTGCTTTTTTCTTGTCTTTCTCATCTCCATCTCCACCATCCTCACTCTTCAATGGCTGCATTTCCATGGCTGCACCATCCTGAGCTTTAGCTAGAAGTTAAGATGAATAATAGTTTAGTCATTGGTGAGTCTCCCAAATCAAGGATACCTAAAAAGCCTAATATCCAGCTCCACTAAATATAATAGCACTGAGTAATATCTTGTATCCACAGAGGCCATACTATACATGAATGTTTAAATAAATGTACTGTGTTCAGGTGATAGAATACCAGGTTCAGTGAAACACTTGTTTTGGGCAGATTCACTTATGCCATCTTTACCATAAGCACTTTGGATATAAGCATTCAATATGCATTTTTATAGGGAAGTCTGTATTCATCTACACTCTTAGAAAACAGATTTGCAAGAAAGAATCAGAGAACCTACATTTACCTTTGTTACGGTTTTCAACAGCTCCATCTTGCTTTTTACCTGTCAGAGAGGGAAAAAAGTTGTGTTTTAAGCTGGCTGTGCAGAATTTATTCCTTTTTTTGTTTTTATATAATAACTACATTACTCTGCTAAAACAGGAAACTGCATTTACAAAAAAAAGTAAAACATGTAAGTCAGCTCACAGAAACAACTCATGGCTCTTTTTGGACTTTACTTTTCCCATACTAGACTGCTGCAGTGTTAATCTACCATGGTTAAGTTTGCACAAATTACTGATACTGACACTTATGGCTTGTGAGGAAAGCTTCACAAAAGACTGCCTGACATGTTTTTCTAGGAAAGATATTTGTGACAATTAAGTGATTCTGGTGGCCTCCATCTTGCTACCTCTGTAAATAAGCTGAAGGGGGTGTCACTTTGAGAATCAG
The DNA here is from genome assembly GCF_031753505.1 of Anomalospiza imberbis. Classification (NCBI taxonomy): domain Eukaryota; kingdom Metazoa; phylum Chordata; class Aves; order Passeriformes; family Viduidae; genus Anomalospiza; species Anomalospiza imberbis. The sequence continues at coordinate 42,104,268 of NC_089685.1, forward strand.
TGCTTTTGTACAACGTTGCAGAAGCTACTGTAGTATAAAATATTCATATATCCATAGCAAAGCTTAGTGTAGGTACAGCACTGGATTACTGGATTGCTATTTACACAAACATAGCATAAACAAGCATAGCATTTACACAAGCATAAATCTGTAGGCAATATACTATACACCACTGTGAGAATAGCTCAAGTTCATAATAAAATATCACTCCTACCTGTGTTCAGAAATGGGACTCAACAACAGATTATAAAGAAGGACAGTGAAATAATGAAATAATTTAAAAAGTGAAATATAAAAGGTTAGAAGACTAGCACACCATGTGTTGTTTTTGGGGGCTTAGAAAGTGACAAACTTTATTTCTAAGTAGAGGAAGCAAGGGTTATGATTACTGTTTGTGATAACCTAAAATGAAAGCACAAAACTGAGAAACTTAGAACAAAACCCAAACATTTTCAGTATTACTGGTAATTCACCAAGTCTTTGACCTTAGGTTATGTAGATCGAAATTTACAAGAGTACTCAGGTAGAATAAAATCAAATTATCAAGCAGCCTGTCTGGTATGACAATTAATACCTCCACTACACCATTACTGTAGACACAGTCTGATTTCTATACATAAGATTTCTCCCAGCGTTCTCACAACAGCTGAACAGGAAAAAAAAAAAAAATCCTATTCACTTTCTCCAGAAGATGCCACCTCAGACTTCTTAAGAACGCATCGTTTCCTGATTTTGTATTTGTTCTCCCCTAGTTCCCCACTTCCTCTTTCAAAAGCGAAGTTCTACATTTGAGTTACTTGTAACTCCTTGTACATACATTTGCTTTCACTCTGAACCGTGCCATACACAGCCAGCTAAATATAGTCACTTTAATCTCCTTAACATTCACAGGGAAGTTAATTTAGTTTAACCTGAATTTTATCAAGGAGAATCTTATTAGGCACCTAACTTAAGGGAAAGAGGAACCTATCTATCTTGGGAGACAAAAAAGCCCCACAAGAGCTTGTGTCCTCGGAAAAACCAAAACACTACTTGTCAAAGAGACTTCTGCTCTTCAATCTCAATTCCTGCACAGAGCACACATTTTAGCAATTACCTATTGAATTTGAAAGTCTCTGAGAATATTAAACACATTTCTGTGTGAATTTTCCATTATTGTCTTGTATCCCTCTGATAAAAAATAGTATACTTTGGTTTATAATTTAATTTTTTGTTCTAGTGCCAAGAAGACCTAGACTTAGTCCCATCCAAAAGACTGCATAATGGTTTAATGAAAAAATTTCACCAAGAAGCTCAGTCCTGAACATGCTTTGCGAGCAGTACTATCAAAACATTACTGCTTAACATTTCTAAGCTTTGATTCTCAAGATAAAGGCTAAGGTTAGATAAGTGACCTTATAATAAGGAAGACAGCACATTGCATTCTTCACAGAAGGGCTCCACAATATGCTCAGTTACAAGCCCCTCATCCTTCCAAAAACTAAGTTACGAGGAATTTGTGTTGTGTATATCTCTGAGCATTCAAAATTTCACATCTGAAGAAAAGGAGTGGCAGAAATGCCACTCAAAATGCCACAGAAAGTGTCTGCTCATTTTTTATCAAAATCAGTCATATATGTTTAAGTTATCCACAAACTCAGCAGTATGAAAGACCTAAGTTTCTCCCCTTCAAGTGTTATGGAAGAACTCCCTATAAGGGGCATTTTCTATCTGTCAAATGCAGAACTAGATACTTATTAGGTTGAACTTCATAATAACTTGTTTTCCATAAACAAGTATTTGCTATTAGACATCAGTGTATTTTGAAGTTACACAAGATGAGAGTTTAACTACTTATACATGGTATGTATGGCTAGTTAGGAATTGCAAACTTTCCAAACTCTGACTCATCAATGAGATCTGAAGTTTAACTGAATTCCATGTGACAAGAGTTGGTAGTAGTGGTGCACTCTCAGGTCACTGGACCTAAAACTGGACCTAAATTGTTTTTCCTGTGAAACCTACAGAAGGTATGAGTTTTTAAAAAAGCTCTCTGGCTTTGAATGACTAGAACATGTTTTTATCCAGTAATATTCAAAAGTTCACCACCATCCCCACTCCCATACCAAGGTATTTAAGATTAATATGCCTACTTTTCTTTTCCTTCTTTTCTTTTTCCTTCTCCTTCTCCTCTTCATCTCCTCCAGCCCCAAGTAAGGTAAAGATGATTCCAGTCTGAGAGTTCACACCTACAGCAGTAACCACCATTCTTCCAGAGCCTTCCATCACATGTGTACCTGAAAGATTGAATCAGGATTTCCACTGAGACATGAGCAGTTATATGGCAGGGCACACAAGTACTCTGGGAAAATAAGCTTTTAAACTTGACTTTGATGAAACTTTGAGCTGTGTATATGTACCACTGTGCTCCCCCCTAAAGCTTTAGCTGCCAAAGCTATCTGGAGAGTAAACCGATAAGCAACTACAGCAAATGTTTGTCAGTTTTATACATCTGATCATTCCAACAAAGTTCTGTACTTTTTGGACTGGCTTGGGATAATTCTAGGGGTAAACCTAGATAAAAAAACAATTTGCTAGTTTTAACCACAAAATTTTAAATAACCAGCTTACTGCAGAAGCAAGCTACTTTATTCCAAAATTGTCAAATGCTACACACCTGACAGCAGCATAGGATCTCTGTCCAGAGATTTCTTGACATGATCAGATTCTCCAGTCAACGAGCTTTCATCAATTTTGAGGTCATTTCCTTGAATGAGTACACCATCAGCCGGTAAAAGGTCACCTACGAGAGATCACTGGGTTTGTTGACTGCAGTTCCTTTTTTAAAAATAAAAGAAAGTTCAACTTTAAAAATATGTTTACCATATTTCACTTGTGCAATATCTCCAACAATTATGTCAGCTACTGGTATTTGGATGACTTGGCCACCTCTGATGACTGTGAATTTCTGTTCTTGTTCAATACGGCTCTGCAATCCCCGAAATTGTTTCTCTTTACTCCAGTCATTGAAAGCTGTTACTAATACCACACAAACTACAGATAGGAGGATTGCTGCTCCTTCAATCCAACCTGCTTCAGATTCCTCCTCTTCTTCACCAACATTTACTGATCCACATACTGCAGAAAACAGGTTTTAGATTTAAGAAAGTTCACAAAGACATTTCAACAATGAAAGTTTTGACAAACAAAAAACTTAGAGTTGCTAAGCATTTTCCATGCTAGTCTTCTCAGCAATTTCACCTTCATTTCCATAAGGGTAACACACAAAGAAGCTAAAGAATCTGAAAGCTAGTGCAACTTGAGGAAGTTAAACCACGCTGCTTATCTGAACACAAGAGAAGTTGATACAGAGAAAGTTTCCCATCCTTATTTTGTTAAATGATGGCATACGAATGCCAGATTGGTAAACAACATTCTGCTTTGTCAACATATCCCACTTCACATTTGTCTTAACAAACCACATATCACTGCAAAAATTCAGTTAAATGAAGTCCCAATCCCTTTATTTTCTGTTTAGAAATATAAATATAGCTTAATTTCTTAAATTCTAAAGTTACCAGTGTCATATCACAAATCAAGGAAAATTTAAGACTCGCTGACTCCCCAGAGAAAGCCCATGAGTGCAACTAATAAATTGCTTAAATATTTGAGGCAAAGCTAAAAAAACCTCACTTGCACAGAGACTGGATTTCAAACAAGTCCTTGTTCCTGCTGCTTGTAATTTACCTATGGTCAGAATAATACCAGATCGTGACAAAGGAAAACTCATGTTGCCCTTTTAAGGCAAGCTAGAGTTTTAGTAATGTGCTCTCAATAAGGAACAATAAGCTGCTTTTCCACTGACTTACTGTCTCCCATCAGATTTACCATATAGGCATGCTGAACCAGGAAAGTCAGTAGTATAGTAATAGTTGATACCTACTTTTCAAGAAGTTTACTTACATGATTCATTTCCTCCTGGAGGCTGGTAAAAAGAAAGGCCCAAGGATACTACGGCTGCAATTTCTAATATAATTAGTGTAACGTCCTGTAGTGCTTCCCATACTAACTGAAGAAATGTTTTTGGCTTTTTAGGAGGTATAAAGTTCTTCCCAAAAACTGCTTCTCTCCTTTCTATATCTGCTGGATTTCCACTTAAACCTATTTAACAATAAGACAAAGTTAGTGACACTTACACACATTTCACTCTCACATTAGAAGTGACTGAAGTCTCCCACTCATGGAATCAAGTCCCACTCCATATTTCAGTAACAAAACCAAAGAAAAACCACATCTCAAACATAACTATGTAAGTAATACCCTTAAATCAGAATCACTATGGAAAGCCAGCTATATTTTACAATTCTCACCTTGCCAAAATAAAGTTGATGGTCTACCTGCTTAATATGTCACTTTATATGACATAGGAACAGAGTAATAATAACACACATACCTTCGTTCAAAGTAAACAAGTTTGCAAGACAAGATCATTAGTAGAGTTACTACTATTGAGACTGAGTAGCACCATAAAGTTTTAGCAAGACCACAGCCCGTGAAGGCAGCTCTGGTTCCCAGTGTAGGGATTCTGTATTCAGACACAACATCCTAGGATCCTAAAAGTAATGTAACATTTGTAATGAGATGTTTATTATAATTAAAAATGTAACTATTATAATTATTATATTTCCATAATAACTATTATATAAAATACTATTAAAAGTTGTTGAAGCTCTCTGCAGGCATCATGTGGAAAGATGCAACCACTTTATGATGCTGCTTCCACCTGGAGTGGTGGTAGTTATTTGCTCTTCTGAAGCTTCACTTTCTATCTCCTCTCACATAGAGAGAACCCATGTTTAGCACTATGTCAGGTCTGTCACCTCAGTTTTGTACCTATCTTCTTTCTTATATGGTATATGTGAGTCCTCCTCTGTCTCAACTCTTGTGCTATCCTTAAGTGACACTAGCAGACAAGACTGAGGGGCCTACATGAAAGGCTACAGCATGTTTCAAGAGCTTGCCAAGGTCTTAAAGGAATAAGAATAAAGGAATACCAAGTATCTTCAGTGCAAAGTCATGCACTCAAGGTCTTCTGTGAGCACATCTCCTGGCTACTCCTCTAAACAATTCCAGCTGACTAACCCACCATTCAGAATTAAGCTTATTTTTCAAATCAAAATTGCCAAACATCAAGGCACGTTCACAGCAAAGGTCTGGATACTTGAATCATATTGACCCCAAGGTTATGATTAGTACCAGCTTAAAGACAATTATTTTCTTAGTAGCAATTTTTTTAGTAGCTAATTCAACTGCTTAGTGATAAAGGCATTGCAAACATGTTAGGTAATAAATAAGAGCAGTAGCCACTGCAGCTGGCTTTCATAATAAGGGGGGTATTTAGCACTCTAACAGACATTTCCAAGAATCATCACACATTTCAAGACACTTTGCAAAGGTTACTGAGCTGCAAAGCTCAATTTTAAATACTAACAACTGCTATGGAATCACTTAACTGAAAAGCAAACTATATGCAGATCTCTTCAAAAGAGAAATTAATTAAACATACTCTGTGCATATGACAAATTACACTTATTCTAACAGTCTTTAATTCACCTTGAATTCATGTCTTTGAAGGTTTAATAGAAAGAAGAAATTATACTCATTAGCCATAACCTTACACTTCTTGCAGTTCAAGCTTTAAGGTGCTTACTTTCACTCTCAACTCAAAGAGCACTGCAAGACTATTTTTAAAATCAAACTATACATTACAGGATCTACAGAAACTCAGGACAGCGTGGTCATTCCAAAAGGCTGGGCCATATTGCTATTTTGCAAAAGATACTACTTCTCTATTCCTTTAACATGTCAGAGTTTGGAAATTTATTTACATAATGTTAGCAACATCACTCTCTTCCTCCCTTTCCAGGGTACCACAGCGCAGAACATCAGAAGTACACAACAAAGGTCTTTGAAAAATGAAAAGTCTTTCCAAATGAGGCTAGAGTCAAGCTACTATCAGAACCACTTAGTGTAGATTAGTAAATAAGCCTAGCAAAGACAAAAACCATTTGTATTTTTAAAATACACTGTAATACACCATGCACCATTACTGAACTTGCTACATTTGCCAGACAGCTGGCAATTCCACAGTTCACAATCTACAATCCTGAGATCAAAACTACTGCCATTATATTCTTAATTATGTGTCTTAACTAGGCAATTTATGTTATTTGGGGTTAAGTTTGAAAAATATTAGCCAAAGTACTAGTTAATGCTTCATATTCAAATTTTATTAGAAATATATATATCTGACCAGAATATTAGACAGACTTTTGCTACTAAAGATACATCAAACATTAATTTTGCACATTTGCATACATGTAAGTAGTAAAGTCTGCTCAGTGTCCATTTTTTAAGTAATATTGGTGAGGGATTTTTCTCATTTCAAATCAGATAGGTTTGATCCAAATTTTGCCTGAAAATAGACGTTGTCTTACTTTGTCAACTTCACAGCAAGAAATGGAACAAGCTGAACTCATCCACTGTGTACCATGTCAGAACTACCTGTACTTTTCCTGTGAAGCCCCTGGTAATTACATAGCAGTAAGAGTGTCATTGTCATAAAGAAAGCATGTGATTAGGAAAAAGTGTCATAGGGTCTTGCAGGTATACACACGAGGTTTTAGAGTGCTAGTATTAGCCTAATGCATAACAGTTTTCTGCAAGATTTACCCTAGACTTTTTTCCATTAGTATTGTCTCCCTTTCTATACTTACAGTTAGAATTTGACAAAAGCAGAGACCTAGTTCTACCTGTACAAGAGCTCTCCAGTACTACCTCCAAAAAATTTACAGCAAGTTACCTGACAGAGAGGCTGATTCTCTAAAATTTCATGTTGTAGTTTAGAGTCAAAATAAAACCTCTGTTGGACGCTCTGTTCTAACTCAATTAACCTTTTCTGAGCCTGTTTACATGTTCAACTGTTGAGTCTTTGGTGTGTTTATGAGCTTCTCTCACACTTAAAAAAGGATGGTACCCTTTTATTAAGTCAGCGACTATATGTAACTGAATGCAGTGTACATCTAAATGTCAAAGGCCTTTGATCACACAGCCCTCAGTACAGCACAATCAATCTGCAGGAAAGGGCATCCAACCCTTGAGTTTTAGTTGGTTCACACATGACATGTTTAATAACCGGCATGTTTGTCATATTAAGAGACAAAGTGAATCCTGCAGTACACAAGGTATTTGGTGCTTAGCGCATTGTGGCTATGTAAAATGTCCACCTAGATTGCAGCAATAATAGACCTTTAGCCTTGCAGATCACTGTACAACAGAACTCAATTCTTGCTTCAATTCCCAGTTGTAGAAACTTTTCCTTTCATGGAGAAAGGAAACTGCCTTTCAATACTATGCAACAGGTCAACAGGGTAACGAGAGCCGATTGCTCCTGAGCTGTGTCATACTGCTTATACACTACAGTGCTTCACACACATGCACTGTACATTACAACTGCCAAGAAACAGAAGTCTGTACTGCTCACATTTCACAAACTTCTTCATCCTGAAATTCATCTGCTCCCATTCACTGGTAGTTCAGCCATGTCAGCTGGCTACTTTCAGTAAGAGGAACCCTGTTCATCTACTGATAATTTCAGGAGTTTGGAAATCTGGCTTCAAAAGCAGATCAAGCCAAAACATGCTAAATGCAGATGTACCCAGAGGTACCTTACGGCATTAGTAGGCTGTTCTTGGTCCAAGAAGACAAATCTTTCCATAGCATTTTTGAAGAACAGAAAGCAACGGCTCTCCAGGATTAAGACAGCAGGTACTTTACTGCTACCAACGTGACACCACATCGGTTAAAATCTATGTGAGTCCTTGAATACCGAGACACTGCAATTTGCCAAAATATTGATTTTGGTAATTCTCAATTGCTCTCAACAGCAGGACTTCACAATAAGTTTCAGTTAATGTTTTTACATATTTTTATTTAAGTACAGTTTACTGCAAGTACTACAGTATGTAGATACTACAGTACCTTATGAAGTATGATTTCTATCTTTCACAAATACACTTAATAGTTTTGATTTACATTGGAAGAAAGCAGTAAGAAAAAGCCAGGTCTTAAGGAGAACTTCTGGAAGGTTCTCAAGAAGGAGACTTAATACATTTATTTACTTATTTCTTCACATTTGTACAGTCTGTGTTGGAGTAATAACTCTAGATAGCAAAAGCATGGTGTAGCCACACTTTACAGAATGCCACTAAGTCCAGCATGGTAAAGACTCCATAAGAGATGCTTACTTCTAGGGAATAAGATTGTATAATCACTTTGCAAACCTTCCACTAAGAGTACACATCAGTGCTTCAAGTTATATTGGTAGTTATTTTGCATAGCTCAAATGAAATCTACAAAAATACTGCAGATTTAAAAACTAGATCCTGCTACTAAGAATCCAATGTAACACAAATGGAAAATATGTAATCAGTTTTAAAAATTGCTGCATTAGCAAATCCAAGAACTAGGTAGCCACACAGAAGAATTAATACGCCCTGCATTAGAATATTAAAACCCTGTGCTCTACAACAGCATGATCTGAATTGTGAACTATAGGTCATATGAACTATTCAGAAAACTGATGCTTTCACAGTGAGTTGAACACTGCTATGTTGCATTGCTGTTTCATATGTGGATGTCTACCTCAATGAACTTTGTTCCAAGTGCAACTTCATTAATACAACCTCTCACATGCATCTAGACCAACTGAAAAAAACTCTTGCTTTCTTATTACCATGACATACTTCTGTCTTAAAGGAAAAAGAAGCAATATTTTGTTATGGTAACGAAAATGCTTTTACAAACTTTGTTCTATTAAAAAAAGCAGTTTACTGACTAAGGCTTTTCCTAAATGGAGCTTCCTCAATAAGTGTTAAAATTTACTTACCTTCATTTGGTGAAGTTTTCAACTTTGTACAGATGCCATGTACATCACCATAGCATTCCTGTATTTTATGCAGTGCATCTGCAGCTCGAAGTTCCATAAGAGAACGGAGCTCTGCAAGAGTAACTCCAAAATCTCCATGATTAGCTTCTTTTACAGCATTTTTTACGCTGCTATATGCAACTGAGTTGTTTGCCATGTCACCCATGATGCATGCAGTCTTTAGCGTAGACAGTTTCCAGCAAGGAACAAAATTTCAACTTAAAATATTTCCAAAAGGAAAATATATCCTTTGGGTATGAAGACAGTCAGGAGAGCAGACACATCACCCAAGCAAGAGAGCCCATCTGGAGAGATATCTTTGAGGTTGTCCCATGGTGCGTTCTGTTCCCCAAAACCAAAAGGCATGTACAGTCTAGGGAGAGAATAAATACACATTCAGTTACATAACAGCTATACTGAAATGCATTGTAAGACAATCCTTACTCTTTATACCAAGATTACAGAACAAATTTCTTTTTTAATTTCCTATAATATTTTTAGTTTGCATTCCGCAGGCAATAGTGACAAGGAAGAAAATGGATGTTTCCCATCCCAAAACAACCTTGCATTATTGGATTTCCTTAAAATCATTAACCTTGTAACAACTGGTGCCTTTAACACTGGCATTTTCCTTCAAATGTTCATATGGTTCATCATCAAGCAGCAACCTTTAAAAATACCTAAAATTAAATCTTGTTTCCAGGGAAATGGAAACATCCACGAGTGATGTCACATGGGGAAAGAACACGCTCAAGTTAAAAATCCCACTTTCCAATGATGCCCTCACCTCAGAGTTGGGAAGAGCAAGCTGTTTTGTCTTCCCATTAATTCGTTTGTGCAAAACTCAAGAAAAAACTTCAAGACTAAGCTAGCCACACATGAAGTACTTTCATATTCTAAGTAGGATTATATCTTCAGGCAGACCTAGCTCTTAATAAATTTTTCACATCTATACAGTTTTAGCCCTGCTCCAGCTCACTTCATCACAACTCAAGCCTTGCACAATATCTCCATTTAATTATTTGAAGAGAGGGGGAAAATGCACAATATCACCTTTCTGCAGAAAGGATGAGCAAAATGAGAGCAGTTCTTCCGTCTGATGATCTATGTATTGTAGCTGAGAAATTATCATCTAGCCACAGGACTCTGAACTTGCACAGGGATTCTATACATAATCCCTGCTCAGCTGACTTATCTTGCATGTACATGTGTAGCTACACAACAGGGCAGCGCACACATTAACTCCTCATGCCTGTGTAAAGATTTGCTGTGTGCCAAAACCAGACTTCTGATCACGTAAATCAGCTTTATTGGCATAATGAAGTGCAATGAGCATGTGTAACAATATATTTCCCCATGAAACACTACTGCCAGGCTCAGATGAACAATAACTTGGACAGTTACAGGTCAACAAGATCCTCAGGTGTCATATGTCTAGCAAAGGCAAAAAATATGAAGGCAAAGCATCAGCAAACAAAAGATTTCTAGCTATTCCCTGCTGGGTTAGAGGACTGTTTGGCTGAACTGCTGAATCCGTGCTAAAGGTATAAGCACCCAATTACCAGAAATTTAAGGTCTTGGTTCCAGGAAAGACTCAGATTTCTGCTCTGGAAATAATCTCTTGCAGCTATACTAAATCTACCATTTAAAGCACCATGCCACTGAGAACAACTGTTCACTGAACAACAACCATTTAAAGCACTGTTTGCCCTGAGAACAACTACTGACACTGTAAACCCCTGAACTGGTGTCACCTGACCACAAGTGACAGGCCCATCTCTGGCAGTACTACAACTTCTACAACTGCAACTGCTCTTCTCTTCCTGTCACAGGAGATTCTGAGAAAACCACTGTTTTCTCAGAGAGTGACAAAAAGCATAAATCAATCAATATTCACATGCATAAATCTTCCAACATTCTATAACATCAAAAAAGTTGTTAATTTAAAAATTAATTTTTAATCTTCGTTGTTTTCTCTGTTACTTGCAAGAAAATGTTGCAACAGTTGAAGAGTCTATGATGATGGTGTTAACCTGCATTGCTAGGATATAGTTTTGATTAAGACTCTAATAAGTTCTGTTAGAGTATCCTGCAAGTGAAGAATTTCTTGCAAACTGTGTATGAAAGAGTTTTCTTTAAAGACATGCCACATTCTTATCTAATGCCCAAAAGCTGGATGTTGTTGTCCAGCTGGTAGCCTAGGAGGATTTATCAGCTGGCATCTGATCATAAGCTATGACAGTATAACAAGAAGCAGATCAGGCAAATGAGTTTGTATAGCTATGGAGAAAATGCTGCAGCTGCTAATTAGGCAAAAAATAGACCAAGCAGAAGGCCCCACAACCAATTACATCAAACTTGATTCAATTTTAATTAAGAAAAGCTCTGTTCAAGCCTCTGGCAGGAGCCCTGTACTTGATGCCTAAATACACCCAAATCCAAGAGAAAAGGATAGGAAAAACTACAGCTCTAGTCACTTGTTCACTTGTCATCAAAAAGTTTTAGGACTTTCTGTCTCCATATATATGCATAGAGTGGGCCAAACTTGCTTTTATATGCAACTAAACTTAAGAGCGGTAACTCTGCTTAGTCATAACTCAGTGTGCTTTGCACTCCAGTTCTAACCTCTCTAGCAGCCATAACAATTTTTACAAATAAGTAATAATCCAGATTAGTCATTAGTAATTTTATATTGAAGGGGGTCCTCATATGCTCTAAATGCCATCCCAACATACCAATGGACCCTTAGGGTTCACAGGCAAATTCAATAAGCATTCATTAACTACAAAAACAGTGCAGTTCTACAGATCAGCTCTAGTAGTGATAGAAATTATTTGGTACATTCATGTTATCAAAGAACTGTGGAAAATCAAAAGGAACAGTGTGAAGACTTCAAATTCTGAATGCTGAACAAGTGCAGTGTTGCTCCAGATAATAAAAAAATTATTAAACATTTAATTAAACATTATCAATTTTAACACAAATTCAGACCAGGATCTGCTTCAGTAGAGATTTTAACAGAGAGAGCTTCTTGTCATACAGGTACAGGATGGACTTAGTCTAACACAGATTGTTCTGTAGGAATCAACAAAGAAACTTTCTTTAAGAAATATCCTTAGTGCAGTTTTGATGTAAAATCTTGCAACATTCAATCAGTTCCTGTTACAGCAAGTTCCAAGAGTCCACTTTTGTAATATTAATGATGATGCAAAATGAAACTATTATGACTGCAATTTAGTAGCATAAAAGAAAGTGCATTTTAAAGCTACAAAGATCATCTAATAGTATTTATCTTCCCAGCTAATGAAATATTTTATTTGTTTTCATCAGTGTTTCAGTTCTCAATTATTACATCAGTCCTTTGAAATAACTGAATAGCATGAGCTCTGAAGCACTATAGTTTAAAGCAACTCACCTCAAACTTCCAATCTGTTAATATCTCAAATTTTAAATTCAAGAAACAGTTATCAAGCTAAAACTCATTTATACACCAATGATGAAGTTCCATCCTATTTAAAGTTTAATTCAGTTGAAGTTTTGTGTTAGTGTCCAGCTTAAACAAGCTGCATACAAAATTATTAAGATGTCTGTCTTTCATTAGACACATCAACTTTTGGATAATACTTTATCACTGACACCTGGTTCATCCCTTTGTATCAGTGAGACTAAGAATACCTTTAAAGGTGTTCTCTGTCACACTCAAATGACTAAAAAACTTGAACTGCAGAGGCACATTTCAATAGTGGCACATACTCTCAAAGGTAGGATTCAGATACTTATGTAAATCCCTCCTTGCTGTTCTTTGGTTGTAGTAACCTCACTGACACATCATATCATTGTAGCTGCTTATGAGGAATAACTTCCTTACCCAAATCAAATCACTTTATTGCTAACGGACTGTGTTTCGTTACCAGACAAAGACACTAATTCAAACCCATAACCCATTAAACAAAGGTTAGACAACTTTGCCAGTGTTGGAAGATCAACAACATCATAAGCTTCTGTAGTTGGACTGGAGAAAGGAAAAGCTCTAAACAGAAGTCTACATGTAGAGATGCTTACCAAAGCATGAAGAGACGACAGATTACTTGTCTATTTAGTGCTACCAGAACATTCTGCACTGACCAAATTAGAAACTGCAACATGTTTTTTGAGGTGTTCCAGTGGTGGCACAATTACTATTGCCCAGATGCACAGGACCTAGCATACCTTAGACCCCTATCCAAGCTTTTCCTATGATTACATTTAATACTTGCTTCACTAACCTACAAGGAAACACAATTTTCTTAATCAATATAAAAACACCTAAGCACAGTCATACCTCAAGAGTCAAAACTTCAGCAATTATGAATACTGTGTCGTTCAATTTCATTTATACATCTGCTTGAACAGTATGCATTCAGATATTGAGCATTAGCTGGTAGCATTTGGCCTTCAGGAACACACTAAAACTGGGCCCTGTAATATAGGAAAGTGCTTGCAAAGTGATTATCTCAGGAAAGCCTTTGTTTAATCGAATTAGTTCAAGGAATACCAGATAGATCTGCATATCAAGAAGCTGTTGTGGTTGTGATAAAAACTGTCCTCATATGTTTCAGTTGTCATGCCTTTTAACCTGCCTACAGCTTCAAAGATATTGAAAAAAATATAATATGCTTTTGCATACTTCAGTTTGGGTGGGATCCACAGCTTCAAGCCACCACATAACATTGCAGGGGTGTGGGGAAGAAAGAAGGGAAGTTGCCTGCAATATTATTATAATGGAATATTATTACAGTGAAAAGTGACTGTAACTGAGAAAGTAACCTGGAAATCAAACTGAAATTTACTGAAGTCTTGTACTCTGAAAGGTCTAACTTCTTACTCTAAGAGACAGATCCTCCCACCTACTTGACAGGCCACAGAAACTCACCAGCTGTTTCACAAGGAATATGAATGAATGCTAGTGAAGCAAAACATTAATACAGAATAGTATGCATTTACAAGTCTCTATTCTGTAAGTTAAAATGTGCCTAATTGAACAAATAGGAGTTAAATAATTTCAGTGCCTTGCTACTGTTTTAGAGCAAACATCTCAGACAGCCTGGTTATGAAAAGACATGTACAAGTAGACTGGAGAACTAGGAGGCAAAGGGCACAAACAAAGATTTTAGCATACTATCTTCAGCCTTAAATATGCCCAACAGTGTTGCAATGACAAGTTTCAGTTATTACAGCTTATGTGCTATACACTGTAAATTCATTAAAGGTCAAAACTTTTGCATAGTTTTCAAAGAGAAATCTGATTATTTCTGAAGCCTAATCTCCTGGGAAGCAGATGTACTTACCCATCTGAAATAAAAACTGGCCTAGGTTCTGCATTGGATCTAAACACTGGTATTGTCCCTGCTCATTGCAGGGAGGTTAGACAAGATGGCATTTAAAGGTCCTTAAGGGATTTCTGATGCCTACTGTGATTGACACTTGTAGAAATCATTTCATCCATTGGTGGTTTCTTTCCTTTAAGACCCCAAATTTATTTCTTATTGAAATTATAGCAAACAAATTAGGACTTCAGTCTGAAGTCGGTTTGGTAGTAGTACAAATTACGCAGGTTCTGCATAATTTTCCTCCTGTTTTGATAGTAGCAAAGAAAAACTGTACGTCTTGAAGGTGAGTTATTATAACATGAAGGACAAAAGCTTCTCTTACAAAGCAGCTTGGTCCACAGCCTCTTCCAGGAGCCCAGCAAGCAAGCAGACATTTTGTTATGCCATCAACCATCTGCACAGGCCTGCATTGCCCTGCCTTGTCCAAGCCACGGCCTTCCCCACTCACTAAACAACTCAGCTGCAGCTGAAGTGTCACCTGGATTAAGAAACAAGATCAGAAAGTGCTGTATAGAATAGTCTGAGTAGGAAACTATTTTCTCAAGTGTTTAAACTAATCATTAGCTTTCTGAGGTAACCAAATAGATATTACTGATCCAAAAATAGACAGACTGATGGCAATAATAAGGGCTCCAGAAAAACCTATGACCACTTTCAACATCAGACTTTGAAACATACTGGAAAATCCCAGAGGACAAAAGCAATGTGATCATCATTAAAGAAAGCAACAAGTGTTCCATGTGTTTGAAATGCTAGGCTTTCACAGTCACCCCTTTCATATCACATTGCTGGTTGTCCACAAGACGATAAACACTTAAGACAAAACCATGCGAAAGTGTCAAGTTTGTAACCACTTTAAACACTTTTCTGCAGTCCACAGCTATGATCAACACTCAGGCAGCTTCTCTATTCTTCACCCGCAGGCCCTGAAGCTTCCTTATCTGTACTTCTTTTTCCTAAACTCATCTACTTTTTGCTCTGTGATGACACTATAAACTAAAGGCTACATTCAAGAGGACTGTTTGTGATACAAGGTTACTCCAGTTTAAGGCTATAATCCCAGTGAAAAAAAAAAAACTTCTAACCTCTAGATGGGATTCTGTCCCATCCAGAATCATTTTGAGTGTGTTCAAGTGCCTAACATGCATTTAGATGCATTTCCTCATCTAACTTCAGGTGAGTGAAGCTGTCAAAATTTCGACTAAGGCAGCTGATGGCTGAAGGCAAACCTGCTGGTGTTTAAGATGCAAGGAAAAAAATGTTTGCCCAAAGCCCATCAATATTCTCCTTTCCTTCAGATCCACTGAGTTCTAAAAAAGATAACTGAGGATTTCAAGTCTCTTTATTCTGCACACTTTAGGATAATTATGCTGTAAACTAAGTTATTTTAACAGATCTTCCATATTAATAGCTAAATATATAAACCTAAAAGTGGTTTTTTTTTTGAAATGTAGTAAAGTCATCCATTAACAAATATTCACATTACAAGGTTCATTAACAACTTACCACACTTTTCTCATCAACATTTGTCAAAACCATATTGACAAAAATGACAAGACAAAGCTGAACTTTTCTAAAAAAAGATAGGGTGGTAGCATGGCAACCAACTCGCTAAAATTACACATCATAAGACTACAACAGAGTTTACTGGCATTCCCAAAGTGCAAAATGTGTTCTGGTCACAAACCCTGACAGGTGTGTGTTAAATGAGGCATATGACATCACTATATGCAACTAAGTTTCAAGTAAAGGTAAACTGAGATGGTACCAAATTGCATCCAACAGAGATGGAGCTGGATTCCTAGATTTCAGATACTTGTTGCATTTAGAGCTCATTGCAATTCATCCAGCTGGTCAGTTCTGAAAATGTCAGCAAACCAGAAGCTGACTTCTTCAGTTATTCCTACAGGTATATGACTTGTCTTGAGAAATCTTTTCACCTTTTTTTCACAGAACTTATATTTACCATTTCATCCTGATTTGAATACTCACCATTTTTTCTTTCAGAAAGTATTACTTTATGCTAATCTCCATTTATGCAGAGCAGTAGGCTTTTGATTGTGATCATGCTTCATGACCTCAAAGAGATGCAAAAAGCTCTTTAGATTTATGAGCCTTCAGGCAAAAGGCAAAAGTCCATTCTTACCTGATTTTTCTTGTATTCAGAAAACTTCAAAGAAATTTAAAATTAGTCTTAAAACTACTAGGAAATATTTATGCCTATGAGATTGAGCCAAATTACTTCAATAAAGACCCTCTGTATATAACTATTTCCTTTCTATTAGAGCAATAAAATTAACTTTGGCAAAGTTTTGAGGCTTTTCTTGCTACTTTGGACTAGCTTACTGCTAAGTACAAACAGTACCACAAAATAGTCTATACACTCATTGAACCATAAACAGATAATATACAAATCGTGATATTAATGTGGTAAAGGATCCATTTATGATCCTCAAAATCACCATTCCAACCAAGGAAGGGTCTGGAATGTAAGAAAAATTAAACAAAAACCTCAGGTCTGGTCACCCATCTCAATGAGCTCACACTATGATGCTAAATTGGATATATGTTTTGTCCTCTTGTGGTCAAAATTTAAGAAACTTCCCTCTTGGCCTGTAACAAGCCAGTTTGAGAACCTTCAACTTCAGATTTTTCACAAGACTTTTGGAAATACCAGACCACAGTATACCCTTATCCTCAAACCCTCAAAGAGCCTTACTTCTTCAGAAACCTATAGTTTGAAAGCCATGCTAGCTTCCCCTGAATGTAATTAATTCCTGCCTGCTAGAAATACACTAAATAAACTGGCTAAAAGAGTCATTCTGAGAAAATCCCTTTCAAAAACTGCAATTATGTTTGCCATCTTCTCTTCCTAAGGAGACAGAGTTTTTAAATTCAAATATCATAACTAGTCCACACTTGAGCAGCACTTTAAGAAATTCTTCACAACTTTGCTGCTCCTGTTGGTTATGTCAAGAGGTTCAGGGGTTCTTTTGGTTTGTGTTTTCTTTTGTTTGGTAAGGGCTTTTTTACCTCAATATTTGAATTTGAGACTCCAGTGTACAGTTTTGCAGAAACACAAGAGTGAAATCTCTCGCAAAATTATTTATTATGACTATACTGGTCATCCCTTTAGCTCTTTTTGGTAAATTTTGAGAGCTTAGCTCACTAATCCATTCTACTGGGCCTCCTCTTTCTGGTACAGTGTAACAAGCATGTTCAGTATGCTTCACCTCATGGTATTATCTGACATATTTTGTAAGGCTACATATTGCTTCATCCTTCAGGGACATCCCTAGTTTCGAAACTAGTCTTTACTCATGATAATACTTTTCCATCTCTCTGATGTCTGACACCCACTTAAAGGTTAAATTGTCATGCTCCATGCATTGTCACACACTTCTAGCTACTCCAAAGTTTCTCATTTATGCAGGGTTGATTGCTGGTCTGGGATTGTTTTACACACATTGAAGCATTTCTGCAATATAGCTATTGGCACCCCTCTGTAGAATGAGTGATCAGTACACCTCTCTGCTCTGTGATCAGTACACACATGACAATCCCATGTCCACCATCCAATATAAGATAATAAACACTTTTCTCAAGAGTTTGTTTCTTAAACATAGAGAATATATAAGCAGCGTTAGTAGACAGAATGCACACAGCTGAGATTCCCATCACAGCACTTTGTAACTCTAACAAAGCAGCAAGTCTGTCACATCCTCAGGCAACCAAAGGTATGGCTGTGCTACAGTGACATGTTGTGACACTCCCACTCACAGAGGTCCTGAAGCAGCTCTCATTATTTGACACTAACAACATTGCAACTTACACCTGCCCCCCTTATCCTTTTGCATTGGGAAAAGCCATCGACTCTGCCAACTGCATTAATGAAGTAACAGAGTATGGGAGCTCTGCTGTTGCAACAGGCACACAGGCAACCTTGGGCCCAGAACACACACTTCTTGTGCGCTTCTCTACTCTTCTTTACAGCACCTCAGCCTCTGAGGGAAGGTATTTCATTTTGGGTCCTGTTCTAAGTCAATTTCTCATGGCATATACAGCACTCCAAACAGTTTTGGCACTTCTTCCTTTACTAATGCTTTTTTCTTTTTTCACTTTTTTTTTTTCTTTCCTCCATGTACTTGTATGATCTTTAAAAACAAATAATTTTTTTTCCTAGTCATGAAATCTGCCCCCCTCAGGATCCAAGAAGCAAGAAAGCACCATGCCGTGGTCCCAAGCCTGCACTCTCCCACTAGCTGTGATGGTAGCCATGGTTCTACACCTGTGAGTGGGCTACTTGAAGCTGTGTGGTACAGAGAGCTGTCATCCAAAAAGGATCTCCCCCACCTCTGTGGAAAAATTTAAATAGCAGCATTTCTACTGTCTGAACAAGTTTTCCCACAAGACACCAGGAGGGGTTCATTTATTTGTAGAAGTCATACAAGCAACGTGGATATGCCAGCTTAAGAGACAAGATGCTAGAAGCCTCTTTATCATGGAACTATATGGCTGCCACCTTTAAGATAACATTAAATCTGCCTTCAAGGGAAGGTTCCTCTTCCCTCTGTTATTTCAAGTTGCAGTGGGTTGAGCAAATCCAGGACACAAGTCAACTGACTTGCCACTAAACCATAGCATGGCACATAACTTTTCAGTAAGGGCAGACAAGGTTTGTTTGGAGTGAACAGCAAATTCACATGACTGTTAGACAATGGCTTAAGCAGATTTAGTAAATTTGATTAATTTCTCAGTTTCGGTAGGCTATATAAAATTGCTATACAAACTGGCTATGTGCAATTAATAATCATATCTTCATTTCTGAAGTCTTCAGTTGTGAAGTACTTAATTGTGCATAACTCTAGGTTTCTGAGATTACAAAGACATCAGTGCTTGATTAATGAATTAGAAAAAAGAAAGCAACTCAGGAAAAACACAAAAAAACATGCTCCGTCATAATATTTATAAGTCCTATACCACACAATAAAGAAAATCCCTTCTCCAGTTCCCATAAGCCAAAGGCCTTAAGTCTTCACTAGCACTTTGCAGACAGCTCTGCTCCCAGGCTAATCAGCAATCATTCAAATGATGAGGCAAGCTAGGTGTCTAATTTAGCACTGGCACAACTCCCCTAGGCAGGGAAAGGCCATGCCTTGAACTGCATCACAACAAGCTGAACCTACTCTGAGCTGAGGATCAGCCACAGATTCCCTTCTCTCCCCTGCCCTATCAAGACACAAGGCTAGCAGAAGTAAAGTGGTAAACCAGCAGGCACTCAGATGCCTGCAGCATAGCTACCTTTGGCACGCACAGCGAGGTGTTACTCTTCTGATAAGGAAGCTCTGAATCCTCAGTAGCAATTGCTAGTTTAACAAGCTTAATATTTGTCCTTCCAAAAGATGGCATCTGGATTGAGACCCTAATGCATTTAGCACAGATAAGTGCTCATAGTTCATCTGCAGCTCAGGGCCAAGAGGCTACCCACCCATGAAGACTACAGGTCATCATTCTGTCTTGGCAAAGTCAGACATATTTTGTTCCTTCTACACAAAGCTACTTCCCACAAGTGTTTGCTTTACAGTGACACATTGTAACAGTGTGCAACTTTAGCAATCATGTTGTTTCTAGTAATACCAAAAGCATACAGTGTCTCCGAAGAAAGGGAATTGGGAAAGGCAGTATCAGCTTCTCCACTCAAGTGACAAACTTGAAGCATCCTGTTGAATTTGTGCATGTTACAACTGCTGATGGCACAAACTCTTTAAATAACCAAGATTTGTATGTTCAGCTCACTGCTTCCAACAGACTTCCTCAAAGGACCAGTGCCATTGCACGGCTGACTGCATCACACCTCGGCTCAGCATGAGATTCTTTGACTATACAGCTGAGTAGAGGCTCACAGACCAACCCTTGTTAAGTCAGAAGCCAACCATATTTTTAATCTAAACCCTGCAATTTACAAATTTCTCTTATGCAGCATGCAGGTAAAGCAGAGTAAGGAAGACAAGAGCTTCCTCTAGCCTGGGGCTAGTAATACGCAGTGAAATGCCTGTTTCCCCAGTGGAGGGAAGTGACTGAGAAGATCAAGTATTGTGAAACAAACAAAAAATGATGCAGCACCATGAAGCAAAATATAGCACAAATTACCCAAACTCCCACAGATAGGGACTCAGTTTTTCTGAAGGTAATTTTGGGAGATTCCTTCTCTGGTCCTACTGGTCCACTTTCCTAAGCAAAATACTGTATCCCTGTTTTCCTCAAAGGATGCCATCAGCTGGTTTCTTGGCACTTTCAATAAAGCCTTAAGCTTGAAGGACATGTAGCATTTGGACAAGAGAAAGCAGACAACTAGGAAGCAGCTGTACTAGGACTGCTCTCCAAAAACTTGCTTTTCAGTCCCATTAAGGATGGTTTATTTTAATTAGTTTGTCAAGGGAAATATAGAAAGAAGCCATCTGAAAACCTCTATAATTAAGCATTATTTTAGCAGCCTTTAAAAAAAATCCTACCCAATGTAGACAAGACTTAGAAAAAACTGGTGCAAGTATGTAATTCTGCTAGTAGCAAGTAGCAGACTTGTTATTCACACTTTCAGATCTGAGGTAAGGAAAACACTGGTAAGGAAGATGAAGAGAAATTTAATGAAAAGTCTTGCACAGTGAAAACCAACCATACACCTCATTTCAAATTTGTTATAAATTTTGGTCATTTAAGTTATGTACTAATTCAAATCTGTACACCATGACAAGCAGATTGACAGGCCAGTTCTACCATGGTCTGTAACCTATTAACTTTTTAGTTTGATTTCACGTCCATTATTTTACAACATTTGTTTTCCATTTCCTCCTTTTCTCAAGGAAAGAGATGTCACCACAGGACAAAGAGATGCTTTAAGAGAGACAAAAATTTATACCAACAGACTTCTAATTCTCCATGTTTATTCAGACATAGCAGCACAGCTTACAAAAAATGTTCCCAGTTCACCTTCAGACAAAAAACATCCATTATACTGAACGTTTATATGTAGTTTTGTATGTTGCACTCCGACTTGTTACCAGTATCTAGTAGCTTGCTCTAGGTTACTAAAAGCAAGTTGCTACTTTGTGTACCATACCCCTGAGACAGGAGTCAAGATTTTTGCACATATATCCATTGCCTTTGAAATCTTCTGCTCTAACCAATACAGCAGGAAATTAGGCTAGAGGTTAGTTTGTTTGGGGTTTATTTTTTGGGGGGTGGTGGAATAACTAATTTTGTTGGTGTTTGAGCAGTTATTTAATAAAGGAAGTCAGCAATGTGATCAAAGAGTATACAGTCAGAATCTAGAATCAAACTAAGTGTAAAAGAACAAACAATTTTAGGCAATTACACAGCTGTCTATCAAAGTCATAATCTAGTTTGATGTGTGATGCTTCAGGCACATAATTAAGCTAAACAGCTTTCAAGACAGCTTTATTCCTTAAATCTGAAAAAGTAGGTAGTTACTAAAACTTTACCTTGTTGTTGAGCAATTATTATTAAAATAAGCCATCAGCTGTCACAAAGCATTTTTCACAGAGCAAATATTTTCATGTATTTAAACAATTGCATCATGGCAAAATTGCCCACAGGAAGCCTAAACCAAGCTATTTTATTATTTTAAGATATTTTAAGATCAGGATTCTCTGACTCTTTAATTTGGAGATTTCTGAAACATACTATTAGATGTTCCTAAAAAATTGATGCATTTTCCTGTCCATGGAGAATCCTCCATCGTTCTTGTCTGACAAAACCAGGGTTGAAGGCAGACATGGCCAAGCTAAATTTAATGGCCTATATTATGGAGGTCCACAATTTTTGGTTTGCTTGTCAATTGACATGATTAATAAAATGGAACTTTGGACTTCAAAAAAATTATTAAGCATGGCTATTAAGCATGGCAGTAAAACTCTAAATTCTGATCATAAACCAAGTCACGGGGATAAACTTCAGGAACTTAATCCACCATAGCAGGGGAAAGAAGAGTATATTTGGTAGGGGGAATGCATTTGCTGTGAAAAGACGACTTGTTCTAACCTCTGTGTGAAGGCCTGGGCAGCTGTCTGTTTTTTTTGCAGCCAAAAAGCCTTTTCTCAGTACAGCAATGCCTGAAGACATCTGCAGACAGCCACAGGTACACCCAAAGAGAAATTCAACAGAAAGAACTACAGTGGCTGCACTGAATTCTTAATTGAGATTGCACAGGAGTTTTACTGTTCTGGAATATTTGACAGTTATGAATTATACAAATAAAATGTCTGGACAAAAGACTAGAAATGCATCTTGCAGGGTCAAAAACCCAGAAAATCTCCTCAGACTTCACAACCAAAAGTCAGACTCCACACCACAAGGTTCAAAGGTTCTTGTTCAGAGATGTTTTGAACTGACAAATAGTAAAAAGGCAGTTTGGGTTATTATTCCACTTATCTGGTTACTGACCAGTATATTAGGGTGAGTTACCCTTTTGGTTCTCTGAAGCTGTCACTGAATTCCACAAAATAAAAATAATCAGAGCAGTAGTATAGTAGAATAATAATATCAGAAAACGAGATAACAGAATGAACTACATTGGCATATAAAGATGTCTATTGACTTTCAAGTGAAATTGTTTTGATTATGTTCATAACACCTATATATATACCAAGACTTCATTCAAGCCTAAACATCTTCCATTCTGGCTAAGAATTTTTGTATTGAATATCTCTTCACATAGAAAGAAACAAGTAGTCTCAGAATAAGCAAATAAAGGTATATGGCATTCTAATTTATGGAAGGAGATAACTTTTATTTCCCCATGTGAGTCTTCTAATCATAGCTCTTCATGTACATATAGAACAGAATACCTATAAAAGTAGAGCTTAGATGTATAACTGGATGTACAAGTATTTTAATGGATAGCCCCATCCAATTGTTGATACACAAAAACAGATCAGACTACAATTACAAAGGTATATACAACACCAGTGTTTACCATTATAGCATGAGATAGCATCTGAGACACCTGATTGGCTTTCAGCAACTATTTGTTGACCCATTTTTCAGGAAAATCCCTCTTCTATTCATTAAACTGTTCTTAACTCAGAATTACACATAGGCATATTTGTAAGAGGTGCTACTCAGCTATTTAAGCTCATGAAAGCTACTTATGCAGAGCCAGCAGAGGGAGTACAGACATCATTTTACTTATCAGCTGTGAAAAAGATACCTTGTAAGAAAGGACTAAAAGAGCTGTGCCTGCAAATCTAATGCACTTTGTTTAAAGCGGGCCAGGAACTTCCTTGGTCTTTCATAGACATATATGTCAATGGGCAGTAGAGTCGGTGTTTTGTTTCTGATCCTCAACCAGCTGTCACATCTTAAAAGTCTCATAGCCGATGAATGGCAGGAACAATTCTAACAGTATTAACAAGTACCATAAGGTCTGATGCTTAAAATGCATTAAAAAAAAGAAAAAAAGTCCAAAAAACTCGACCACCAAAACTGTCATATAGCTGTAATTCAAGTTTTTATTCCTATGAATTCCACTGTTTCTCAGTTTCTGAAAAACTAAACCCTTTTGGTTGTCCATTTCTTAGAAAACAACTTCACTTGGAAGACAAGCTGAAAGACTCAGAATTCAAGACAGCCTCAAGCAAAGGAGCCCTGAAGGCACATAGCAGTGTTGGACTAGAAGACAACAAACAGCAAACCTTTCTGCTGATATTCACAGATGCATACACCTCTTGGCAAATCTGGTTTTGCACAGCCTTTGAGGCAAGAGTCCTGCTGCTTTATTTAGCATTTCCATTGATCAGCCTGCTTTCGAGTTGACAATTATGACTGAATGGTGTTGACACAGTGGCGGCTGTGGAAACACTTTTGGAAACAGAAATAGGCTTTGAGCAGACAGTTTGATAGCTTGTTGCCATCATCTCATGGAGGTAAACCCAAAACTCTAGGCCAACATACCTTGGTATGAGGTATGAGACAACATACCTTACCTTCCTGGCAAAAACTCCACAAATAGACACTCACGTTTTTTAGTCTACAAAATTGACTGGATTTTTTTTTTTCTTAGATAAAGTTCACATTTCTTAGCTTGTTGGCATGAGGCTAAGCTAATATAAAATTCTTTCCAATCTTAAGCATTCATAAAATATTTTTTGGGTGGTTATTTCTAAGTTTCACTATTTAGAAGTCTGCATATGAGAAACTCATACAAGTGCAATAAATGCCTTTTGTCTTAAAGTTTCCTCTTCCAGAACAGCAAAACACTCCTCCTCCCAAAGATAAATTTCCATCATCTTAAACTTCACATGAACTTTAAAAAGCTTTGACAGCTTTAATCATTAGATTTTGATTACTACCTACTGAAGAAGAATGTGCCTGTAGCTACATAATTTAGCCTTCACTTGTTTCAGGTTTTAAAAATAGAAGAACCACCCTTCAGCAAATTAGATGGCTGTTTCTTCTCCTCATCTACAAGAAAGCGGTGTTCACTTCTCAGCTTCATTTTCACATGGCAGATTCACTAAATTAGTAAGTCAGAGTGGGCTGAACTGGTTCCCATCTTACAGAGCTTACATGATATTTTATAGCTGATTAAAAATTTTACCTCTATCATGCAACAAAGCCACCTCACAGTTTTGCTGTTGAAATTCAGAGCTCCTGCAGTGTTCTCTGTTTATGTGCTGTGCCTGGGTGGTTCCCAGGACTCCAGCTAGGCTGCTCAATACATTTTATGCAGAGCAATTACAGCAAGGAAAGCCATGCTTCTTCCATCACAAACATGGTGATGTTCAAGGGTCAGGATGCATACCAGCCACTCTGATCATTCCTTACTTCCCCAAGTTATTGCAGTCTCTTGTGACAACAGTAAAGTTCCTGCAGGTAGACGAAGTCTTATACAGATAGTAAGAATTATTTTTTTCCCCAGCAGAATGGTTATCTAACCAGACTCACCACACAGATAATCCAATGTCAGTGCCAATTCAAAACAAGGCACAGAACTACACCAAACCTGCTTGGGTGAAGCAAATATGAAACCATACTCACAGGAAATATAACAAATTCTAATTCATCTGGCAACTAGAGCCTTGCTAAGCTCCCAGCTAACTATGTTTATAACACACTTCACATTTGAGAGGCTGACATTAGGATTCTAATCAGCAAGCTAAGATACATGATCCATTTATATAAAGTAAGTAGGGTGTGGAAGAAAGGGCTGAAAAGCCCCTTGAAACATGAGCATCCTTCATCTTGGTGAAGTTTCTACAGCAAATTCCACAGAATTTTATACTTTAGAAATACTACAGCTGTCTTTAAGGATCTACAGAGGCTTGTCGTTATCTCAGTTTTTAACCTGAAACCCTTCCATTTAGTACACAGCTGAACAACTACTGATTCTAGCATTAATCACTCCCCATGATTTAGTACTTCAATAATTGGTAATAGACAGCATGCAGCAGATGCAAGAGCTTTTTTAAAAGTCAGTGTTGAAATTGTGCTCTGCCCCATCACCTGTTTTCACCACCTGAAGGGTCTATCTCAAGTTCTGAAGCCTATGTGCATTTTGTGAGTTAAAACTTTACATTCCTTCCATCATATGCAAGATTCACCTGACCAAACGGGAACACCTACCTCAAAGGTAGGCACTTCAGGCATTTTTTGTAAATCAGCAATGGATAAATTAAAACATATATATCAAAATATTAAATTTAGCCACCTAGGACATGATCTAAAATAGTCACATGCATCTCATCTTAGATGCGTTTGCGTCGCTTCAGCAACAGAAGCAGCCCAGAGTGACTAGTTTCAGTTTTTTAAGACGCTTATGTAAGTGGCCAGGATTGCTCTGCCAAAGTTAAGCACAGTCGGCTGGGCTGAACTCACATATCAAGCAGCTGCACTACCATGTCAGAGCGGGAGGAAGGATGTGGCTTCAGTTAGTTTAGGAATACCCAAGCCTGTGCTATTGCCAGAAGGTACAGCCCTGCGCCAGCACCGCCGCTCACCTGACCTCAAGGTCAGGGGACAGCCCTAGATGAGAACAGGTGACAAGCAAGACAGCAGCAACACCAGCGGTTCCTCCTGAAGGTCACACAGTGACAGGGACTGCCCCTTCCAGCCAGCACAGGCCTCACAAGCTCAAGTCAATCATGGAAGCTTTCTCCACACCCCCATGCTCATCCTGGGAAAAAGACAAGCCTAGCTGCACCTTTCCTGCAAAGCCCCACTACAGACCATCACCAGTGTCCCTCTTTAGCCTTCCCCCTTCCAGGTCAAACAAAGCCAGGTCACTCTACTTCTCTCCACATACCGCAGGACAGCCCTTCATTGACCGTCATGAGAGGTGCAAAACAAGGCACCGTTTTTGGATGTGGCCTCACAAGCATGACTAAAGGCAAAACTCACTGGTCACACTCTTGCTCATGCTGCCCAGCATGGGCCAGTCCTTGCCAACACAGGAGAGCCTTGCAGCTGGCTCAGGCTCCCTGTCCTGCAGGGTGGCCAAGACCTTTCCTACAGGCATCCTCGTCCCCATGGTAGGGTACAGGTGCCAGCCAGCCTCAGCTCTCCTGTTCACCCTCACTCCAGGAATCTAGGCCATGCAGTAGCCCTAAAACCACGTCACCATTTTCAGCTACTGCCAACTGTGACAGTGAAGGGGAAAGCCCATCAGAAGTGTTTTTACTTTGTCAGCTCAGTAATGCTCAGGAGAGGCCTTGGGCAGCTCCTCATGAGGAGCTTCAAATTGGCCTGTTTTACCATCGCTGAAATTTGCAATCGCTGCCTCAAAGTAACATGTATTAACTTTGTGCAGTTCAAAGTATTTTGCCCAGGGTTATATACACAACCTCATCCTTCATAAGAATTTCTGTAGCCTTAGATTTGACTATCAATAGAAGATAAATATAAAGCTTTGAGCCTATGCAAATTCAGTGTTGCAGTTTTGGAATGAGAGGTTAATCTGTTAAGAATGCTACAACTATCTTCCCAAAAAACATGAAGTACTCCCCTCAACCATACATCCCTTGTATTTTTCCATCTAGTAAACCAATTTCCTGTGTTAGAAGGTAACACAACACAGCTTTAGGATGTCAGACTTCTCACAACCAAGACAACTTTTTCTAAACCATTTTGCTAATATGGTTTGAGGAGCTGTTGTCCAGTGCCCAGCAACACCAGGATCAACAAGAAAAAAAGAGAGCCATACACAAATTATTCACTCACAGGCAAGACTTAGCATGTAACACTGCTTTATATGCTGGCATCTAATTTTGGATATGTGTGTTTGTACCAAAGTTCTTTCAAAAGGTTCCCATTACCTGGTATGCATTGCAGAATGAGTAACTCTACATGCAGGATAACTCCACTAAGTTAGTGTCTCCACCACCAGTAAACAACACACATACACAAAAATCCAGAGAAAGAGACCATGCCTTTTTCAAATCCCAGACAATTTAGTCCTTTATTCCCAAATCTCTTTTAACTCACTTAAGAAATACAGCTGTAGTTTAGGAACAAATCCTCAGATCTGCGGTCACCACAAGATCTACCTATTATCAAAATGCATCTGAAAGCAGACTCTGTGAAGATGTCAAGATGTTTCATATGCAAAGCAAGCTCATTGCAGAATAAGAAAAATCACTGTCAATGTTAACTACACAGATTTCAGAGCAGAAGTAGGTGAACACAAACCATAATGATTTGAGTTATTAATAAAGTAGAAGTAAAGTGGTTGTGCTAGCAGTGGTAAAGCACCTTTCCTACTCTCTCCAGCTGTCAGTCTCAACTATGCATATTTGAAAGCCATCTGGCACAGACCCTGACAGCCGGTTTAAATTTCATGTTTCATACAACCTCAACTGAATGAGGCTGGTAGACACTGCTCTAATTTAAGTATTGATTTGCACTGTGTTCCATAGGCTTCATGAAGTTCTGCACCAGCTTCATTCCCATGTGAAGAAAAACTGGCCGATCCAAGAAATATAAAGCAATTTGAAGTGCAATATCAATACTGATAGCAGTAGCACCTGGATGGAAGTGAAAAAACTCCTGTTCAATATGCATATTAAGATCCTGATCTACTATCTGCTCCATATAAATAACCAGAAGAGATTAAAAAATACCATCTTTCTTAAACAGTTTAAGGCCTAACCATACCTGCCACCTTTTCTACACATTTATTGTTACTATCTACTCAGTCTTCTCTACGTAAAAACATCAGAAAACAAGTCTGGATGCTTAACAAAAACAAAATTTCTTTTACTCTACTGTAGTATCAGAAACCACCTAGGCATATAATTATTGTGTTTAAACCCAAATATACTTTTATGGAACACCATAAAAGTTTAGTTGAGCGCCAGTTGAAAACCACTCTCCCACCTACTGCCAAAACAATAACTTCAAGTTCTCCCATGTGGAAAGGTTAATACTCTCCAAGGGAATGGTTTCACGTGACTACTGCACAAGGAGGAATATTCCCAACCATCAATCCAAAGATTCATGTTGCTTTCCTCATGTGAGCCTCGCTTCTCACCTTGAAGAGACCAGTTTGTGCACAAAGATTGTGTAACAAACCATCTAGTGGTGTGCTGAGTAGACTCAAAGTGGCAGAGATGGCACAAAAGAGGGGGGAATTATTGCAGTTAGCCTAAGACAGAAATGAAAGTAGCCATGAGATCACCTCAGCCAGCCCATGAAACTTTGCACTCACAGTGACAAGCCAAATAGGCAATTACAAATTATCCTCTCTCTGTCCCCAGCCTCTTGGATTATGCTGATCAACCAGCAGCTACAGAAGGCCGTCATAAGAGTCTGATAAAACTTTGGAATATTAAAAAAGCATCAAACATATTAACAAAAGTGACTAACACATATTTTGATAGGGTCTTAAAAGACTCCTATGTCTTGAAACACCTTCCATACAAAACCAAATGTTTTCCAAGCTTTTGGAGAGTCACAGTGACCACCTTCAACTTTTTAGAACGCTCTACAATAGTATTTTTAAAAAGTGTGCTGCAGCTACAAGACTTCTTTATTGCTAGTGGCCTAAGTTCCTTATTTCAATAAAGGCCATAGCACTATGGTTATTTCTTTCTACAGTGGAAAAACTCCACCAAATACAGCTAGTGACTCTTCCTCCTATCCCTGTATGGAGTCACCAGTTGTTTTATGTAAAATCTAGACAGAAGCCAAAATATACACCACAAGCAACACATCCTTGTATTTGTAGAGACACAGGGGCAATCCTGAAAGAGCCATGCAAACAAGCCACCAGTCACTGGTCAAATAACAAGTGCAGAAAAAGTTACGTGATTTCTACATATGTAGAAATCTACAGATGTACAAGGCCCATCTGTAACACTCCACTGAAGAGCACTTGTGTTTCTTTTACTGGTGTATGTAATGTAAAGGTGAGTAAGTTCATCTTTGATTCAAAATCTTAAAATTAATATGAAAGTTTAAGTTTTAATGATGATGTAAGCAGGAAAAAGAGCACAGCACTATAACCCTTGGGGTGCGTCCCAGAAGTTAGATAGTTGCTTAAAGCAGAGCAGGCTGAATCATCTTTCCTGCCTTGAGTTGGGGTTTGTTGCTATCAACTGTGCTGAGCATGGTACATCCTGGGCCTCCTCTGTACAGGACCAGACACTGTACACCAAGTGGTGAGAAACCAATAGTGTTGTTTTCCCTGCTGCTACCTTATCTTTCTGTGAATATAAGGGCACAAGTAAGGGTAGCAGATTACAAGTGATAGGCTCCAAGAAGTGTGTTTTAAGAACATGGTGTTTCCTGTGCTCACTGGGAATTAAGGCAACATCCAGCTCATACACAGTATTAAGAAAAATGAGACATGCAAACCACTGAAATCCACTGCAAATAGGAAACCATCCAGAAAATTACCTAACTCTCATCTACAAAGCAGCATCAGATTATAGCCAGCAAGAAGCCAGGGCTACCTACTGCTAGTGCTGAGACTGGTCATGCTGTAAGTGGCAGAACCAGCCAGACTTAATGGCCAGCACTAGTTTATCAAATGTCATCCTCAAAGTGGATCTGTACACTCTTTAACTGCACACTGCAGTTGCAAACACCAGAAAGGAGGAATATATTCTCTTTCTCAGTCCATTCCCCTTCAAAGGCAAGGCAGATGTTATTTGTCTACTTTATAAGAGCAATTACATATTATCTCTTACTGGACAAAAAAATAAGTAATATTTATTTTCAAAGCTATTTCTGATTTATTTTTTAAATGCCTCCTACATTTTCCTTAGATTTCTTCTCCCATAAGACTTTTGAAATACCAATGGAGAAAGCCTCATACCTACTTTGCAATTCACCAAAATTAAACTAATAACACCTCCTGCTGTCATCTGTCAGTTAGAGGAAGATTTATAAGTGGCAGCAGAAATAATTTTCATAACGTTTACTGGAATACCAATAGCTTGAACAGACAGCTCCTTCAAAGATACTGCTCACATCAAGTGAAATCTGTCATGAAAACTAGAAATTAATTTTAATTAACTGTATTTGAAAGCCTAATAATTTAAAAATAAAAGACAAACTGGACAATACCATGTGTCTGTGTAGAAATTACATTCTGTCTGAGTAGGTGCAACTGTTCCAAGATGGGTTAGTCTAATATTTTGCCTGTTGATTTCATTATACATGTCACCTCCTGGAAATCCTCCTTTCTATACTGCTCATTATCATTGCTTACATCTTCTGTGTGAAACTGCTGAACACATTTTTGTTTTTCACATGCATTAAGAGATGTTTGAAGGGCTTCACGAATTTAAAAAAAAAAATCTTACTTTTTTATCACTCTGCTGTTCAATTAATGAACATGGTCTTTTCAGCTAACTGAACCTAAGTTAGAAGAACACTAACATTAGGTATTGAAAAGAGGAGGAATGCAATCTTTATAAAGGCAAGCTATTTTGAATAAATTAGTAAATCTTAATGCTTGTGAGAAATACCCATCCTCTACATAAAGTATCATAGGTTCACTTTTTTTTTTCAAACCAGTAACAGTATCACCTCATCTTTCCTCCCTCCCTTGTTCTTTGATCTGTTAAACTTTGCAAGAAATAAAAATGTCTTCAGAGAAAATTTAACAGGTTTGAATGATAAAGCCAAAAAAACCTGCTTGAGACTATTGCACACATTCTAGAAAGCCAGTAGGCAGAGCTAATCCTAGCTTTTTAGACACAATTCTGCAACTCCTAGATGTTATCTACTTTTTAATTAAAATACTCTATAGAAAAAGATCCTTATCTCCTGAACTGCAACTTTTAACAAGTCTTATTATTATTATTACTTAAGTCAAGTAGAGAATATTAGAGAATACAAATTTAAGGCTATTACTGCAATTTTATTGATCCTTTTGTAATAAAGTAAGCATGCATTTCTATAACGCAGATCTCTTATAGAGTCAAGCAGTCTTCCTTATTTCTCAAAAGATATTTACTTTTAATGCCCAGGACTAATCATAGCTGTTCACTATTCTGCATTAAATTTTGCTAACTGAAACCTGACTTCACCTTTAAATAAAATGTGAATCCCTTTTTGCACTAGTATTATTTTCTCTTTAAAAACAGAAGAAAACATATATAAAAATGAGTTCAAACACTGAAAGACATTAGTGAGGTCACATTTCAGTGGTAAAGAATGCCATTAATATTTAGTCTACCTTAATGGAAGAAATTCGAGTTAGAAGATACTTTAGGTTATCTTGTCTACCCTCTTGTCCAGGGAGACTTTCTTGCTATGGCATGTTATTGTTTTGCCACATTCATTTTGAACTTGTCAGTTAATAGTAAATTCCCAGCTCTAAAATCTTAAATATTGGTGAAGTTAATTCTTCCAAAGCATTTGTTTTTGAGTTGGCTTTAGCAGATCCACCCTATGTCTCTTCCTTCTTAGTGTCATCTCATAATTACCTCCCATTTATCACATTCTTCTTTCCAAATAAATTCAAACAGCTAAAAATAAAGATAAGAAAAGTAATTACTAGACCTTTGTGCCTTTGCTACAGGACACTTTCAAGTCTCCAAATTTCCTTTTAAGCTTTCTAGAAAACAGTTTAGATGTTAGCAATTTTAACAGCTGACAGAAGTTCTCTATATTTTGCAGTCCACAAAAGAGTGACTTTCTAAAAGAGACTCTTCCTTTAGACTACAGTGGATTTCAATTTGCAGGATTACCCCCAGATTATTAGCAGAATATGTGTTACATGAATGGAGATCCTCTCCTTGTACCATTATCTGTATGTAATGCAACTTTGTATAAGAAACCACTACACAGTTTACTCAATGCTAATGTGACAGAAGTCTTGTTTTCTGCTTTAAATTCCCAAAGCCATTTGCTTCATATCCAACAGTAACAGTATGTGTGTTTACAAATAGTACATCCACAATTCCCTTTAAAATTAGTTTTGACTTGTATAACTTGAGCGATCCACATGGCTTTTCATGCATTTTTCTTTGAGTGGATAGAAGTAATAATTGCAATTCAGCACTGACATAGGAACATTGATTGGGAAAACCTGCAAGTATCTGTACACAACACAGGATTCACATTTCCTTCAGCTAACTCAGCCTGGGTCAGTTACCATAATCATCAGTAGGAGCAGCAATAAACCGAACCACACAATGATGCTCTTCCAGACCGAAAATTTCACATGGAAGTGTACAAGTTTTTCTTCCTCACTGAATTCAGTGACCACTTTTTCCACTGACACCAAGAGTTTCCATTCATTATGCCATAAGTATTAAAGCCCTAGTACATTGGAAGCTATTTCTGCTAGAAGAGCCAACAGTTTAAAGATACACAAGTTTACTTCTATTGGAATTCACAATTTGTGGTGTTTGGAAGAAATCCTTGAAAAGTGCCAACAAACAGCCGAAAAAAAAAAATGGCCCTGGCTATAGCTCCAGCTACCACCTTCTGAACACACAGTATCGTGAAACAAGGAATTGGCAAGTTATCTAACCAACACCTTTCGAAGTACCAAAACACATGATTTTAACCTAAATTCATTAGGACCCAGGAATGTTTTAGAGATATAGCACCTTTCTAACAGGCAGTAGTTTTCCAAAGGCATGCTCACTTCATTCCCCAGGAAGTCAAGACTGCCAACCACTAATGATGAAGATATTTCACAAGTACAGTGGGCTTGGAACTTGACTTCTAAGAAGGGACATGATTTGAATAATCACCTAGCCAGTCACCTCTCAAGCACTCTGAGACGAGATACCAGCAAACATTCTCAGAATGTCGGTTTCAGACACAGCATAAGGTACTGTCACCAGTTCTTTCTGAACAGACCTTGAGAAGAAAGCCTCAGCAACTGAAGTTATAAATGTACAAATGCCATATATAACAAGTACTTAAGGATTTCTGAAATGTAGATCTTAAAATGACAAGGAAAAAAAACCACGAAATTTTGTTACTGTTCATGTCTCTCGTCATCAGCCCCTATAGTTTAAAAAGTCGAACGTAAAACATAATTTGTGGAGTATGGATCGTGCGCAGCACTTCATAGCCGCCTATTACAGCTGAACTAATACACCGCCCCTCAGGCTGCGAACCCTGGGACAGACTCAACCACAGCTCTCCGTTCCTAAACGCTTCCCCGTGCTCAGGCTGAGCCCCTTCCTGCCCCTGGCGAACGCCACTCGCACGGCCGCTTTAAAGGAAACGCTCCCGGGGACAACAGACCGCTTTTCATGAGATCTTCCTCTCGAAATCATAAGTCCTTCCGACTTCAGCCTTTAGCGACCGACCGAGGGGCTCGGCAGAAAGCCAGGGCAGACGGCGGCGTAGACACCGACCCCACTCCTCCCCACTGCGAGCGCTGCCTCCCGCGCTCGGCACCGGCCAGCCATCCCCGGCGGAGGCTCCAGCCCGCTCCCGAACTCACGTGGCGCAACAGCCAAAGGTTACACGCACCGCCGGGACGAGGATGACACCGCCGTTAGAGGCGCTTCCCACCGCGGAGCGGCCCCGCGCGGGGACAGGCTCACCCGCGGCGAAACGCCCGCGAGGGCTTCGCTCTCCCGGCACCCGAAGTAGTGCCGCATCCCTTCCTCATCCGCGCCGGTCGATGAGCAGCCCGGCTAGGCATCGATAAATCAAACCAGCCCGTCCGCTCCGACGGAAAGCTGCGTACGATTCAGCCGTGGCCAAAAACACCGCCCTGGGGGCGCAGCGGGCAGGCGAGGCCGCGCGGGTGCCGGGCTCCCAGCCCCCGCGGGGCGGCGAAGTGCCCGGGATGTCGGTGTCGTGCTGCCGCAGCGGGCTAATCCCGGCTACTTAACCCGGCGGGCGGCGGGGCTGAGCACCACCTTAATCCACGACGTGAGTGCGCCCGCCCGCCAGGAGCTTGCAGGGCCGTGGCGTGCCGGCCGCGTCCAGCCGCGGGGTCCCCGACGGTGTGGCGGTGCGCTCCCGCGGAGGCTCAGCCCCGCATCCGCTGCCCTCAAGGTCACGCCGTGCCCCGGCTGCACAGTGGCGGCCAGGTGCACACTCCGGTTACCTGAGGGGAGAACCGGCGAAAGCCCAGGAGCGCGGCACCCAGCCCCTCCGGCCGCGCCGCCCCACCGAGCGAGCCCGGCCACGGCTCGCAGCCCCGCGGCGGGAGCGGAGCAACGCTGCACCTGCCACCACGCTGTTGCCCGCCCCGGTCAGCCAGCCAGGAGGAGAGCCGCCCCGAGCCGCCGCCGCGCTTACCTCTGCGCCGCGGGGCCAACACAGACGCCGGTCGGGGGCCAGGACGAGGCGCCCGTAAACCTGACGCCGCCCGCTCGTTCGCTCGCCGAGCGCACAAGGTCCCCGCGCTCCCCGCCCTGCCCACGGCCGGCCGGCCTCGCCGCGCCGCCCCCGCCCTGCGGCCGCGCGAGGAGGGCGGGAGAGGGGGCGGGGGGGTGAAGCGGCGACCGAACTGGGGAGGGAAGGAGGGAGGGAGGGGGCACCGGCGCGGGGAGAGCCGGGGGAGGAGAAGGAAGGAGGGAGGGAGGGAGGAAGGGAGGGGGGCGCGGACCGCCCGCCCCGCCCCCGTCGCCTCACCGGCAGGAATCAGCGATTCGCCCTCCTCGCGGGCGATCCCACCGTCGCCGCCGCCGCTCCCCGGGACCCGCCCGCCTCCTTTCCCCCGCACGCACCGGGCAGCGCCGTGTGCGCCGCCGAGCCCCTGCGCCGCCGAGCAACCGCTACAGGAGCCGGGCGCCACCGGGCAGGGCGGGGCGGGGCGGAGCGGAGCGCAGCGATCCGCCCGCCTCCCGCCTCCGCCCGCCCGCCGCGGTCACTCACTTGCCCGCGCCCGTCGCCCCCTCCTCTCCCGGCGCCGCGGCCGCCGGCGCTCGCCGCCTGCGGAGTGCGGGCCACGTGACGGGGCCCCTCTCTCGGCCGAGGAAGGGGGGGGTCTCGACGTGCGGACTCTTCAATGGGGGAGGTGGAGGCGGGGCCCCGGTAGGCACGGCGCCCGCGGAGGCGGAGCCCCGCGCCGCTGCCCGCCCGCCCCCGCCGCCGCCACTGGCGGGCGGGAGACTGACGCGCTTGTTTCCATGACGTCGGCGGGCGGGGCCGCGGCGTTTGATGGAGCCCGGCGGGCTTCGGGGGTCGGTGACTTTGCCACGAGCGGCTCCCGCGGGGCGGGGCGGGGGCGGGGCGAGGCGTCGTGTCGCGTCTCTCCGCCCGTGGGTCGCGGGCCGCCGCCAGCTGGGACGCTGGCTGCCGCGAAGGGGCGGAGATCCCCCGGCGGCGGGAGAGGCCGCGGTCCCACGAGGGAGGGGCGGCCACCGTCCAGACCGGGGCGCGTCTATTGCCCCGGTGGGCGGGAGCCGTGCCTGGTGCCGGAGCCGTCCCGGGGGCGGGGACGGTGCCGTCGGGGGAGGCGCCCTACGGGACCGCCGGGCGCCCGGGGCGCGGTCCTCCCCTGCCCCAGGGGGCGCGGGGGCGCCGTGCAGTGCCCGCCGGGGCAGGCGCGGTGTCGTCCCACGGCCTCCCCCTCCCGAGAGCAGCCGGTGGGAGCCGCGTTGGCCGCTCCTGAGCAGCGGGCGCGGGGAGCACGGTGGAGCCTGGGCGAGGCTCCGTTGTGTCTGCCGGGATGCGATGCAGCAGGAGGTCCCTGTTGCGTGGGGCCGCTGGCGGGTCCGGAGAGGCAGGAACCAGAGTGTCGCTCGCTGCCGACGGTGGGGATTAGGGAGCTCCGGATCCAGCCTCCCGTCAGGCGTGTCCCCCTCTCGGGAAACCCTGGCAGCTCCCTCAGGAGCACGGGGAACGTGTGGGGGCCGCAGGTGTTCAGCGCTTCCCAGTCTCCCGCCGAAGGCTTTTTGATTGGAGAAAAAAACAAATGGGGTTATCAAGTGAGCCCGAGTGAGCTGTCCGGGGAGACGCTGGAAGTGAATAACAGGACTGGGAATTACACTGGAAATGAAAACCCTGATTTCAGTTCTCTTCCAATGCAGTAGACCTCCCACCGCCCCCTCCCCCCAACGAAAAATACCCATCCATAAACTATGTCATTCTATAACCTATTTGTGTGGGGTTTTGAGCTGTGTTTTGACATCCTCCACTCTCATCTGTTAGACATCTCACTCGAGTGACTGGCCAGCTGCATCCCAGGCTCTCAGGTTCTTTGAGCTGATTATTATGCACCCTGATTTACCTTCGTTATCGTTCAAATCCTACTGTTGCAAAGGAAATGAATGGAGAAGCTTATGCAGCTCTACAGTCGCAGATCTGAGATGATGCAGAGCCTAGAGGGTTAAAGCAACAGGATGAAGTCAGCACAAAGCAGCCCACAAGGACTGGCAAATAAATAAATCATCCTAACTACGCTATTATTATGGCTTGCCTGAGGTTCATAGTCTCTTTCTTTTTTACCTGAATGTCTGTTACATTTTTCTCCTTGCTCAAGAGAAGCAATCAAAAGGGACTGTGAGCAGTAAATGGCTCCTGCCCATTTTGAATGTTGCTAAAAATACTACCTTACTTCTCCATATCTAGAGGTCAATTGAAAAATCAAAATAATGAGGTAAGCAATCCTGCAGACTGTTCTGTTGAGGAGATTTCTTGCATTTCTTCCCAGAAGGATAATATAAAACTATCTGAACATATATAAAACAAATTCTTTTGCATTCTGTTTGCACTTCAGCATCCTCCTCTGCACTTATGGCTGTAGCTCAGTGAGGCTTCCTTCCCCAGGCACTTGGAAATTACATTTCTCAATACAGCTTTGTAAGACTGGCAGATGTGTTCTGCACATTTCTGTCATATCTCCTGGCTCTCGGGCAGATAAAATTAGCTTTGGTACAGCTAAGAAGGAGATGATGTGTTTAAAGCACTGCAGTTTGGGTACATGTCTGTACCTGCTTCCGTTTGTCTTGAAGGAAGATAGGTAGGTTGTGCTTCAGTACTTTTTCTATGAAATGGCAATAATATCCTATATTCTTCACATGAAGGAAGCAAAGGTGGGAGGGGTACATATCATCATTATCTTTTATGATAGAATTTTCTCAGTGGATACATTTTTCAAGGCACACAGTAGTCATTTAATGTTCCTCTTTAGTGATACACAGAGATAGCATAAAAACATGCAATACATTGACTGGAAATAAGGAGAAATTTCTAATATCTCCACAGAATCTTCTCCCTGAGGATTTAATAATTTTCCAAATTAATCCTCAGTATCCAACGTGCCTCATGATTTTTAAAATTTTATTTTCTTTTTGTGAAAAAGAGGTGCTCCTGCTGTTTCTAAAGATTAGGACATGTAATTGACTAACAGAAAACATTCCCTATAATGTAGGTCACCAACAGTATAAAGCAAGCAAAACCAAGATGCAGAAAGGAATATTTCTGGAGATCCTTAATTTAACTTTTGAAGAAACAGTACCATTTCAGGAAAATTCAGAGTGGTTTGCAGACCATTTGGAAAGGCCATATTTGATGAATCAGTGCCAGTACTTCAGCTTATTCCATGACCAACATGCTAACAACACAAGCATCAAACATTTTAATAGACACAGAAAATGTGTCACAGCAAATATAAGTAGATTGCCTATATCTAATCTACTTACTATGAGACTTTTAACCTAAGAGTAAGAATTAGAGTATTTGGATCATTACAATATTTGGTCAAAAATTATTAAGGAGACCAGATCTAAAGGCCCGCCTCACCATCCTGTATTAACTAGGGGACTTTTGGCAAAATATTATAGGCTTGATCTGAGAAGAGAGAAAACAGGCTTTTCATAATTTGTGTATAGATCTTAACTTTATTGAAACTGTTTTCTTGTCTGTTTTGTTAGTGTTGATCCTGTTCAAACTCTGTCAGTTTATTAGATTGGGTGGAAGTGGAGAGCACAGATAAAGCATGAGAAATTAGGAGAATATTTGTGTGAGCAAGGAGATATGAGTGTCTTAAGCTTCCACGGGTTTTGCAGAACCAAATGTTTCTGTACAGGTACATGTCTCCCAGTTAACATTCTTAGTTCAGTACTACTGTTTGACGAATCTCTTCAGTCCACCATGAGAAGATTCCTGTTTTCCATGCTCCTCGCTGATGCCCTGAGCTCGTTCCTAACAGGCCCTGAAGGCTACATCTTGTGATTGTTCGAGGCACTCTAAAAGATCAATCTGTTGCCTAAAACACTAAACAGCCACCTAGATAGGAAAACAATAGACCACTCACTCATCCTTAGATGGCACAATGACCGAATTGCTCTATCATTCACCCATGCAGCCTAGCAATGTCCTTGTGTAACATAACAGTATTTCCATTTCATCCTGAAATCCTCCACTCCACCCTTAGGAAAGAAGCCTATCTGTAAACATTTGCATTTTTATCAGCTCAGAATTCTTCCTTTTGACTGTTCAGGAATTGGTACATAATATGCTTCCCTTCGAGAATGCATATGATAATTTCAAATCGTTGATTTTATTTTCTCTATTCAATTTCCCTCTCAACAATTTTGGATCATTTGGGTTTTTTTTTTTTTTTTTTTCTTTTCATTCAGTTTTATGTTTTACTGTGATACTGCAGGATCAGGAGGGTGAAAGATTAAAAGAATAAACAAAGAAATGCAATGAGTAACAGTTATTACACAAATCGGTTTTCATGTATATTGTGTATTAAATATATCAGAAAAAGATACACTGGACTTAATATGTTAACTGTTTCTTCTTTACCTGTTCTTTTCAAGCATCTCTGCAGCTCAGCAACGTTACAGTTCCAAAGCTGATGAAAGAGTGGAAAGGGATTTCCTGAGCAAGGGCAGGATGTTTACATGCAAATTTAAACACAAACAAACAAACAAAAACCAACAAAACAACAAAGCATAAATCCTGGAATTGATGGAGAATTTGATCAGTTAAAGGAATTCAAGCAGGCACGAGAGAGAAGGGGAAAGTAGAGCTGGGTGGGATAGCAATAATTGACACATCTATAAAGAGCAGAAAAAAAAAAAAAAAACATTCACGAAGACTTTCATGATAAGACATAAATCATTAGAACCAAGTATGGATGGTGATGACAGTATGACCATGGCTGCCTCTCTGTGAAAGTGCAAAATGACTGGTGAATGGATGTATGCTATCACTCAGTAAATAACTACTAAAAAATCATCCAGTGAGCACCCAGCCACCTCCACAGAAGTGTCTTTTCCTATGTAGTACTTCCCCAGTCTGGAGTTGATACTTTCTCCCCCATGGCAAATTCATTCTTGAATTCCTAAAGGATGGCCAAAGTTTCAAGCAAGGCTGTCCTTACAGAAACTGGAAGCAGTTTTGTCCAGTTGACTAGAAGGGTTTGTTAAAAATAAGCTACTGTTTTCATTTCCCAGGAACTGCTTTTAGGCATCAACTCACAGTACCTGTCCTTGGTATGGACAAACATTGCTCTTGCAGCTCAACTATCACCCTAAGACTCAAAATGATAGGAGTGTCCATTATACTTACCAAACTACAAAAGTCCTTTTGGGGGTTTGTGGTATGTACAGTTCTGGATTGAAATAAAAATGTTAGTTCATTAGGTTGATGATACTATGGGTGGTTTTATATATACTGCTTTTTAACCCTTCTAACTCGTCTGATGAAGCTGTGGCCTTATCTTTGAGAGCCTCTTGTCAGCTGCTGATAGTTTGTGAGGCTTCATTGATTCACTCCCTTTTGTGACCTATTCCAGTTCATGCTGACTGAATATCTTGTTTGTAAATTGTAAAGTTGTGGTCCTCTCCTCTGTGATCAAGTAACAAGGGACTTATTTTTTTCCTCCTCTCCCCAAGATAAGAAGCAAAAGGAGTAACCAAACTATCTCTTTCTCATCAACATCACTGACCAGTCTCAGTCACACTCCTGACTCACAAAAATTTGTCTTACAAAGAATAAATGTAGACCCTCCCTGATCTCATCAGTGCTGGTAATTTTCTTAAGGGAAAAAAAAAAAAAAAAAAAGATCTCTTAGCAATGCTAGTTCTAAGTCGTTGGATAAGAAAATAGTTCAGTTAAGTTTTAGGTTCCTTCAGCAAACATTTGCATTTCTGCCCCTTGGCAATTTTTCAAGATGGGTTTGAAGCATTTAAGAGTCATTAGAGGTAACAGCTCCCATTCTGCATTTCTTTCAGAAAAGATGCACTACCTTATTTGTACTACCTTAGTCAAGAATTAATAATTCAAATAATAAGTGACTACCAGAACATAGACAAAAAAAAAATTGTTTACTTTGTTGATCACATACAGCTCTAAATCATCTTGTCTGGTTTCAAGATACTAAGGAAATCATCCCACCTACCTAAAATTGCTTTTGAGGAATATTATTAATGACCTACTTCACATTCAATTTTAATAGTTTAAACCTCTGGGCTCAGCTTGCAAGACTTATTCAGGAATAATCTTTTGCAGATTACAAATACAAATCTGAAGATTATCAAGGTCAAAATTTGGATATCTATGAAAAGGTGTAGATATAAATATCTAATATGAAAACATCAAAACAAATCACTCTCCACAGTAGTATAAATTATAGCAAAAGTATTCAAAAAATGTTTATATTTGTGTATATATAAAATCAAGTATGCTTACAGTGTTTAAATGGAGACTATGGGCAGTCAAAAGAAGAAAGTCTTGCCTTGAGTGTTGTTTCTATTGTCAGGTAATAATAGAATCATATATATTAAGGTAATTAGAAACAAACTTTTTAAAATAACTCAAAATGTTGCTTGTCAGCTCATAAAAATGAGGAAAATTAACTAAATTCTTGTAACGCAAACTATATTTCTATTATGTACCAGTAGAGAAGATCAATAGGGTTTTCCTCTAAGTTCCCTTTTGTCAATAGGATAACATGGCAGCCTTGTCTTCAGCTAGCAGAGCTTGAATATACCATGTTATGGGCACTTCTAGTAACAGAACTGCTGTGGGTTATCTTCAGGCTACAACATGTTAGGCAGAAGTAAA
This sequence comes from Anomalospiza imberbis, assembly GCF_031753505.1. Lineage (NCBI taxonomy): Eukaryota > Metazoa > Chordata > Aves > Passeriformes > Viduidae > Anomalospiza > Anomalospiza imberbis. The sequence continues at coordinate 42,146,067 of NC_089685.1, forward strand.
GGCAGTTTGTTTTACAAGAGAAGTGGATTAAAAGAAAAATATTTTGTTCGTGACAGACTGAATTCAGTGAGAGCTGCACATGCTTAGTAATTGCTAAAGCTGATGTCTATTTTAGTAAAAATATCTTGGATTACTAAAAGATATTTTAAAGTAAATACATATAAAAGGCTTTTAGACCTATTCAGTATTAGATCTACAGTAAAACCTAAATTTGTTTATTTATTGTGCTTCACTCAGCTTGATGTTAAAAAACAATCAGGCCCTTTCACTGTTCAACCACTTCTCTGTGCCTTTCATGTTCACACCCCCAGGCCCTGGCAGTGCCTTTTTTATGAAGTCTTCACTCAGAATGGTCCACCAGGACAGCAGAAAGGGCCCACAGCTGCTCTGTGAAACTAGTAGGAGTAACTGTATGAGATGTCCTTGACAGCATAAGTAGTGGCCTTTAAAAATGTTGCAAGACCAGCTGGCCCTGGGAAGAAAATGACTGTGAGTCCCTTAACAGATGTAGTTCATGGAGTTTCTTAAGAATAAGGTATGAGTTGCAGGGTCGAAGTGCCAGAAATATAACAACCTGTTTTGAAAATGTCAAAAGCATTGATCTTTGTAAATACTATATGTTTATCTGCTTCCCACCTTTATGTGGTTCTGATGAAGTTCATGATGCTCTGTCAAATTACAGGGAAATGTAAACACTTGGAAATGGCTCAAGAATCCCTCTCAAAGATGTGGTATATATAAATAAGTATAAAAACATACATATACATATAGAGATCTTCCTTCAGAAGGAAACCCTAACTTAAAAAGATGTCCAGCTAAAACTCTAGAACAGTATTATAATTAGCAAAACAAAAATTTAAAAATTGTAAGACAACAGTATAATGACCATAAATTCTGTCAGTATTAGATAATCTACCTTGCTACCTAAGCCAGAATTGTTCCTTTCCTTATTACTGTTTCTTTCCTCATGCATATATCCCTATCCATTTGAGTTTTGCTGTGAAAACAAGGAAAATTAGCCATTTTAGAAAAAAAGTTAGGAGCTCTGATGGTTTTAGATGGGGACCATGCAAAATGTTGTTGGGTTTTGTTTGTCTATTTTTTGTTTCATTTGTTTATTTGTGTGTTTTACAAACGGAACCAGAACTCTTACTGTAAACTATGGAAGTTAACCACAAGAAATACAGCAAGAGTTAATGAAGACCTCTGTAGCCAGAAAAAAGGTAGTGTTGTACAGATAAGGTTTGTTTGGCTTTTTTCCCTTTTCCTCTGATCTATTCCTCTTTTCTAAATTAGATAAAAAACTCCATGAAACATTAAGTTGGCGGGCAAGTAAAGCTAAGATAAAGTGCTTCTCTTAAACCCATAGTGCCAGGAAATTCAAGAGATGTAGCTATAACAATACTCTTGCCCCATACTGCAGTACTTTTAGAGTGTGGAATTTCTCATTGTTGACTGAGATAGATAAAAATAACATAATTTTTTGCCTCCCCTCAAAAATTTTTGTTTTGAGACTGAGAAGTGGAGTTTTTTAATAGTTTACTACAACATTTCTCTTTTCCCCTGCGATGTGTTCTGCACATTGGGATGTAGTCTTATAATATTTTTGGGTTTATGGTTGAAAAAAAGTAAATACAGGTATGTGAGAAAAATCAATTATAAATAACAGAAAAATAAATAACTAAAATTAATTAAATAAAAATCAATTAAAAATAATATAAATCTCATACTTGTATTAGATGGGGCTTTTTTCTTGTCATTCTGTTGCAAGCTCCAAACAGAACACGTATGTAGATTACTTGAACTTGTGCATGCCTTTGCACGTTTAGGACATAAACTGCCTAAAGGAACTCACAAAATTGTATTACTTGTGTTGTGTCAGGGAGTTTCTGTATCTCTCATTATAGACATTATCTTCCATATGCAATATTTAAAAGTAATTTCCAAAACTGCAACCTGTCCTTTGAAAATTTAAAGAAGTGCACTCATATGCCATCCTTACCAGAAAAAGGAATGTTTGTTGGGGTTTTTCTCTTAATATATTTCAACTTTATTGCAGGCCTGAAATACATCAAAGAAGCACGGTGATCTGAAGCCTCATGGCGTGTGTCATTTTCATCAGGGTTACAAGGATCAGCAAGTGTTTTTAAAAATAGAAATCACCAGGCAAGTCCAACTTATTTTGTTGTTCAGCTTCCCCACCTTTTACCTATGGCCCACTGGGTGGAAAGGATGAACAACTTTTCTGAGTGCTCAGCTCTTTAATGAAGTGGTAGGAAGGAGGGAGGGAGAAAGAAAATTAAATAATGAAGTCCTGGTTCCACACACCCTTACTCAGCTAATACTTTAAATATGTTGACCTATTGGAGTATAAACATTTAGAAATACATTTATTAATTTTTAAGAGTAAGGGAAAATCAGAAAGGTAATGGATCTCAAGCAGCTCCTGAGTCATAGTATCTTAGATATTCATTAGTGGACTGGTGCAATCCAGCCATTGCCTATTTTTCAGGGCTGCCTTTAGAGGAACTTTATCAGTCTACAGGAATTAAAAACTAGCTGAACAAAAAATATAATTAATCATATAAAATGCATTCACCTGTGTTCCAATTACTTTAGTTTTTATTTTGAACTATCAGTAAAATAAGAGGTGTGACACATCCAAATGTATCTTAATTACATATCAAAAATAATTTATTAGTGTTTAAGACAAATATTTCATTTGTATGCCATAATCTGTAAGGTATGGTATGTTTCCATTTGGCTTTACTGACACAAGTTTTGGGGTATTATGATGATGATGATGACGATGATTTGATTTTAAACATGACTCATGAGGTTTCTTCTGCACGCTGGTTATATGATGCTTCTTCCTTCATGATAGGGATTGTGTGTTTTCTACTTTTGGCTTACTTTTCTATTGTTATTTCTAAATTGTGTACATTCAGCTGATGACTGTAGGATCTGTTTAATTAATCCAATAATTAAAGAATAGTTGTCATATTTGTTGTATATTAAATGTCTTAGAAGAAATAATTTTTAGTATTTGGTGTTTTCATTTTATTATTCTACAGTGTTCTTATACTAGGATATCTGTTATACATAAATCAGATTATATAGCAAAAAAAAAGAAAAAAAATTCAAAATATAATCAGGTGTCCCTGATGAAGGAGGAGCTTTATGTTGTCAAAATGAAATGCATGAAGGAGTAAAAGGTGATATTTGTGAAAATTGTGGAAGACATATCAAAGTTTCATGAGAATTTAGATGAGCTTAAATAATGTTTGTGTACATTGGTTAGAAAATATGCTTACTTTTTAGTGTGGTTTAAAAGGCAAGAGCCTTCTAATGGATTCTTAGTGAAAGAGATTTTAAAAAAGCACATTCTCTAAATGCCAGATAGTACCAGTTTAGGTGGTAAATAAATAAAGCAATATTCACCAGAATAAGCATGGCAGAGTAAAGCTTCTTACAGTCCAAATAAATGCTGGGAGAAAAATATCCACATTTTATTATTTTCTCCTCTGATATTTGCTGTTCTTCATAGTTAATATTTATCCTAACAATGGGTTTAATATTGCTTTGACAAAGAGAAGATATAATGAAAGGAAATATGCATTAACCATTAATATCAGATCATTCTCTAATTTACAAAATTCAAATGTCCTTAATAAAGTTTACAATCCTAATTTTTAAAGATAAAATCTAATCTACAAACAGATATTAGTTTTTTTTTTTTTTACACTTTGTTTCGTATATTGTTCACTCATTAAATGGAATTTTACAAGTTAATAATGGTGTTGTTTTTTAATTAATATAGTTTGATATAATTGTTACTCCCTATTTAATGATAGTATAACTTTGCAATTAAACAATTTGCTTTACCCACAAAACGTTTCTGTGATATAGTCTTTTTTTTTAGTCCACTGAATTGCTGCCAGTTTCTTGGTGAAACGATTTGCTTTTTCCATCACACTCTCTTAGCCTTTTATTTAATGCCCACTTAAATTTTCTCCTGAACTTTGGATGTTTGATGACAGGTTTGCAAGGTTCAAAACATTTGATTTGTTAGGCATTGCCCTTTGGAAATGGAAAACACATAAGGAAAAAATAATGTCTCTGAAGACTTGATTCAAATATAAGATGTTTCTCATAGCCTATATAAATATATGAGGGCTATGCCTCTGCAGGATAATGATGAGATGCTTTATGGGACAATAATTCAAGTTTCTGTTTTTGATGATGGATGGTTGTCTTCCTTTAATTGTACCTCTCTTATAAAATAAGTTATATGGTATTTTACTACTCAGTGTTGTAATCTCTCTCTACTAACTTACGTAGTCATTCAAGTGTTCTGTCTGTAGTGCAATGTCTGTTCATCAAATCTGTAATCAGCACCACTTGTATAATGATTTGGAGTGCTGTGTCACATCAGCATCATAGCCTATCAGACAGAGACCACGGCATATTTCTGAGCTTTTTCAGAGACACTGTCTCCTTGTATGTTGTCAGAGCTGCTTTGTCCATGCAAAACCTTTTTCTACCCTAGCAGCTTGAAACTCTTTAGAGTATTCCCCTTAGGAGAGCGGGCTTGTACAGTGTGATGGCAATATCCATCAGCTCCTCTTCAGAAAAAAACTCAACAAACCCCATCATGTAGGTAACATTGCACTGAAGAGCTTTCAGAGAATTTTTTACTGAAAATTATCTGCCAGATTGTTAAGGCAAGAACTGACAAAGCATAAAAACCTAAATCTTGAAAGCGTAAATCCCGTGTCTACCAGACTTATATGAGGGTAACAAACCACCCTTAGCACTGTTTCACCCTTACCTCTCCTGAAAACATTATCTGCTAAAGTTGAGAAAGAAAACTCATCTATATGTCTATCTGATGATAATATTTGGTTATGTATAAACTCATTGCTATTTTACTTGTTCCTGTTCATATTCGTAGTTCTTCAGTAGCCAACAAGCAGTAACCAGAACACATACATGGCAGCGCAGTTTATCTATTCCAGCTTGAAATGTTTGCTAATGGCTAAGATGGACTCTTAGGTTTTCTGCCTTTTGCCCCGTTTTTACATCAAATGCTGCATATTACATCCAAATTTTGATAATGCAAGGCACTACTTTAGGCAAATTGCCTCTGTGGGTAATGCAGAAACATTTTTTATTTTCTAGGGCAATTAATTAGGCATCTACAATGTCACTCCCACACTTAAATTAATCTCCATATGTTCAGTTATCATGGGAGAAAGAAAAGAAAGAAGAAACTGAAATGAAAACTCATAGCCACAACTTGCAATGTATTTTTCAGACACCTAAATTTCTGTCAGCTTGCTGGGAAACCATAACCTCTTTATTACATTCTTAGCTAACCAGCACATATCATAATTTCTACACAAACAATGGCTCTGTCACTTTTCATCATATATTTAAAATAGAGGGGGGGGAAAAGAAGCATCACTGATGAGATTTTTGTACTTTTATTCCATACAGTTTAGGATAGTTACTATTTACCTGTGAAATACTACATTTGATTTAATTAGTGCATCGCAAGGTATTTGTCTTGTGATATATTGTCTTTGGTTCATTTAACTACTCATTTCATTTTCTTGCTAATTTGGAAAACAAAATCCATACTTGCTTAGCAATTTTTCTGAATTGCTAAAGTTCTAATAGGTGTTGAGGACCCTTTTAGACTTTAAAATTAAATGTCTTGTGTGATGGGTGGACTCAGGGGAAAAAAGAAATACGGAAAGAACTACTGAAACACTTTAACACAGGAAATGTTAAGAACTTGCAATTAGTGAAATGTAGCAGTTTCAACCTGTACTTATGTATCCTTGGTCTGATACATTTGTTTTCTTTATGCAAAATTCCTCTGTTTTAAGGCATTAAAAGTGTTGCCACCCTTGCCCACATTGTTTCAGTTGCACTCATTCTGGATGATCAGTGGGTGTGAGGGGACAGGATTTAACATTGCATGGGGTGAGGCTGGGACGGAGTTACTTTTCCCCATGGCAGCTCCCCTGGTGCTGTGGTGCCTCTTGGTGCTGGAAAGGTGTTGATAACACACAGGTGTTTTGGCTACAGCTGAGTGGTGCTGGCACAGCACCAAGACTGTCTCTCCAACATTGTCCCCTCACCAGCAGGCCGAGAAGGGGCCAGTTCTTGGGAGGGGACACAGACAGGACAGTTGACCAAAGGGATATTCCATAACACGTGGCATCTGCGCACCAATGAAAGCTAAGAAAAAGGGGATGGAGTCATTTGTTATGAGGTTTGGTCTTTTGGAGAACCACTTATACTTCCCAGAAAGTGACTGGACATCTCCTGCTGATGGGAAGTGGAGAATAAATATTTTCTTTTCCCTCACTTCTGTTCATGACCTTTACTTTTTCTTTATCAACGCTGAGATTAGCTCAGTTGTTTAGCGCATGGTACTAATAACATTAAGATTGTTGATTTGATCCCTGTATGGACCATTTACTTAAAAGTTGGACTCAATTATCCTTTTGGAACCCTTTCAACTCAGAATATTCTGTGATAAACTGCCTTTTTCCGACCTGTGAGTTTTTTCGTGCTTGAATTGCTTTATCCTCAGCTTGCCTTGCTGAGGAAAGGGAGTGATAGAGTGACTTGGTGGGCACCTGTCATCCAGCTGGGATCAACCCACCACAACCAAACAGGCACAAATCTTGCCCAGCTAGCAAGTCACTAGGCTGGGGCCCATGCATCCTTAGGATGCCTCCTGTACTGGTCTGGCTGCGCTAAGGAGTTTTCTTCTCCCAGCTTTTGTAAAGGAGCATGAAAAACAAATCCTAACCTTCTCCAGAGGCAGTTGAACCATGCTGCTACTATCATTCTTTTCTCTACAGCACTTCAGTGCACAGCAGGTACTTGAAACTATGGGTTTCAAGTACCCCATATGAACCCTATACGAACTTGTTGACCTGGATTTTATAGTTTCAGTAAACAGAACCGCATTAAGGAGGAAAGAGTTCAAGGCTTTACATAAAAGTTCTGCTTGATATGCCTTATCTGTGACAGGAAAGTTCCATGACTTTCCTGTCTTTCAGGTCTCATTTTCAATTTCTGCATTTCCTTAGGTCTTGTGATCTTATTTCTTATTTGGTTTAATGTTTTCTTCAATCTACTATCTGCTTTCTTGCATTTTTATTTCCAGCTGAGTAATTAATCAGGCATGGCAATAGACCATTAAGACAGAGAAGGCTGTTTACTTGTAGCCATACCTGTGCTTTTTTTTTTTTTTTTTTTCTTTTCATTTGTAGAGATGGAAGAAGGATATTGACATTTAATCAGTCTAAAAGCAGCCCTTTCTCTTCCTTCTCTTTCTCCCTTCTTCTTCTTCTTCTCCTCCTGTCTTTCTCCCTTTTGTCCCACCCTTTCTTCCTTCCTCTCTTTTTGTTTTCCTTCTCTTCTTCCCTATCTGTGGAACCACTAAGGAATTCAGTAAGATTTCTGAACTGATTGTAACTATATAACTAGATGTTAATGGAATTGTTCTTCTGTGTAAGGGCAAATAAAAGAGACACTGAGTGAGAAAATTTCCATGGAAACAATATTTCAGTAGCAATGAAAAGTATTTCTCACCACAATGTGCTAAAAATAACTTCACAAATAACTTCATAAAATTGGACTTTTTTATTGATAGCATGGCAGGAAAAACCATAGTACTTTTTAGCTGGAGGATAATATGCCTCATTCTGAGTTCTGCATCACTAATTCTTTAATAGGATAACTTTGCATTTCCCAACCTACTTTTTAAAGCCTATTCTGATGTTAGTTATTCCTATTCATCTAGACATAGGGATTACAAAGTAAAGCAGGTTACAACATGTTCTTGGTTGCTTGCTACTTCCCAAATTCTACATTGTGGTTCTTTCATAGCAATCTTAAGATCAATTTTCCTGGGAAAGAGCAAGCAGCTTGGATCTGCACATTCTTCACTATTGCAAGGAAGCTATGTCTTCTTTTACCCTACTAACAATTTTTATGGGAAGGTTGATTGACAGTTCCTCTACAAGGTACAATAGAGCAGTTAAATTGGATAAGCAGTCCTTTGTGACAACTCTCATTGTACCATATATTTTGCTTCTTCTATAATTGGGGTTATGGAATTCCCTTTGGGATCTCAGTTTTATGTTCATATCTCCAAAAGTCATGTACATCCTTGGTTTTTGGTTTCTTTTTCTTCTGCATTTAATTTTCAAGTACAAATATAAAAGCATCTATCTGTGATGATTTGTGTCACTAATACTGCAGGTTGTACACCACTGGGTTGCAGACTGCAAATCTGTTTTGTCTGTAAGGGTTGTATGGTTGTACTTGTTTTCCCTTGATTCCCTTGATGCTTCATTATTTCAGTGAAGTAAAATTTCAGTGGAATTATCTGTATAGTTGGTTTGTGTAGCTAACTGAAACATTGTAGTCATAGAGGAATGAGTTAGTTTCTATGGAATAAAGTAGAACTGTAAAGACTACTTGGTCAACTGATTTGTGCAGCAGGGCTTTGTGATCATCTGATGGGTCCTCTCTGACAAACAGACTGAAAGGCTTAGAACAGAAGGAGCTAAAGTAAATACAAACACCTTTTCAATTCTTTTTTGTCAGCCTATTTAAGCAGAAATTTTCTGCCAGAGCAATCTGAAGAAAGAGGAAATGTTCCTGTCTTGTTGCTAACTGCTGGGTCTTCAGGAGTTTTGAGATGTATGCACTTAGAAGTCCTGTATGTAAGCCTGCTACTTATAAATCTTTGGCTATATTTGTTTTCTCCTTTGAGCAGATGAAATTGTGAGCTTTATCATATTGATAAAAGTTATTCTAAAGATCAATGTATTTTTCTTCAACATTTTGTCCACTTATGTAGTAACACTTACTTACTTTTAGATCAGAGCAAATGAAAGTTGAATATCTGTGATGTATTTGTGAACTGGTGAGAAAGAAAAGACCTAAAATTTCTATCCTGAAGAAGAAATTGAGACAGAATTCTGAAATGAAAGTTTGACTGAAATAACAGATTGGAGGGTTAGTACATACTCTTATTTACAAGTTTCAGATGGAATGAAGTGAACTCAAGAACTGAGATCATTGAAAAGGGCCAATAGTGAGGTGAAAAGAAAATTAAACCAGTTTTAAATGGATTTTTTAGGTAAGGTAAGGACAGCCTGCAACCTTGTTAGCCATACTGCACAGGGTTTCATAGCTGACAAAATAGATAGGGTCAGGACTCATCCATCTTGCCAGTCTGAAATGCCTTTAGTCTACTAATGGCCTTTTCTGGAAGAGTCAATTCTTTTTAAAAATAGTCTTAATATGCAGGTTGGTCTGATGCATATATGTTCTAATTAGGTATATATGCATTGATTAAATTACTTTAATTTCTTAGTGCTTTGAAATTTTGTGGCAATCTCATTGGTGATCATGCTTAAAAACACTTGCTTTGAGTAGACTGTCTTCTCTGCACAGTGGATAAAAAAATACCGTGATCTTCAGCACTTGCAGTCAGAACTCCTTTTAAACAGATTTTGGGATGTCAGATTGAGCATACCCTCCTGACTGTGATCCAAAGCAGTCACCCATGTGAAAGGTTTTCAGCCTCTATTTGTTTGTGCTCTTGGCTCCACTGGCAGGGTAGGTTTTGCACAGTTGATTTAAGCTGACTGTCAATAAGCAGTTTGCTACTGTTAAAGATGTTGGTAGCAGCTTAAGAAGAACATGTAGACCATAACTTGGCAACTTTCAATTTAAGAAACTGTTACATGACAGTTACCATATAGACATATTAAATAGTATGTAGCATGACAGACTTGAAGTGGGTTTGTAGTAATGAGCATCTTATGCAATAATTATCTTAACTAGATCCCTTTCTTTGTGTTACCTGAGCCTAGATCCAAAAAAGCATATACTTATGTGTGTCTTCACTGATTATTCATTTGACTCCACTAGTGACCTCCAGCCAAGATCTAGTAGTAGCCATTTACATTGCATCTAGTAGCCATTTACTAAGGGCTACTCTAACAGAGTCTAGCTTCATTCTGTAAAATGTGAATGTCCTCCCCAGGGGCTAACCTTATTCCTGTGGAGTTTGGAAAGTGGATCAATGCTGAAGTGCTATTTATGGGCTGCAAATGCAGGTACCTAATTTCAAAATATGGAAGTTCAAACTTGCCATTGCCTGTCACCTGTGTTGCCTGTTCTTACCAGCAGAATTCTGCAAGTGGGAGTAGGTCTAACCTGAGTGTGCTCAGAGATACTGACAAACTCACAGGACTGAAAGGGTCACTGGAATACATAAAATAGAAATTGACTCCCAAATCATCTAACCCACTGCATGTATTCAGAGAATGATGATGAATCTCCTTTAACTGCTAACCTGATGGTTAAACCTCTCACCTTTTAGATAGGGCACATGACTCTGCTTTCCTTTTTTAGGAGATTTCAGCCTTCTACTTCCTGGTGAAATATCAACCCCTGAGATATTTGGTATTTGGTTCTTGTAGCCTCCTCTGATGAAAAATAAGAAAGAAAAGTAATTCTGTGGAAACACAGTGTTCATCTAGTTGAGGCCACATCCAGGATGCCAGCAGCACTGATGGGTGCCTGAACATACGTTGTGACTCTCCTCCCAGGCTGAAAAGGAGGGCTCTTTCTACTTGGCTTCATTTTTTCAATTCATCCATTCTTCTCACAAAAGATATGAGACTTTCTTAGCCCTGTGTTTCCCAGAAGTGGCTTTCTTCTGTTCTTGCAATGACAAGAGGATTTAAATTTTTTTAAGTATTATGGAATATTACTATTATTTGTGATAGCCTGGTTGTTTTCCTTGTGTTTATATAAATAAGTGATCAGTGTTTCATTCAAAGCCAAAATGAACCTGAGAAGACAGTCCAATTTAAATGAAAGGATTGCAGGCACTATTAACTCTCCTCCCATGTGGTAGCAGGTTGTGCTTGAGGGATGTGGGTCAAACTGCCAGAGATCTAGCTCTCCTCAGCACAAGCAAATGCTGCAAACTGGTCCCAGTGCTGCTAACAATTGTTTTGGTCCTCAGGTGCTGGCAGCATTTAGAGTGTTGGGGTAAACAAAGCTGCCAGCTGTTATCTACTTAGAGCAGACCTAATCAACACTGCTTAAAATGCTAAAGGGCTTCTGTGCTCTGTACTATAGCTCCCAGCTTTCCTGAGTAGACAAATCAGTCAAGACTTTGGGTTTTGATATGGTTTAGAGCCTTTGCAGCTTACAGAGTGTAGTAACACATTTAAATACTCCTTAAGAGCTAGGATGATGGTGAGACCATAGGAGGCTTGGAAGGAATGCAAGGGGTATCATGTGGTGGGCCCTGAAGAAAACCTGATCATAATCTTTATCCAGGCAGGGGGCTACTATTTGAAAATTGCCATTAGTCATCATCAATGATGTAACACAAATCTTCTGTTATAGTAGAATGAAAATTATTATATGTCGTTGTTGAGTGTCACATCCACAATTATATGTATTTTTTCAATTAAAAGTTAGTAAATGAACTGCTCTTCCTAACTTTAAGGTAGATAATTAACCAGACTGTATACATATAGTCTTGTGGATTTCACTTGTATCAGAACACACTTGCACAGTTTTAAACCATAAATACCTCTATTAAAATCTTTGTATTCCCTGTGTCAAAGTCTTAGCTTCTGTTACATAAATCATATTTTGATCTGTAAATCCTCACACATGGTGCTTTGCACTGTAAACCACAGGGTTTTTTTCAATATGCGTTGCACTGCAAAATAGAAAAAATCTTTTTAAGAATCAGAGATAAATAAAAATGTGTTATAAAGCGGAACTGGAAAACTGCATGGTGCCTTCTATTATGTCTTATATGACATAAAAATATTTTTTAACATAGGATAATAAGGACACAAAGCTTGGTGAAGGACCTTGGCTGTTTTGGTAATACCTTGACTATCTGATTTGCTATGTATGCTTTCATTTTTATCTTACTTTTACTGAATATTTATTATCTTTTAATATTGATATATTAATACATTTTATTTTAAGCTTTGATTTTCTTTATGTTATTTGTATATCTTTCACACTATATTTTGTCATAGCATTATCAGAGTGTAAACTTTAAAGGCTAGATTGGAATTTTTTCTAGCTTGTTGAATTGAAAGAGATTCTTGGGGAAGTTCTCATTTCTCTTCAACTGGCATTTCTCTTTCAAGTTTAGGATAACATTCCTAAAAATGGAGATTTAGTCTACACAGAAATTATTTGTCACTGACCTTTTGTATTGCTACTCTGCCAAGTTCAAAGTACTGCAGAGTTGCCTTTTTTTCTTTTCAAGTTTAATTTGTTGCTAAGTTCCCACCACCGTATATGGTGTCATTGTTTCACTTATTCTTTGTACTTTTGTTTTCTGACTAGATTTAGTGCAATGATTGAAAACAGAAAAGCTCTAAGCATGCTTTGTGGGGTACTAAAGCAGCATTTAATTTCTGGCAACATATTGTAGGTATTATCTCAGCTGTGTTGCAAAAATACTTAATATGGGTAGGAGGAAGGACGATGAGAAAGAGGCAATCTTGGTCTCCCTTACATGGTTGTAGAAGACAGACAAGGGTGTGGAAGGAGCAAATAACATCTCTTTTATAGCCCATGCAAAGATTTTTGTGAGACCACAGGGTAGATGCTTTCAATTTGCTCATCCTGAAATAGAAGTTGGAAAACAATGGAGAAGTGGGAAAAAAGGTCACTAGCTGGTCTGATGAATTAATATTTTACCTGCAAAAATGTGCACCAGTTGACTTCCCCTCCTCCTTTACTGGCACAGCAGCTTATCTCAGGAAGATGCTTTACTGGCACAGCAGCTTATCTCAGGAAGATGCTGTGAGTAGCATAATGCTTCCACAAAAAGCCTCAAGCACCCATAAGGTTAATTATTGGTTTGTTCTTCCATGCTTTGCAAAAATAAAAAATAAAAAAAACCCTAAGCATGGTTCCAAACATGGAGGTCTTCTGAAGGTAAGCTTTAGGCAGTACAGATGATGGAAGAAGTTCCGGAAGAGGAAGGTGTGAACAAAAACTGGGTAAGGTAGTAAGGCTGCATTGAGGTATTGAGTTTTAGATATGCCTTGAAAGCAAAGAAAGATGCTTGGCTGACAACGAGTGAGGTAGGAAACAGCATTAAAGAAAGGAAAAGTTGAAAGAGGCAGAAAGATAAAAGAAATTAAGAAAGAAACCAAAACTGAGTGTAGGGACACAGAGGGTCACTTGAAGTTTTACAGTTCTATTACACTTATTATGTATTACATGTATTGTTTTTTACCCTGTCAGAATATCCATCTCTTCAGTTATCTGGCTTTTCAGTGTCATTCTCTGTGGCGTTCAGTTTTTCTTTGCCCCGGTCCCGGGCAGCTGGGGGTGCCCGACTAGTGGCGCTGTCTTTTGGTGAGACCGGGGCCGCCGTGTGTGTGCAGAGCTCTAGGGTTGAGCCTCTGCGTGGGTCTGCCACGTCTGTAGCCTCACACTGAGGCGAGATAAACAGTGAGAGAAGGTGCACTTTGCTCATGTGGCTGAGAACTCTTTATTCCCGCATGGCTGCAGTGGTGGACAATGCAGCTGTTCCCGAGCCCGCATGGGCAAAATGGCGGCCGGGACAAAGGGAGCATGCGGTTAAATAGGGGGTGGGCAGACAGGGGCGGAAGCCCCCCTCGCCCAATGGGGACAGACAACAGGGGAGTGACGCGGAACACGGCAACCTACGGGAACATAACAGGGGTGGGTACAGCATTCTGGGACAGATGGGATTGCAGAGGTGGGGTGATTGACACAGAACTTTCTGTGGGGAAGGGGAGTGGTTACAAGATTGATAGGTGAAAGCTCCTGTAGCAGACAGCTTGGAACGAACTATTTTGAGGGGAAAATAGGGGTACACAGAACCGATCTAACTAACATTTATTGAAACTCCTAACTGAACCCACCCGGCATACAACAATTCTCCACTTTTATTTCCTTTTGGAATGAGTTATGTACAAAACATTAATTTCAATATGCTTGTGTTTAAAGCCACTAGGCAGTACCAATTCTAGTCCCTCTTTTCTCTATTCTGATAGTGGAAGAGAAGGTAAAAGCAATTTGTTTCTGTTTGTTCATGAAGCCAAAATGAACAAGGTTGAGATCTGAGACTTGTGACTTAGAACCTGAACAGCAACTACTTTTTAGTTGGGAGAAAACAAATACATTGATCTGAGACTTGGCTTGGCAGGTTTTACATTTTCATTAAATATTGATATTCAAACATCATCTTTGTTTACACTGCATGCTGCTTCCTCTAGGTTTTAAACAACGTGGATTTTTTGCAGATAGTGTTGAAGTCAGAAGTTCATAGCAACTTATTTATATGTGATAGGAGTTTGTCAGTGACTTTTGAACAATATGGATATATTCTGGAATTGTTAATGATGCTTAAAAGCTGTGGGGTTCTTGATATCAGATTTGACTCCAGTCACCTTAGAGATGCTTCTAATTAAATCATAGCCCAATAAATAATCTACATAAATGTCATGCTATGTATGGACAATGCACAAGGGTGCGAACAGTAGGGACATCAACATTTGAAATAGATTTAATCTGCAGTCTTGTTCTAGTTGTTTGTATTGTGTTTGCTTTCCAGTGAAACATATTCTGGTGATTTAAATGAAATAAAAATTTGCTTGTGTGTATGGTTCTTAGGTTTGATTTTCCTGTTTTCAATAAATTAATAAATTTGTTTTGTATTTGCTTTAGGGCCTAGGGAAAGGCAGAAGGAAGACTGAGAGGAAACAATGTTAAAGTAACATTTTCAGCTATTGTGAAGATAAGCAATGTTCTGCTTGTGTGTTTAGGTTTCCAAATCAAGGTCCGATCCTGCCTTAAGGATGTTAGAACAAGTAAGCTGGCTGCTGTTGGCTATTGCTGCCCTGTGGATGGACGTGCTGGAACTGCACAACTGAAGTCACTTGTAACATGACTGCAAGCAGATTTCACTTGGGGTGCAGTGGAAAGGGGAAGAGCTACCTCCATTTTAGTTCCCCATTTTTCTTCTAGTAAAATCACAGGAGAGATAATTAAATCAGCACTTTTTCACTTCTCAGTGATATCAGTACCCTGTGAGTTCATGGGAACATAAAGTTCAGGCTACCTTCACAGTCAGCGATTTGAGAGGCAGTGCATGTGTCATGGTGATAAAGTTTGCATGTTGCTGAATCAGTGTAGATTTATGTGATTCTGACTGCCACAGAGATGAGAGCATGGAGCTGTATCATGAACACCTATTTCAAGGGTATATGACACCAAATCATGTTAGAAGGCATAGGCATATATAAATCCATTTTACATCTTCCCATAGCCACCCACTCAGAGCTCTTCTTGCTTCCATTGTGTGCATACAATAATTTTGGCTTACCCTATTGTCATCTGCAGCACTAGGGACCCCTATGTCACATCACATATAAACACTTCTTATATACAGAGGATACTGGCACATGTTATCCGCTTACTAAAAGGAAGCTGGTTGAATCTGCTGCAGTTTCATGTTACTGAGTAACACCCAGATTATACAACTGAGAAACACCCAGATTATACAACCACAACCTCCTACCAGTCTCCTTTCAAAAGGCACTCCAATTGCTCCAGCCATCATCCATATTCTGCACTCTACTAGAATGGATCCACTACTTTTCCCTAACGGCAAAACTAATCCAAGATACAGAGATATCTGTTAAGCAAACCTGTTAGACTATTAGAATAATTTGTCAAAGGAGACAAAGGATTTCTGTTCAGTTCTTTCAGACTGTTTTTTGTTTCATAGACATGAAAGTAGTTCAATCAGAAGCTCTATTCAGAAATTAGTTGGATTAAAATTGATGACCTAGATTATCACTGTGAATATATTTGTTTTGTAAACAGAGTCTACGCAATAATCTGCTTATATCTAGATGCAAAGAATAGGTAGGCATAAATGTAATTTAAATAAAATAAATCTAAGCATAAATGCAAACTGCAAAAATTGTCCCTGAAGTCAGTACACCTATTCTGGTGTAAACTGGCACAAGTTTGCAGTGAATCACAAGCAAGTCATAAATACTGTTCCAAAATGAAAGTAGTCATATGGAATCTTGGTATCAAAAGCAAGGAGTAAAGGTGAGTTACTATTACCAGCTCATTTTGTTTACCACAGCAATGACTGGCTGTGGAGGGAAAAATTATTTGATAGCATCTCATGAGTAATTTTTTCCATTGTATCTTTTATGCCCACACGCAGCAATTGAAGATGAAATGAGTTGTAAAATGGTTTCTGAGGTTGCATGCCACTGGCAGGCTCAGGGCAGGGGTAGGTGTGTACCTGCTGCTGCCTGGGGCTGAGGTCTGCAGGCTGCCATGCAGGGAGGGATGCCAGGACACCCTGCTATCCCAGGGCTGCTCCTTCTCTGGGGTCCAGATTGGACCTTAGGACCCATCACCAGCACCAAATCCATTTACAGTGCTAACAGAAGCCTAACATTTGAATGGCGATTGTGTCAGCTAGCAGATCTGAAAAAAGCAGGAGAAAGAAGGCTGAGTGAAGCCTGGATATTCTGTACTAGGAAAAATGGGCAATAAATTGACTATCTTACACAGGAGTCACAGAAATCTGGGCATCCGAACAAAGAGGGTTGTTTAGCCAGTCTTTCCACTGGACAAATTAGCTGGTATAGCTAATGCCCTGAAGACAACCACCATCCCTTCCACTTGTTGATATGTGTCTGAAAGGGGGAGAGGGAAAGGTAGGGTGAGAGCTAGGGTATCATTCACAGAGTAGACAAATCTAGCTTGTCTGTCATCAATCCCATGTGCTTGATTTATTTACATGTTAACCTTCAGATCTAGGTTCATTAATTAGTTGTTTGGGCTTTTGTTTGACACTGCTGAGAGATATCTTACATCTGTTTCTTAAGTTGAATGTTTTGTGGGGAGAAAATCCACTCTGACTGCATGTAACATGCAAACTTAGCAGCTCAGCTTTTCTTCTTCTCATGCTTTCCTGAAATGTCAGACCACAACATTCAGATCTGTACAATGACAAGGCAGGAATCAGCCTGAAAAGAGATGCTGTTCTAGTTTCTTTTCAGCTGGGTGACTATGTTTTTGGTGACTTTCGACAGTAAGTTAAACCATGTTTCTGTAAGTGTACGAGAATTGTGAGACTCTGACAAAAGTGAGATATGGAAATTAATGTACAAAGCCAGCTTGACCACTACTCTTCAACAGTGCAAAACTGGTTGATTAATCTGGGTTTACACTGCTTCATATTACCGAATAAAATAAAGCTAGATTTGATAAAAACTAATACATAAGATAATAGTTTAAAAGTTATAACAGGACACATTTTCCTGTATTATCTGATTGTCTGCATGTTTCCCTACTCTTAAGAATACATCCTAAGACATATGATAGCAATGGGAATTTCAGTTTCTGTGTGCATTACTGAAGAGATCACATGATTTTGTTTAGACTTGAGAGAAAAGAGCAGTCAGGAAGCAGTGCTAGATTGAAGAGATTATGAAAAATATATGTATGGCAGTTATGTTTGACTGGCATAAGCTGTGTAATTGCTCAGTGCCTAAGGGGAACACTTCTCTTTTCTGGCATGATTTACCTATCATAATAAAGGCCATGAAGAAAGAAATGAGACTTGAGTTGACACAGAACTGTGAGTTTGAGTGACCTCTGAATGTTCAATATGGCTTTGTCTACAACAGTACACAGTAAGTCATATATAAATTAGTTTAATTTCTTGATTGCAATAAGTTCTGTGATGTCTACCCTCAGACATAAAGTACACAGTTTGTGGCCTCTGCAGGATAACATGCAGGAGTGGAGAGGCAGCTGGATGTAAAATAAGACCACAGTGCAAGATCATAAGCAAAAAAAAAATTAAATTTACTAAGGCTTCAGTGGTTTTAATGGCTTTTTTAGTCTTGAGCACTTGTGCTAGAAAGAATAGAGAAAACATGCATTAACTGAAAATTCATTTTGCAGATGTGTGAACTCTTTTCTGCAAAATGCTATTTGATCAGTTTTGACCGCACCTTTCCTGTCTTCTAAAAAAAGCTGAAAACATAAATGAGGAATTGTGGTTAGAAACTGACAATACTAATTTGGTTGCATGGTTACAGGCTATGAGCATATAATGTCTGTTAGGGTAAATGGATTTACGTTATTATCAGCTTTCAGTGTTTTGTGAGGCTGTTTCTATATACAGTTTCTAGAAACTGTTGTGTAGGTGAACAGAGACTTAAACTCCAATTAGTGTTTTGCTGAACAACTGCTGAGTTTAATCAAAAAGGAAAAGGAATGACTGAAATAGTAAGTAAAGTTCTATATGTTGGAAATGAGAATAATATTTACATCTTACTGTAATTTCATTGGGACATTAATGTGATTTGGCTCTGCAATTTTTGAGGGGGAAAGGGAATGAAAGATGTCTTAAAATAGCAATTGCAGAACATAAACTGTGCACAACTGTCCCTGAATATTCTTAGTATCTTGAACCTTGATAACTGGGCAGAGTCACCACATCTTTAGAGCATACCTGGCCTTTAGGTTAACCTGGTTTGGATGTACTTAGCATTTCAGTATACATGGTAAGCTGCTTCCACTTACAAATATTTCACAATCTGAAAATAAAGTAAGTACCTTTGAAAAAATGGACATGAAGAGTAATATCAGAAGTTTGGCATTTGAAAGGCAGTGAAGACTCAGATATCTATACTAAATAGAATAAATTAAAATAAATTATATAGAAATATACCTGTATGACCTGAACAGGGTCCTCAAATTATTAATAAACCTAAGTTTCCTGGAAAAAGTCCCACGCAGGGACATGCAGTTTGGTAGTTAACATAATATCCTGTGAGAGGGAAGGGGCTTCTCAGCTTCAGCTCCCCATTGGGTACATTGCAGGAATAAAAAGTAATGTAAAATTCAGAAAGTTTCCTGGAAACAGATGATATAGTAATCCTTCAAACAATATGCTGTTGATTTAGAAACAAAATGGAGCAGCAGCTGAAATGAAAGTGAGGCAACAGGACAAAATGTCACAGACACTGTTGTGTAAATCCTAATGGTATTTCCAGGTTGTTCTTATCCTCATTGCAGTCACTGATAAGTTTGTTGGTTGCTCTCAGAAGGATGAATAGAAGCAGTCGAGGTGTGTAAGTACCGAACCTGTCTAGCAGAACTTTACTTTTACAGTGGCTTTGATTTATGAGTGTTCAAACTATACAAAGCCTCACTAGATACCTAAAATTTACTTGCTTGCAGGGAAAATGTTGACTCATTATCCAGTGGTCACAATGTATTCAACCATACAGCTACCAGACTTGGGATGAAGACATCTATCTATTCAGTCTGTCTGTAGAGACGCAGTAATAACGTGGCAGTACTCTAGAACTGTCCTCTCATTCTTACCAGCACAGTAAATGAAGCATAAGACTTTTCTCAACTGTCCTAAAAGGGCATTTTTGCAGCAGGCCATTATACTGTGCAAACAGGTATAACACTCATTGACTGAAATAGAAATAGGCTGATTTATGCAGAAGGTGTCATTTGAAAAAGAAAATCTTGCAGAAGTCTGCACTGCTGTCAAACTCCTAGGAAAAAATGCAAGCAGGCCAATAGAAAGAAACAAAGGCAAAACATATTAAGATTATTATATTAATTTTGCAAAATATCAATGTACATACTGGTAAAATGAGTTGTAAAAGATGGGCTAATGACAAAATGATATATTAGATGATGGAATTAAAACCAGGTGCTTGCTACATTAAGAACACTTGATAGTTCAATATCATCATCTATATATTTATCAGCATAGTGACTGAGATGACATGCCATTTGCTTCTGAAAGTACTCTTCTGCAATACTTAGGTCTTCAAAAGCCATTAAAGCAAATTAGCCACAAAAATCTAGAGATCAAAAATAGGCTGCCAAATAGCTGGGCATGGATTTTCAAACCCATAGGTGTAGTAAAACCGGAAAAAAATCTTAATATGTCCCTGCAGTTGCAATCCATGGCAAACATCAGGTCTGGCAATGGTTATATTATAATTGAAACCTATACAAAAAATGTATATCTTTAATAGACATTACACATTAAGTTCAGTAATTTTTTTTAAGTGGCAAAAGAGTTTTGTTTGGTTGTTTTTCTTAAGGCAATACAGCTCTTACTGGTACTCAGCAGAAATTGGATGTAGTTTAGAAAAGTTTATCTGCTTAATCTAGCTCTGCTGTATATAAGCATGCATGTCTGTAGAGTCTGCAGTATTAAAGACAAGAAAAACATTTGGCAGAGAGGAGTTATCTGAAAGGGAGGTTACAGACTGCATAATGTTGGTAAAGAAAGCTCACACTGTTTATGTCTGCACCATATGGCCCATGTGTTTATGAAGTAGTTCAATACTTATCTCATTCCTACCCAACATTCTCTTCCTCTTATTCTCATCTTCACATCTTTGTTTATTTTTTCTGTTAACATCAACAGCATTGTCCATGGACGAGACAGGCATGAGAACTGGAGTTTCATATGAAGCTGTAATTCCCCTTACTGGTTTTTTTTTTTTATTATTATTATTTTTGCAATAGTCAGGATCTTAACTACTCAGAAGTGTATACAATCTTTAAACACGTGAACAGAAATTCCTCAAGCCCAGTGGGTAACTGAGTTCATTGGAAGTATGCTAAAAGGGAATAGGACCACTTGTGCCTAAAGAATTAATCCAGAGGAACAAAAAATGTTCAACCACTGGATTGGGTTGATGGTGAGCAATTAGATGTTAAATGGTCAACAGCAAAGTTTAACAAAACCATCATCCAGCTGATGAGGGACACTGATTCAACCAAATCATGTTTGGTTTATTTGCTGCTAGCTTGGCTGATGATATCGGTTGCCAGCCAAAGGAATAATGAAATCCTGCTGCTGCTGCATTACTGTCCTTGCTTAAGAACTGCTGATTATATTTACTGTCTCTACCCCATCTTATATCAGATAATTAAGATATACAAGCAGAAACTGTTTCATATTATCCATGTGTAATTCCATGGGCATCCCCTGGCACTACTAATGCTGTTGAGAGAGGCAGTATTGGAAGTACCAGAAAGATGGAAACCTCTGCTTTTAAACCTACACATGCATACCTGTTTGTTCATTTGCATATACATTCTGACATATATGAGAAGATGGATCTGACTGACAGATGAAACACATTTAGCAGCATCAAACTGTTAAGGATCGAGGATGAGCCAGTGGAATGGCCATCATCATCCTGGATTGTGCTAACTGCAGCGCAGGCAGTAGATGAAACTGATTATTCCCTTTTACTTGTGAGACCACATCTAGATATTTCATCCAGTTTTAGGCCTCCCAATACAGGAAAGTCATAATGAGTAAGTTCAGCTGAGGATCACCAAGTTGGTTGGGGCTGGAGTGCCTGACATGTGACAAGAGACTAGGAAAGCAAGACTATTCAAAAGAAGATTTCAGGGAGACCTAGCAGCTGCCTTCCACTTCCACAATGCTCAATACCTACAAAGTATCAAGAAGACAGAGCCAGACTCTACATGGTGGTGCATGGTGGTTGTACAAAAAACAGTGGCTGTTTATCAATGATTTCTACCTAATAAATATTTTTTTTTTGCCATGTGAACAGACAAGAAGTGGTTGCCTACAGAGGCTGTGCAGTCTCCATCCTTTGAAATTTCCAAGGCCTGACTGGATATAAGGCTCTGAGTAACGTAGTCTGATCTCAAAGGGGAATCCATTTTGAGTGAGTTTGGACTATAGACTTCCTGAGATCCCTTTCAACCAGAATTATTCAGTGATTTTATGATTCTTTGATTCTACATGGATGAACACATTTCCTACACTGAACTCTAAATTAAGCCCTACTTGATCAAAGGAAAAATAGGAGACTATTCTGCCATTACTTGTGCTCTGTTTGTGATTACAAAGATGCTTCTCAGAGGAAATTTCTCTCTGAACAAACATCTATATTTGTGTGCTTCTTGCTTCACTAAACAGGTAAGAATGATGTTAAGTGCTCAATGTTGCTCAATGAATCTGTGACAGAAGGGAGATAACTCAGATCTCTTGGGCCCCACTCTATATTGAATTTAGTTGTGAAGACATGGTCCTCACAGGTTTTCAGTTCTCTTATTCTTTAATATACACACTTCTGCTCAAAACACCCCATTGAAAACAATAATTTTAATTAAACCTGTTGTTTTAATAGAAAAGGCTTTCATTCCTCTTTTTTAAAAAATACATAGACTGGTTCAGCAGTAGGATCAAATAATGTTCTATATTAGAGAAAGGCTAACATGTGCCAATCATTTATATATCCTCATCTGTGATACCCCTATTATCAAAAATGTGCTTTCAATTTATTCTAGCTCTAGGTGAGAATCATATATATTTGTGGTTAGTTATTAGAATAGTATATGCACTCCAAACAGGACTGGTATCTCATTCATTGTAGGTGCAAACACATAAAAAAGACTGTTCTGCCTGTGAAGAGTTTTCATGATTAGCTAGATGGCTGGTTATTAGAGACATATGACATCCATATTTCAATTAAGCCGAGCCTTTAAATTCATCAGCTGACATTCCTTAGAGATGTCTCTACATAGACATCTTTGGATTCTTAGTATGGAATATGGATTCTTGGTATGAAATCTTAGAGATTTCATACATGCTAATCTCTGTTTAGTTTTAAAACCCTCTGAAAGCCATACGTAAAAAATGCAACAAAACAGAAAAGCAATTGCTCCTTGTTTGTTAATTGAGTCTTTTTCAATGATGTGAACCACCTGTCTCTTCACTGGATCTCCAGTAATACTCTACAGTCTTGCAATTTGCCCATTCTGGTATGGAGTTACTTTCTTCCTTCAGCTACCCTCATGTCAGTGCCTAATTACTTGACAACTATTCTTGTCCATTTTACTTTCACCAGGGAAAGAGCAGATGGTGTTGATAGCATTTTGACCATTTCTATTCTGCCTGGAATCTGTAGAACCTCCTCCTCCCAAATGGCTGGCCTGCTGAGATGAAGAAAACCATAGTTTGTCATTGTTTCTTCTTCTTCTCATTACAGCTGATCCATAACACCTTGTATTCTATTGTCTTGTCCATTGCCACAGAATGAGTTTTCTTCTAGTTGCCTCATCAGGTATTTGCTCCTATTCTTTTAAAACCTATCACAGAAGCACAGTGCTCAGAATAATCTAATTACCTTATCAAGTATCCCATGTTGAGCCCCATGCTATTCTATTGAGGTGACTACTGTCAGCTAAAATAGGTAGTAGGTTAATGCTGGCTTAAACACAAGTTTTTACAGTGCAATAGAGGTGCTCTGCTAATATATGTTACGTCATTCAACTTCCAAAACACCTGACGTGATCTTTCTTTTCTTTTTCAATTTGAAGAATGGCTGCTACCCAAACTGAAGAAAACTGTGTTAATAATTACTTTTGTTACAACAATTTATGGCTTCTGTCTTAGAAATTTACAAAGTCATTATGAAGAGCTATGTTAAAGAAATTCACCATTTATTTTGCTTTAAGTGCAAAATAAGGTCAAATTTGCAATTTCATATGCAAAATGGTTAATTTGATTAGTCATTCATACAACAAGTATTTAGGCAAAACAAAACTTGCTATTTAGAGATTTTTTTTTTGTGTATATGGACTTTTTCATGACAGGAGTGATATTGTTGTCTTGATTTTGTAATTGAAGACCTACACTTGAAATTCAAATTAATTAAAGATAATATGTAACAGAATCCTACTATGTTTAAAGACCAAGTAAAGTAAGAAATTATTAGAATCGTCCTGGAGATTGCTTTGATAACCTGGGTGGAGGAAGGGGAGGGATGGAGAAGAGGCAGAGTGGGCTTTGTTTACATGGAATTATAGGCAGTGAAGATGAGCTCCCATTGTGATAGTGTAGCTAAAAACGCTGGTGTGGCTCTTAACAGTAGAAATAAACCCCATTGCTGTGGAGACTCTATCACCTCGGTGCTTGTGCAAGCATCTTCTACTGGAATAATGTATCCATTTCATGCGTCCGGAAGTCAAGAGAACTATTGGAAATTGAGAACAAGTGAAAGGAAGAGTTATTGGGAGGGTGATAAATGTGTTAGCAAGGCAGTTTTCAGTAGACACCTTGTCTGCATTTGAAGTAAAACATGTTCAGTTCTGAATTAATGATCATGTCGGTTTTGGGGTTTGTGGGGTTTTGTGTTTTTTGTTTTGTTTTGTTTTGTTTTTTCAGAAAAAAAATCATTAGATATCCGAATTATTTACCAAGGTGGATACTTCATCAGTAAAGCTTAAAAAGAAAATAGTTTACGAGATGGTTTAGTTGTTTTTGTTTTTAAACATGCTGTAATTAAACCAGGAACAATTTGGGAAAAGTCCTGTAGCCTAGCAGAGACCAGAAATACAGTCATTACACTTGGTGGACTGCTAGACAATTCCTAGCTTGCATAACTTCTTATTATACTAAGGAGAAATGTGGGAGTAGTGAGGGATGATAATCCTGTTCCTACTCAGATGACTGGGGTGATAGAACTGAAGAATAAGAAGAGGTATCAGCCCCTAATTTCTGTTGCTACAAAAACAACGGCAAGTATTAATATTTCATCATGGGTCTGAGTGACATTACATGTATTTTTTTCAGAAGCAAAATTCTTGGAAACCAATGACTGGAATTTTCAACTTTTCTTGAAACAGAAAAACCAATATCTTCCTAACCTCCTTTCAAAGAAACATTTGAAAACAATGCAGAGTTTCATCCTGAAGGCTAAGAAAGTGATAAATAAAAGAAGTATGCACATACATAATTAAAAAAAATAGTTAGGATTTTTTTTTGAGAGCAGCGATTCATAAATTTTGCATGCTTGAAGTTAGTAGTGCTGTCACTAACACACTTGATTAATACAACTGATCTGGGTGCTAGACAAATGCTTCTTCATCTGTAGAGAATGCAGAAAAGAGCAGATGCCACCCAGTTCAGATCACATGAGCAGGATGTTGCTGTGGCTCAACAAAGTAGTCTTTAATTCTGAAATCACTTCAGATTCTTGGTAGAGGGGTTTTAGGGAGGGTTTGTTTTTTTTTTTTTTTAATGCCTGTGAAAGTAGTTCAATTGTGAATTACAGTAAAAGGCTCCAAAAAAAGTTTCTGAATCCGGTTGAGGCTACAAACAGCCCATAACAGTGGGAGATAAAGGACGGATTCTCACAGAAGGGACAGGCTCCTTCCAGCACTGCCCACTGCCTTACACCACCTTCTGTCCTTAACGGTGTTGGCTTCACCGAGGGCTTGCAATAAAAGCTTACATGACAGCACTCATTAAGTCTGACTGGCTCCAAAAATTTTCACTGCCTGTTTGCTTCTTATGCTCCAACCTGTACTCATAAACTAAGGCAATGGCTTCCTAAGGCTGTTTAGTAATTTAACAAGGAGCCAGTTCTTTGGAATGTAGGCTCCTCTGATGAGTTAGGGACTTATGAGGTATACATGTCCTTAATTAATAGTCAAGATATGAGTCTCAATTAATAGTCTCAGTGATGAGACCTGAACCACAAGTACTTTATTTGGTCTTTTGCTATTGTTCTTGGGGAAGATATTCTGTATCTTAACTCAATGAGGTGACAATGCACTGAGTTTAATGTTGTATAACTCATAATTATCATCTCATATATTGCTGTTTCTTTTTTATTTCTCTACATTGTCTTTGGATAGTAAATATGTAATTTAAAAATTTAAAGACATTTCAAAGAATTTTTTTAGGCAGGGATAGCAATTTAATTGGATTTTACTTTCCTGACTTGTTAATTTCCAAATGTTTTTCTGAATGTTTTGGAGTTACTTGCATGATTGTTTTGTTTGAGCAGATATTTTTATTTCTTGTCCATTGTGGGTAGGCTCTGTCTTGATATATTCAGAGTTGCATATAGCTGTAAGTTGTATGGTCAGAGATAGTAAAATTGGAACAATTTATTTTGTACCATTAGTTTTACATATATATATATATATATATATATATATATATATATATTCATTAATTAGTAATTGCAAACTAGTTTATACTCCAACTGGAAACGTGTGATTCCTAAAAAGCAGTCCAACTAGAAGACAGTTTGAGACCTACAAATTGATAATATGAATATGAGTTAGTCAAACTGAGTAAATCAACTCTGTGTAAGGTACAATATAATATTTTAAATGTATGTTAAATCTCAAAGTAGATCCTTAGTCAGCCAAACTTGTGAAAAAGCTGTGAGACGAGAAGCAGTAGACAGAGCAGTAATTATATGATATTCCATCTTGCTTAAAGGTCAGGTCCCTGGCCTCATGTTCAGTTGCCCCAAGGTTTTCAATCAGTGCAAGACAATGAGGAATCTGGTTTTAGTACAATCTAATCCCTGTTGTTACAGACTCCTACTCCCTTCTCCCTACAGCCAGAAAATACTAAAACAGGAATAGACATCTTCTACAGCACTCATATCCATGATACTGCCTAAGAGAACTATCTTAATTGGAGATTAGGATTATCAGGAAATCTGAGCTCTGGCCTTATGGATTCATCCTATTCTGGGTTGGTGGAGTGGTCCTCATGAATCTGCTGTAGTCTTGAGCAGCCAGAGAAACATTATTCCCAAGGTGATCCCAGACTGAGGAGGATCAAAAAGGAGATTTAAGGGCCTGTTCATGTGTAAACCACAATCACAAACAGCTCAAAATTCTTCAGGAATGTGGAAATATCTGAATTGCATCCCCTGGAAGCATTCAAACTTGAACAGGTCTTCCACGTAAAGGCAAGATGCCAGAGGAGAGCTTTGAAGTCGGTGCACCTTTTTTTAATGCAAGTTAAATAAAGTATCAGTTTTGCAAGTGTCATCTTCTGCCTGGAAATGGTGCCACTTACATTTCTGTTCCTAATCCCAGGTCATCCTATCCTTTTGTGATTGCAGCCACAGGTGAAAGCATCTTCTGATACTTCCTTCTTAGCAAGACCTGAAGATCTGGATTTCTATGACTTTTAATACCCATTTGTTGTCCCTGGCTCTACTACTGTGGACAGCTTACTTCTTTACCTGTATGTAGAACTTGCCCCAGATATAGTGCTATTGAATATATTATAATTCTTTAAGTAATTCTAGACCAGTTGAGAAAGTAGTCAACATTCCCTTAGTATTCCATATTGCATTGCTACTGCTCTTCTACCCTTTTCCTCATGAGGTTTTTAATATTATGGAAGCAAAAATTGAAAGATTTTGGTACCAACCTACCTTGATATTACCTAGACTAATGTTGCTTCATTCCTTCTGTTTCTATGGTTTTCTCTGCATAATTGAAATTAAGGGTTTGTGCTTATTATTGTTGACAAACAAAGATCCCTCTTCCTCTATTCATGCTGTAAAGGTTAGCCTAATGACTTCATGACAGAAAGAATTAAGACAACTGTGGGGGAAAAATTGGTTCAGAGTGAGAAATCTGTTATCCTGGACACAAAAAGGATTCCTCATATTCTATACTGGATTCTTGTTTTAAGATCTCTTCCAAGGCTTCAACACACATAGTGTTCCCAGGAATATATTATTGAATTGCCCATGTAATTGTGCTCTGACTGCAGAAAATACGTCCAATGATTGTGAGAGGCCCTTCTTTAACCTTGTGGGTTAACACAGCACAAAGGCAGCTTTTCAATGTAGAAGAGACATGAGCTTCTATCCAGAAATGTCAAAGCTTTATTTTGAAATATGTATTTCTTTCCTATACCAGTGTCTTAAGTGCTGGATGGAATTCATACTGGCAGAATTGTTTGCAAATGTGTGTATGTACATATTAAGATATTATGCTTTTGAGTAGTGGTGGAATTATAAACCTTGATACAAAGGAGGTTAAAAAAGGATTTCAGTGTATCTAAATAACTATTGGAATGTTCAATTCAGAGTTTAAATTTTCCAATACTACCCTAGTTTTTAAAATTAAGTTCTTTGTGGTATTGGTATCAAAATTAAGTATTGGTCAGTCATTTATATGGAGCTAAAGTACTAAGAACAAACAAAACTATAAAATTGGAAGAATGATGCTGTTTGTAATTTTCAGGTAACTACTTTCAGATCCTTAAGTAGACCTAATTCTTGAGAGTAGATCTTCATCACTTTATGGAAAACTGACATCTGTAAAACTTTTCAGTGTTGATATCAAAACACTGAGGTCTATAAAAGCATCAGGTTATGCTTGATTACATACTAGTGCCCATAAAATTATTGCCAGTAAGACTGTCTTTTTGCAAATAAGACTGTATCTTGCTTATGCAGCACTGCAATTTGTACTAAACAAACATTTTTGTTTGCTATAAAATATAACAAATATTTCTAAAGCATATTATTTATGTTCTGCTTTTTTACAGCTTTTTTAAAGATTTTGTATTGATTCTAATCTGTCAATTGGATTTCAATCACTTTATTCTTATACCTTTGTTAGAAAATATATCCACTTTCACAAAGAGGTAAAGCTATATCTGGGCTGAAATTTTTGCAGAACACTTGAGGGAATTAATTATCGCACCACACTGAACTCGACTGACTGAGGTGAAGCAAATGGAAAACTCCTACATCTGGAAAGTTTAAAGAAGCAGAAATTTAAATGCTTGGCTTTATTTGCGCTTGACCCATGCTTAGAATTTGCCACTGTAATTGAACATGTGATAGCCATGAAGTGTGCTAGCTGACTTCTATGCGTTGGTGCTATAATAAGCACTGTTCTGTTTCATGGCAAAATTCTCTTAATCAACAGAACATTTTAAAGGTTTCAACTGAAAAATTGCAGCAGCTTTCATCTTGGAAAAATTTTAATAAGATGCTGGTTTTAGACAGCTTCATATTTCCTGGCAAGCAAGTAAAGCAGATTGAAAAATTTTCCTCTTGGAAAATGTGGCTTTGCTGAAATAAGAACTTTCTGTGAGAAAATGTCAATTTCAATGCATATTTTTAATATTACAATTCGGGTAATCAAAACAAAGCCCTCCATGTTTCAAAGTGATAGTTTGAAACAAAGATGCTTTTCTGTTCCAAATAATTGCTTGAATTAAAACAAACAAACAAAATAACAGGTCAAGTTGTTAAGTTGCTCAGGAACTTTTATTCCAATCAGAGGTCTGGTAACTTTTCACTTTGACATTTTCATTTTGAAACTTCTTATAGTTTTCATCCTAGGTTTTTGAGTTTGTTTTTTTTTTCTTTTTGATACTCCAATTTTTCATCCTACCTTGAAGTAGAAACTAATTTTGTATGGAACAAAATTTTGTTTCCCAACCAGTTCTGCAAGAGACCAATCAGTCTAAGATTTTCTACAGGAATAAGGAAGGAATACTTCATAAACATATGAATGTCAGTTACAGTTACCTGACTGATCTCCCAAGCTGTTCTGAAATAGCTCAGGAGAAAACAATTTCATTATCAGATGTAATGTACCTCAGAGTTTGTGTTCCTCAGACTACCCTTACAAGCCACATTACACATGGGATGCTGTCTTAGATTTTCCTCTGTCTGGGTTACACAGACAAACTCTTCAGAAAATATCGGGTTTTGAGTCACTTCAGAAACCTACCTCAAGTCTGTCACAATGGCTGTGAGAACTGGGGACAATCTTGCCATGGGAGATAGATGTAAAGACCTCACCAACTCTTTCTGTTACCAAACTAATGCCATCCTGCATGATTTGTGCCCATTAGTCTGATTTCTTTTTCTTGTTTTATGAAATTGTATTTGTTAGCATGTGTAGTCAAGGATCTAACAATCTGAAAAATATCTGAGGAATGACCTCTCTTGATTTCTGCTTTGCTTAGGAAATAACTTTTGCTCACTACAAGCACTTCACAACCACCCTTTATCATCTATAATAAGCAATGATCTACTCAACAAAAAATTGTAAACCACACCTGAAGAACATTGCAGATGGCTAGCTGAATTAGTATTATAGCTAGAGATGATCAATAAATCTGTAGGAAATAAAAGATTCTTTAAACATGAATTTAATTGTCATGATCATTGTTATCTAGGCTTCACTATCTGGCTTTCAGAAATATGAGATTATTTTTCACTTGAGTTTCAGCCTCTGAGGTTCTGAATATCTAGATATGCTGAAAAGTGTTTCTCTAAAAATAATACATCCATCTTACATATTTTGGGAAGATTAATCAGCAAAATTTGTGAATCCAACTAATTATGTCATCATTTATGACTTTGACTTGGTGGTAGCAGATCAGTACCATTTTCTCTAGGAAATAACATTTAAAAAATATGTTTTCCAGTGCAGAAGTGATGCTAGAAACAGTATCAGTAAGCCTCAAATTTACCCAGTGATGGGGAGTGCTGGATGTTTTTGGAGAAGAAAATAAATCTGTGTTTGTTTCTGAAGGTCATACAGTTAAAAAGATATATAATGCCATAAACAGCTTGTTTCAGAACAAGAATTTTCATTGCAGAAGATATGTGGTATTTTTCTCATTCTTTCCTGATTCATTCTGAGGGTAGACTTTACTGCATCGTCTAAAAAGGGTGTTATTAGGCATAAATAACAAGGGACTTCTTCCTTAATAATATAATAAAAATCTACAGTTTGATTAGTCAATCTGTGTTTCACAGAATGAATCAGAATGCAAGATGATTCTATGCAGATAGAACATGCTCTTAAGCAAGGATTTTTGGAACAGCTTGTGAGACTAAGATTAAATGTCTTATAGACACATACATGCCCATGCATCTTGGATATATCCCAAGATCTAGGATGTAATCACTGGAAAAGATTCAGCTTTCCCAAAGTGTTATAAATGGAAGTAAATAAATGCCCTGATGGTCAAGGGAAGGTAGCCTTGCATAAGCTTTGCACTTTACAACACTGTGGTTCTCAGTGCTTGGCTAGGCATAATTAGCGTAGCTGCTTTTCAGTGATAGAATTTATACCTGGACCCAATCTTCCACAGAATTCATGGATGTTTTGTTTCAGTTCCATCAGGACTGATAACAGTCATGTGTTTCAAATTGTTGCCTCAGACTGGGCTTGTCAAGAGACTTCTTCAGCAGAGATGTTTCAGAAAACTGAATCTGCAGAAAGCAAGACGTACAACAGAGTTCTTTATGAGACCTTATTCCTAAATCATATATCTGCTATGATTCTGTGAGGATTTTTATGCTACTTCTGGCATGAAAAAATGCTCAGTTTCTCATAACATTGGAACATTTAGATGTGCTTGGATTCATTAACATTGCATGAGGAGGGGAGGAAGCTGAAACTCAGGTTTCGCTCTGCTTGGATGCTCTCTTTCATGTTTCCAAGAGGTACCAAAGTTCAAAGTGGAAAAGTTACCTAATTTTGTTTTTCTGTGAATCTTAGAAGGAAACTATCTGTAAGGCATAAACCTTCTCTATCAATAGGTGCTCCACGACAGTACATGGTTGACATGTCTTTTTATGTCACAGGGGTGACACTATTCAGCAAGCAGTTAAACACATTTGGGGAAAAAAACTAGTTCCCTGCCATAATGCGGTAGGTTATTATCCAATTAAAAATGATCTGATAAAAACACTTTTTAACATTTGTCACATTTTTTGCCTGTTTGTGATCCAGCCAAAGAATTTCTATCATTTTGTGAATGCAACCAAGATATAACTAACTGTTGCTAACTGTTGCCATACCAATAACTCGGAAGAAAAAGAACCTCCTCCACATGCACTACCCACACAGATCTGATGGCACAGTTTGTGAAATGCCTTGGGAATAAAATGGTGCAGTGACTGATGGCATGCACATGGCTGCTGCAGTTGGATCTGGCCTGGGGTTTACACGCTCTGTGTGTGTGTGTGCATATGGACTACGTGTGAATCACTGAGGCATTGTATCTGCTCAGGCTCACAAACACAGCTCCCATTTTACTCACTTGCTGCTTCCTTTCCCTCAGTGTGTCAAATTCTGCCAGAGGAGCTGTGGGCCTGAATCTGGCTGTAGCTGTCTAAGTACAACTTGCATAATTCCCACAGCAGAATAGTGAGATTATTCTTATTTTCCTTTGTTCCAAATTGAGGGCAGTTTTGCCTGTGTAAGGTCTCAGGTGTTTGATGTCTGTATTCAGTGATACCTTTTCACTGGCACTAGATGTTCTGACATTCGTATGTAAAGTGAACAAGTCTACGTCATGCAGCTTATATTTTCACTTTTAGTATGTCCACTAATTTTCCTTTTAAAGCAGCCTTTCTTTTTCCCGTCCTTCTCTCTGTCTTCTTGGCTGTTAGATTGTGAGCACCTTGGAACAG
The DNA here is from genome assembly GCF_031753505.1 of Anomalospiza imberbis. Lineage (NCBI taxonomy): Eukaryota > Metazoa > Chordata > Aves > Passeriformes > Viduidae > Anomalospiza > Anomalospiza imberbis. The sequence goes on from NC_089685.1 coordinate 42,178,478, forward strand.
CATTCAACTATTTCTGGCTGATGGCAGTGGGCTTAGCATGTCATTAAAACTAATACATATATATTTTAAAATGGATAAGGCTCTGAAGAAGTGTCTGAGCTACCTATTTCTCACTTATGTTATAAAACAGCAAATAAAACAAAAAGCAAATCTCTGTAGTCCAAGAAAAACCCTCAGTAGAAAAGAGAATGAAGAATATGTAGTTCCTTAATCTTTAGACTCTCAAAGATATTAAATTTACTACACAGTTACAGTTGTCTTGTAATGCTAGTGTTGTGATATGACTTACTGTTATAAATCAATAAAGCCATGAACATAAATAAATAAATAAATAAAGTCATTGAACCCTCAACATTGAAAAAATTAAGCCAATTCAAGGCAAAATAAATTTTGCATTATAAGGGAGGATTTCTGCAAAATGAAAGGAAATCCCATGCTGCTTCATTTTCATATCAGTCAAAAAAAATCTTAAAATAAAATATCATTTGGTTATGGGCTATTTAAGACTTTTAACCCTTTCTTCTTCATTTTATTCTACTATGAAATTCATCTATTTTGTAAGCATAGAAAGCAAAGAAAAATTATGACCCTTCCAAAATAAAAAATTCAAAAATATTTTGGCTTTTAAAGAGTTCTATTGATTTTTTTAGCTAACATTTTTCATCAGGTTCTACCCAGCTCATGGATAACTTCTGCAATATGTGCCCCTTCTTTTTACAGAAAATGCCATTAAAAATAACAAATAACTGATGACAGTAACTAGTCATCAATAGCATAGTACCTCCATTTTCACAATGGAGTCGTACTTTTATATACACTTAACTGTATGCAAGGTTTTAAAAATCATGTTCTAATGTAATGTATGTGGTCATTTTAAATGTGTCTAATGCATTTTATATTGAATTCAAGCTTTCAGCACTCACAAATATGTGGTCTCACATTTATGCAGTCCTGTTTTACATATGTTTGCTAATAAATATATCTTCTAAGATATTTGATGGGAAAAAAAAGTTTAGGATAGATCTACCTCTCTGGGCAACCTGTTCCACTGTTTCACCTCTCTCATAAAATAAAATTTCTTCCTGATATCTAGTCTGCATCAACCCTCCTTTAGTTTAAAACCATTATACCTTGTCCTATTGCTACAGGCTCTACTAAAATGTCTGCACCCATCCTTCTTATGTACCCCCTTTAAGTATTGACAGGCTGCAGTGAGGTCTCCCTGGAATCTCCTCATCTTCATGCTGAGCAACCCAAACTCTATCTGACTTTACTCATAGGAGAGGGTATCCATGTCTCTGATCATTCTTGTGAATCCAGCAGGTCCACTGCTTTCCTGTGCTTAGCACCCAGAGCTGGTTGCAATAGTCCAGGTGCAGTCTCAGAAGAGCAGAATAGAGGGGCATAATCACCTTCCTAGATCTGCTGACCATGCCCCTTTTGATGCAGCCAGAATACGGAAGCAATTTCTAATCTGACTAGACATTGTAGGATTCACCTACTTAGATCCACAGTGGCTCCTGCAACTCATGATAAAGAAAGCTGCTCAGGGCGTTTATGTCAGATTTTATAAAACTTCTGCTAAAGCATCCATTCAAATAGGTCAGAAGTTTTAATGGTAAATCCATCAGACATTTTTTCTGAGGTCATGAACTGTGAAGAATTTGTTCCTTCTGGCTGTCAGTAGGTCTGCTCTTCTGGAAAATAAAAGCAGTACTTAGCTAAGGATACAGCTTTTCTCTGGGACACATACATGCCACTTCATCTGATTTCAGTGGGGCTTATGAAGTTCACCTGAGATTTAAATGAGTCTTCTAATAATTAATTATAAGGATTTTTAGGTTAACTTTAACTGTTGCAGTTAAAAGTTCAGACACAGAGCCATTTATAGTAACAGACCAAGCAGCAGAAAGGCATCAGTCTCTTGTCACCTGGTATAGTAGTCACAAATACATGAATGGCAACTGTCCGCTGAGGTTAAAGGGGAAAAGATATTAAGCATAATTTCTTCCGTGTTTGTGATAAGGTTGGCTTTTGTTTTCCATAAAAAAATTCAGCTCCAGTCAAGCCAGCATCTTGTGCCTTTACATGACCTCCTAAGTTACACAGGCATTGATATCAGGGGCCAAGAGTTAAGGGAAAACTTGTCCCACACTATACCAGAGTGAACTGGGATCACTGAATGCACAACTTGTCCTGCTATTTACATTACAGATGAGTAGGAAACGTTTGTGTGCCTGTTCTAATGGTCCACACAATTGTGTAGGTTAAATTATATTTTAATATTAGCCTAACTTTGTACAGTTAATAAAAAAATTAACATTTTTCCAGATATGATAACAGGATTTCATTGCCAATACACAAGTATTTCCCTTCAAGAAGTTAACTTCATAGTAGGTTCAGTGTTTTGCAAATGATGCCTCAAGTTCTGGCCTCGGTATTGCATACTGCACTTTTACACATACTCCTTCATACTAAATTTCTGTTTACTTAATAGAATGGTACTTAACTTTTGGAACTTCATAGTTTTTGGCACACCAAAAGAAACAACCTGCTTTATTAAATTAATGATTGAAGGAAATCACTCTAAGCCTAATAAGATTTATGTGTTTCCATTCAGTATCAGCAGGGAGTCAGATTAAATCAAGGCTGAAGGTCTCAGCTGCATTCAAAGCCTTGATCAAGCTACTAATGTTTCAGTTTGAAAAGCATGACAAGATGATTCGATATTTAAATAGCCCTGTGCTTTTTGAGATGGCAGATATTATGAAAGAAATTATTTTTGCAGCAAAATTATGCATTTCTTATAATCAAATTAATAAAATGTGGTGTCATGCCTTAACTCCAGCTGGAAACTAAGTACTGCACAGCTATTTGCTCACTCCCTTACCTCACAGTGGTATGGGGAGAAGAACTGGGAAAAGGTAAAATCTGTGAGTTAAGAACAGCTTAAAAATTGACATAAAATACTGATAATAATGATAATAACAGCAAAGATAATACTATGAATACTAGTAAGAATAGTAATGAAAATGGAGATAACAAAAAAGAGAGGCATAAAACCCAGGAAAAACAAATGATGTACAGTACAATTTGTCACTGCCTGCTGACTGATACCCAGCCAGTCCCTGAGCAGTGATCGGCCCCTCCGGCCAACTTCCTGCAGTTTATATGCTGAGTGTGATGTTCTCTGGCTAGTTCAGGCCAGCTGTCATGACCATACTCTCTCCTGCCATCTCATGCACCTGCTGACTGTCAGGGCATGGGAAACTGAAAAGTCCTTGACATAGAGTAAGCACTACTGGACAACAACTAAAACATCGGTGTGTAATCAACATGTAGTTTGTCAAGTTTTTCAATGATGTGGTCTAATGAAAAGAATAATTTATCTTGTTTCATATGGTTACCTGTTACACAGGTTATCTATTACTAAAGACATAATACCTGATGCTTACACAAAGTTGTCCTAAAAGCATTTTACAAAAGAGATCTGTGTGATCGTCCCTTTCCATAAATATGGAATGTAATATCTTTAATGTTGCAGTTATTGAATGATATGCCAGGATTTCAACATCTGATCTAGCATGACTAATGAATAGCCACCTACCTTTTGGGGTCTTAATCCACAAATAATGTTTAAGTACAGCTAAAAGGAAAGAGCCAACACTGAGCATTTGGAAGAATTTTCTTTTAGCATTTGAAGATTCGATAGTGTTAATTGGTGTGCTTTCATGAGAAATGGTCCAAAAGCTGCCTGTGAAGGTCTACAAACTGACTCACCTACTTTTCCTTCCAAGGTGAGACAAGTGGTGTACCAATGCTTTAGTACCGGGTGCATATATGACACTTATAGTCAAGGATGGATGTCAGATGGACGCTGCACTTAGAAACATGTCTTGTACAATTTTATTGGAATTAAATGTATCTTCATTCTACTGCAATGTATGCAAATCAGACTTGGATTCTGGGCCACTAAGAGCCTACTGAAGAAATCCAGGGAAATGGAGTGAAATCTTGGGAATCATTTTCATGGGTTTGTGTGATGACAGTATTGAAATCAGTCAATCAAACAATATTTCTGATGAGGAACACACTTTGAAAGCCAAAATTATGAATATACCTTTTGCCTCAATGTCTGCAAACCAAAACTGCAATCCCTGACAGTCAGTCTGGGAGCTAAAATCTGTAGATAATGGATCCATTTGTAATTAAGTCAAAAGATAAGCTAAGCATTAAGGAGGATGGTAGATATAGAATTATTAAAACTTTCCTAAATTTTATCCAGACTAAGCTTCTTTCTAAACCATGTTTTTCTTCCTTCATTAACTGAGAGATCTTTGCTGGCTTTGTCAGTTTGAAATGCTGTGCGGCTTATTCCAAAAGATGGGCACTGCTATAAAATGAATGAACAAATCAAACTCAGTGTTGGCAACAAGGTATTTCCTAGTCCTTACTATGACTAAATGACAACCTGTGATACTGAAAGCTGGCAGTAAGGTAGATTTTAGATATTTACTAGCCTTGCTGAAACTTTATCCTGTATTCTACACTGGATTTTCTGCACAGACATCAAGCACTTGGAGTAGCAAATAATCAAGGTCTAACCATGTGGTGCTAGAATTTTTCTGTAGTGAAAGAGGTACTAGAAAACTACTTTTTGGATTCTCACATGGAGTACAAGTAGCCCTAATACTCTTCCAGACAAGATAGATGTGGAGGGTAGGGAAGATCATGGATTGACACTTCATTGGGGTAGATCTCTTCACATAGGAAAGGCCTTCTAGATACAGAAACATCATTGTTGATAATGTCATGGAATTGTCTGAACTGTAATCATACTGCTCCTGCCTAGGATAGCCTGGGATCACCTGGAAGATAAAAACTTTCCCTTTGCTATTAGCAAAGTGATAGCTGAAAACTCTCTTTATAATGTTTCAGGTCACTGAAACCTATTTTCCCCTCAATGAACACCTTAAAAAAAGGTGATGAGCAGGTGGGCAAAATGATTATTCAAAATATATCACTCAGGACTGTGTAGTCAAGGATCCTCTAATGAAGCAAAATGTTGTAGGCTGATATAAATTGTCAATCTTCTCCTTTACTGCTACTTGGCAGTTTGTTGTTGCTGTATAACATTATCAGTCTACTGGAGAATGTTGATATATAGAGATAAAAAGCTTCCGTGGTTTATCCCAATCAGATAAATAGTGGCAGTCCGAAATACAGTTCCCCTTTAATTTCAAGAGGTATGGGTACACAGGACTACTATGGGCTGTAAAAATTGCAAATAATGCAATGGCTGAAACAAGAAATCACAAACACATTGCATTCTAGATGCAGTCAAGTGAGTACTGACTGACCGTTTACAGTTCTCTGGCAATAAATTATATGTGGCTCAGGAGTCTCAACAACAGGAGTGTCTTAATATACGTAAAAATGTCCCTTAGGAAGTACAAACATACAATAATAATTTATTCTATATGTAGGAAGCAAGAAACTATATATTTTATATATGTATAAATTGTTTATCATTACAGAAGAAGTGGGAAGGGTTAAAGGGATGGAAGTTGAACAGAAACTCTGACTTTCTTTTTGTGAGTAAATCAATAAGGGAGCATTTTGCAAAATCATCCAGTGAACTGAATGAGCTTTCCAACACTACTTTAGGCTACTGACCACAAAACAAAATACTTATGCATCTACTTTGTTACAGGCAGTGAAATGTCATATTTGCATAGAACTTGTTTAATGATGAAGGTCTGGTAAAAGAATTTCACTTCTTCCTGCATGAATATCCTATTAACATGAATGCTTTTTCTCAAGCTGCAGTCTTGGCTAAGACTCTGCAGTGATTGGCCAAGCTGATACAAGTGAGATAAGACAAGCTCTGAATGGCAGATGTCAGGAGCGAAGGCAGCTGCGTGACATGGGACTGCCGTGGAAGGAACCGGCTGGCTGCCAAGACCTCCGAGCAGCGATGTGCTTGAGGTATGTGTGAACCACAGAATTTTGTGCTTCAGTGTTCAGTGCTGCTCTGATCCCTTTTGTGCTCACATATGAAATGTGTCTCCAAGTACCTGAGATAAAACTGGAGCAGTGTGAGGCCAAGAAGCACATGTGCATCCGTAACATCTAGCACCCTCAGATAACTTGAATGGACTCCAAAGTGAGAGGAACTCGTGTTTGCTGTGATAAAAGAGCCAAATGATTGCGGGCTAGACTGATAACTGGCAGTACAGAGACACAAGGTGGGCTCTGACACACACCGTGGCTGCCGAAACTTTAATGCTCACCTCTCCTATCCATAAACACAGGAACCCATGAGCTCCCAGGAACGAATAAAGAGGAATCAGTCTGTCAATGACAATCCCATTCTTGAGCACACAGTGTTCAAGAGTTTTTCAGATGCTAACTACTAATTTACAAAGAGATAGGAAACTGCTGTGACTGTCAAATAAATAACAATGACAAATAATAGCAATAGATCCTAAAATGTCCTGGCTTTAGCTTATCTCTGGGACTTGCAAACTACTAAGTGGCATACACACCCACACAAACTCCTGAGAGTGAGTAGGAAAACACATGCTTCATGCTCATCTAGCCTCTTTCTTTGCTATCCACTCTCAAGGATCACTCTCAAGGACTCTGCCTTCTAACTCCTTGAGTGTTTGAGGTTTTAATCTTTAATGTCTCCACACGTTGTTTTTTATTTGGTTAACAGTACCAACAGTAATGAATTAAGTGTCTTTTTTTAATAAGCTGCCATGATTGTTTATGAAATGTAATATCTGTATGGGACTTCTCTGAATATTTGGTTTTGCTGCTATGAAAGAACAAAGACCACTGTTTGCATGTTGTCCACTAGTGTTAGTGGAAACAATAAGCTAATAGTCTTAGCCATAAATCCAGGAAGCCTTATTCTTCCTTTGTTTTTATGATAATGCAGAATTAAACACCTACATACCTGTGTGAAATGCAAGAAGGGAATCCTTGTCTGATAGTGTTTGTCTCCTTCCAGAGACTTTGCTTCCTAGTCCACAGTGGGCAGCTGCTGAAGGTTAGAACAGGGGTGCTTGTACAAGTCCCCCTGTGTTGTACCAATAGATGGCTATCTGCTCCTTGAGCCTCACCATCCAACGGGAATGAAAGCATTGCATTTATCCTGGCAACAGTAATTTTGCTGTGCTGCGTTATTACACTTCATCTGTTGGAATACACACACAGGCAGAGACATGCTGCAACTCTTCTTTGTGCTAAATGTAGGGTGAGAGGATGAGTGGAGGGACAGAAATTGCTATTGTTTTTAGAGCGTTCACAAAAATTATGAAAAAAGAGTCATATGTTCAGATAAAATTTGAAATATCTTTAATTCAAACTTACATGACAATGAAGATATTGCAACCTCTCACCTACATATTTCATACAAAGTGAACCAACAGAACAATAAAAATTGCTGTACATCTCCTTGCTTAATCACTCTTCCCTGCAGCTCTGAAAAACAAATTAGACTTTTTAACATGCAAAACAATTCTTTCCTGACAAATGCTGTCTGAAGGAGTTCCTGCAGAGAAGCCTTCTTTTCCTATGGAAAGGTTCAGGAATGTTACTAGCTACTTGGACACAAAGCTGAGGCTTCTCATTGTCTGTAAATCAGTCCCATCTTGTTAATGTCAGTAAGACTATGCTAATTTATGCTTGCTAAAGTACTCGAACCTGCCAACAGGCACCTGGTTAAATAGGTATGTTTAACCTGCTGGAGTTGCTCAGAAACAATTAAAGCAGCAGACACTCCATTCGATGTGGAAAGGTTACACAGTTCAAGTCCATCTCTCCCTTCACCATCAGCGGCATTAGGGTCCCCTGCCAGTGAAGCCTCTGATGGAAATGTGAAGGCAGAGTACTCTAGATACCAGCAATGTGCAGTAGGACTAATTGAAGAAGGAAGCTGAAGGCTTGCTGAGACCTTGTCCTGCTGTGCCCTGTGCTGAATGATGTTATGATCCAAACTTCCCTCACTATTATCCTTGCAGTCCTTACTTTTGCCTTCTTGACCTGCCATATTTCCTTGGTCTCTTCAGTTCTTGAACAAATATTCATTTTCAAAAAAACCCAAAGACAGACAAACAAAACAAAACAGACAAACAAAGAGACAAAAAATTCACAAACCCTGCGAAAAAACCCCAAAAAACAAACAGAAAAAATCCCCCAAATAATCAAACCGACTAAACAAAAAAAAAAAAAAAAAAAAAAAAAAAAAAAAAAAAAAAAAAAAAAAACAACCCACAAAACCACCTGACCTGATGTTGCTATTGCTGCTAGCTCTGTTTACATACCTCATGCTTTTCCTCTCCTTTGTATTGTCTACTTGGACTGTATACTCTGAGCACTGTTTGCAGTTAAGTGCTGTACAAATAATGGAGATCTTGGTTTGTCCTGAGGCATTACCATAATAAGAAATTAAGGGCAGTATTTCAATTAAGGGCAGTATTGTAAAAGTGGGCCTGCTCTTAATGACAGATTGTCTTTCCTATGTCCTACCAACACAAACAAAGCAGAGAGAGACCAGAATACTCATTATGAACAATGCTTCAGTGCAATCCTGCTATTTCATTTTCACCCACTTCTTTTCCATATAAAATATACCTTTTTAACAATAGTTAAATATTACCATGAAACTAAGCAAAAAAGTATTATTCCAATGTGGCAAACTCTGCCCTTCCAGAACTGAAGACAGAAACGATAAAAGAAGTATATCAAGCAATTTGATTAATGTTTAAGATAATATATCACATGAAGGAATAATTTAAAAAAGATTACTGCAAATTTTCAATGTAACTTTGTCGTGGCCAGGTAGTTCATTTTTCTATGTTTTTTGCTTTGTTTTGTTTGTTTTTTCTTTTCATTCTTGTTAGCATCTACTTTTCTGTCTTTACATGGGACATTACCTTCATACTGAAAAAACAGGTTTTTGTTAGGGTTTTATATGGCTTGTGAGATGTCAGAGATTATTTTGGTTGCTTTGTGTTCATGCCAGTGTTTGCTACTGTTCTCCTGACTGCAAATTTTTTGTGGAAAGCTTTAACCTGGGCAATACCATTAAAGAAACACATAAATTTGAAATGCTAGGGTACTCATTTACATGGAAAGAGAATGGAAGTGTGGATGATTTTTGCAACTCAAGTCAATGATATTCTGCTATCTTTCTTTATTAGATGGAGGTATGAGACATCTCACCTAACTGTAAACACCCACGCTGTTGATATCTCCTTTGACCAAATTATGCTACTCCTGTCATAGTCAATGGAAAGTACTGCCCTATCTTAGCCATTTCCTTTCAGATGAGAGAGATTACACCCTCTGAGTGCCTGTTTCTTCCTCTTAGCTCTAAAGGCTGTTTAGCCTACAAGCTCAGACAGGGAGGTTTGCATTATAGATATTTGCATTTTGTCAACTCAGTCCTTTTTCTTAGTGTTAGATCTGTAAGGATTGAAGAAAATGCACCTTCTGAGAGGCCTAACTCAATATGTATAAATTGCTCCTTCTGTGCATGCCAGGTTTGGACCAGAGCTGAGTCACAGCTTCTGAGTTTGAGGCAAAACTGAAAATTTCTGTGTAATGGAAGGACAGTCAGAGCAGGGTCTGCAGCACAAGAAGGAACAAGGCAAGGTTGGAAAATTTAGAGGACCTGGCTTAATCCTCACAGCTCTCATCCTATGCTCTGACACCTCCCTTGGCTGCAGCAGGCAGCCTGGTCTCCAGCCCTCTGGCACAGGGTATCCATGCTCTGAGCCCATTGCCTTTCTGACACCTCTGCTGATTGCTGCTTCTGGTGTCTCTGACATGAGCTAGCTTTGACCTGAGACAGAAGAGGAGCACCTGCTTCCAGAACAGGTGTTCTCAGGGATAAGTCCTCTTTCCTCGTTCATCTGTCCAGCTGCAGTTTTTATTTGCCACTTACTTGAAAGACTGTGATAAGTAGCAATTAGTAGAAGATAGTACAAGCAGGTATCTGCCTCCCTTAAGAATGAAGGCAACAAAATATTGTGATGGAATTTGCTTCCCTTAGAAACTTAATTATATTTAAAGGACTTCCTGTCATTTCAATAACTAATCTCAGGAGGAGGGATGTGGCTTGAGGGTTATAGGAACAGTTAATTCCTGACTGCCACTTGCTCCTCATGAAGAGTAAATCCTTCATGGTTCTCTCTTCCTCAGTCTCTCTTTCACTCTCTTAAAGCTGTCTGAATCTAATATAATAGTGAATAGTAAGGATTATGTAATTTTTTTAGAGGTCGTGTTATGCCTCACAAAACCAATGCAGGAGAGGAATTGTTACTATTTTGTATGTCTGTGACAAAAAAAAATCACTATGGGAATGTTTGTGGGAACTAAATTATGGGTCAAATTCACAGAAGAGTCTCAGAGGGTACAGAAAAGCCCAAAATACTTGTTTCAATAGTTAAAGAATTATGTATACCTTTCTAGTCTGTAAATCTTTACATTTTGCAATTTTTTTATTTAAAGAATTTTTTTATTCAAAGAAAAGAGATTCCACAAACAAGGATATAAACATATTATTGTTCTGAACCAATCTGAACCAATCTTTTTCATGAAACCTAAAAGGCCATTATTCATAAAATTGTGCTGAGAAAAACTGGAGGCAGATGAGAGAAACACTTTTCCCCCTGGCTCCTTGGAGACCAGTGAAGCTGCTAGTAGCTTGCTTTAATGCAGAACTAGAAAAGGGCTCTGCCTACCCACACGCTGTATCTGTATTTATCTGAAAGTATTCCTATTATTTGCCTTGGATACAATTAATTATTTTGTACCTAAGGTGTTCTGTGGCATACCATTACATCACATTAGCCTTGTGCTTGACATCAGACTGATGCAATGTGATATGTTAGGAGTTCTACCAGAGCTGTTTTAATTAGGCAAGGTATTTTATTCACTTAGTGAATATTTACTTTGAGCTGCCTGTACAAAAGGCCATAAAATACAATCACCTCAATGCTTCCAAGTAAATGTCAGATGGGGTATCCTACCCTCTGCTGATTAATTATATAATACTTAGATCATTTAGCTAATCTGTTGAATGCATATCACACAGTTAATGAAAGACTTCAAAGCTGCAGGCAGACTTCAGAAATGAATCATCGTGTACAGCACAGTCTTCATTACTCATTGCAGAAATGCAGCATTCCTAGTTACTAAGTTTGAACCGGGAGAGGTGCAAATGGCAGGGTTACCTTGCCAAACTCTGCTTGTTCTTTCTTTTCTGCCTGTTTGAGGAGTCACACACAGCAGGGTGAATAGATACTCCGGCTGCTTTTCAGAAGGGCAGAGACTGATCCCTGAGGCACTGATGAGGAAGGGGATTCATCAGTATTGTTCAATTTTCTAGAGTGCTGCAGCACCCATGAACCAGGGTCTTCACCTGCATCGCTGCCCTGGGTAAAATTTTAGGGCAGTAAAGGAAAATAGTAAGGCTTGTCTAAGCAGAAAAATTTTGGGAAGAGCTAGAACCTGTAGACACCTGTGAGGTTTATTTTTTTCTTTCTTTTCTTCCCACATGGATGTACAATGATTAGCAAACACCGACTGAAAAGTCAAGACATTATCATCATCATCATCACCTATTGTAATGGCTAGAGTAGCTCATTCCATTTTCAGAGTGGGTTTTTTTTCAGCCTATTAGCAGCAATTAAAGGTATCAGTTTATCAGTTGACTTCTAAAATGACCGTGAGTTTTTTTTCTATAACTCTGAGGACTGGAGTTTATTCGGTTTCTCTGGGATGGTGGAGGAGAAAAGCTTGCTTTTTTTTTTTTTTTAATGGAAAAAAATCTGAGACCGTGGAATGGAAGCTTCATTGCACAGCAGCTCATTGATGTTTTGTGATCTGGCCCATTAGGTCTGGTTTGGAAGCCTTAAGCTTATAGCAAACATACTTTATGAGGGCTTGGGTGAAATGCAAATTAGAAATGGTAAAGAAGAATGGCATATGGGTTGAGGGGGCAAAAATTAAATCTATTTAGTTATTATGATTTAGCTGATCAGGCAACTCCTCACTCGCAGATTGCCTGTGGAAAGAAATTATGTGAATGGTGTGATGTACTATCACAAAGAAATCAAAGCCAGTAGAAACTCTCCTCTAGGATACACCTAGGAGGCTGCAGAGTGACACTCATCCCCACATCTTTCACATAATTGTTCTGCACCATTATCAGTGCTCAGTAGCACTGGTCATCCTGCCCTGGTGTCCCTTTGTGGGAGGACTTGTGAATTCTCTCCCTATCTGACTCACCCGAAGGAAGCTGGAATAGCTAACAATCACATACTCTTGTTTTTTAAAATTGCCTCTGGCTGAAGGAAATTAAGCAGTATATGAGCTATCCCTCTGTACTCTAACCCTCCAGTGGGGGAGTGGAAACAAATATCTGAGGTGAGAGTGTCCTGTCCACTCCAGACACTTTCTGAGTTAATTCCCATTGGGCTATGGGGAAAATGCAGCATACATCTCCTCCCTCTGTTTAAAAAAAATCCTATGTGTGATCAGAACCTGAGTTTTTTATCTCATCTGAAAGATAACACCTCCAGGAGAGCATCTTAGGAGAGCAATCTAGTACTGAGTCAGAGGGAAGAGAATGAGTCACTGCAGCACTTAGATTTTTCTTGGAAGTTTCTCACTAAAGCATTGCCCCAGTCTGACACTGTTTAGTAGATGACATCAGAGAGACTGGAGTTTATGTTAAATTCGAAATGGATAAAGGCTAGGATCCCAGGAAAGTGTTTTTAAAAGGGTGGCTAATTTTTTTGTGGGGCAGATAAAGAGCACTTAATTGGGGGTATATTCATCATGTACTTACTGTAAAACCAGAGTAAGCAACAGCAAAAAAAAAAAAAAAATCAGAAGGGAAGACTAACCAGAAATCTTAGGCTGCTAAATAGGATGGATACAGCATGTGTCACATTGCAGACTGTTATTTCCTTTAGCAATGGCATACAAAGTGAACTCATTATAATTTAATTGTATTTGGCTAGGAAAAGTGCTGCTTTTTTTTTTTTTTTTTTAATCTTACTTTGCAGCTACCTGATTTTTGCAGTAAAGCTGCTTGCAGTCTTGTGAAGGATCCCTTCAACAACAGTGAGACATCAATGGCAATGCCAGGTTGTCATTGTGGAGTGGTGCTCTGGTGATTATCAGTGAATTGACAATGATTAGTGACTCACTGTTGCTCATTCTTAATCCAGCCCACTCCACCACTGCTTGTACTGCCTTGTGGGAAGCAAATCTAAGCACATGCAGAGGAAGAAGCCTCAGTGCTATTTTGCTGGCAGCCTTCTAGAAACCTCCTTTGCACTGTAAATGCTTGTCTGCTACCCATGGAGCTTGCCATTTGGCTAGAGATTTTCTTCCAGTCCTACAGGGACTTCAGAGGGTAGACATTGTACATTAATGCCAAATGGTAAAAAAGCTAAAAATTATTTAAGCCAGTGAAGCATGAGATGCACATGTGTGTGTTGTGAAGATACCACATGTTGTGAATGAAAAATGTGCTGGCAAGAAGCACTGCTGTCAGTCTCCTGAGGAATCTCCCTGTGCTGAAGAGATCAGCTCCTGTGGACTATGGTGGTACCTACCTCAGCATCCTTAAGAAAGGACGCAAACCCAGAAAGGTTTATATAAGCTTCTTTTCTCCTGCTTCAGGCTTGAAGCCACATGATATGCAGACAATTGAAGATGAGCAGAAGCTCCTTCTAGTTTGCTTCTTTATTCTAGTAAAACTCAAATGAGGTTGAAGAGTGGTGTGGCTGCTGCCTGGTTCACGTGACTTGACTCATCCCAGTCAGATATGTTGGAACAGCCTGTAGGCCAAACATCCCCTCACCAGACATCAGAATCGTATGACATCAAGAAAGGAGAGAATCGTAGGACATCAAGAAGGGCAGATGAGAAACTGAGGGAGTTCAGCTTCAGAAGGACTTTTAACAACCTGAGCTGGCAAAGCTGGAAATGAACCTGCCAGTAGAAGTATCTGTTATTCACTGTGTCTGTCTCAGTTCTCTTAAAATTCTGTGAAATCTGTCCCTCTCCTAGTACTGCCTTCTGCCTCTGTTGTGCCAACATATTTTCTCCATGAAGCTGTCCAATAAAACCTGAGCTTCCTTTATGATTAAGTACTCAAGGTGTGTTGTATTGTGTTTTTATATTCCTGTAACAGTTCTGTAATGGTTTGCCCCTTCACCCCCCATTTTCTCCCGGTGGTTCCACCCTGAGCTTGCCCGCCTTTCCCTCAATGCCAATCTCCCTGAAAATGCTCAGTCATTCCCCTGTCCCCTCCCTGGTACCTTGTCCATCACTCAACTCCTAATCCCACTCTCCCAGAATCTTCCACCTTGGGCGTTGAGTGAGTGGACAAGGGCCAGGGGTCCCTCCCTTGAACTTCCCCCATTGGTTTGTGTGTCTGTCTGTCCTTCTGCCTTCCACTCCCCCAAATCCCCCCATTGGGTGATGGGCGTCCCTTCCCCCTTCTTACCTCCCCAGTATTTAAGATGATTGCGAAAGCCTCGAAGGCACTTTCAGCTGTCAGACACTCTGGCCTTCAGAGCTCCTCGGAGCTCGGATTAAACCTGAGACTTTTTCCCAGCCTTGAGTCAGCTCCCTTATTGCCTCCTCGGATGCCGCCTCTCCTCCATACAAGGCCGACAGCGCAGCGCTCTGTCTTAGCCACTGGGGAGTGTCCCCCGCTGCTGACCGTGCCTCGGCCGGGCAGACAAAGCCAGGGAGCTTCAGGGCGGGCACGGCGGCAAAGGTGCAAGCAAACAGAGGCCCAGTGTACTTTCAACAGACAATTCTTTAAAAGATGGAGAGAAGAAATAGCTGCCTATACAAATGGCCTATCTTTTCAGTCTAGGCTTTATATTTAAAGCAGTATTTCTCAAAAATCATACTGAAGGCAAAAACATGCTCAACAGCTGTATGTTCAACAGCATTGTTTCTGGAAAGAAAAAAACATTTCTGATACTTGAATGAATTTATAAAACAAGGCAAAGTGGTTTACAATTACTTTGAGAAAAAAGGGGTAGGTGTGCTACAGGGTCTCTAGTATTTGACTTTGCTCTTCATGCCAAATGTATTTTGTTACATTTGCTCTCATTGCTTTTAGCTGTTTCCTGGCAAATTGAGCAGGTTCTGCATACTGCAGCTATGCATCTTGAACAAACATGAATTTGTTTATATATACAGTTTTGACGGATGGAGTGAAAGCTGGCATTTCAAGGCACATTTCAAGAGTTTGCATCCATGGTTCTTGGCAGACTGGTACATCCTGAAAAAAGAATTGTTTCTGCCTCAATGGTATAGAAAACCTCAGCTATAGTAAATGGGCAGCCACAGGTAAAGTGGCATCCACAGAGCTGCCTGCCAGACACTCTAGGCAGGTGTCCAGGCACAGAATCATAGAATGGTTTGGGTTGGAAGGGACCTTAAGGATCACCTAGTTCCATCCCCTCTGCCATGAGCAGGAGTGCTGTTCACAAGCCCAGACTGCTCAAAGCCCCACTCAACTTGGCTTGAGCACTTCCAGGGATGGGGCATCCACAATTTCTCTGTGCAACATGTTCCAGCACCTTACCACCCTCACAGTTGAGAATTTCTTCCTAATATCTAATCTAAACCTGTCCCCTCTCAGTGTAAAGCCATTTCCCTTTGTCTTGTTGCTATATGCTCTTGTCAAATCTCCTTCTCTAACCTTCTTGTAGGTCCCCTTCAGGTGCTGTAATGCTCTTATGAGGTTATCTTGAAGCTTTTTCCTTTCCAGACCAAACAACCCCTGTTCCAGGGGTTGGAACCCCAACTTTCTCAACCTGTTTTCATAGAAGAAGTTCTCCAGCCCTCTGATTATCTTCATGGCCCTCCTCTGGACTTGTCCCAACAGGTTGACATCTTTGTTATGTTGGAGGCGCCAGAGCTGGATGCAGTACTCCAAGCAGGGACTCATGGGAGCAAAGTAGAAGGAAAAACACCTTCCTCAACCTACTGGTCACACTTCATTTACTGCCAGGCCAGGACACAGTTGGCTTTCTGGGCTGCCAGTGCACATTGACAGGTCATGCTGAGATTCTCATCGATGCACCAACATCCACAAATCCTTCTCTTCAGGGCTGCTCTCAATCCATTCTCTGCCCAGCCTGTATTTGTGCTTGGGATTGCCCCAACCCGCATGCAGGAGCTTTCTCTTGACCTTGTTGAATTTCATAGGTATACATCGACTAAACAGGTCAGCACGTCTGCTTCTGCTCAGTGATGCCAGCGGCTGGTCAGCAGCTGCAGACCAGACTGACCAGCAGTGGTACAGATTGTTGGAGTGGGATGGAGACCTTGGCTTTGTGCTGCATAAATGGAACAGTGCAGATCATGCTGTAAAACTTGTGTGGTGGGTGAAGCGAGGTGTGTCTGCTAGAGGCAGTCGTGGCTTACCACCACTACTTCTCTGTGGCTTTCATCAGCAGCTGCAGGGGCTGAGAAACCTTAGGCTCCAGCTTTAGACATAACTCCAGGCAGCATCAACAAGTGTCCCAAGGACATGTGCTGTGCTGTGTTCCTCATACTTGTTGGAGAAGGCTCTCCCCCTGCTGCAGTTGAAACCAAGGGACAAAACGCCCATGGAAACTAATGGGAACATGGGCAAGCCCACTTCCCATATGGTGCCTGTCAACCACGTGCTTAGGAAACATCTGATATATTTTTATTCAGATCATGTGTTTGGTATAATGACTGAGATTTGTTAAGTCCTGAGACTGTAGTCCTTAAGTAATTCCCAAGTTTTGTATAAATATCCATCCATCTTTGTTCTTTTGTGAGAGAATCACATGGCAGTGTGAGAACTCATGATTTTGGGTGCAACTGAGAGAAGCCATCTGATTTAAGGTATACTTAAAGTGCTCCACAGCAAACTCTGTGACTCCTGTTAGGGCAGTATTTCTTTACACAAACCTAAAGTGGAAGTAACTTTGATTTTTTGATGAATAACTGCTAAATATTGAGGCCAAATCTTATAATTTTTTACATTTTTGTGTTTTATATAGCTATATAATATCTACCAACATGGTAGCTTAGTAATTGTGAAGCTATAATTGTATCAATAATCTTTGTTATGAAATTAATTATATTGTTTATAATGTTTTTTTTATTTGCAATGTTTGAAACATAAATAGGAAAATTTTTATACAAAATTTTCGCCGAGAGCATAACCTTTACACTTAAAATATTTCTTGCAATAAATCTGCTATAACATGAAATCATTGGAATGATATTAGATCCTGGTATCTCTTCTCCACTGATTAATATGTTGTTAGGTGGATAATTTCAATTTAAATAGGTCCCTGAACTTTGGGTCGATAACCAAAATGTTAATATGATATTATAGTGGGCAGGATTTATCTGTTAAGAAACACACTTACTGTTTTATATCCCCTTGACTTTGAGAAAATGTATCACATTATAACTGAAATTGTTCAGAGTACAGTGGAGCATAAAAGGAAAATGATTCTGAATGAGGCACAGGCACAAGTTGACTTTCATGCTTCTTAAGGACAGAGGCTCAAGGAAAATGTCCATCATCTTTGTTGGTTTGCTTGTACCTTCTGGAGTCATCTAGAAGTCCCCCACTCATGGATTGCAGTTGAGTAGACTAGATGTAAATAGTATATGGCTTAAGAAAGATGCAAAAAACAAAGGTACCTTCCCAAAAATTATTTATGTTATAGTAAATTGCTGACAGTGTCACCAAAGCAGAGACCATCTTGTGTTTTCTTATCTTAACAGTATAATTAAGGAAACTTTTTCCCATTTTACTGTTCCATAATTGTTATACTACATTTATCAATCCTATTTTGCCAGTAGGTTTGTGAGCAATAAATGGCTGGTGAAGGAAAGGAACAGAACTGCACAGCAGCTATATTTATAGGAAGCCAGAATTAATTTAATATTATTTATTCTATTCAGGATAAAAATTAACATCTAACTGAAACTGCTAAGAACCTATCTCGAATTGACAAAAATCTTCATTTACTTCCACTGCACCCACAGTGATTTCCCACTCCGCTGCCTAAAGCTCATTCTTCACAGTTAATAATAAACATCATTGACTAAATGATGACTGCAGTTCCTCTGCTAGAATTACAAGCGATCACTTACGTTCCAGTCAGTGCTGTTCTTCTTCCAGAGTGCACTCTGCATTACCAGACCCTCTGCTTGATCACTGGCTTCAGTCACCATCAAACTCACTTAAAGTAAAGATATAAACATTTTCCAAGTAGTTGTGGAACACCTAATAAACCTGAGTGTTATCCTTGTTCTTCAGTTAGTCACTGCGTATTTACCATAAGGAAAAAAGGGACTCTGACCTCTAGAATAGAATTTCAGGGACAATGTCATCCAGAACGTCTGAAAAATGTGTCACCTCAAGCCATTAACCAATTTAACCTTTACTGTGTTTCATACTTAACAGGGAAAACAATTCCCTCTATCTGTATCCTAAGGGTAAGGGAGAGATACTGATATCATTTACAGTGTATCCTGGGAGATAAGGTTTCACTTTCATCTTTGGCATTTGAAGATGCTAAGTCTAATGACCCCATATAAAAATGACGCTCTCTTCTAATTTGGTAATGCAAAAGGTGAATGATGAAGAACATCTGAAAGTAGTTAATTCATCTACCATTAGCAGAAAATATTAGCTTGGCTTCTTAATAAATAGGTGGTTAAGTCCTGGAGCTTTAACCAAAATAGTTGTTAGAATCTGAGAAAACCTAGAGGTTATTTGAAAGAACTGTGCATTTTCTTTTTCCCAAAATTGATTGGAGAAACTCTTCCTGTTAGTTCCCCAAAAGTATAAAATTCCTGTAAATCCTGACATACCATTTGAAGCAGTTCTCGGACCCATGTTTGCAAGGCATTAATTTTCAAAGTTAATGTTAATAAAGGCTGGTTGTGAGTGAGTGAAAAACATGCCTGATTTACAACCCAGTATATCTCCTTAGTCTAGACAACTTGCGTCCTGTGTCCATGTCACTGAGAAGGTATCTCCTTCCTTGATTATACTCTATTTTCTTGTAATCTAAGAAATAGTTTACCATAGAAACAATAAGCTTTCCATGATAAATGCAATAGGAAAATGTTTAAGTTCCAAATAAATTTGTCTTTCTGGCGATGCTAGGCACACACCAGCCATGTAACATGATATAGTGTCATGCCATGCAGCAGAATGGGAGTCACTCATGGCAGCCTTGGGCTGGTCATGTCAGGCCTTGAGCAGAGCCCTGAGAAGCTATGCCTACCTTCCTGCATGAAGCCTATGCACCAGAAATACTGGACATTATGTTTCTGTCTCAAGTAATTAATTAATGAAGGCAGAAATAATTAATGATGAATGTAACAGAAGTACAGTGTAGGTACTGAGGTTAACAAGTTTATCTTATTTCTCACCATCCATTATCTATACATCTCTGTTATTAATTGGATAAATTGCCAAATCAAGAATTGGGTAAGTATAATCCAAAGCCTATGAGTCCTGCAATATTCCAGTTACATTTTTGGCAATGTGAAAGATATGTGGTAAGTCATCAATGTGATTGCTGAAGCAAGAGTATTGAAGGTAGCACCAAAAGATCCATTCCCCAGTCATACTTTTGTCTTCAGGACTCCCTATTATTAAGTGGGAATACTGTCTAGAGAGCAGCAAAACAATTATGTTTTTCTAGTTCAATCTGGATGCTGATGCTATTCCTGTCAAAGTGAATGCGAAAAAATTCATTTCGTAGGCAGACTCCAGCATGGCTTCAGTTTCTGGTCAAGTGTTGGTAGAAGGTGCTTAGGATACCTCAGGAAAAAAAAAATAACAACTCAGTGAACCAGGTTCAGAACCTGCAGGAAAAGAAATTATTCCTACTTCCACTTTAAAAAAAAATTAATGAAAACAAAATCTTTCCTGTTATTAAAAACAAATTTGCCAAGAGCATCTGGACTTTCCAAATGTTTAGCATGTGGATGACTCACCAGCTTTATGCTAAGATATTATGCTGTTATTTCGAAACTGAAATACCAGCTTTGACATTTTTACATGTTGTACAGAGATCCATAGTCTTTCTCCTTATTATCTATTATTTCAGCTTTTAAAAATCTAGAAAGAATCTTGTATTAAATGTGATGCTGATTTTGAATATCTTTAAGATGATTTTTCTCTGACAAACTATTTGTTAGAGGAATTGTATTTTTAAAAGTCTTTATTTTTCTTGCTTGGCCCAACTCTCATTTTAGATGAATTATACCCATTGCAGAAACTGAAATTAAAGAAGTTTTCTATAGAGCTCAAGACTTAGAATGAACCAAAGGCTCTCCTGACCTGGGCCTATTAAGATGGTCTTTCTCTTCTCTGCTCATTGGGCCTTTCTAGAAAGCAATTCAAAATGCAGCTCTGCCACCACTAACCAACAAGTCTTATCTGCCCAGAAACATAATTTTTGTTACAATGAAGCATTGAGTTTCACAAATGAACAAACAAAACAAATGAAAAACTTAGTTCTCAGAGGTTTCCATATCTTCAGATAAGAGTGATCTTTTGACTAATGTAATAGAAAGAGCAAGGCTGACCTATCTTTTGCAACAGCATCTGGGGATCTTTAGGTTAACTCAGACTGACAAGAAGATGATCTCAGGCTGAAGAAGAAAATAGGTATACAAGGCTTCTCTATCTCCCTGGTTTTGTGCTCAGGTTGTGCTATAAAATATGTGTATATTTACAAAATTCAGAGAATTATTTTCAATGTATGGAGACCGACATCACAAATACAGGAATTCAGGTCTCTGTGTACATAAAATAAGAAGCTCTGAAATTGCTCTGCACTATTTTTCATGATAAATTTGAGTCTTTCTTTAGCCACATAGGCTTGTTAATTTTACATTTCCCTGGGTTCTCTCCAAAAAGAAGGAAGGCTACTTTTTACCATAGCTGTTTCTGTATCTAGTGCAGATTTCAAATTATTTCTATTTAACTTTTATTAAGAGCCATTACTATAGCAGCAAGATCCAAAAGTACAGAGCCTACCTAGCAACTGTTATATTATATTTTTTGTGCTTTTCCCAGAGGTTGTTCTCAACATAGGCACTGAAAGACAGGTGTCTACAGGTCTGAATAAAAGAGGTATAGGTAGGAGAAGAGACTGAAGTCCTCTGAAAAAGGCTGCACCATTTACTGGCAGTGTCCCATCAAAGTAAACTAGAACTATTTAGCTACACTTTAATGTCATAACTGGCCTGGACATGCAGATATAACAGTTGTAACTTTATAATCTCCCTGTCTGTGGTTATTGCTATTTTCCTGTGGCTCTGTAAATGTTGTGGTTTAAGCCCAGCTGGCAATTAATTCCCAAACAGCCACCCAGTCACTGTGCTTCCCAGTGGGATGGTGGAGAGAACTGGAAGGGCAAACATGAGAAAATGTGTGGATTGAGATAAAGATAGTTTAATGGGACAGAAGAGGAAGAAAATAATATTGATAAAAGTACTAATAATAGTAATATACAAAACTAGTGATGCACAATGCAATTGCTCACCACCTACTGACCTGCCAGTTCCCAAGCAGCAGTAGCCCTCAGCCAGCTTTCTCCCATTTATATGGTGAGCACGATGCTATATGCTATGAAATATCCCTCTGGCCAGTTTGGGTCACCTGTCCTGGCTGTGTCCCCTCCCAGATTCTTATGCCCCTCCAGCCTTCTCACTGGCATGAGAAGCTGAAAAGTCCTTGACTTAGTCTAAACACTACTTGGCAACTAAATAAACATACTAAATCCAAATTACTACACTATAGCAGCTTTATCTCTATTCCAAACAAAACCATGGCAGTAAATAACATGATTGAGAATGTGAGGGACAATTGTCTCTTTCCTGGGAAGCAGACTGACTTTCTTGAGCCCTGAAAACCCCTTTGCCTTCCCTGCTTCTATGCCTGCTACCCATTGCATGCCATTAGGTATACAGTTCCCTCTCAGTAGCTAATGAGACTTAAATAAACATACTGAGAGGCGAACATGGCCTCTGGAGTTTAATAAATGATGCTGATTCTGGTTTCAATTACACTGGTGTAAATCTGGAACATCACCACTGCTTACAGTTGAATTAGTCTAGATTTATATCACAGCTGAGTTTGGTCCATAGATTTCATTTTTTTTTACCCACTGGAATTTTATCACTGTGATTTAAGCATTTAAAAATGCCAAATATAAAGATAATTGAATAGATCAGGTTGTGTACCTATTTTTTCCCATATCTCTTTGCATACTGGAGTTCTATTTTTATTTTTATGTTTTTAAGCTTTACTCTTCCAATAATCAAGCAACTGATAACATTGTAGTGATAACTGATAGCATTGTATATTATAATTAAATATAATTTTTTTTTCTTAGGCCTTTGATTCTGCCTTGAATTTTTGTACTCTTGGCTATAAGTAATGTACAGCCAAAGTTTTTAAGCACAATTTGACATCCTGTTCAGGATTAAAATTAAGTGATTTGATGGATGGAAGAAGCATAATGCATCTTAAACTAGTCAGAAGAACAAAGTACTGTTTTCTTCTAAAAAGCAGGTAGTGCCATCTATATTATGATCACATCACCAGTGTTATAATGAATAATGTGCTCAGAATCTGCCAAAAATCAAAGGTGAGTCAATAGAAAAAAAGCTGAGACGGGAGATGCAGCCAGTGAGCTCACAGGCAACACAGACCTTTGAGTGCAGCAACTTTTTACCACAGTCTTCCCTGTAGATATAAATGCTAGTAAGTAACAACACTCTGCAGAAATTGAGTAGCCTTCTTTTAAGTTTTTCTTAGCTCAGACAGAGTATGAGCACCCATAATTATATAAATTATAAGGAGGAAAATTTCTATGCATTTTAGTTCTAAGATGGAGATGCCAAACATTCATGAAATTTCATGATTTTCGTCTTGTTTGAAGTTGACTCAGCTCAGTAATGTTAGAATTTGGTGAAAAAGGGGAATATTAATTGACGTAGTAAAGCTATTAGTGAGAAGGAATCTTAGATTGTATTATTCTTGAGAACATAAAATAATGAAGGCAATCTAAACTGACTGGGTTAAATGCGATAGCCAGTCTTGATTGAAGCCATGATCTTCAGTAATGCTGAGGACAGATCTCATAATAGTTACCCATATCTTTTTGTTATAATAAGAAAATTGTGTAGGAAGGGGCGGGGGGGAGGAAGATATAAAAACCTGTGCAACAGAAGCCATTTAAAAGGCAAGATTTGCCAACTATCGTTACCATAGTTACCTTGCATTATAATTATAGGAGAAAGATCTGTGGTGGACTTATTTAACTATGTGTGGGATGTATTGGTGATTGGATGATGACCCTTGTTCTCTGACATAAAGATGAGACATAGCCTCTCTCAGTGCATCATGCTAATGGAAATGAAATATCATACTCATTTAAAATATCAACCTGTCAGTGCAATAATTAAGAATTATGTTTATTTCAAGATAGCTGGTCACATATCCTGGAGATGCAGGATTGAAAATTTCTTAAAAACAGGAAAAAGAAGGTTAGATGAGTGCTTTAGTGTTAATTTTCAAACCCACTGAGTCAGGATGTGTGTTTCTAGAGAGCTGATACATACTTCTATTGAAGAATTAAAGTACACTGACAAGTCTAAATTAACTATGAGAATTGGAGTCTGCTTGTTAAAGCTGTATATATAAGACACTGGTTCTTTGTTCTTCCTGTTTTAAACTGATCATTCCTGAGACATATACAAAAGCTCTCTTTCTGTATCTCACCACTTTGTGGTGTTTGTTCATTGTTTGGATTTTTGGTTTGTTTGTTTGGTTGTTGTTGTTGCTTTTGTTAATTTTGGAAAAAAAAAGGTAATGGTTCGTCAGAACAAACTTAACAGTGTAGGAGAGCACGCATTCTCCAGCTATCTTTTCTTGCAAATCATACCGGCCCAGATCTGGCGTAAGGCTTAGAAGATGCAGAAATTCTGGCATTGCCATACCATATGGCATTGAAACTCTTCTTTGGATTCTTGTGCCTGGTACAACCTGTGGAATAGCTGCAGATCATTTGCCTTGTCAGTGTTCGACCACGTATCCCGGGGACACTGAAATACAGGACTGAAAAGATATACACACAAGGCAAAGATACATGCTAACTCACATGCCTAGGAAGCGGTACCCAAAGAGACCCAAAGAAGCAAATATTTTGAACTTAAAAATTTACAGTATCAGGTCTTTAATCCTTCACAATTGACTACCTCCTCAAGTTGACCTTTTTTTTTCCCTTTTCCTCATACATTCTGTTATGAAAACTCAACAGCTGAGCAAAATGTAGAAACAGTACTTAGTTGACAGAAGGATTGTTTTATAGCCTAGTGAATTTTGAGATGCACTGGCCTTTTCAGATGCTTAGGTATGTTTGTTGTGGTCAAGCAACTGATCTTGCTGTAAGGTGGCTAATTTGGGACCAGCTAACATCATCATCAGGATAGCTCAAGCTAGCTGCCCTTATATTTGTCTGCTTCTGGGGCATATTTTGCAGCCTCCTTTAGGCTGGTGGCTGCCTCTTCTACCGCTGAGATTAGGACCTGAAGTAAAATTTAAAATTACACTAGGTGTGTCTGCAAGGGTTGGAATGCACCCCTACAAATGTAAATATAAAACACTCGGTACCATGATACGACTCATGCTTAACATTTTATTACTTCAACATATTCTATGGCAAAATTAATACTTATTTTTTTAGATCTCTTTGTTTCCCACAATTTCTTCCTGAGCAAAATCAACCTGCCTGGTCTCCTGTTTTTCTAGCATGGTTATTGCTATTTTTATCACCCAGATCATGGCATACCTGTGAAGAAAAGAAACACTCTAGCAGTGCTCACTATAGAGAGAAAAATTAGTTTACATAAGGTTACCATAGGGCTATCTAGGGCATTGAACACTTACCACTTCCTGCTTGATTGGTTTTTAGACCCTCATCATGGCTCCAGGGGAGGAACTATCACAGGGTCAACAGTTCTGCCACCTCCCTCTTCTGAGTTTCTCTTTTATTCTTTTGTAGTTCGAGCCTGGTTTCCAAATTTTATTTAATTCTACATTAAAGATGCTCTGAAATAAAAAAAAAAAAAATCCTCATTCTGAAATATTTTGCTTTTGTTCACTAAATTTTTACATGGCAGAAAAAGTCTGAACACAATCCATTTTGCATCTGTTATTTGCTTTCTGCTCTGCCACTGACACAGAGATATCAATCTTTCAGATAGTTCTACTTTTAGGACATATTTTTAAATTAGTGTAAATTGGACTAACTTTCGATTGTGCTGGGCTGTGGCCAGACAACATATATTGATAATCTGACCTGTAATGTGCATGTTCTCTGTGTACTGAATATTCACTCACCCTACACCTAGAATGAAATACAGAAGTGGGAATAAAGTAGTCTGGCATTTTTCTTACTGTGCAATACAATTCTTATTCTACTCACATACTGCTATGTCAAAGAAACCAGTAAATCTGTTTCAGGTCAGCATTTTAATCTTTTTTTCTTTGTGATGAAGGCATAAAGGTGCAATACTTCATGACAGTGAAAAAATATATTGATGGAAATTACTTTTATGGTTTTCACAATGCCTTATTATTCTCCATAACATGATAAAGTAATTCAGAGAAGGAATCCATGGCGCGCTCACTGTATTTCCTGGTTTCTATCATTTCTTTACAGGCTGACATTTATTTCCTGGAGATATTAACTAAGGATTGGAAAGACCCAAATATTCCATATTTGCTGCATGACCATGGAGTCTACAGAATCTCTGAAGTCACTTGATACTATTTCTGCAATCTTCTGCAAAACTTAACAGCCTGAATATGTGCAAAAATATCTGTTACTTTTCAGTGAGGGAGGCTGTCTCTTTTGACTGATGCTCCATATTCATGAATGACTAAATTTAAGTCTGATAAGCCTTTTGTCCAGGTGATTAGCCATGATAGAGGGTGGGGAAACATTTTTGCTTTCATTTTGAGTAGCCTCCATTTTACTCAACAGAAGTGGTAAGTATCACAGATTATTCTGTGCTAAGTGTAAGGCTGTTAAGATGTAACTGCAGACTGTCTTCATTTTGAAGTGGGTTTTCGTTTTTTTATCCGTAGCAGTAGTGCAGTAATGAACATGAATAATTTATTATTACTGAAAAACCAGATGCTAAACTGTTGCACAAGCAAATAGTTTGCTTATGCAAGGGAGATAATAGGGCCTTAAACTAATTTTTCACGTATTAATATTGCCTTATATTAATGTACTAACACGGACTAAAGGTTGTGGTTGCAGCCTGTTGGACATGTGGAGAGGCATATGCACATATGATACACATATCATAAAGCTCTGGTCAAAAACCTTATTTTGAATAAATCAGCCTCGCTGAGTTCTCTGATTTAAATAATAAGATGATTTATTTATTTATTTAAGAATCTCTTAAAAATACATTTAATGATTTAATCCAGCAAATCCACAGTGGGTGAGAAAAGCATAGTAGTTCATTGGTCTACTCTATGGGAAATATTATTGAAGAAAATTTGCAAGCCTAGAATCTTAAATTTGAAACCTTTCTGTGGGCATGATAATGTCCAATTGCAATTATCCAAGGAGAGAGAGTTCAGTGAGGTGAGCCTATATCAAACATCCGGCACCTTGAATCTCAGTAAAATTTGAATCTTTTTGCACTTCTCTGTCTTGTATTTTACTCCTACATCTGCAGTTTTGAATATTCAAGCACAAGCTGAGAGAGGGAGTACATTATTTTGGGCTACTGGTATTTAGTTTGAAGTTGTCAATCAGCCTACAGTCAGTGTACAGTGAAGAATAAACACTGCCATAATCTGAAAAAAACCACTCATTACTGTTGATACAAAATTAATCTATACAAAATAATCCCAAATTAAATGTTAATAGTTCACAGATTGTGTATTAAATTTTAGTTCATGTTGACTTCCTCAGAGGGTTCTGCAGTAGTGTAAGCAGAATTACACATGGTGCTTCAGTAAAAATGACTTCCCACAAACTCACTTTTCTTACAGTTTCCTCAAGGTCAGTAGCAATTTGCCTGCAGTGAATTAAAAAAATGCAATTTTGTTTTGCTTTCTCTGTATCCTTCAGACCACTCGATTTAGCCTTAACACTCCAAAGCTGCTACTCATATAAAACAGGAACATCTGCACATGCTCAGTCTCTTGTCAACAAAATAAACTCAACCTTCAGAAACTGCTCAAAGAAAACTGTAAAAATTCACACATATCCAGTAGCTCTTATGGTATCATCAGCTCTAGAAGAAATAGAAGAAAATTTATAGATTCCTTCTAAATAAATGAAAATTTTCCAAAGAATTGGAGACATAAAATGCTTATACAAAAACTTGGGAATTAAATTTTCAAAGCAGTGTCATTGTCAAGTTGTTGAGAATTGGGTAGCATATTACCTTCTCTATTTTAACACGGAAAGGTGATTTTTCAGAAGGTTAGATGTCACAGTGACCTTAAGTTAAGCTGATGGCTGAAGTTTGGCCTGAGGATTGTTGGTCTGGTGCCATGTTGATGTGGTGGCCACCTGTTTGGTTTTTTGGCACTGTGATGGAATCGCTTATAAGAAACCATGCTGAACTGCAGAGAGGTAAGTGGAATGCTTTAAAACTGGAAAATACTAGATTATCAGGATAGAAAAAGATCCATAAAATGCATTTATTTTGAGAAATGGGTTTGCTAGGAGGGCAACTCATATTCAGTGTGAAATTTCTATTCAGAAAGAGAAGAGGTAAATACAGATCTCTATGGTATCTCAGGGTGCTGTCTTTTTTAGCTGGCTGCTGTTCTGAGGAATCCTGGGTCTTGAAGAACACCATACACTGGGTGTTTTCTGGCTTGTTCTTTAAAGCTGGATTATGTTTTTTATGCTAATTTAGGAGAAAACAATAATGAAAGTATTTTTTCCCAGTTCTTAATGGTTGTTGACGCTGCTTTTCATTAATTTTCTGCTTTGTACTTGCTTAAAATTTTGATTCAAGCAGTTTTTAAAAGACAATTAACATATATTTGTTTGATAAGTTTGTTAACTCTATGTGACAAAGAACATTCTTATGCATCTGTTTGAATATGTAATATTTCTTCTTTCAAATATAAGATTAATTTTGCATTGCTAGTAAAGCAAATTATTCTTCTGTAATTAGTAGAAATCAGACACAGTTGTAATATCAATCTGAAAACTTTGAATAGGTCTTTTGAGGGCAATGGGTAGTGAA
Organism: Anomalospiza imberbis; assembly: GCF_031753505.1. Lineage (NCBI taxonomy): Eukaryota > Metazoa > Chordata > Aves > Passeriformes > Viduidae > Anomalospiza > Anomalospiza imberbis. The sequence goes on from NC_089685.1 coordinate 42,206,846, forward strand.
CAATGCACAGTCTGATGTGCATCATCCTTGTCATGGAAGATTGTACTTCTAGCTAGGCAGTGAACTCTGCCAGAAGCAAACTCCCTGAAACATAGCCCCTGTGCAGAAGAGAAGTCATTGCTAAGGATAAAGGTAGAGCAGCACTGTCATTACAGGTATGGGGTGGCTCCATACCTGTAAAGGGGTGGTCCCTTGGTTTATGTTGCCATAGTATGAAACTGGAATTTCTGCTTTCAGAGATTGTTCCATGAAGGTTAATTTCTTGTACAAATAATTTTCATGTTGAATTGAATTATTATTGGGTATGTGCCCAAGTCAATATTGTGTTTGGGCAGGTTTAGCTCCTTGCAGAACTTTCTGTGTTCTGTGTTTTAGTAAGAAATCCACTTATTTCTAGTTAGTCAGATTCATGTTCTTGTCCTACCATCCATAACCAAAACAACTGAAGAGTGAAATAGCTATATACTTAATGTAGAGGTTTTACTTTGATTTGTTTGTAAGATTTTAATTTTTAAGCTTTTCAGTATAATTTTAAATGGTGACAGGGAACATTTGTGTGGGTTTGATATTAAAGTTGATACATGCTGTTTCTAGTCATGTAATATCAGCTTCAGAAACCAGTCCTTATATTTCCACTGAATGTCTTCTGGATCCAAAATGAACCAACATAACCTGATCCTGCAGAACTGCTTGCTACGTGAATTTCTGTCGGCTTTACTTCAATACTTTGATATGCATTGAAATCACAAGGCACTTTTAGCTCCAAACTACCATCAACTAAATTATGTATCAGTACAATCATACTAAATCAACAAGGCTCAGATGATACAAATACAAGAGCACCTTAAATACTGAACAGAATCCCTTCACATGACCTTAGAGTTCATCTCACAATTTTTGTTTTACTTTTGTCTTCTGCAATGTGGGGATTCTAAGCTACTCTGTTCATTGTTGAACCATTTTGAGCAGCACCTTGCTTCTCAGTACAAAGTTGTGTGAAAAAAATAAATTGATGTAATCCTTTTAAGCCTTGACTCTGACAGACATATGCTTCAGGGGAAGATCAATATTGTCCACATTTTTGAAGTCACTAATCTTTATATTCTGCAGTTTGAAGGAAAGGGTCATTCCCATTTCCACTTGCATTTTAAAATGATCTCACTAAGGTTATAGCACATTACTGTTAGGCTTTGACCTGCTAAACAACTGTAAACTTTGGCACTGCAAAGTGCAGCTTCAACATTGTTGATAGTAAGAGGTGAAAAATATGTCCATTCCATGTTTGCAAATACAGTCTTTTATATAGCAATGGGAACTGCCTGTACATATGGGATACAGAATTTTGTCCTGAATTAAAATGAATGTATAAAAAAACCCTGAGACTACAGGACTTACAGAAAATGTTTATTTGCCTGTTGACTCAAATGCAACAATTAACATATAAGTCAGGAAAGCAGTGACTATTTGCTGTCACCATTTGTTAGTCTATGTGAAATGAGAGAGTAAGTCCTGCCAGTTATGTTTTTTGACTAATCCCATGCCTGCTCAGCTATGGGAGTTGAGAATGTGCCTGAATAATGAAATGCTTCCCATGCTCAAAATCAAGCAGGTGGTTGAGTACCTTGAGGAATCAGGTGTCATAACAGAAATCACTATAACTCTTAAGGCTTGTTGGCATGTCTATAGGTAGGCTCAGCCAAGAGGACAAAAAAGGAAAGGTCTTCTCAGTCCAGGAAGCTTGTTGGCAGTGTAATGTGGGAGCTTACCCTGTCACTGCCTATGCTGTGCTGGAAGATTAATGGTTATTTTATTCTGACTGCCTTCAAGTAGGAAACTGTGCTACAGCTTCTTTAAGAATGTATAAACCTTTGTGTGTGCATTTCTATACAAATGCTCAATTATGTATAAAATGCATACACACATGTGCATAGCACACACATTCAGACTCTCATAAGTGGCTCTGCTCCTAAGCGGATACACAAGAAAATAAACAAAAATCTCACCAGTCTTTCTCTGTACCTTACAGCTATCACCTCTCAATCAACCTTTTTCCTTTTTTTTGGGGGGGGGGATAACATTTTTTCATTGCAAGGTGAATAAAACTAATTCAGAGCAGCTAACAACAAAGTAGAAATATTAAGAATTGTAAACCTTGTGTCTAATCAGATGTTTTTCAAGATATTTATCATTATGAATTTTCTTCATGAGAGTATGCTGTACAAAGTACATCTGATAAATTCCTATAGTTAAAAGGAAGCGAAACATATTTATTTTATGATTTCTAAGGACTGGGTTTTCAATGACTGTTTTATTTTGTTTATAAGTCTCAAAGCCCACACATAGACAGACAAGAGTTTAAAGTTCTTTTCCAAAGTCTTCAAAGCCAACAATTTATTCCTCCTTTTGAAAGCAGAGACCTTGTTCACTGCTCAGAGGAAGAGTAAACCATAGCACTCTCTAGGAGAAATCAGTTATGATTTTGTGGTTGAGCTGGCAAATCACACACATGAGAAAAGAGAGAGGCTCATTGTAACTGTTACACATTGTCTGGATGTTGTGCCCTAGGTAAGGCTTCAGGGTCATCAGCAGATACTGGATCATCTACAGTCAAATGCCTGTAGCCAAACAAGGGGGTTGAATGATCCTTTTGCATTTTTCTTTGCTCTGAACACAACTGAGGACTCAGATTATCGTGTTCAGAGCGCAGCGCTAACTTGTATTGCAGCATGATTTTCTTCTGGTGCCCCACCACCTGTCACTGCCTGGTTGGTTAGCTGCCAAAGGCCCCTTATAGCAGCCTGGAAAGGTGTATTGAAAAACAGAGATTCATGTTTGTAAGTGTGACTTGGCAGAAAGTATTGTCTTAAAAATCCTACTGCCTAGGGAGGAGCAACCACTGGGTTTTACAGGGAAAATCCTTAACTGTTCTCTAATGGCCACAGAGATTGCAAGCTCACAAGGGTAGTGAATTGCCTTAATGTAAGTAATGCATACCTAAAGCATACACAGAGAGTCAGACATCATGGTACACCCATTTGATGTGTTTTATAATATACCTATGGTGACTAATGTGTTACGTATTATTATGCCAATAAATAATTGGAATAATAAGTGATGTATTTTGATGGATCAACTCAATTATCTTAGAAGTCCTTTCCAACCTTAATTATTCTATGATTCTATTCTGAATTAGCTGAAAAATGTATTACTTATGGAATAGGCTAATATTGACAATCATGCTTAGCCTGTTGGGTGTTCAGCTGAGATACTCAGAAAAAGATTAATTCACTGAAAATGTGAACAGGAAGACCGTGCTCTCTGAAAATGGAGCAGCTCTGAGATGCTCCACATAAGTCAGGCAGAAATCTAGATGTCCTAGGAAGTTAGTTACTTTGCAGTTCTAGTTGTTTTGGGTTTTGTTTTCTTTTTTTTTTCAAATGAGGCACAGGGAGAAAGCAATTTACAAAACAGACCATTGCTCTTTCAGTGTTTCATGAAATAACTTTCTTGCATGAACTGTACCTGGGATCACCATACAGAACCACTAAGTACATGCCTGGAGTGTAATAGCAGAAGGCAGTAAGTTCACTCCAAATTCTCAAGAATTTGAAACAAATTACTCTACCTTCTCTTCTGGTTTTTTATCTCCTTAATTGACCTTTATGTTGTTTTAAAATACTTAATACCTATCTAAATTTAATTTAACCTATAACAAATAAGACTGTAAGAAAAAGAAACTCATATTTGTACTATTACATTAATAGGCTTAATAACAATAATCCACTAACATCTGCAATCATAAAATAAAAACTTCATTATCATTTCAATACAGTTAATACAAAACCTCAGGTTCACCAGTACACCAGCTGTGTCCTGGTGCTCAACAACACAAAACAGCAATTCATGCAAAATTACCAGTCTTTGTTACTGATTCTTTTTCCTGGCTCCAGTCCCAAAATATTCCTGCTGTTCAGGTCTTTTGTTTCCTCTCACTGGAAGCCTTTTATTTTCTAGGAGAATATAAAAGATCATCTCCAAGAATGACTTCAGTAGCCTTCTCACCTCCAGTATCATGCCTCTAGCTCTTTATTCCTCACAGTTAAGAGACTCAAGTGTTTGGTTAAAGGTCTCTACTGATTTGGACTAAGTGCTTTTTTGCGCAGTGCTGCTGGCATTGCTCTAGACATGTAATGCTCTAGACATAATATTCTCTAGAACCTCAAATCACCTTGAAAATTTAGACTATTAGGAAAAAATGTTAATTTAACATGATATTTTCTGACATTCCCTTAAGGATGGAAAATGCTCAGAAGAGCAAATCAACCAGTATCTAATGCTTGTCTTTGAATTAGTGTTTAGCTGGAAACTGGTGGCTTAATCACAGGCAAGGCCTGAATGTGTTGGGCACAGTGCACGGCTCTCTAGGAAAAGTTCCTCAGGAGTTTCCTACTTAAAGACATTACAAAGGCAAGATACTAAGAGGACATAGGCTCAGGATTAAATCCGTTCGTCCTGGATTTGAGCCAGTAATTCCAAACTAGTCCCATTGCACTGGACCTACCAGTTCAATCAGTACAAGCAGCTTTCCAGCTGCACTGTAAACCTGCCCTTGAGAGGTGACAATGATTGGTGAGCTCATGGTACTGAAATATCATTCATGTCCCTCTCATATAGCTTTTCATCTCTGCCAAGTAGCCAGCCAGAGTAAGAACAGCTTATGTTTCAGACTGCTGGGTTACCCTAGCATTTCCTCTCCATCTTACTCAGTTGACTGAGGCAATTGTGTATTTGCAAACTCAGATAATGGGTGTCTTCTTAGCAGTTCTTTTGGGAGAGGAGGAAGAGAAAAGGAAGCAAAAATGTTTGTCAGTTGTCTGCATCTGTTATTCCCCAAAGCCTACTGAGAATTCAAAAAGAGGAATGAACTTTTGAGATAATGTCTATTATGTAGCAGACCACATATCTCAAGCTGCCATTAAGATGAGATTCAGCAGTGGTAGATGACAGAGTAGTCTAAAATAATTATCCATTATGAGAGGATTGGCATTTTTCCTGAAAGCATCCTGCACTGTACCTTGGTAGAAAGAGGACACAAACTGCCTTAAATAATGCTCTGGCTACTCCGTTTTTATTTTGGGAAGCACAAGTGTTTCTATGCTCCACGGTACTCTGACTAATATGTCCAAATGAACAATCATTTAAGAACACAAGTTTCCCAGGTGACAGGATACATACCTCTTTACATTGATCATTTAATCACTCATTAGGCAGGAGAATAAAGATAGTCCACTGGTGTCTGGAGCACAAGAGTCTGTAAACAGTGTAGTTTTCTCACTAGGTATGGGAAATGACTTGAGATGTTTAAAGGTGTTTTAATCTCACTGGGAAGCAAATAACACTATATTTTGATATTACTTCTAAAATAAGTATCAGAATTGTGTTTGGGCAAGTAACATGTCTATAAAATGGGCAAAACACTTGTGACTTGAACTCATGAAGGGTGGGGAGCCAGATGCTATACTGCAGTCAGCCATTGTTCTTTTAGACAAATCACTTCCTCAGTGTTATCTCCTCCTGTCATTCCCTATCTTATTTGTTTTGCAGACTCCTTACAGCAAGACACATTTCCTAGTAAGTGTCTGGGCAATGGCTAATTTTTACTCCTTGTTCGTTGTCATGATGTTTTCAGATCTAAAGTGACTCTTGTGGATCAGGTTCAAGGGTAAACTGCACAGTGCTTTTAGTGCTGTGGAACAAATTCAGGTGTGTTTGCACTGAAAATGTACTCCAGTCCATATATCACTGGTACTCTGTAAAAATCAAAGGAGTTATAAATTTGGCTTTTAAGGTCCCACTTTGCTAAAAACTCTGAGTGTTTTTTTGTTGCTGTGCATAGTGAATTTTTCATTTCAGCTAAGTTCATATTTTCAAGCCTGTAATAATTTATCACAACGCCTAAGATTATAAATCTTTAATTATGGGAACTTCTGCTAATTTTTATATTTAAGAAATAAAGTCCAGGAGATGTCCAACCAGCTCTGGACTTGTTATGCAACAAATGTGGGATTTTTAATTTTTTAGATATCTAATTTAAAACTTGATCACAAAAGACAACTTAATGCTGCAACAAAGAATTGCAGAAATGAAAGATTAAAAAAGGTTTTTCCGTTTGATTCAAGATTGTCAGACCAAATAATTTGTTTAACAGCTTTATGACTGTTCCATTCTGCTATCATTGCTATGTCTAAAGGTCAATCTCTTTACCCCATAATACAGATTTATTTTGTTTGCATAGCTGATTCAGTCTTTCCTTCCTGAGTCAGATGTAACAATCTCCCTTTGACCTTCTCTGTAGGTGTTGTAGACAAAATCCTGCACAAGTTGCTAAGAGCAAACATTCACACACTTTCCTCTTTGACTATGGATTCAATAGAAGTAAGAGAAAAAGAGTCCAGTGGCAGCATAGGACTATGGAAGCATCCCACACGAATAGGATGCTTTCCTGAGCTCTTGGGAAATATGGATCCTCTTCTAGGGATACAGTGCAGCTGCTAATGCATTACTTAGACAGGGATTAGCACTTTGAAATACCATGTGTTTGATAATCTTTATATAGACCAAAGAGACGGCTTGATGGATGACTATTCTGATGTTAGCCTGTCTTAATGACTCTCAACAAACTTGATATTTATCCTCTTTTTTCACAATTTCTATTCTATAATAGTGATAAGACAGTAAGCAGAATGTTTCCAACCAATGGAAACAGTGGAAATCACTTAGTCTTCATTTGTGTTTCCAGATTGAGAATCAAAACAATTGCTTAGATATACCATGAACATTCGCTATCCTGTCTCTTCAGCAAATCACAGGCAACCTCCAGTTTTTGACTAAATGAGGTAATTTTCTTTCAAATGGTGCCCATAATTCAGATGATGACATCAAAATATGAACCTAAGCCTGCTGTTCAAGAAGGATGGGTAGTTCAGCATAATCCAATAAAAACTGAATAATCTGTCTTTTCTGTGTCATTGGCACTAAGGTTCTGTTATGCCCACTGGACAAGTGTAGATCCAACAAAAAGGACTTTGTTGCCCTTCAAAGCACCATCCAGACATACAGAGTGCAGTTCTGTTTCTGCTAGTAGTTAGGCTTCCTATGTAGTGACCTGTTATAAATGAGATATAAAGAAGTTTTCCTATCAAGGACAAAGACTTTCGTGTCTGACAGCACTTTCAATCTTTAGTGCCTGAGTAAGAGTGGTGGACAAAAGCTTCCATTCATTCGGGTAGTGCTCAGAGAAAGGTGCCTACATTTCTGTGAACGAACAGGGCAGGTTTCTTTATTCTTTTTTTTTTTTCCTTTCTGTGTCCTACACAGTACACAGTACAAATGATAAATCAAACCATAGCTTCAGTAGCTGTCATCTTCTCCAAGTTCAGGTTTTAGGACAGCATGACTGCAATTACTTAACTCTTTGAGAATGTCTACCTTTTAAGTATGAAAACCTACCACAAAGTTTCCAGAAGACACTTTTTTCATGTCTTCAATTTTCCTCAGCACTTTAGGTGAAATATCTGGGTGAATGTTGTCAGGAATTGTATATTACTGTGATTCTACTGTGTTTTTACACACATTGATTCATACCGAGAATCTCGGTTAAGTGTATCTGTTCTTACCTTTTGCTTAAGCAAGGCAAGCCTTTTCTTTGTGGTCATGAGTCCTGCAGAATGCAGGAAAAGCTTGAACCATCTCTGTTATAGCTCACCATGTGCTTTCCAAAACTATCCTAATATGATTCCAAGCAAAAGATCAGTTGCAATTTTCAGCTTGCTATGTCTTACCTATTTCATAGGGCTGTTGCAGGTTGTTCAGTTTGCAAGTGCATCTCAAAGCACCTAGTAAACTCAGATTGTTGTAGCAGCAGAGCAGCCCAAAATGTTCTCCAAAGCATTTCTCTGGTGTAGCAACCTGCCTTCTTCTGAGTACTGCTGGAGTCTCTTTTCTTCCATTCTGTCATCTCTCACCATGTCCTCCCCATTCTTCTGCCTGAAGGCAGAAGTTGTGGGGAGGGTAAAGAGAAAAAGTTTATCCTGTAGTTGGATTCAGCAATATGTATGTTGTCTACTTCTTGTGGATGTCAATGCAATTTTTTTTTTTTTTTAGCACTACCCCTTGATAAGGCAGTTTCAGCATTCAGAGGCATGGGCAAATCACAGTTCCGCAGTGCATATAAATCCCAGCACAGCTGCACATGCAGTCTTTAGCTTCCATATTTCTGTAAATAGCCAATTCCTGGAACCATCTCACAGAAAGGACATCTTTGTCCCAGGGGCGTTCTAGCAAGTAAAACCTTGTTGCAGTGAGTTCCTGTTCCTGAGCTAAATAAATGCAAAAGCAGTAGGTACAGAATAGAAAAGCTGTCCAGGGATTTGATCCAATAGAACCACTCAGAGTCAAGCACTTCTGACCAGTAGTCCTATGCTGTGCATCTTACATGTTATTCATAAGGATCATCTGGAAATTATACAAATTTTGTAACAATATGATATGTTGAAAAAAACTTGCTAGCGTCAGTATGTGAAGAACCTGACTTAGCCCTCCAGTCCATTAAAAAATCCTTATTTTGAAATTGTCCTACATGAACAAACAAGTGGACTTCAGTGCATGTTTACACACAATTGCCTGTACTTCAAAAGGTGCATATATGACATTATTATTTTATATCACTAGCTATGACTAAGCTTTGATCTTACCATCAGTCTGCACATTTTTAATCAAGACTTTCTTGCTTAGAGGTGGACCCTGATTTTTAATAGGTGTATCTATTTTATTTACAATACCAACAAATAGATAGGAATATATATGAAGTGCAAAAAATGGCTTTTCTGTGGCTGAAAAAAGGATTTCTCAAACTGTGGTTCTTAGCAAACATGGAAATGGATAGAGCAGGGAAAGGAATGCCCATTTTAAAGTGAGCTTCTAATGCTCACTTTGCATGGCTAACACTGACAAAAATATGCTTTTGCATACTGCATGCTTGGTATGCATTAGCTCCTGTCCCAGTTCTAAGTGGGCTACAATGTTTTCTGGATAGTGACAGTTCTGCAAAAATAAGTTACCTTTTTCTTCTAGGATCCTGCATGAATATCAGAATATTCTACTGCATTTCTGTAACTGAGCTCTACATGAACGGTACTGACAAAAAACAAATGTTAAGCAGCGAGTCCACTGGTATTTATGTTAGAAATCATTTGTATTACATTGGAGAAGGCATTGGTAGTCATGGAAGAAAGAGAGAAATCTTTTTTCAAAAGAGCTCTGTCACAGAGCACACATATTTAGCCTGCCTGTGATGTTATTATCCCTGTTTTAAGCAACATTAGCAGGTATATTGTGCATCTGCAAATAATAAAAAATAGGGAAAAAAAGATTATGTTAGACATTTACTGGAACTGAGAATAATTTTTGGTCCCTTTTGGCTGCTTTTAAGGAGTCCTTGTTCATGAACACGGTTTGTAGGTAATAGGAAATTTAATTAAAAAATAATTAATTATATTGCATCTTGCACTTGCTACCTTTTGTTCAGTCAGGTAGGAATTAAAAGACACAGTCTGGGAAGGTTCATACTTTGCTCAGGTATGTTAATCCTGCTTATTGTCAGATACCCACCTGACTTTTCCCTAAGAGTCCAAGGTCTGGTGATTTCTTCAGAACCCTCCCCTTGTAAAAATTTTGCCCACCAAAAGGAGTAGAAAACACATTGCTATACTCAATAATTACTCACAGTAAATGAACACAGGTAAACTTTTTGTCAATATTTGTGTTAGTTTTTTGTTATAAACCTTGACACATACTGAACTTATGTAATGAATTAAATAAAGGGGACCAAAGCATTATCAAGGAATATTCCCCACCAGAAAATAATCCAACTTCATCATGTTAATGCCTTAGTTCTATTCTGCAGTTTTCATTACACAGTATCTACAAATTTGTGTTGTATGCCCTTCGTCTTTCTAGCCACAACACTCAGAATTATGACAGCATAGATTTCCCATTGGAACAGATGGTATACTGCAGCAGAATTTATTAAAGCTTCATTTCCCAGATCCTTTTCTGTAGCACTTTTGCTCATTCTCCTCCTTTTCCCAGCGTGACAGAGCATTGTATGTCTCTGACACTGAAATTAGCACAAACACGTGTGGTTCCCTGCAAATCTGCTATGCATAAATAATCATTCAGATTGCTGTCCTGCTAAGGCTCCTAGCTGGCAATCACACAGCAAAGCCTGTAATTTCTCCTACTTGGTGCTGCTCCACCATTTCCTTATCCTGACTTCTATGCTGTTATGCATCTCCCATGTCTGACATTAGAGAACATAATCAGCTGGGGCTTAGGAACTTTATCATTCTACGTCTTATGTGTAAGTATCTTGGTTTAGTAGGAAGACAGATAGGTATCAGAAAAAGGATGTGACTCAACAAAATTAGGCCAAGTTAAAAGTGTTTAGGTTTTCAGGAAGTAATATAATTTCAGTTTTTCCATAAATTAGATTTGTAATAGATGGGTGAAATGTAGGTCAAATGGAGCAGACATCTTCATAAGCATTTGCTTTAATGGTTTCCTTGATAATTTCTGCCTCTCTTGTCACATGACAAAGGACAGTTCAAATCAGTCCGTGCAGACCACTTGCAATAAACAAAGGGCAATCCTGCAAAACGAAGGGCAGGATTGTGGCATTCACTTTTGCCTTAGGCCAATTTCATCCTGGATGCACAATGGATAAAGCAACAGCATTGCAGGCAGGCAGAATTTGCACCCCTGTTAATAAGTATTGTGACACATTTTATAAACAAGATTACACACACCGAGGTGAAGTTCTTAAAATCACAGGGTGCTGCAATTCCCTGTGGAATGGTATCACCCTCCTGGAAGACCCCTACAGCTGTGACTGTTAGAATGATCCTTACTTCCTCTTTGTACCCCATTGGCCCAGAGCCAGATAAAAAACCCCACAGCCATTGTTCGTTCTCTTTTTCCTCCTTCTCCCCAGAGAATAAACACCTGGAAACTGAGCCTCTGCGAATATCTCACCTGGTTTCTGAAGCTTCGTATCCCTGCAGGTCCCCCAAGGCTGGGCTAACTTAGCAGTTCAGGGGGGCTGACAGGGGGGAAAGCATCAACAGGGCACCAAAAGGCCAACCTAGGACAGAGTAGCAGCCTTGGCTTTGAATTTCCCACTTCTTGCCAGCTGAGTGCCTGAGATTTACATGTCTGCCTTTGTATATTGAAAAAAGCTATGTGGGACACAGAGCCATCGCCTCAAAACAATATTTTGTTTATTCTCAGTAATTTCCTTTTAATGGCTCACAGCTCCTTCAGTAAATATATATATGTATATGAGAATTTAAATGATCAGAGTTTTAAATTCAGTATCCCTTGGAGCTGTGAGGGCCCACTGTATAAATATATAATTGCTCACAGGCATGAGGGATGTAGCTGCTCCTTTGGAGCTTTAAGAGGCTCTGATGCTGATGCTGTGCCTGCTGCACACACTGCTGGCTCTCATCTCATGACGTACACAGAGCTCTGTGAGCACAGCTCTGCCCCTGCAGCTGCTTAATGCATTGCTGGGCAGAGAGGAAACAGAGATCTCTGCTACTTATGTGATCTAGCTTTAAGTGTAAAAATAAACACGCACAAAAAGAATCAAAATAATCAGTCACATTACCCTTTCTTCATGAACACCATTCTCTCACAGTTGTTTTCCTCACATCTGATCTATTTCCTTAAATTAGACACCATGTTTCTTGTTTTATATCACTAATTGTGTGCCACCAGGATTTGAATCCACAGGAAAAGGTCAGTCAAACCCAGAAATTATTTTTCTAATTTATTTCTAAATTTGCTTAGTTCTGAGTCTGAGACCAAATAATTTTGAATATTGTAATTTTTTTTTTAAATAGGCTTAATTTGTTTATGTAGTCTACCTAGAGAAGCCAGTCAGTAAAACTCTTGCCTATGTGCTTAATTCAACAGAATTGCCATTCACCCTAAAGACATACTTAAGTACTTCTCTTTCTGGCATCTCTGGGTAGGGCTGCTAATAGGAAATTACAGTTAGTGATACAGAAAAATCTACTGATTTTAAAATCCCTGTCTTAGAATACTTTGAAACCTGTATGGAAAACAATTATTGAACAAGACTAATCTCCATGGGCCAAAGGCAGGTAAGAAATAATGTTGTTTCCCTGCTGTACTCTAGGGAATCACTGCTATTAAGTGCAAGTCAAACCTGGTATGGGACAGATGAAGGCCAGGCTGAGTCTTCCTCTGCAAGCCTTGCATTAAGAGGAGTGCAACAGGAAGCCTCTGTTTGGGGCCTAAGGACAACATCCACTGGAACAGAAATCAGTCGTAATCTTTCCATGGCACAAAATAGCTTTGGCTATGATCCAATAGAAAAGTAAATTTTAGCTCACTGATGCAGTGAGTGGAACTGATCATCTTTGCTGCCAAACTGTTTCTTTAAAAGGAATATACAAAATCCATAGCAGAAACTTGTTAAGAAACCACTCTTTTGGTGATACTTCTAAGCTCTTCTCTGGGAGCACTCATCCCATAATTGTCTTTTTGGGTATTTCTGAAGAATAGCTGCCAGTACTTGTTCAGTCTCTGTTTCTGGTTCTTCCTTGCTCTCTTCTCTCATGTTGCACTAAATTAATTTGCTGGTTCTTCTCTAATGCATACAATAATAATAAGACACAAGTAAGCTGGATAGGGTCATAAAAGCCCTTAATAAAGACACTACTCTGGTTTCACCAGAAGTTACACAGAGGTGTTTATACCCTTCTTCTCTTACCCTAAAAAACCTTGCAACTCTCTTTTCATTAAAGAGATTTAATCCAATTTAATCCAAACACCTGCATGTTACGTGGTCTTCCTTCTAGATCACACAAAATCAGAGAAGTATCTTTGTCTTTCTTTGGCTTTTGGCATCTGGTTGCCTTGGAAAATATGGGTGTACTGGTGAACTGCTCTTGACTGAAAGGGCCACCCATATAAAAGGCTACACAGTCCTCTTCATCACAACTCCAGGCTGAAGACTCTTTTGACACTATAAGCAGTTTGGGATATGTACTGATCAAATATAAAAATATCTTTGATAGAAAATTGCCTGTATAGAATAAGTATCTCACAGGTTAGTTACTTCACTTTTATGAGAGGTGGAAGACTACTGTGACTTGTGGCTATGCCTAAGCCCTGAATGATGGACCATTTAACTATGATGCAAAAACTCTGCAATAAACATATCTTCATGTTTAATGACTCATATTTTGAGGATGGATGGTAACAGCCATTTTGCCTTTCTCCACCTTCAAGAGGGTTAGAAATTAACTCTTTCTCCTTTTCACATTCTCACTGTTGTAGCACACAACAAAAAAATGTTTGTGCCTCCTTGCTTGATGTCTCCCTGAAATTATGCATAGTAATGGATGATCAAAGCAGAACTTTTCTGATTGGTAAGGATATTTTTCAAAATGGAGCTTTGACATGGCATAGAAATTATGCTCTGGCTTCTAAATAGTGCTGATATGGATTTGATAAGGTGCAGAGGCAGGGCTGGAACCACAGTTTCCAGAGCTGTGTCTCTTTTCCAGTGCACTCACGCTACCAGGAAGGGCAGTGATCTACCCTGTGATACAGCTCCACGTGGCATGTTACCTCAAATTCTACCATTTCAAAACAACCGAAATTCAAAAACTAGAGAATAGAAATTAGTCTGACAAAGAGGACATTCCTCAGAACTATCTTCAAAATGCATTCTGTTGGTCATACTTTTTGAGTCATTAATTTCCTTTCTATGCAAGCAATTAGTGCACATTTTCCTGGGGAGAGAATTTCCCTTTGGAAGGCAGTGAGAGAGATGGGACAAATGATGAAAGTTTGCAGAAGCTGGTCAGCTGTCTAATCCTTAGAAAAGTTTCTGGCATGATGTTTTAGAGAGGGACACTTGCATGTCCATAAACATCCATACTCATGTTCATTTACATACCACACAGAAATGTCAGCCACAGTCCAGGCCTCACTGTTCCCTGTGCTGTAAAGATAGAGCTCATATCTAAAATATAATAAGCTCCACAGCTGATGGCATCTGAAAGGTGGTAGATCTATATACAGATCAATGATATTCAATTGATACTCCGAAAAACTTAATTTTTCTGCCTTTATTGGAGTACTGTTTGAATAAAGATCATAAACCAAGTTTTTAATGACAATGTATACCTTAATATCGTTTGAGCAACAATGGAGAAGAAGAGAAATAAAGAGAAAGACTTTATTTTTTCTTCACTCTTTGTTATACATTTAATCTATTTATGTTATTGTAACTGAAAAGTAGTAGACATTAATGGACACAATGTTTCTCATGGTGCATTTTATTTCTTTTGTTAGTGAATGCTACTCACTTCAATTTCAAATCCTGTTCAGACTGCAGATCATTAATGAAGTTGACTGATGAAACAAATTCCACCCTTTGTAATCTTAAACTCTGAAAGATTTACTAAATTCTCATGTTCTTCGATCTTATGTGACTTACACATTCAGAAGAAAATATAAAAATTGCAGCTGGGCAGATAAGATTTAGATTAAGAGAAGCATTACCTCATAACAACACTAGAAAGAGAATACAGATGTTAAATTGAGTTTGGATGTGGCTCAAAGCAGAATGTAAAGTAGTGGGAAGAGCCTGTAAACCCCATACTGCTGGGCAAATCATTTTTCCTAGAGCAGCAGCAGTACTTAGATAATCAAAATAATACGTTATACATTTATATTTCAGTTAAACAGGAATAATTGTGAATAAACTTCCTACAAAATATTTTCCAACACTGTGCATGGCATTTTGTACAGAAAATTGCCACCCCATGGTTTTCAAAGGCCTTGAGCCACACAAACATTTTCTGTAAGGGGTTGGGCTTGAAGGGTAGGTGTTCCTGGACAGGTGGCCCACCAGATGGGTAAGGATGGGAGCCTGCCATGAGTATCTCATGGCCAAGGGTGGATGAGGCTGAGCCCTTGACTGTGAATTACACTGTTATTTGTGGAGCAAATGTGCTGGACCAAGTTCCAATCCCATGCAGGTTCTCAGGGCATCAGCAGAACCTCAGGCTCCACCTGCAAAGCTGACCATGTGGTTTAACATCTTCAGACATCAGACCCAGGTTTTGCTTGAGAGGTGATCCAGTGGCCCTAATCTGCTGAGGAATTTCTCTGGGTAAGTGAAAAATTGCTCTTCTTTCATACTTCCCTCTCCATCTCCTCTTCTTTCCTCTACTCATCAAATGCAGAAGAGAAGTTCGTTGGCTGAAGGGAAGGTAAGGAGGGGAGGAATATTACACCTCTCTGTACTTGTCTGATCTTGGAAATGCTGATGCAGAAGGCAGAGCCACATTGTCTCTGTTCTCATTAAGAATCTGTAGCTAACATTCCTCATGGAACAAATATTCAGCTGGAAACTTTAGGAAACAGAAACCACAGGTCTTCTGGGGTCAGTCACTCGAAGAAGATAAGAGTAGTAAAAAAATGGAGACAAAGTTCTGGCTCTATTTGCCAAACTATTTCCTCATGTTGGTTGTTTTTGCCTGTTCCTGGAAATGCAAAGGGCCCAGAAATGGTTGTGGACGGACATGTTTGTACATGCTGGTGTCAGCTCTCCTTTCAAGTTCATCCAAAGCTAGAAAGAAGAGTAATCTGAGAATTGAGTTTTGCTTCTGTTGAGCTCTGAAATATGTGTCAGATTTGAGCTTCAAAAAAGACTGCTTATTCACCCACACAGGTGTATTCTCCTTTACATTTTAACTGCACCCCGTGGACTCTTCTTTCAAACAGAGAAATCAGACACTCAGCTGAATACCAGCAGCTTTTGTGACATATGTGCTGTGGTAAACAGCCCTTGTTTCTTCTGTTGCTGCATAAAACCCGAACTGAGTGCTTTTCTCCAAAAAGAGTTAGTATTATACTTTCTCAGATTATTTTTTAAAATTTATATATATGACAGTACATAACTGTTGACTAGATGCTTACAAAAATTTTTCAGTCACAGTGAAAAATCTCAGTGATACAGTTGCTCATGCTACAGAGTACCAATCATTACAGAGCTGTAAATGAGAACTATTACCTTGGATGATCTGTGGTTCACATTTCCTGAAGATGAACTGAACACCTACATTCAATGGCCAATATACCTAAAATGAAGCATGATCTTCAAATATTTACATTATTCTGAATCTTTGAGAAAAATATGTAGGTCCAGCTTCAGGTCAGAGTCCTGTCTGGAGCAGCACAAAATCATGGAGTTTGACTGCAGTAAAATTGCTCCTTATTCTGAAGAGGAGGGCTAATTCTCAGGCAGCAAGCAAGTAACAGAGGTGATTATCCAGTACCTTGTGATTATAATACTCATCTGTCACTGTGATATGGTCAGCCAGCACAGGATCCATTTGCTGTGCCACCTTACAGCCATCAGCACGGAGCACAGTAGATCCCAACTGAGGCATGTATCAGCATCTATTGTGGCCAAGGAACAAAATACTTTTCCTATCTGCGGAAATTTGTACTTATAAACCAGAGTGTATCACTTGCCTGGAGTGGTAAATCCTTGCTCAGGCAGATTTCTTTCCTGTAGTCAGGCTCTGTAGCAGTGTGGCAATGCAGGGGACCATCTGTACAACTTAGATCTGATCTTGTACAAAGCTATCTCATATTAGATTTCTAGCCAGGAGCTGTTGAAACAAACAGGGCTTATATTTGTTTCCTTCAAGTGTTGATGTGAACAGACTTCACTCATGAGTCTATTTGCGCAATGTAATTAGGAAGGATGTCAGCTTGCCTGACTGAGTTAAGTTTCACAGCTCTTATGTGCTTAAGACTGCCTCTGCTACTGGGGTAGCAAGAGTAGGTAGATGAATGCATAGCATCACTCTCAGGAACAGGCCAGTGGATGTGGCCATAGATATTCTCCCCTCTGTGCCTTTGTTTTCCAGGCACCATCTTGTCCATGTTGCCTATTCAGGCTATAAGGAATTTTGAGTCAGGGATTGTTTCTATTGATATGTAGAGTCACATGGCACATAGTTTGAAGTCTTCACCAGCTCTGTACATATTCCTAAATCAGAATCACTGTAGTAACACCAGCATGCTGTTTGACCATTAAAATTTTGAAAGTTAATTTAATCAGGCAAATAGCACATTGACAAAGTTATGTTGTCTCCCAGTTCTTCATACTCTGCTGTGCCATATAGCTACAGAATATATAATTAAACAGCATTTAGGCTAAAGGGACCTTGATGATGAGCAGGACTTCTGTATACTTCTATAATAGAAACGAAGGACATCATCAAGTGGTGACCAAATGACTTACATCAGGGGTAAGGTGAACATCAGTAATTGTTCAGTAGTGCTCTGGATGACAAATATATTGCCTTCATGGTCCAAGAGGGTTAAAGTTGGGAGAAGTAACAGAAAAGAAAGAAAGAAAGAAAGAAAGAAAGAAAGAAAGAAAGAAAGAAAGAAAGAAAGAAAGAAAGAAAGAAAGAAAGAAAGAAAGAAAGAAAGAAAAAGAAAGAGAAAGAAAGAAAAAGAAAGAAAGAAAGAAAGAAAGAAAGAAAGAAAGAAAGAAAGAAAGAAAGAAAGAAAGAAAGAAAGAAAGAAAAAGAAAGAAAAAGAAAGAAAAAGAGAAAAGAGATAAAGCAAGAGCAGCTCATATTGAACTGTAAATTTTTGGTTCAATAAATTGGAAATTGGGGGGTGGAGTAGGAAAGAGTGACAGAAAAATTTAACATTCCTCTCACTGATATGTGTATAATTACATATGTGTAATTGTAAGCCAGTGCAAAAGCCAGACCTGAGTCCATCTTGGTGGCATAGAAATGAGCTAACTTTACCAAGGCTACCTTTTCTTGTTATGCTTCTAGAAAGACAAATGATTCATAAAGAAGAACTACTTTTCATGTATTTTTTTTTTTTCATCTAGAAGGTACAGAACTCAACACAAAAAAATTCTGTTTCAATACAGCTGTTCCATGAACTATGAACTAGATTAAAGTAGATTTAAACTAGTTCCAGGTTTCAGCCTGCAAAATAATACCAGGATAGCTGTTGATCCCCTATCTTACTGAGGTAATAGGAAAATAACTTGATTTATAATGAGTCCCTTTGGCCTTGTTTATATATGGACTTGTGGCAAAAACTTCCGGAGGGAGGCATTCCTACTCTCATTTCTGAAACTTACACCACTTTGTTTTGTAATTTTTATTTTTGGTAATCTCTTTTGTAAACAGTGTCCTGCAGAGACCTACAGTAGTGAGTCCAATGCAAACAGGACATCAAAATGCATTACATTTAAAAACACATGCTGGTGTATAGTTAAGATTGCGACACTTAGGACTACAACTTGCAACATTATATAGGGCTACACTACACAAACACTCAAAATTAAGAATTTCTCACACAGTTACTATTATTTTTGAGGGCGTTTATGTTTGGGTTTCTCAGCATCTTATCACAGACTTTAATAACCTTTCCTTGAAAAATCCTCCCTCTTTGTATGTGACAGAAACCAATGTGTAACCAGACCTCAGGGATACCTTTGCACAGGCAAACTAAAACAGACCTTGAAGGCAGCTGGGATTTGCAGGCAGCTCCAGCTCTGGGCAGTGCATGCAGCCGATCTGGGGGTGAGGAGCAGCCCAGCACACAGAGCCCACTGAGTGGCAGTGGGATCACTCAGACCATGTCTCACCCGAACTACCCCTGTCCCACGCTCGTTGCTCAGCTGCTGCCACACAGGCACTGCACAAAGCACCCAGTGACAGTTTTGTGGTCCCCAGTGTCTGTCTCACTGCTTGCGTCCCCTTCCTGTCCCTGTTGCTGACAGGTAGGGGTAGCTGGAGGTAGCAGTGGGAGAACTGGGCAGAGCAGGGTGTAGAAGGCTGGACAACTGCACATGCTTCAATCTAAATTTAGTGGCTTCTATTCAAAAAGTATAACAAATGTAGAAATATGTAACATTCCCATATTTCATCCTAATCCTTATATTGAATTGAAGTCCCATATTAAATTGGAAACCTAGGACTATTTAGGACTCACTCCAGCTTTACTGAGGGAATTAAATTGGGGGGTGAGGGCTTAGTTCTGTCTGGTAGAATAGAAATATGTAAAAAGATTTGGCCCCTGTGGAAGACAGTTTCCAGTCTAATTCACTTCAGTGATTTCCGTGTTTGTCTTACAGCTTGTCCTGCAATGAGATGGAAGGCCACACTGTGTGGGAATTTACTGTTTTGTAACTAGCTTTTGCAGAGAGACAAGACTGCTTTGATAGAGATATCATTCAATTTCTGCAACATCCAAGTTTTGCCAACATCCAATCCTGGCCTTACAGACTGCTTATTTTGCTAATATACTGCAGGAGTGCATCCCAAGTTTCTCAGATGACTTTGACCTCATGCATAAATTAGTGTGATCCTGAAAACTGTGCAGTTTACTCTCTGTGGAGGTCCCTGTATTTCTGGTTTGACATAGACCTTTCCAGCTCCTTTTCATCCATTGAGTTTCTTGCAGTGGAAAGCACCAGCAGTGCAGGCAGTGCTGAAACACAATGTCCCTACAGCCATGGAGCCACCACGTTAAGATAGTTGACAAGTCAGCTTTTAAAAATCTCCTGACACAGCTGAGAAAGAATGTTTGCTCTAAAAACTTGTCTAACCATATCTGTTAAAAAGAGTGACTCAATAAAGAACAAACTCCAGCCTCTATGATAGTATCAGAAATCTGGAATTACTTTCTAAGCACTGAAGTGCTTTCACTAAAGATTTCCACTTGCAGTGACAATATCAGCTTTGGGCCCATATCACAAGCCACATTTTAATGATGTTCTAATGAAAATTTGCTCCAAGTGTGGCTAAAGAGCATATATGGCTTGTAGTCAGAAGAAATATATATCTGAGGAAATTCTAGACTATTTTTTAGACACTAGTGAGGTAGAAGCAGCACTTGTGAAATAAAAACAGTCCTAGAGACAACCTTTGGACATTACTTGCAGAAAGATTGATTCCTATCATCTTATCAGCCAAAGCATATGACTGCAGAACACACTAAGTGCTGGCAGGCTGTTTCCACTGCTATGACACAGAAAAGACCATCAGATTATCTGCTTGAGTACAGAAGGTCAGCAATCTTGCTGGGGTCTTAGAATACAGGGAGGACAAATTCCTTTTTGTTACCAGGTACAAGTTAAATGGAAAAAAAAAAAAAAAAAAGGAAAAGCAATCAATTTTAATGAGTGACTCTGTATTTACTGTTACAGCTGAGACCAGAGTTTGGCTCATTGTGTGTAGATATATCTATGAATAACCTTCTTAACCTCTTAGAAAGCTAATGACGGAAAATGTTCCCCATAAAAGCATATATATTACAGCTGTGTAAATATATTAAAAAACCCTAAACT
This sequence comes from Anomalospiza imberbis, assembly GCF_031753505.1. Classification (NCBI taxonomy): domain Eukaryota; kingdom Metazoa; phylum Chordata; class Aves; order Passeriformes; family Viduidae; genus Anomalospiza; species Anomalospiza imberbis. The sequence goes on from NC_089685.1 coordinate 42,227,349, forward strand.
GTCAGCAGACTTGCTGGCAGATGTATGAATGCTTTAGCAAGATCTCTGTACTCCACATAGCTTCATTTTTATCCTCTACCTACACACACACAGGCACACACTTGTATAGACTTAGTAATATTTAGAGTACAAAACTCTTTGATCAATTAGCTCCTCCAAGCAAACGGGATCTGTGGCAGAATACATGCTATGTTGTGCTGCTTATGAAACACATTTTATAAGATTTACCTGGTTGCCAGCTGTAAAATTCAGCAGGCAATCTATATAACAATCTCAAGACCTAAGAAAGAGAGGGTCTTTTTTGCTCCCTTCATATCTTCCAGGGGAGAACAAGAGACAGCTTAGGATGGCACTGAAGTCTTCCCATAGATGCCCCGGCAAGACCAGAGGGATTCCTTGCTTTCTAGCTCCATAAGTTGCTTTTTTCATGGGCTAGTGGCAAATTTTTAAGGGCCAGGGAAGAAACATGCAGTAGGTGCATGCCCCTTGGTATTTCTTCTGGAGAGATGTGAATGACAAACTCAGGGCTAAATCCTGACTCAAAGTTGTATGTACACTATTCAGTGGAAAAAAAGGGGGAGGATTTGACACATACTTCTGGTATTTTTAAAAGCTAATAAAGTGGTTAAATGTCTATAACTGAGCAGCTATAGTGAATAGTTAGTTTTTTTGGCAAGACTATTAAGACATATTTACAGCATGCAATTGGAAAATAAGCTTGTTATATGTTATAAATAAACTATTCCCAGTGACAGATTAAGAAAATATTGGATATGTACAAAATGACAGCATTAAACAATGAAAGTATTTCCTGAGGAGCTGAGCCTTAGCAAAAGCCACAGACAAAATATTTTTAGTGGCATTCCAACACTCTGTGTTTCAGAGCCATTTATAACAGAGCTCATTATGAGATATTCCTTTCTGCTACAAGCCACAGCTGGATATACCAAAAAATTAAAGAAATATTTACCTACGAGAAAGAGTCACAGTACCTGGCTTTATTTCATACAGCTAATTTCTCCTCTTCAATCCACCATGTGGGTTCAAGAGAAGAATCTGCTCTTATGTCTCCAAATCCTTAAGTACCTGCCTCTCCTGAGAACTGCTATAAATCCAGTCATTCCCATATGCATGAGCAAAAAATCACAGAAAAAGACTTCTGCAAGAGCCTGTCAGGGTAGGAGGATACCTGTACCTGTGGGCTGTAATTGCCTGCTCCCTTACATCCTCCTACAACAAGGCAGCTCTGAACCCTCTTACAGCACATGCAAAATTACTTCAGCTATTGTGCTGGGCATGAAAACTCGTTTTCAAGTGAGTAATGCTGCTAAAAGCTCAGGTATACTTTCTTGTCTCTGTGGAATAGCTAAACTTAACCACTAAACAAAATATAGCCCTCAAGGACTCATATGGGGTGGTGAGGTGGAAGGTGAAGGAAAGAGAGCACAAGTGTGAAAATACATTGACTTCGAGCAGCAGTAGCTTGAATACCTTGAGGACATTAGGAGGAAAATGCTCAGAGAAGGCACTTTGCAGGTTTTGTGAAAGGTAAAAACATCATTACCAGCGAAGCTGGCCTGCAGGTACGGGACAGTTGTGCTATTGTGCAGTGGCACCAAAAAGGGAATTTTGTCCGCTTGGCACTGGGCATGCATCCACCTTAATAACATTTGTGCTGCTCTGCCTTGTCTTTTGGCTCGTGACTCAAACCAGAACGCACTCCAAGCATTTTGCTTTTAGGAGTTGCTTTTTAGCAGTGTTTTCCCCCTACCAGGATATGTCTGTTCTTCTGGGGTTTTCACCATATTCCTCCCAGCCAGGGCAGATGTCACAGTCTGTTACTGACCTGAAAAAGCTGCTCTAGGGGGAAGAATAAAGTGGGAGGAGGCAGAGAGGTATCATCGCTTTGCTCAGGGAACATCTCAATGGAGATCTAGATTCAGTTTTCCTTCCTTTCCTCTCCTTTCCTTTGTGAATGGTGTTGACAGTGTGTGTGTGTGTGTGTGTGTATGTGTATGTCTGCCAGGCTTCTGCAGCTGCCTGGCTGGTGATCCTCTCCCAGGGAGCACACATGCAGGTACAGCTGCCAGTTAGCTTCCCTAATTGCGCTTGCTGTATAAATATGGACACTCTTCACATGTTGGCTTTTCTTTTGGAGACTATTAGTTCTTGGGTCCCTGGGTGACTGCAAACTAGGTCATATCAAGTGCCACCTTGTCTTCTTTCCCTTGGTATGCACCTCTGCAAGCTGACTCTAAGCACACCCAACCACCAGTTGTATATACAGATGTGTGTAAATCCATGCCACTGTATGACAACAGCTCAGTCCTAGAAGTTAGAGGAGGATTGCTTGGATCAATTAGTTTCTCCCTGTGATGACTGGGGATGCAACACTGTTTGAAACAGCAAGGTAGATCTCTGTAATAAAATGTTAAGGCATTCCCTGTTTTTGGATTTTTTGTTGTTTGTTTTTGTTGTTGCTATTGTTCTGTTTGTTTATTTGTTTTGTTTGTTTTTGTATTTGTGTGTGTGTGTGTGTGTGTGTTTGTGTGTGTGTTTTAGACAGCTGTCCACTTCAAGTATTTATTTAAGAACTTATACTTCTTCCATCAAAGACCATGGAGGTACATTGAGGAGATTAAATGTCAGATGAATCTCATTTCAGAGTCTTCATAAATAAATAAATAAATAAATAAGCACCAATTGTTCTAAAAAGGGTGATCTAGCTTTTTCTGATGGTATATTTTAGATTACAACCTGAACTGACAATGGTGAGTCTTGGCTCTAAGACAGTATGAGAATATTCATACTTCCAGCCCCTCCTTCTGACAGCAAGAGCCACAGTGATGGCATATATTCTGAGCTCATAAAAAGATTTCACAGGCCTGTCCTAACCTGTGATTCTCCTGCTGTTTTGAATGACATATATGCTACATGATGGGAAATCTGTTTTAGAGTCCAAATTCTTTTATACCAATGGAAGTGTAGTATAGCTGAGGTAAGATTTTTTGGCATTTCTACAGGTCTGATTCTGTTTTACTGTCTGGATTGATGCTATGAAAGCTGCAGAGAAAGCAAAGCTATTGCAATGGTCAGAATTTCCTTATGGGGTCATTCCAGTAACTTGAAAGCTTAACTAGGAAATCAGATGATTCTTTACAGAAATATATTAATAATGTTTTTTTTTTTTTCCAAAAGGACTGCTAATGTACTGTAGCCAGGTATATTTGCTAATTGTTGAATGCTTTTTCCATGAATCATATCACATTTTGATGCTAATTGCATAATAATTGAGGCATATTTTAGATTAGATAGGAGCAGCCAAATTCTATTTATACATAGTGTAAAACCAGAATAGTTTCTCTAGTTTTTATTCCCCTACTACTAAATATCACCTCCACTGAATAAAATGGAAGAGTGTCTCAACTTAAATAGGCTTAAATGGATCCACTGGGGGTTATAGGGGATGGTACCACAGAAGACAAATGCTTGAGTCCATAAAGCATGTAGAAGAACAATGAAACTCAATGGAAAGATTACTCTGTTAAGCAATAATTAAGATATTACATGTTCTCATGAATCTGTATTTACTGTGTGTGGCAAGAAAAAATATTTTTACTGTGAAGGTGGTGCAACAACATCTGGAATAGATTGTCCAGAGGAATTGTGGAGTCTTTGTACTTATAGATACTCAGAACTCTATTGGTCACAGTCCTGAGCCAGTTGCTTTAGTTGTGGGTTTGGACTAGATGATCTTCATGAGGTGGGAACAGAGCCCCTGCCATCTCCTGCAGACCAGATGTGAGGCTCCAGAGGACAACCAGCATGGACAGCAGCCCCAGTCTGTGGGAACCAGAAAGGGGTACGCAGCTGCTCAGCCTGACAGCTCCAAATGGATCCATTTTTGAGTAGTCTGCATGGAGGGAAAAAGGTGACCAGAAGTCAACCTCAACCATTTTGTATTTCTGTGAATATGTAATTTCTGGGTCCAAAGGCAATTTTAAGGACTGATAAAATACACTTCTTTTTAAAAACTTTTTGCTTTAAAGGTTTCAGCTTGCTTTGGGAGCAAATAAAATCTTTTGTCTTATAAATGTTTTGCATGGAAAGTTGTTGTAACTGTGAAGTGAAGCAATAACACAACAAAGCCAAACTGTTGAAGGTAAATAATAAATGTGGGTATACCTTCTCTCTTTGTGGATTTCATAGCCAGAGTAAATGGCACAGCAGCAGAAGAAGTGAATGCTGGAGGAAGGGGCTACATTCAGAAAGCACTAATTCTTGTTAGCTGAAAGCATAATCAATAACCATATGGTACAATGGAGAGTATTGTTCTGCCCTTTGGAAATCTGCTGTTGCAAAAATAGGTATGGTGACTCTCATATTCAGGACAACTAGCTAAAGGGCAATTATAGACAAATTCCTTCCAGTTTCCCTGTAATTAGAGTAATTATATATCCAACATGCCTATGTCCCAAGCTGTGATCATGCTAGTAAAAGCAACTTGTTTTCACAGAAATCTTACTAAGCTGCATCATCATTGGTATTAATCTTTCCCTGTTAAAAATGTTATTGCCAATAAATAAAGTCAAATGTATTGTGCTTTTTGTATTGCAAAATCCATCTGTACTTTCCCTCAATGCAAAAGGTCTGAAGCAGCTGTTAATGTAGAGAAGTCTAACAATATAAATCATTTGAATTTCTCCTCAGTTTGATTCTAAGCAACAGCTGCTTTAATCTACTTTACAGCACATTTTGTTTGTAAAGCAATGCAAATTGGGCTGTGTTTCAGTGGTTGACCTGTTTGTCTGGCAAGTGTTAATTCAACAATGTTTCAGTTTTACTGTCATTTATAAAAAACAACTGATTAGTATCCTGAGAATTCTCTGTCTGGATGTTTTCCACCTTGTGTAGTATAGTAATAAATTGACTTTGGTTGGAGAAGAAATTTTCTTCCCATGGAAACATACATATCTACCAAATTCTTAGCTGCTGTATTCCTTGTAAATTCTGTTAAGGGACAGACTAATATGTGTTCTGTATGATCTTTCCTTGTGCACTGATTTTTACAGGGCAGGCCTTAATGGAATATTCCTGAAAGTATTTACTGAACAGTCATCTAAGTCAGAGTAGAAACTTTTATACAAACATCCTTTTCACTTACTCTGAAAAGATTGAAAAGCACCAAGATTTTTTTTTCTGTCTGCTTTAATATTAAGCTTGAGATAAATGTGATCAAAACCATTTGAGAATTGTTTTGCAAATTCTGATTAACTTTCCTCATCTTATGTTCACACACCTTTGCTGTTCAAGGAATTTTAGGCACTTGCTTATTTGAAGAGTAGAGAATTTCTACTTTTTAAGTGAATGTACTCATATATGCAATTACCATGCAGGTTAAAACAAAAAACTGTCAAATGGTGTGCTGTTACTGTAGTTGGTGCTATTACATTCATCAAAACTTCTTAACTTTGTTTATAATGTTTTTAGACACCTAAAAGCAATGCAGTGCCAATACATGGTCAGGAAACACTGACAGGCAAGCCCTGGTAGGTCTTACTGAACTAGTTAAATCAGCACATCTTTCAAGAAGCTATAGCTCCCAATTAAAGAGCTGGCAGAATAGAACCTTTTACTGCACCTCAGCTGTTCCATTTTACAGCCCTGTACATGAGCTTAACTGAGCAATAGAAGTTGTTTTGCAGTAAGACACCAGATTATGAGTTGGAGCAGCTGAGGTGCAGCAGGTTTTGCTGTATCTGGAACGGGAGCAAGAATTTCTGGCAAAGGGTCAGTAACAAACAGCTGGGATGGGGGAGAAGAGGCAGTAAGGTCTTAGCCACTACAGCTGTTTGCTTAGTGAATATGAGTCAGAGCCTTGAGAGAAGCACATACTCAAAGACACTTGAATAGTTCATGAACCACCTGTAGCCTGAAATGCATTCACAGGGACTATTTGTTGGACAGCTGTACATGATGAGTAAAAGAGTCCATGTCTGCTCTTGGATCACTTGCACAGAGCAGCAGAAGGCTATATCAGTAGTATAAAATTTCCTTTATTAAGTTCGCGGTCTTGTACCTGGACTCTGAAAGTAAAATATTTTGAATGGAAGTTAGTTTTGGAGGGTGTGTTCTTGTAACCAGTATGTTCTTAGCACTTTGCAAAATCCATTCAAAGTTCTGCCAAAAATGGCACCTACTACTTACAGTACTGATATAGTAAATACCACAAAAGAATTCAGAGGGCATTGAGGAAAAGAAAAGCTATGACATCAGCCAAAAAGACTCTCGGTGTCAAAATATTCACTCTGTTTTTACCTTTCTTCTTCTGACAATTCCTGAACCTTGCCTGTGAGTGGCACTCACAGCCATTTATTTATTTATTGACATTCATGTCTGTAAAACATGTGACCACTGCCCAAGCATCTGGTTGGATTTACATTCAAAAAAACCTAAAAAATAATTCACAACATGTTACCAACTATTCTAGAGAAAAGAAAATCATGAAGTGAATTAATATTCACGAGCACAAAAGCCCTCTAGAAACTTCAGGTGCAACCAGTTTCCCCACTAATTCTCCTAAGATAAGAAGTATGCGGATTTTCTTATGAAGAAACACAAAAATGATTTGCTTTGTGCCCTAAAGTCTAGCAGGACTAGCAGTCCAGCTGAAACAAGTTCTAGAACTGAGCATTTTTCCTGGCAAATTACTGGACTTTCCTGTCCATTACTGGAACTGGAACTGACAACAGAAATGCTCCAGGTGAACTCAATGACTTAAAAGATAAAGCAAAGAAAAAAACATGTCCCAGGCCTCTTAGGGCTTTGTAACTTATGCCAACATGTTCAGTGTTATTGCTCCACAAACAAAACTTTATAGACTGCTTTCATAAGAAATGCACTCGGAACTAAGAGTAAAATGGTCATGGAGTTCATGGAGTTCATTTATGACACAGTAAAAGTAAATTAGTCATGGAGCAGTAGTATCAGGTAAAATCAAATCAGATTTGCTTATTCAAACACTTTACAACCTGGAAAATAAAAGACAATAATTTGAAAAAAATTTTATGTCTTGACAATAAAACCTTTAAACAGTCAGATACATTATCTTGCATTTAATGTAGGGGCAAACAAGCTAAAAGCTAAAAGGTTTAGAAAACTGCAGAACTCAATGACTTATACAATATGAGTCTAGCAGATGAGTAAAATTTATAGAGGTCTGCTGACATAGGCTGGGATGATAGGGGCCTTGTGACACATGCCCTCATGTTAAAGCTCAAGAAGATGACACTGGTCAGAGATTTGCAGGGCTGCTTCATGGATTGCATTCCAGAAGTGCAGGATTTCTCTATGTAGTTCAAATCCATTGGATACAATGCTATTTCAGCAGCTGCTTTGCTCCTTTGGTCTCATTAGGAAGGGAAATCTTTCTTTGTCCTGTAGAGATACTTTTCCACAATTGTCTAATGGGAAACAATGGCATTGTTTGATGGGGGCTTTACCATTAACTAAAGATAGTGAAAACTCTTGCCCTTAGTTTTACATTAGTAATTGTGTTGGAGAAACATTTTTCAAAATGTCTAAGGAGAGTTTAGAGGTCACTGCTGAATCTTGGGAAGAATTGTACAGAAACACTGAGTATATAGAGAGGACATAATGATAAGTGAGAAGGAAAAATAGACTGCTTCTACTCGATGCTGAGAACATTCAAAATGCATAACTAATCAAAACTCCCATACAATTCTAATTCATGTAGAATATTTGCTTGCTGTGTATCTCATTGAATAAAATCTCAGAACTCCTGATGTTCAGTGGCCTGTAAATTCTAAAATACAGGAAAATCTGAGAATTCCCCCTTCCTGGTGACACAAAAATAATTATTTCCTCTATCAGACAAAAGACAAATCCTACTATTTGTCTTCTTCCATGTCTGGTGACTAAAATAATTTGCCATGACAGCCTGCACAGATCAGATGGGCCAAGCTATGGAGGACCTGCTGAGAGGAGTTCTGCTCTACTTGCTTCCCAGCTCTGTCGTTCATGGTTAAGTTTCTATTCAAACAGCAACTGTCTTTTGCATAAAATCAAATAACTTTGAGTTATCTATGCACTTATATTTAGTGTAGGATCATTGCTTTAAAATGACAGAACTTAGAGCATAGTCAGAGCAATCTTTGTGTTCAAGCTTGTGCCTTACTTCACAAAGAAGCTGACATGAGGTTGTTTATTGCCTGTTTCCTAGAATTAGAGCTCATTGTTCTGAGATCACTCTTCAAAAGCAGATTTTTTAACACATATTTTCTGTTGACTCTGACCTGAGTTTTCCTGAAAATCAGGCTGATACTATAAACCCATTGTCTTCAGCATACATATTTCTGTTTTATTTGCCTCTTTTTTTTACAACCAAGTTATCATTCTTACACAAATAGCAATAGGAGTCGATTCAAGATATGGTCCCTACCAGTGTGAACAACATAGGTGTCTTTTCTTTTCGTCTTTCCCAAAGGATGTTTCGAGCTGGGACCAGTGCTCCCTGAAGTGTCTGTCACCTTGCAACCACCATCTGTCCTACTTGCAAATTCAGCAGGAACAAAGCACAGATAAACAAGAGAGGAACCTCTCCATGAGGTCCTTCCTGCTGCAATGTTTAAAGATAGAGAGGGACCTGCTGTGGGTCCCACTGGATGGCACCACAAACCTGCAGCCCTTATAGGTCCAGACTGGCTCCCGGGGAGGACTGACTACCTGACCCTCATGAAGAGGGCCTGAGACACCAGGAACCCTCTTGTGCTTCCCAGCAAGCTCCTAAAGCAGCCATGCTGACAGAGAATTCACAGGGAAAACTCCCCAGGGTTGTGAATACAGCTACAATCTTTAGTGCAGCAGTCTCTGTACTGGTGAATAAGAGAGCATGTGCTGACTTGAAGCAGTATTTACTCCTGTTATCTCTTGCTTTTATATTTTTCTGTACAAATTGTAACTCTGCAGACAGCAAATTAAGAGTTTATGTAGAATATTTCTGCTACCACAGATATGATCACCAAATCTTTGTTGTGCAACTCCTTTCTAATCCTCCATAAAATCTCATGCTCTTTGTACTTCAGAATGTGGCACAGACATCCACTGATATCAGCGACCTTTCAAATCCCATCCCAGAGTTTTCTCAAAGGACAGATAAATCAGTCTACTAACACTGTGACAATCAGAAATGTAAGCTTTACATCAGTAAGTAGCATGCACTTGTGTTTCTTCCAGTAGGCTACTTGTACAGGGCACTGAAGGTCTGCTCCAGTGTGTTATGAATAATCATGACTAAGACCAAACAGAATATTCCACTATTTGAGAGTGTCAAGACATCTATATTTTTAGACTGGCATAGGCAAGTTGAAATGTGATTAAGATCTTTGCTCTTTGTCAAGATATTTCCAAAGCTCTAGTAGAAAAAGCTTGTAAAAATGCAGGTGAATACTTTTTATTCAGTCTCCTGGGACAAAAATAGATCTTGCATAGATCTGTGCTGCTCTTGAATTTTCTGAATTCTGTCATTTTTTGTGAAAGACAGAGGGATCTTAACTAACTTCACCCTAGATAAAGTTAAGTGTAAAGCAAAAGTGTGGGCAGATGGCTCCCTGACAAAAGAATGGAGGCAAATCTAGTTGGCAATTTACCTTCTTCTAAACCAGATGTTTAAGTCATCCCAGCATAGCACCACCCCTGAAAGTGCCTCTCTCTAATGTGTAACAAGGGCTTCCAGAAAATTAAGGCCTCCTGCTATTAGCCCCAGGTCTAAGAAATGCAATCCAAATTTTATACACGTAGGACATCCCAAGTGTTGTTTCTAATATTGTATCTCTGTTTTACTGAACCAGATTTAATAGAGTTGCAATTTAGTGTAAAGATATTAATCATCAGAGAATACTGACAACAGGCTGTGAGCAGCTGGCAAGAATGACCAATCTGTTTCCTTGCATCAATTTGTAAGGTTAATAAGAAATTGATAGAGGCAGGAGGCAAGGAATGAACTTTGTTAAAGCCAATGCTACTGAAGGTGTCATCATGGCTATAGTTGTGTGGATGAAAAACAAAACCCTGAGTTCACAAATATTAACAAAACTACCTACAAGCCTTTCCAAGGCACATCTATGGATTTAAGTTTACATTTATATATCTTGTAATTTTCAGCTTCTGACAATTTTTGTGTAAGCATCATGGTCCATGAATTAATCTATCCACATAGAGGAAGAAGTTAGTATGAACTCAGTGCATTGAATGAATCAAGTACTTCACAGAGGAAGCAGACCACATTTCAATTCATTTACTAGTGTGTTAACAAAACATTATAATAGGGGATTTATTATAATGTACAATGTGAAAATGGGTAAGTATCTGATTCTCAAAATTGCTGAATGAGAAAAAGTCTGTTTGGGAATGATAGGCTCCATGGGAAACATGAAATGCTGTGCAAAAGCTGCACTTACAAGAATGTCTGTCATGGCACTGCCCATGGGACTAAATAAATACAACAGCTGCATTCACTTCCATTACCTCTGATTTTCCTTTGGTTTCTGAGTCTAAACGGAATGATGAAAAATTGTGCAAATATAACATTTTCCTTCTTTCAAATGCTTTCTGATATATCTGCTGGTGCTTATCATCACAGTAATTTGTTGATAAAGAAAAAAGACATGTAGAGTTTCAGTCCTTGGTGCAATATTTCTTTAATCTGGTTCTTTGCTATAGAAAGTTCAATTAGATGTTAACTACTATGAGCTGCTGAAGTGATAACAAAAAAATATTGCTGAAAAGCTTTCCAACTCAGGGACCAAATTTATGGCATTACTCTTCTGTGACAAGTCTGGTTCAAAGCTTGTAAACAACCAACACATTAGTAAAATTAGGTAGCAAGATAGGTAGAATAAAAACCCTGTCTTGAATGCTTCCCACTTGCTTGTGTCATGTGTGCAAGGTTTTTCTTTTTCTTCCTGCTGTTGTGTTAACACGGCTCCCATGTTATCAACCCACGCGAACCCACTCTCCGCTGCAGGAAAAGTGGAAAAAAAAGAAAAAACAGTGGAATCCACCGGTGGCTTTCACTCGTGCTGTGCAAGGCGCGTCCCCTGACCCTGCGATCGTGAACAGCCCACCCTCGGAGGAAGTGGTTTTCAGCAGGATCTACTCCTGCTGCTGAAATACTCACCAAAGAGGCTTCTTCGCAAACAAAACTGCAGTTGCTGAGGTCCTCGCTCTTGGAAACGGCTTCTCGGTGTAGTCCACAACCGTGAGAAGTTACGCTTCCATCCCTTGTGGACGCGGCAGGACAAAAGTTCATGTGCTCCTTTGAGGGTGGTGGAGTTTTCACTGACTTACTTCATGGAGCCCATGCTCCAGTTTTCAGTCCAAAGTTAGGCGCTCTTTTCCGCGCAAAGATGGCGGCTCAGCTGCGGCGTGGCTCGCGGCTCGGTGGGGGCGCGGCAGCGACACGTCTCTTCGTGCGGCTCTGGAGTGCCTGATGGTGAGTCTCCACCTGCATCGGTTACTTCGCTGGTCACTCTGTGGCTTGCACCAGGTGCGACTCGCGGCTCTAGTCCCACGTTGGGCGCCACTTGCGGCGTTGGGTTTTCTTTTGCCCCGGTCCCGGGCAGCTGGGGGTGCCTGGCTAGGCACGCTATTTTTCTCCAGAGACCGGGGCTGCTGCGTGGGTGCGGGGCTCTAGGGCTGAGCCTCCGCGTGGGCTGGCTGCTTTTGTAACCGCACGCTGAGACGAGACAAAGGGAGAGGGAAGGCACACTCTGCCCGGCGACGCTGAGAACTCTTTATTTGCCGCGTGGCTGTCATGGTGGGTGCAGCAGCTATTCCCAGGTGCATGCGTGGGCAAAATTGCAGTTTGAACAAAGGGAACCTGGGGTTAAATAGGGGGCAGGCAGACAGGGGCTGAAGCCCCCCTCGCCCAATGGGGACAGACAACAGGGGAGTGACGTGGACCACGGCAACCTATGGGAACATTACAGGGATGGGGACAGTGTTCTGGGACAAAAGGGATTACAAAGGTGGGGTGACTGACACAGAATTTTCTGTGGGGAAGAAGGTTACAAGATTGACAGGTCAGAGCTCCTATGATACAGCTTGGAGCAAACCATTATGAGGGGGAAATAGGGGTACATAGAACCCACCTAACTAACATTTATTAAAACCCCTAACTGAACCAACCCGGCATGCAACAGATTTTCTTTTTCTTCTGGCTGTTGTTTCTGCTTTAGTTACAGATCTGACAGGACATGCTGTAGATAGCAGCATGTTATTGCAGACCAGTGTTGTGCAATCTTGAATACTGTTGGAGGCAAAAGCCTCCAAGAAAATAGTCCTGGTGTACCTCAGCAATGGCTGTGCACAACTTGAGTTGTTGGGATGAAGAATGCACTTTTTGACCAGAGGCATTATGTTTTGGAGACTTGTCCCTTGAAGTATAAAATGAAATTTCCCCACTTCCAAAGTGCTGAAGGCTACGTCAGGTGGTAGCTACAATAAAGGAGAGACTTAGGAAGTTTAGAGTTCACTTCCTCTTCTCTCAGATCAGAAATCTGATATAGGCATGATGAATGAATTTGCCTTTAGCTTTCTATTGACAAACAAAGATGTGAATGGCCACTTTCCTCAGCTCATGTGTAACTTTAGATGTTATGGCTTCTGTTCATTGAGGCTTACTCACGATAGTAGTTTATTTTGGTTAGTCACTGATTTTAAAATATTTCCAATGAGGATGACAGCTGCTAATGTGACTGTAAACCCACAGAGGGTCAGGATGAATGTGTCTGATCTGGACTAGATACTTACTCAGTCTCCCAGTTTCTTTAATGTGTTTCATTAGATCAGACTTCACACAGCATCTTCTATCTCTTGGTCTAGAGCCATGCCTATTAAAAATGATATCTTAGTGGTACAGTAAAAGTTCCCTTTATTAGTGAACTGAACATCTACTTTGTTCCTCTTATTATAAAGAGAGACTGATAGTAAGCCTAAAATTAGATCTATCAGTTCCTTATTTTTGTTTGTGAATATATATGATGAGCTTTTCATACCACCCTCTGTTCTGCCTGTCCATTCAGTTCTTCTAAGTAGAGACACTGACACAAATATCATCATAAGAGTTGTGCTGTCAAATCTCACATACTTCATTGCCTTGTCTGCACACAGAGGTGAAGCAGAGTAGAGTGGCAGAGTGGTGTGACTTGCACATAACTGCACAAAGATCATCTAATTCCTCTGGGTTTGCTGTGGCCATGATACCATTGAGAAAACTGAATTTTAGCAGTACTGCACATTGTCACTGGGCAGAATCTTGGTTCCATAAGGCAGTGGAAAAAATAGCATAATCAAATGGATGGATGGTTAAAAATGGGACCTGCCATTCTTAATAATGTCAGTCTTAACTTGAACTCAGTCCCTCTTCCAATCATGCAGAGCTATGAATGACATGAAGGATTCACAATTAGCTGGTGGCTGGCAACCACAGTGTACAGAGGCAGAGTGCAGCTATTGTTTTGTAGCCATGTAACTTTATTACAGAGCTGCTTAATGTTATGCAGAGAACCCGGAGGGGAAAAAAATCACAAAGGGTGGTAAAATCAAGTCAACTGGGAAACTTTAATTATATCTCTTGCACACAACCTTAAAGTCTGTATAAAAGTCAGCTTCTGTGATCTTGCACCTCTTGCCAGCACAAAATATTAAGAACTTTATCTCTCTTCCATTCTCCATTTCATAGTGCTTTAAAGGAAGGTGGAGAGTGTTCTTTATAGAAAGACAGGATATCACAAATTTGTTCTGTGCTGCCTATGATTGTAGAAATTGGACCAATAAACGCCAGTGTTCAGCCTTGTACATACATGAGGTTACTATTAAAGATAGTAGAAATGCTTCAAGCTCTGGCATATTTTCTGAAGCACTCCAAGAAGATCTCTTTAAAATTGCCAGTACATTTCCAACACTCTAAAGGCATTTTGAGACATAACATGGAAAAAAACAAAAGGTTTAAATATCAGTGTTCAGGCTTGCTGTGGAGTATTGATGCAAATGTTCAACTCGTTGAGGATGTGCATGTAGGGACAGTGTACTTTCATCAAGTGTTCTGATGATACGAAACTGTGAGAAGCTACTGATAGACCATACAGCTTTATTGCCATTCAAAGGGACTTTGACAGGCTGGAGAGTTAAGGAGAAAGGAACCCCATGAAATTCAACAAAGGCAGATGCAGGGTCCTGCACCTGGAGAGAAATAACCCCATGTACCAGCACAGGCTGGGACTGACCTGCTGGAAAGCAGCTCTGTGAAAAAGGACCTGGGGGACCTGGGGGTCCTGGTGGACAACAAGAGGTTTGTCAGCCAGCAGTGTGTCCTTGTGGTCAAGAAGGCCAGCGAGATCCTTGGGTGCATCAGGAAGAGCATTGCCAGCAGGTCAAGAGGGGTGATCCTGCACCTCTATTTAGCCCTAGTGAGGCACATCCAGAGTGCTGTGTCCCATTCTGGGCTCCTCAGAGCAAGAAAAACTAGGAATTCCTGGACAGAATTCAACAGAAGTGTGCAAAGATGTTTAGGGGACAAGAGCATCTGTCTTATGAGGAAAGGCAGAGGGAGCTGGGCCTGTTTAACCTGGAGAAAGAGGACTGAGAAGGGATAGTATCAATGCATAAGAAAATCTTAAAGAGAGGGAGTTAAGAGGATGGGGCCAGACTCTTTTCAATGGTGTAATAGGACAAGGGTCAATGGGCCTCAGTTGTAACACAGGAAGTTCCATCTGACTGTGAGGAAAAGCTTTGCCTTGAAAGTGAAAAACCACAAGAACAGTCTGCCCAAAGAGGTGGTATCTCTTCTGCAGATATTTAAAGCTGCCTGGACATGACCCTGTGCAACCTGCCCCAGGTGAACCTATCACAATATGTGTGGGGATTAGACTAGATGAACTTTAGACATCCCTTCCATTCCATGATTAAGATGCAATGTAATGAAAATTAAAATAGTAAAGTAAGATATCATGTATGATCTACAGATCAGGTAGACATGAAGAAATTGTTATATCATGATTTTTTAAAAAATTTGTTTGTCTGTTTTTGTTAAAGGCCTATTAACCCCCCCCCCCCAACACACTCCATACCCCACCAGCTGAAAGATGAAAAGAAAATGGTTGGGATGACAGCAAGGCAAGACAGGTTTTTTTCTTTGCTTGCTTTCAGCACTGGACAGCAGAGTGAATGCTTAAAGCTAGATGCATGAAATGAAAGTGGTCCAGGACTTAAAATAAGAAGTCTTATGATAAAATGAAAATGATTTGCAGTTACTGTAAGAGTAGTTTTCTAATAGCCTGTTGGTGACATTGACAGACAAAGCCAACCTTGTATCATAGCATAAGTGTAGTGTGTATGCTGAATTTTGTGGGTGTAAAATCATGTCTTGTGTATCCTTCTATGTGATGACAGAAAGTATGTCAAGTGCCCACATCAGGGTGGCAACTCAAAAGGCCAAAGACTTGGTGTAATGCTGATGTTTTGTTCAAGGATAAAAAGCAAATCACAGCTTAACTCCAAAGAATAAATTAAGAAATAATTCCATGTTTGAGACTCTAATTTATTCACTGGAGAAGGAAAAGTGGAGACAGAACGATGTGAAAAATCTCAAAACAGGTGAATCTAAGAGCCCAAAATACTTGTAGAATAAAAAAAAAAATCAAAGAAATTTTCTGCAAGATGCTAAAAACCAAATAGTTTTTAGATGTACCTCCTCAATTAGGCGACAATCAGCATATTTTGGTGCTACTTATGCCAAAATCTACAGTGTGCTGGTGATTCCAGCTGGCAGTAGAGTCTACCTGACAGTAATAGAAGACTGACTTTGCTTGCCTGCTGAGAAGTACAGTTGTAATGGATATCTCTGGACCATTTGAAATATTGGTGTGTTACCTAGAAATTATGCTGTTCTCAGTTAAATACTACTCTCCATTTCTTAGGGTAAGGGAGAAAATGTACTTCACTTTGGAGTAAGAGCAAACTTTGCTGTACCCCACCAGGAAACGAAATCTGTATTCTTTATGAGAAGGACTCCCTGTTGGGCACTTTAACAGCTCAAATTCAACCATCATTTACAGGTCTCTGAGGCAGTTTTCTTCCATCAGATGAAGACAAACAAAACTCTTACAATCATTCATCCTAATTCTAAGTGATGTGGCTGCTAACAATTTGGAAGAAATATTAAAAGAAAGGGTCTCCTACCCCACTGATATTAAAGATTGAGTGGAAAATTATACTGAAACAGTGGACTGTATACTAAGAACTGCCTGGAGTATGATACATCACCTGGATACCATCATTCTACTTCTCCAATGGAAGAAGACTTCTACTGACCTATTAAACATAGGCAAACCCATGTAGAGTAGGTTTCTAGCCAGCTTCACAAAGTTATCCTGGGGATCTAGTTGGGATTCCTCTGTCTGTAAGGATCTCTTGATAGGGAAATGCAAGCCATGACTAGCACCCACTTTGGATAACAACCTTCTAGAGTGAGAGATAGACAGTGAGAGAGAAGAAGCCTCACTGTGACTATATTTACTTTATTGGGTGCCACTTAATGCCTTTCTTTCTCTATTAAAATTATCTTTTGAAATCTTCCACAAGCTTTATACTGGCAAGTGAAAAGACAAGGCCTTGATGCTAATCACACAGGCTCTTGGATCATGACACATTTTGTGACAAACTCTCTAGCTATGCTCTTCACTTAACAATGAGGAATGGTTTTCTTAATAATAAGTTGTTTAGAATTAGGACTAATTCAGATAAAATTAAAACTAGACTGATGTTTTATTCACAGATTTCTAGTCTGTTCTCTCCTTCCTTCAATCTGTAGGAAGGTAAGACAAAGTACAAGTACAGCAGAACACATTTCCTTCCTGCTGAACTTTGACTTCTACAGGCAGTGTGCAGGTGAGAGAATTCACCTTTTTCTCTCTTCCTAACTTTTCAGTTCAGCGAAGGGACACTGAGCATAATAAAATCCTTTTCCCCACTCATCTTAGATGCAAAATGCTAGCAACCTTGATGTGGATGTATTAGTTCAATAGTGACTACAGAAAATGATACTTCAGCCTTTTAAGAGACAAATGCTTTCTCAAAGGGCCCTGTGTGCTCTCCTCTGTAGTTATCTAAGAGTTAGAAGTGTTTCCAAAGGATGATTCATTGAATCATAGAATGGCTTGTGTTGGAAGGGACCTTTAAAGGCCATCTAGTTCCTACTCCCCGCCATGGGCAGGGACACCTTTCGCTAGACCAGATTTCTCAAAGCCCCATTCAACCTGGCTTTGAACATTCCTAGGGATGGGACAACCATAACTTCTCTGAGCAACTCTTTCTCAGGTTAACACCACCCTCACAATAAAGAATTTCTTTCTTATATCTAATGTAAATATGCACTCTTTCAGTTTAAAGCCATTTCATCTTGTCCCATCACTACATGGCACTGTACAAAGTCCTTCTCCAGACCTCTTGTAGGCTTCCTAATGGAAGCCCTGACCCCTGGAGTCTTGATCTCTCCATACCAAACAAGTTTAACTCTCTCAGCCTGTCTTCATAAGAGAGGTGCTCCGACCCTTTGCTTATCTTTGTTGTCCTCCTTTGAACTTGGTCCAACTTAGTCCATGTCCTTCTTGTGTGGAGGACCCAGAGATGGATGCAGCACTCCAGGCAGGGTCTCACCAGAGCAGAGAGGCATAATAATCTCCTTTGACCTGTTGCCATGTTGTTTTGGATGCAGCCCAAGACATGGTTGGTTTTCTGGGTTGCCAGTGCTCATTACTAGCTTGTGTTGTGCCTTTCATCAACCAACACCCCAAAGCTATTTTCTTCAGGGTTGCTTTCAATCCATAATCAAAAATTAAGTGTGTAGAAAGAGAGGGGATGAACCTTCTAGAGGAACAACGTTCTCTGCACTGTCTGTTCAAATAACATAAATGATGACTGTCTCAGACTAGAGGCTTTCAGTTTTGCAAGCCTGCAGTTAGGTGAGGTGAACCCTATCTAAACTTAAAATTCCAACCACACAGTATCCAGAGTAGCACTTTAAATGATAAATATGGCTGAGTTAAACCTGTATGCTTATTGAAATACACTGGAAGAAGTCCATAAAGAAATTTTGCAATTAGCAATCTACCCAGTGAAAGCTGACAAAAATCATTATCCAGTGATCAGATATTTACCGGCTGGTTTGTTTTCTTTATTTTTTTTCTCTGCAGATGAGTCATTTACATGAATAGCCCAGAAACTATAATCCTGTTTGTCCCCTTCAAACATGATGTCTTTAATCCTTTAAATTTCTTTTTAGGAGGAACATTAGTGCTTTCTGATTTTTAATGCAACTGCTGCTTTGACTAATGATTTAATTGTTTAAACAGTTCAAGAATGTAAAGACTGCCTCTAAGCTAGGCCTTATTTAACGAACAGCAAGTACAAAGCTGCAGCAATATATATTACAGAATAAGCTTCATTGGTGGTGAGATCACCAATTCCCCTGTCCACCTCAGCCATTGTTTAACCATTGTTTTCTGTGAAACAAATCCTGCCATCTGTACTCAAAATTTAATCAGGAGAAAAGACAAAATAACAGCACTAAGAGTGTCTTCTGGCAGAGCCCTTCATAACCTGAAGCTGTTTTGCTTTCCTGGCAGTATCATGCTCCATTTTGCTTGACATGATGATAAAGCTCTGCAAAAGGCAGCACTGTTGATCCCAAGGAAAGCCAACACACATCCCTGTCTGCCCACTCTCAGAAGTGTGATGAGAAGGCTTCACTCATTGCCTTCACCTCTCTTTTAAGAAGGATAGCAAGCAGCACAAGAGAATTTTTTGGAATGAAACATTATACATTATCTCTGTGCTTTTAAGTCATAATTTCTAAAATGCCCTGCCCATTTCTTTTCAGGTGACATTGGCCTCTTCTTCCACAAAACCTCACCCTGTTTTATTTCCTTTCCCTACCCATATTTCTTCTTCTCTGCATCGATCTCTTGCTACAGTGACAGTCTTCTCGTTTCCGTTAATTGAACTTTGATGGTGTTTAAATAAAGAAAATATCACTGTGTTGGTGTACTGCTGTGCACTGCTTTGGATAAAAATACACTTTATTCTTTCTGCTATTCAATGCTTCTTTTATTTTAGTGCTCAGTGCTGTCATCTCTCTGCTTGCTTCCTCCAACATGCATCTCAGCAGAAAGCAGGAAAGGCAGTCATCCTTTTAGCTCAGGATGACCACTCAAATATACAGAAAGAATGAAAGCTTAGTTTCATAATATGGGAGCTATTTTGTTCTTTTTCTCAGAATCAGGAGTGCTGGGAATTGCAGAGCAGGTGCCATTCTTCTCCCTGACTTGCTGCAAGCTGCAGTTTGTTGGGCTTTTAAGTGACTCTGTGATTCCACATGAGTAGTTCATGATAAAGGAAGAGATTCAGTGCCCTGAATCAAGTCCTCTTATCAAGAATGTACAACCTGTTAAGTGCCTGCTACTAGATGAAGATAGTGAATTTGTGAAAAAAAAAACTCAAACAAAACAATCCTGCCTACGTTTTAATTAAAAGTATAGGAAATAATGTGAGTGGCATGCATTGCTTCGGCTGTCAGCTGTAAAACAAACACTATCTTCTGCTTTATTGCATGATTTATTTCATTTTTATCTGCTTAAAAAATATTCATTAGGGATGAGCTGCAGGAGAATGACTTTTGGACAGCTATGGGGTGAAATGAGCACACAATGAAGGGTGACCTTTCAAAGGGGGATTATCTATAAATAGCAATGGTTATCCCTCACAGCCTTCTGACATAAGCCTGCTGGGAGTATGAAAAAGGAGACCCTTTCCACCAGTTCCTCCAGCATTATTTTAGATTGGCACATGACATGTTTTGGCCAGGAATATCTGAGGAGAATTTGCAAAGGGATCAAGCAAAAAGCCTTAGCAGCTGTCTGGCTGTTGATATTCCCCTGGGTTTAAAAATTAGTTCCGAGCTTCCTTCTCTTTGCCCATGAACAATGGCACACACTTTACTAGAAAAGTATATTAAGATTTTATGTTTAAAATATATCATTTTGGGAGCTCATCTATTAAAAAATTAACCATATCAGTTTTTAAAATTAGCCAAGCAGTGTCAGCAGAGTTTATTCAAATACCAAAGGGCTTTAGGATCTGACTGCAGTTCTTAACTACTGTTTTAACTTCTGCTTTGCACCATGGATCCATCAAATCCTTTATTTGGAATGAGGAAGAATTGGTATTCCTGGCCATTTACTATTTTTAAAGTGAAAGAGGTGAGTGATTTTATCAGGAAAAAATAATGGACCATTCTGTTTGTAGTGCATGTCCTTTGCTTATTTGCCATGTGATATTGTCATAAAATAGTATTTCAGAGATTTTATTTTTGAAGTTTTCATATGAAAGATAATCTGCAAAGGGAGAGTGCATAGAAGATGATAGTTTTAAATAGTCAGATGTGATCAGTGCCTGAACACCTGTGTGTTTGTTGCATGCTTGTGTTTTAAGGTGTGTCCTCTGTGCAGACTTATCACCAGCAGCCCTTGCACAAAAGGCAGAACTACACTGTGCTCCTAACTCCTGCAGCCTCATATATTTAGGATAGTTATTTGGATTGAAACAAAGCCTAAGCTGCTTGATTACTGTTAGATGCATATTGAATGATTACTGTGTTTACCATGACTACTATAATAATGAGTATTAATGACCAAGATCTATACAAAAGATTGAGCCCATGCACTACATACTGTTGGTAAACATAGTAAGAGACAGTCTTTGTTTGAAGGCATTTACAACCTAAATCGACATGCAGCAAGAGGTGTTATTATCTGCTCTTCACAGATGGTGACCAAGATAAACTGACATGATGTGCCAAGGGATACAGGCAAATGTGAGGGGGCAGGGAGGGAGCGAA
Organism: Anomalospiza imberbis; assembly: GCF_031753505.1. NCBI lineage: Eukaryota > Metazoa > Chordata > Aves > Passeriformes > Viduidae > Anomalospiza > Anomalospiza imberbis. Next base: position 42,248,323 of record NC_089685.1, read on the forward strand.
CCAGGGCTGAAGCTGGGTTACCAGCTTGCCCTGATTGTGACCACTCTCCCTCGTTGCACCCACTGCAAACTGAATATGGGCTTCCCTCTGCTTGCAGACAGGCAGTGCCTGACAAGCAGCTTCCTCCCCAGTTCCTCGAGGCACAGTTTGGCCCTCATAGTTGACTTCTGCCAAGTGGTGCAAGGTTCCTGTATATCCAGGAAACATTTGTAAATGGTTGGCTTCACAAAGAAGATTTTTTGATTCTGTCTTGCAGATGTTGTTTTAATGCACATTTGACAGTTGATTCTTTGCTTTAGCATCATGATTTGGAAGCTGTTCACTTTGGATATTTACAGCTGTTCTTGGGTTTAACAGCAGTGCTTCATTCAAACCTTTCTACAGAACAGGATTCCTCCCTGAATTTATCACGAGGAAATGTTGCCTTTAAAAAAATTAGTATTCTTACAGATGGGTTAGAGAAAGGCATTATATAATACTGTGCTGGCTCTAGAAACAGACTCTGTGACCCAGAAGATAACTTCCAGTCCTCAATTACTGCTGTCTATGATACAATTACTTGTTTTCAGTGCAACACCACTGAGCATTGCAAGTTCTCTTTTGACATGAAAATCCCCTGAATGGTGACAGGGAGCAGATCACTCTTTTGCCATTGCTATAATGTATTTCTACTCAGATGCGACTCCAGTTCAGGGTTGGTGCTCTATTTTGACCTCTCCTACAAGGACAGGTGTAGGAAATGATTCCTGTGCTGGACAGCCAGGACAATAGGAAATGTTAACAGATAGTAACTTACAATTTACATCTCCTAGTTGTCATTCCAGCATAAAATTGAGGATGTGTTTATTGTGTAGTTATGTTGCTGATCCGCTCTATACTGGCAGGTTAGTTTTCAAATGTGACTTATAATATGAATCTTGTTTCTATGTTGGAGTGCTTCCACATTACTGCATGGAATTTGAATGTGTTGAAATAATGGGAATGCAGCAGTGGTGGTGGCTGGGAGGCAGGGATTATATGAAAGCTTTCAGGATGCTCCTAGCAGTGTGCTGCATTAGCCAAGGGATTTTTATGGGCACAGAGGCACAAAGTAACCCCTCTAATCCCTTTCTCACTGGCTTACAGACTCTGAAGAAGCTTAATAATTACAGAGGAATGCAGTCAAAGTGTTTTTAAGGACATATGTGCAGAGGCTTATTTTAGTCATTTCCTAACAGCAAATGCACTGGCGGATTCTCAAGGAGAAATCTGGGCACAAATTTTCCCTTCTCTCAACCCCCCAACCAAAATATGATTTACGCCTATATCAAAAAGAGGCTTAACCAGAGTGGAGCTGAAAGAATATTTCCCAGCCTGTAGGATTATGGTCACTCTCTCCTTCTGGTGAAATACAAAGTGTATCCCTGTTCTGCTGAGCTCTCAGATGAGATTTTTTTTTTCAATTAAAAGGCCAACAGAAAGCCTGCATGTTCCCTTTAAAATATTATCCTATCCTTCTGGACTATTTCACCTTCTCTGAAATCACTGGTTCAGCTGATGGTGACTCCGCTGCTTGTAAGTATGTCCCTAACTGCATACTAAATATATGCACAAGAAGGAGGTGTCCAGGAACTGTTTCTGTGCTAAGCTTTTAGTTTCACAGCTATGTCATTTCTGGAGGAATCTGTGCCTGAAAGAGAAAGATATGGTGGATACTCTCGCACCCCAGAGAGTTTTTGTGATTTTTTTTTTCTCTGAGAATCTTTCCTAATTCAAAAATTATGGCATGGATTACCCCTCAATCTCCTTCAAATATAACCTCCTAGGAAATCTGGGCACAAAAAAACCAACAGTAACTTGAAAAGTTTTTTGAGCATTAATGGTAGAGGAAGATAGTAAATGTATACTTGTTTTATGGTGCATGCTAATGCAGTGTTTGGTATCCCACTGTTGCTTGGAATATAAACTGCAATAAAAATGAAACAAGTTATATCTTATTACTGCATTACTAACTAAAAATGGCCTGTTTTCTCAGCTTTGTAGCAAAGATGAAAGTCCATGTACTTGCCATTTCTGTTCTTGCCATAAGACAGTCCCAAGGCCTGTAAATTCATATTAAAAATATATGAGGTAAGAATTAGCCTCATCTGTCTTGAATTCTTCTTCTAAAATTGCATTATTCTGCCTGCACCTTAACTAAAATCTTGATCCTTTTCTGCTAGGGATGCTAGGAACAGATTGCTCCTGTTAGGATTGCAAATTAACTGCAGTTTGAACCCTTAGCATTTGCTACGCTTGATCCAGTTTACTGTATGTGAAATTTTGAGATGAAACAATGTAAACTAATCCACAATCTGCTTTTCCTGTTTGGATATTAAAAACTTGTGGCACTTTCTGAAGACAGGGTGTGTGATGAAGTGACACGAACCTTATTTTTCTCTCCTGTGGCCTCAATTTTTTTTTCCCTAGGGAAACTAACTCTCGTTTTACACACTGCTTTCCCACCAAAGGCAAGGCTGCCTGGTTCAAGTGGTCCAATCAGTTTAGATTTGAGCTGACTCAGCAAATCTCTGTTTTCAAGGCTGGAATCTAGATACCAAGACAAAACAATGAGCACACGTCATCCAGCACATGCACAGACCCTTGATGACGCCTCATGAATGTGGACGGTACTGACCTACTGGCACCCTCTCATGCTGCTTTCTCTTGCTTTGCACAAGACATGCCAGGGACCTTGACAGCAACAAGAGAGAGCTTCACCATGCAAATGGGAAGGTCTCCTTCCCTATGTGGTAGCTGCACATCCATCCCTCAAACAGAACTTTAGGCTGTCTGAGTATAGACACACCCACAGCATCTTCAAAATTTTTTTATAGATGGCACACAGTAACCTCACAGTATTTCAGCCTTTCACATTTTTAATTGGAGTTACCAGTTTAAAAACACAGAAAAAAAAAAAAAAAGTGGGGGGATTTGGATCTTAGATGCCATTACCTCAAGGTGCTGGATGTAATCTGGTTTTATTCTCTTTGAATGTTTCGAGGAAAAGCTGCTTCCCAAGTAGAAGAAACACGAAAGATCAGGAAAGTGACTAACAGCATGGGAGCCTTAATGATGCCTATCAACTGCAATAACTGAGAACACCAGGGATTGTGACAGGGATAACAAAATGGGCTGTTTAGCACAATAACTGCCAGCTATTGTTTTTCAGACAAATGGCTGGGACTTTCAGATGATTAGTCTATAACCAGAGGAGAGCAAAAACACTATACAGGATGAGAAAGGAATTGTAAAAAACAGGAAATAAAACCCTCAGACAAACTTCCTATAGACATGAATTTCACCCCCAAACCAGACAATTATCAAATTTCCTCCTCATGTATGCCAAAAGAGTCAGCATATTTGTACTGAGTTAAATATATTCTTATATATATATGTAATTGTTTGATCACAAGTTAGCTCTCTTTGGCAGTAAAATACTATTTTTTGATCCTTGAATATACCTTCAGCCCTACTCTGTACACCTTCATGCTGTCCTGTTGGCTTTATTGGTAGAAGGGACTAGAGGTGTTGTTTCACAATGAAATGTAAGCATTTGCAGCAGAAAATCACCACTGATGACAATTCATCATACTGAAATAAATGTAATCCATAAACTCATCCATTCCTGTGGTGTCTGTCTGCTCCAGCAGAGACCTCATGTTACAGTAGGAAAACAATCTAAAGGCAACATGGCATTAAAATATTGATGGAACTATGTAAATAGGAAGGGAAATGCATATTTAATAAGTGCCTAGATTCCTTTCATGTTTACATGTGACACCAGATAACTCAGGCTAATCAGAGTGAGGTTGGGTCAGTCCTTGTGAGGGAAAGGTTCCAGACAATATAAGGGGATATCATATTGTAAGCTGGATTGAATGTGTTTTTGGTGCCTTGACCAGCAGCGAGGAGCAGACAACCATGTCTTGAATCCAGGTTCCTTCTGGGGACACTGTGCAGATAACTTCCCTCGTGTGGTGTCTCCAAAGACCCATTTCCTCCATGACTCACTCCATTATAAGGAGCAGAGACTTTGAGAAGTTGCTGTTGGCAGCTTTCTGTGGGCTGATAGGAAGGCTGGAAGACATACTACTCATTGTGGTTGCTCACCTGAAAGCTGGGAGGTGGCAGGACTCCTGATCCACCGCCACAAGGAAGTCCCTGTCTGCCCAGAGAAAGCATCTCAAGGGGTAAGACAAAAAGCCCACTGTGCCCTGAGCACTCTTGCACAGAGAGAGGTCAAGAACCACATAACCCAGGCTATTAATGGCAGCGAGCTGTAAAAGCCTTGGCCTCTGTGTCATGAAGCTGTTCTTGTTGCTGCAATGCTCTTTATAACCTGTAATTCCTCCTTCGGCTGCTCTGGGCCTAAACACGAGGGACAGTACAACCGTGTGTAAATGAGCATGCACAGCCCCATGCTCTGGCTTCTCAAAGGTGCAAACTATGAGCAGCTGTTTGATTTTACAGACCTGACACACACCTTTGTAATAGCTGCCTGTAGATTCAAAAAGTTTAGCCTTTGAATTGCAAAATTGTTTTTTGTGTCAAAGTACATAAGGAGCCCCATGCGTGCCAATGTACATGTTGGTATGTACATTTAGGTGCTTGCTCCTTTATTTGTCTAAAATTTATAACACTTAACAACAGTACCCTGTATGTTTTTGTTAATGCCAGCTCTTTAACTCTCATACCCAATGCATTGGTATAAGTAATAAAATTTACTTAATTCCCACAGTGAAGGAAATTTTCTATGCTTGAATTTTGATAAAATAAAGTAATGGCTTAATAGAAAAGTACTTGGAAACAGTGTCAAACCTTATTATGAATGTCATCTATTGGTGACTATGGTGAGTTGTACATTATTTTTTAGTCTTTATCACAGCACTATTATCTCCAGTTTTTGCACTGGAGAGTGTATGTTTCCTTCTAATCAGCTAGTTAGTGATGAGAAAAAATCCCTGGTAATGAAAAAAAAAAATCTCTGGTTAATAAGAAAAAATTACCTCAGTTAAAGGAAAGGAGTATTTTCGCAGAACCTGCACAAAGCTGAAGAACATTAGGCAATTATTTGTAGTACATTACATCCCAGGCAAGGCAGACTTGCAAAGCATTAATAGTTACACAGACTGAGCCAGAGTGATGCTTTCATTGTAAACATACTCCATGTTCTGGCACATTGTTGCACCACAAATCTCTGAGGAAAATTATGTTATCACAGAGTTCTCTTGAGATGTATTTGGTGATAATGTTGGTTATAACGAACTTTAGAAAAAGATAGAAGTATCATGGTCAGGCCAGCATTTACATATATTGCCAGTTTACCATTTATAGACTACTGAACTTGGGTTTGATCTGTTACATAGCTGGTTGTTGGTTTAGAAAATATTAATAGGAGAAGAAATCTTTATTTGTCATAGAAATGCTAGAAAGTAACACGACATCAAGAAAAATGCAATCTAAATCTGAATACTGGGAAACTTCTTTAGCTCCACCTTTTACCAGGATATTCAGGAAGAACTGAGAAAAATCTATGAGAAAGAATTGAAAGTACCGGATTTTTGAGGAATCAAGTTACTCAGCCAGTAATGCCTGGTTTAGAGCCTTTTCTGAAGTGAAGACAGCACTTTATAGTGATATTTAACGTGTATGGAAACAGACAAACAGCTACTAAAAAGGGGCCCACAGCAACATTTCAGCTATCAATTTGGCATATTGAGATGTACAGAAGTAACAAAAGCAGCCTATACAAAACACTTCCAAATGAGTTGGAATAGTAAATATACATACAGTTGGGAGTATTCAATGCTAAACACACACTGAAGTTGGGAGAACTATGGAGCAACCACACTGTATTACATGAAAAATGCCAGTTTGGATCTCTTTCTATCAAGTAAACACCTGCAATGGAAAAAAAAAAAAAAAACAAAAACATCTGCATTCCTCTCTTGGAGTTCTTCTGGTTTATATCCTGGGCCAGACTGCCTCCAGTGGAGGAGGCCTGATGACTCCACTGGAGAACATCTGGCTGTACTACACCTGCAGCCTATTGCCACCAGCCTTTTTTTGGGAGGCAAAGATTGATCAGAGCAGTGTTTGCAAGGACTGTTGACCTGGCAGATGTCCCTATGCTGCACTTATACAGACATTCCCAGAAAGGAGCTGAGATACCTTTTGCATGGATTTCCTTTGCAAGGCAAGGCCAAAAGTGGGAAGACATTTCCTATTCTTCCCTCCTCTTCTTCTCTAATCTTATCCCAGTAAAGACTTGGTCCCTCACAAAGTCACAGGGGCATGAGAAATCTCCAGCATGATGGAGGACCAGGTCTGTACACATAGGGGTCTGTCTATGTGTCCATCATGAGAAGGACTGGTTCAAGTGGAGGCTGAGCTGGCTGCATCCAGACAGAGGTTTGCATGCACTAATCTTCCTTAATTGCAAGTATTGGGCAGTGTTTTACTCATTGGAGCTCCAGATCAGAATAACTGGTGAATTAAAGTGGATTTTCTGCAAGGCAGGACATTGCTGAGGCTGGTTTTAGAAGTTTGTTTTTTTTTTTTCTCCTTGTTAATAAAAAAAAAAAAAAAAACCAAAAAAAACCAACAAAAAACCAGAAACCCAAAGCCAAAAAAATCCCTCCAAGACAGCTGTCTTGTGAGGGATCTGTATTCAATATTAGAAAGCTACACAGCTGTGGAGTCTGGATGCTATCATAAAAACTGAATAGCAGAGACATGGCATTGCTGAAATACAACCCACTTTGTAAGTGTGCTGGGTGCTTGGAATGTGCATATCGCACAATAAATGTGCTGTTCTTGTCTTCAAAGCAAGAGCACCAATAGGCCTGTGGAGCTGATGTAATGAGATTCAGGCTGCCCTCAACAGCTGAAATATTCAGTTCAGCAAATGGATATTTCAAATGTAAATATTTATATGGGCCAAGGGCTCTTTGTTGCTTGCTATTTTGACATTTTCAAATCCCTCAGCTTTACTTTTGTTACAGAGATTGTCTATTTGCTGATGAGAAGAACAAAGATCAGTGACTAGTTATGCAGGAATGGTGTTATTATCACAGCAAAATAACACTTCTCCCAGTCCACAAAGCTTTGATTCCATATGCTTCAACATCATAACCTATACATTGATAGAAATAATGCAGGTTTTTATGAGGAAGTACATTAATAGAAATAATGCAGGTTTTTATGAGGAAGTGCTATAATAAAATAAAGAAACAACTAATTTGAGGTCATTATTGGATAGAATTAATGGTTCATCAGGAAGAAATGTTACCTGCATTTGACTTTCACTACAGAAATATTCCCCAGCTGCTCTTATTAGTCACTTGTTGCATTTTGCTGGACTGGTATTTAACCTCAATACCATTACTATTGCAATTCTTCACTCATTTAACAGTGGGCTAAGTTTTTGATTTTGTCCCAATTTAGAGACTTAGGAGATGCTTAGGAAACTTATATTTTAGCTCAAATTATTGCTATTATTTAATCTCTAAAGCTTTAAAATTCATATTACAGTCTTAATGTTGCCTATATGAGCAATTCTTTTCTTTTCTGTAGCTAGGTGTGACTGCCACTGTTTTTTTCACTTTTCCATCTCCTCACACCTTTCCTGCTCTTTCTTCTTGCTATGCTTTCTGCTTTTCTCTCCTTTCCTTTCCAGATTTTGGGTACCCTGCTGCTCCCAAACAATCTGTCTCTGCCTCCTTGCAACCAATTTACTCTCTTCTGCCATTTTCCTGGGCTGTAGCTAGCTTGCTCTCAGTCTGGTTCCACCAACTCAGCTCTTCAAGTAAAATTTCTTATTTTGGGCTTCTCCGCACTCAGTGCTTACTCTGTTTATTCTTCTTGCCATTTTATTGCAACAGTGGGAACTGTTGAATTATATATAACTGCTTCTTGGAAACTTGAAACAAAGATTGAATGTTTACCAAATCACTCTTGAGCAGATAGCCAAATTTAAATTCATTTTGTTGGACTTCTTCCATAAATTGTTTTCTACAAAAATAGAATACCAATTGTTTTTCTGAGGAACATAAACATCTGGAGAATAAATTCTTCCAAGATGATCAAAGAACATATAGGGTGTTATGGCCTTGCTGCTACCTGCCCAGATGAGATAGGTCAAATTCTGAGGATATTTATTTTAGTCCACTTAAATATTTAGGTCTTAAGTACTGTTGGCTACTTACTTCTGCTTTTGAGAAAGGATATGTTGAGGCCTCATTATTCATGTTTGGTTACATTCACTATCTAATTCAGAAATTAGGAGTTAAACTTTCAGCAGGAGTCTAATTATGATTCAGATCTGGAGCTGTATTTGACTTTCAAACCAAAGTAGGGTGAAACTCTTCCCTGCAGGATTCCTTCCTCCAGTCTCCAATATCCTGTGTGCACAGACCTCTGCTCATTTCCTTTGCTCATCACCAAATTCTCATTCATGGCATGAGAGTCTCCAGGCTTTATTATTTTTTAAAAACTTTGGAACATTCTTTTTTTAAGCAAAAACTGAGCTGCATTAATTGCTAGGGAAAGGAAATTTCAAAGATATAGCTGTAGAATCAGACTGCTATGAAAGTACGTGTGAGGTCAGGAGCATGTACATGTCCTAGAAACATCTGACATTTTTGGACTGTGAATATATGTACTGTAGGGTAATGAGTGTGATACAGAACTCTGGTGTAATTGCAGAACTCCAGCTAACCTCCAAAAAGAGGAAGCCTTAGGTAAACAGCATCAGTTCTCCTCTAGTCCCTCCAATTTTCCTCAGTTTTCAGATATGAAAATTTATGTCTTAGCATTTGGACCATTACTAACAAATGCCTTTTTTTTTTTATGGAAGTAATTGATTTTCCACATGGACCCAATTACATATTACGTTAATATCTTACAATCCTCTCAGGTCACAACTTGTGTGTATCCTCTGATGGGGATGGATTGTGAGAGATATGCTGGTGTGTTTGTGAGACTAGTTCTCTGACCATCAGGTTCAACATGGTTCAATTTAATGAAAATTTCACTTGCCTACCCTCCCTTGCCAAAGATAAAGTAAGCTTTGACAGCATTGCTCTCACCAGGCAAAATGCTCCCTAAAAATATTCTTTTCAAGTCACTGAGAAGCTTATAGAGAAGCTTCAATTTTTTGTGTATGCTTTCATATATTTTCCCACATGTGCATACACATGTACATTCTAGCTTGCCAGGTATCCTGAAAGAAATGTTCAGTGACAAATTTTACCCAATTAGAAGTAGAAAAATCTTGACTTTGTAATGACTTCACCATCCTTTACCAATTTTTTGAGCTAACCACATTCACAAAGTTCAGAAGCTGATAATTTTTTCTCATGTCCTAAAGTATAAGCACAAAGATCTTGAGTTCTTCTCTTGGGCTCATTAATGTATGATTGGAATCCTTTTAGGCATCACCAGGTTCAAATATCTTTTGTAATATTTGGCTTAAGTAGCACTCTGCCCTCAGATATTTTGTAGTTTATCCCCAGTATCAAATTATCATGTTTTACCAGTGTTTTTTTTCCCTTTGAGTTAGTGCACTAATTATGTCCTGCGTCACTCAGCCCTGATGAGACACAGCTAGAGTGTTGGGCCTGCACATCAACAGGCACATTGAAATAGGGGCCTGAGTTCAGTGAAGGGTCAAAAAGATGGTTGTGGGATTGGAGCATCTTTCATAAGAGGGAAGCCTGTGAGAGACAGGACAGCTCTGCCTGGAGAAAACAAAGCCCAGTGGGATCTTGTGAATGTGTGTTATATACTGTGTCCTATACTTATAGGGCAGGAATAAAGAAGATGGAATGGGGCTCTCCTCAGTGGTGTTCAATGAATGGAAAACACAAAATATTTAAAATAAGAAAACACTTTTTTACTATAAGGGTTATTGAACAACAGGACCAGTTTGTCCAGACAGGTTGTGTTGGCTCCATCCTTGAGGGTCTTCAAGGACTAAATGGACACATACCTGAGCAACCTATTGTGGTTCACTTTGCTTTGAGCAGAGGCTGGAATTAGGTGATCCCCAGATGCCCCTGCCAAACTCAACCATTCTGGGGTTCTGAGATTCTTCCTCACACTCCTATAAGATTCTTTTTTTCTCTCATTTTGCAGGCCTTCATTGCACACTGGTATGATTTGTTTTGTCATAGATCACATCCTGAGAACCATTTGCTGAGTGATTTTATTTCTTTCACATCTGTTTATGCTCTTAAATAAAACATATTATTTTTGATAAAGCTTTCTGGTGGTTTTTTTTTTTTTTGACTGAATGTAACTCATTATCCTAGAACTTCTCATTCAGTGCAGTTTTCTGACTTCTCAATGATACTTCCTTTTGCTTGTATGCATTGCCTGGCTAGGTTTTATGGTATGCTGTGCCTGGACATTTGTATACACAGAGATATCAAAACTTTACTCTGTTTTAGGTCCTGCAGTCCCACAAGGGTTTCCAAACAAACTCTTCACAAAGCACTTTCTGTACATTTGGATAGGAGAAAATAACCCTGTATTACTATTACTACCTAAATAAACCACACCCCTGTATCTGTACTAACATTCATTCATATGAGAAAGTCAGAGATTTATCTTACTGTCCCTCAGTTTGTCTCCTCACCAGTTTCATTGTCCTCTAGACTGTTACCAGTCCCTGCCTTTCAGTACCAGGGAAGCTCTTCTCAAAATACTTTAATTTAGTCAATGTTATTGATCACATATGAAGTAATTTTCACAATGCAGTCATTCTGAAATGGGATTGAAAACTAGATTTGGCTCATCCTCACAAAAACATGTTTCACAAAGATGACCAGCATAACAATATTTCATCTTCTGATCCCCCTCTCTCCTCCACTCTTTCTTTTTGAGGGGGGGAGAATGGATTGGAGGGAAGTGGATACATATATACTGCATGTCTTTTTTGTGCTACAGATGCTTCTGAAAATGAGGTGTTTTCTTCATTTTCTTCCTTAATATAAGCTGACAACTTAGCAAAATGAATAGGAAGAGCCCTTCTGAGCCATGGCAGCTGATAATTACCTTGCTTTACACAGGGCTCTCCATAACCTCAGTATTGTGAGAAGTGTGCTTGATTACAGTGTGTAAGGCCAGCTCAGTGCAAGAGTTCTGCTTCATTAGGAAAATAGAGCTGCAATGCTTTTGCTGATCTTATTTCCATCTCCATTTTTGCCCTTGCCTGTGAAGTTAAACTACCTTTATGCTCAAGTAGTTGCCAATCTTTTGTCCTTGGAGAACTTTAGAGGTAAATGCATGCAGCTAAACAATTGGCAAAATACTTGTAAAAGTAGGTAGGCTGTGAAGAGCATAACCTGGAGGACCAGTAGTTTCTCTCCAGAAAAGAAAAAATAATGTTGTGATAGGATTTCTCTGGGGAAATAATAGTGCTTATCATTTGAGTGGGTTTGTTTGTTCAATCTCTGGAGAACAGAATCCCAGCTGAAAAAAAAACCCAATGTCTATCCCAGAGGGAAAGAGGGGTGATGTCTTGGAATAGGCAATGACTGAGTGAAATGATGATGACCAGAGGACTTTTAATTTAGAAAAATGGATACATTGTGGCTCAACAGCCAGGCTCCAGCTAGGCGCAAAGGGAACCATGGCACTCCAAAACACTCTGTTAAAGTAAAAAGGGATTTTGGACATGGAGGAGGCTTAGCTGGAAGGATTGTTTTCACAATAGAGTGATATTTGTCAGGATACATGTTTTCTTCCGTCAGTGACCAAATATTTATGATTTGTCAACATTTCAGAGCACATGTAATGACATTTGACAGGTATCTCCTCTCAGCCCTGGCACTGTTCTTCAGGATTTCACAGTGAGCATCCAGCCCTATGAGCAAAGTAGAGAATTCATCTTGGACAGGAAAATTACTCATGCAGTTTTAGACCTAACTGCAGGTTTGGAATTATTTATTTTTTCATGGACTCAGTGTTCAATTCTTCACGAGTTTGTGAGTGTAGCTCCACTGGCATCAAAGGGATGGTGCAAATTTAGGGACAATTAGGGTGTATGTACACCTTGCGATAGAGCAAGGAGATCCATGGCTAGTACAGTCTGGATCTAGTGCACACTTAGGATAGTGCAGTCAGCAGCAACTAGCTTGGGGTGGAAGGCAGATAGTATCCTCCTGAGATCATCTCACTTCCAGCAAATTCAAGCACAGATGGCAAGTGAGGGTGGAAAGTAGGAGGAGTGAGTATCTCCCTTCAGGTAATGTTGCTCTCATGCTTAGTTATGAGACATGTTGCTGCCATTTCTTGATGGCTGTGAAGTCCTCATGGGGTCAGGGCAGGGTACCACTGTGGCTGTCGCAGATCCAGCTTGGCTGACATGCTACTACTAGAGTAGAAACTCCATTAGCTTTTCAGATCTCATGCCTATGTTACACAGACTATGCAGCAAAATAGTTTCTCTGGTTTCCTCAGCTATGTGTGTCTTCAGCTGATATTCTATATGCTGCAGTTCACAGTGATTTTCTGGATGGTTTAAAAATCTGTAGGTATGAAGACCTGAGCCTAGTTATTTCCTCATTTGTATCTCTATCTTTAAAAAATCTCCTCAGAGCTATCTGTGCAAAAGTAAAAAAAAAAACTGATCTGAATGCTGGAAAGCACAGATTATTTATATGACCACTTATTCCACTCTTAAGTCTTCCCTATAGTCATGGGACTGCTGTGAATTTGGTTAGTACTGTGCTGCAGCACATTAGGCATGATAGAAACAATGAAAGGGGGCTAACAGAGTAACAGTTACTCTGCCAGCTATCCATGTTCCTTCTGGTTACCTGCACTTTTATGGAGCAATGCTGGTCCGCCCCAACCTGATGAATTTCCCATGCCTGTATACTCAGTGATTTCCTCTTTTTAATAAAGAAGATTCACCATATCAAACCTATTCATAAAGCTACTCAGAACTGCATAATTCTGCTTAAATTAAGTCACCAGGGAAGGAAAGAATGGTCCATGTTATTACAACAATGAGGCAGTATTACTGGAAATTAAGAAAAACAAACAAAAAAAACCTCTTATTACAAATAAACATCTAACCTACTTTTTAACATTGCACAGAGAAAAATTACTTTTATTTCCACTAGTGGCTAAGGTTTAAAGTAAGATCTTTCCTATTATGCGGCTCATGACCTCCTTCAATCTTGTCTCAGTCATAGTACATTGAATGGAGTATTACAGTATTGGCTCCCAAGGTATGCTTGAGTCTTAGTTACCTTTTAAATTAACTAAACCTTTTGGAAAGATTAAACCATTCCTATGTGATTGTGTGTCATCTGGTCATTTTATTGTTTTAGTTAGCATTTTATGTTTTACTATCTTGGATCAACTTTTTTCCTGGATCAGAATAATCATGAAGACAGCTCACCACAACAAACTCTTCTCCCCTTTATTGCTTTAGTACAGTCACTGGCCATGTTGTGAGCAGCACACATGTAGCTCCCAATGTGATGCCTTCTGCCTTATAGTTAAATGTGCTGTTTTACTAGTACTGAAGATATTTGTAGTGTAGGGGCAGCTAAAGATGTCTCAATCAAATCCTTGAAATATTTAAATCTCTTTTTATAAAATAAATGTAGTGCAGCCCTTGATTGCATAATATATTTTATTGACCACATGCTATGGTTCTTAGGTAAGATTGACTGCTTTGAATCAAGATCAGGCAGGGAAGACAGATAGCCTCAACTGGTTTTGTAAGGCCATTTTGAGGCTTTTCTGAAGCTGTGCCAAAGCCTGCCTGCCTCATATATTCCTATAGTATTCTGAGTTTTTCTTTGCAGAAGCACAGCCTGCTTTCACTGTCCCCTTCCAACCTGTTATGCTATGGTTCTATTTCATCTGGGGATCAGCATGTCACAGCAGAGTGAACTCCTGCTTCTTGTCTGCATCCTCTTTCCCCTTGGACACACCATCCTCTACACAGTAGGCTAAATTTATCTAAGATTCATTTCTATGAAAGCAGTTTCAGCCATCCTACATTCTATTTGAATCTAGGATGGATGAAACTGCTTTCATAGAAATCAGATGTTCCCTTTTTTTGCTTTTTTAAAAGTCCCTTTTTGAAGCCAGGGTTCAACAGCAAGACAATTGTGCAACTGCAAATCAGCTTCAGTGTGTATATTTCTATGTCCTCTTGAGGTAACAGTGCCTTGTGGAAGGAATTATCAAGCTGTGAGAGAAAATTTTCTAAAAGCAGTGGGTCTCTCTGCTTCCAGCTGATAATATGGCGGGGTGGGGGGGATACTGAACTTGGCACCTTATGATTATTTTCCTAGTGTTAACTAGGAACGAGTTAAAATCTGATGTGCAATTAAAGCATCTGATAATTCAGCAATTGCCCTTATTTGATAGGTAAAGCATTAACAGTGCTTGGGTAGGCAGTTAAGAGAGACCCATGGCCACTGGATAGTACATCTAACAGTGGCTGTGCTCCACACTCAGATATGTCTCCATTGCAAGCTACAGAGATCCAGGATATTTGTAGCTCTGCTAGTCTGGGTCTGGGAAATGGTCTGGTTGTAGTTTGAAAGGGCAATTTAGCCTGCCAAGAAACAGGGAAAGATTCACAACAGGATTTAGTGGCCAAAGTTTATATTATGCAGGTAAAAACCAATGGTACCTCAGTCATGTACAAATGAAATGAGAGAGTGTCGAATCAGACTTTTTATTTTTAACCATGGGAAACAGACACTGGAATGCATATGGGAAATGCAGCAGAATGTGCTATAGCCCAGGAATCTGAAGAAAATCTGCTTTCATATTCTGGATAGTTTGTTAAGATAGGAGAATTAATAGCATTAGCAGCCTCTGACAAGGTACACAGCTTTCAGATTTCCTGAGTGGGTGGGTGTTAAAGCAAGGTGGATGGTGGCAGGATGATTTTCAGTTCTAAAGAGAGCACCCAGAGATCCAGCAAACAGCTTTAACAGCTCAAAGAGCTTGCTACGAAGATGAACAGCAGTGCTAGGGCTGGGGAGGAAGTATGAGGAAGGGAAGGGAAGGGAAGGGAAGGGAAGGGAAGGGAAGGGAAGGGAAGGGAAGGGAAGGGAAGGGAAGGGAAGGGAAGGGAAGGGAAGGGAAGGGAAGGGAAGGGAAGGGAAGGGAAGGGAAGGGAAGGGAAGGGAAGGGAAGGGAAGGGAAGGGAAGGGAAGGGAAGGGAAGGGAAGGGAAGGGAAGGGAAGGGAAGGGAAGGGAAGGGAAGGGAAGGGAAGGGAAGGGAAGGGAAGGGAAGGGAGAAAGAAATATCCTAAGAATTACCATCAGTCTCTGTCTGAGATTACTGAAATACCAAAGGATGACTTTGTTGATTCAGCTTCACTTGGTGATGGGAACCTCCTCCCCGCCATGCCTCACATCTGATTTCAGCTCTATGTTTGAGAGCATGTGTCAAGCAAAAGGGAGTAAAGCTGTTGAATATTTTGGTCACAGTCTGTTTCTTTGCACAAAGTACAAGGTATTTTGAAACTGAAGCATGTCTCCTGGAAATACCTTTTCCCTTCCCTTTCCAAACCACATTTACTTGTTTCTTAACATTTATAATCTCAACTCAGGTCAATCTAATTTTAACAATAAAACTTGCCCTACTTTATGTTCTTTCCTGCTGTTTGGTAAACTCCTTCCTTCACAAACACAATTCACATTGCCGTAGCAATTATGATCTTTTCTTCCTCAGCATCAAAACCATGTAGTCAAATATTCTTTTTTTAAATCTGCCACATGGTACGATGTGAACAGCAAGAGTATGTCATATTTAATTACAGTCCTCCCTCTCCAGAAACATCAAGTGTTAGTGGGTAAACATTTAAGGTATCAGAGTAAAGAAAACTGCCTTTCAAGAGCCCCTCTCCCTGCTGAGAGGGAGCCAACTCCCCCAGATACCCCTGTGCTCCTGGCTGGCTTGGGGCACTGCTGTTGGATGCATCCCCACCCCTTCTGCTGATAACAGGCTGAGGAAGGAATGCCTAATAAATGCAATTTGTTTTGGCATATCTTTTTTTTTTTTCCTTAGCCTGGCAACAGCATGCATGATGAATCTGTGCTGGCACATCTTCCTCTTGCTGCCACCCCCTCTTTGTCTGTTCAATGTCCTTGCCTATTCCTGTCTTAAATTGAGCGGCAGCATCCCAAGTATAGCCTCTTCCTTCCTCAGTTTTTTGTGTGTCTGAAGTCACCAGGATGATGGGACTTTATTCCTAGCTAGGACTAAGTTCAGTGTTTCTGTAAAAGCTGGTCTTCTGACTAGTCCAGTTCTGGACATGTGACCACAGAATTTTGTCAGTTACTCTCCACAGTTACAGCATTAAAGTAGGAAAGTGCCATTTTTCATGCATTTTTCCCTGGCTGCAGTAGCTCATCTATATTTTAATCCCTGTTAAAATGGCTTTTTACCCCTAGGAGACTTCTTTAGAAGATCACCCTGTGGTGGCTGGAGCCCCCAGACAGGCTGCACAGAAATGTGGTAATGCAATGGGACTCTGTCCTTTCTGCCACTGGCAGTCTGGTGGAAATAGGCTGTTTGAGAGACCCTACAGAAACATGAGTCAAATGTGAAATCTTAGTGACTGCAGGCACCACATGTGGGCCAGGTTGCAATTCATCAGCAAAAAAAGTTCTGGACAAATGCCTTGGATTGAGTAGTGTTCCTCATCCTCACTTATTTGTGTCAAAACCAGCAGAAGACTAGGAGGTGGTGGTTGCAATCCCACTGGCCTGAAGCTGGGTGAAAATGTACCGTGATTGGTGCCAGGTGGGCTCCCTGCACTGTCAGAGATGCCCAGGCACCCTGAAGAGGCCACATGGCATATGAGGGGTATCCAGGACTGTGTTGCAGCAGGATGGGTGGTACAGCATGCCATTGGGAAGGTTGCTTCATGTCACCATGGTGGTCACCCCAAGCTAGGCTGGGCAGTCTCCCCATGCTCTGCCCGGAGGCCCCTGCAGAACTCCCTGCTGCTCTCACACCACTCACTGCCCAGGGAAGGCTGCACAGGAAGGCACTTCCTCTCCTGAGCTCTGCTGGGTATAAATAGCTTTTGAGGTGAGTGGAAAGGGCTGCTGTCTTGCCAAGAGGCCAGAGCTGATGGCAGAGAGAGGGCTGACAGGGGTGGCAGCAGCAGGCTCCCCTCTGGGCTGTGCCTCTCAAAGCCTCTTCTGTCTCAGTTGGCTCCCTTTAAGCAGTTGCTAGGTAAAGGCAGGTGTGTCAGCTGAAGTAGTGGAAATTTCTATTCATCTTATAAATAGTTGAACAGCCCGACTTGGTGAAATGTGAAACGAGCAAACATCCCATCTTCTCCTCTAAGGGCAGATCGGGATTCAGTCTATAGTGCTGTCATGTCAGCTGTGTCAGTGCTGCTTTCATGATGCCAAGGCCCTATAAGTTATTAATGTGAACACAGCAAACAAAGGTTTAGCTTAACCAAGGGATGAACATTTCTCCACCTGCAGCTTTCTCCAGAGCTAGATGCAAAAAGTGCAGAGGTCACTTAATCTGTGACAGAAATAGACTGCACCATCTTTGGGGCAGTACAGTTTGCAAGTATAGTAATATGACTGCAGGCAGGTCTGAGGGCTTCTGGCAAGGCATCCTTGGTATCAAGAGAAAATGTCATTAAAATCCTTATGCAGCTTGGCTGGCTTGCTTGAAATTTGCTGGGCAAAATTATAAATTTCCCTTCTAATCATGTTTATACCCTAGGCTTTTAGAAGGATTTTTCCTGCTGTTAAGCCCTCACACTTCTTGTTGAACTACTCTGACCCGTATTCTCTTGTGTATTAAGACAGATCCTCATCAGTGGTTAATACTCCCTATGAGACTGCAGGAGCTTTTCAGGTCTTTCTCAGTGACAGAAGGGTTTCTGCTCTTAAAAAGATGAGACTTCACAGATGGAATTTGAAGCTATATGTCAGTTTGGCAATATATTAAATGGAATTTATTGTAGGATTTCAATTGCAGTCAATTTTAAAGAAAGGAGATATCTCTGTGATATTGCCTGGAAACAGATGTGTCTGAGCAAGCTTTCATATAACCTCAAAGTATTCAGTCATAAACATCATCTAGTGGTCAAAGCAGTGGGGTATGAGTAAAAGTAACATAGATCCTAATTCTGCCACAGACCCTTTAGCTGGACTGACTTAGCCAATCTGTTCTACATCTTAGATGATCAAATTGCCATGGGGAGACAATGAATAACATGCACTGAAAAGCACGGTGTGCTCATTAGATGAAAAGGAGTCTATAAGAACAAGTTTTTGTTTTCTTTTTTTCCCATTTCTTCTTGTTAACCAGGTGGTAGGATTATGCTGATCCATAGCTTATCTGGGCTCCCACATCCACATGGAGATGAAGACACTGCAGTGGCCCTGGACAGTAGCTACTGCCAGTTACTGCAGGGACAGTGACTGAACGACATGGTCTGAAACCAGACCAGCACTTTATTTACGTGTAAAACAAAACGCGTCATTTCAGGGGACTGGCTTATTGGTGAATTATCATGCCTGCTCTCATCTGCCATTGTTCAGTGTAGCTGCTTCTGGAAAGGGGTGCCTGTGACAAGCCAAAGGAGGGTGCTGTGATGAGAAACCAAAAGGGCTATGCAAATGAAATCCAAGCCATTTAAGAGCATCTTATGCCTCTCCTGCATTTCTATTTTGTTATACTCACATCCACAAAGAAGGAAAAATTCAGCTTTGTTAGGTTAGCTGTTGCCCTTAAACCCGTTTGCCTGTAATCTAATTAAATTCAGGTAAAAGGAAAACAATCAAAATTAAGAGAGATAACGATGCTCAGTACAAAGTTGGTTCTTTACCCCTTGGCATGTGATGTAAGCTGTAAGTGAGCCTTGCTGCCTTCCTGGGAGATTGGTAAGTAAGCGGAGCAGTCATATTTAGCAGATGTAGGAACAAGAAAGCCTATAGCTACAGCATGAAGGGGGAGGATAAACAATTTATAAGTACTTGTAAGTGATGATGGCACAGCTCTGAGTCGCTGTTCTAATTTACTGCTCGCTGCTTGTCTCCCCCGCAAGCCTCAGCCAGCAGATTGCAGGGCCACTGTGTTCTGAGCTCTGTGCAGTCTCAGACACATGCTGAGGGCTGTACTGTATGAACCACACTTTCATTTTTGAGAGCATACACGAATAGCCTCACTAAATTCAGTGGGATGCTTTGCATAAATACTCACTCTATATGGCTTATGTTGGATAGTGCTTACGAGGTGAGCCACTTAACCACAAAACTTAGCAAAGGCATAAAAATACAACCGCTTTTTATATAGAGCCACTGTAGATCATTGGCCTCAAAAGTCCGTGTTTTTAACATGATAAATGGCTGGCTCCCAAGCGTAGTCACTACTGTTGTGGAGTGTAATCTGATACAGAATGGTAAACAAGGTTTTATTTGATGTACAGTATTGAAGTAAATTAATGATTTTAACACTCCCTCCTCTATTGGTCTAACCAAGCACAGTATTCTACTTTATGCAAATAATTACTGATGTGAACTTTTCAAATGCAAATGTTAATAAGGTATTTCTTGAAAGTGTTACGCGGTCTCAATTAATTAGATGCAGGAAGCCATTTCTTGGTAGGATTCCTCATCACCTCAATGGAAAGATAAAGATTTCTTGAGGAACTGTGCGCAGATCAAAGGCACTCTTTGAACTGCACCTAAGTGTTGGTTAGGCCTGGGAAATGAATTGTTATGGGAGATGTATTTAACTGTGTGTGAATATATATATCTTAGAGCAGGCAAAAGGAAATTGTAGTTTCCTTAGAACTTCAAAGGGAGGAAATTTTATAATGAAAAACTAATATGTATCTTCACGTAACACTTCAGGTTTTGTGTCTCCTGCCATTGTGTAATCTTGCATCAAAGGATACCTCGGTTAATATTTGAGGGAAGCAATCAGCAAGAAGAGCAGCATAAGCTGTAGAGGGAGGGAGGAAGAGAGAACTATCAAAAGGATTTGAGATTGATGAACAATGGATTGATTAAATTATGTTTTCCCATATTAAACTTTTATGTTTGAAGAACAGCTTTAAGATGTTTAGACATGTCGTGTGACCTGGTTACTGCAAAAGAGTCCATAATTATTCACATATTATAAAAGTGAAAGTTTCTACTGTTTTATTATCCTTGCATATTGTGTGGGATTTGTTTCCCACCAATATTTACGAAACTTCTTAGACTCAGTTGCTTTCAAGAAAATGTTGAGAGATACTTTTGATCATCAAATTTTTAATTTAAAAGATTTTTGATCTAGTAAAATCCCTAAAAATCTGAAAACATCCTAAGAAATACATATATGCACTCAGCAGGTACCATGGAGGTCGTAATGAGGTCATTCTCA
The DNA here is from genome assembly GCF_031753505.1 of Anomalospiza imberbis. Taxonomy (NCBI): domain Eukaryota; kingdom Metazoa; phylum Chordata; class Aves; order Passeriformes; family Viduidae; genus Anomalospiza; species Anomalospiza imberbis. The sequence goes on from NC_089685.1 coordinate 42,268,736, forward strand.
AGGGAGAAGAATGAGGTAGCCAAGGATGTGTATCATCCGTACAATAAAACTACAATACAGTTTAAGTTTGGAATATCCAATGTCCTCAGAAAACCACTTTATGTCACAGATTATTAAAAAAAGATAATTAAAATAGTTTTGAATTCTGAATGAAAACTTCAGTGAGCCAGTGGGAAGTTTGAGTACAGAAAAAAAGGTAATATTTATTTAACAGATCATTTGCTCGGGATTGTTTGCAAAGTTTAATTGGCTGCCATCTTTAATTTGCATTTTACTCCAGATCTTCCAATGAATATTTATTTTATTGTTCAAAGTCTGTAAAAGCAACTTAAGATTAATATAAGTACTCAGAAATTACTTAGCTGATAAGTTACTAAAGTGATTTAGTGCTGCTTGAAGTTTGCTCATGAAAGCCAAAGTCAAGTAGAAGCTACTTAACACATCAGAGTTTTTATTCTGCTTTTCACTTAATTCAAACAAACACATAAAGCTTATGCAGAGGTATGTGAGACAGTGCTCCCTTTCCTACAGAAGCTATTTTGTACATAAAAATACAGATTTCTCTTATACCATTGAGGCCATGTTGGTAAGCAGCAGTAGTACTCAAACCTGTTTTCCTATGGATTTTTGTGTTAAAGTTGAGGTCATAGTAAGCATCTGTTAGGATAAATGAAGTATGAAATCTCATTTTAACCTTTTCCTCAGTGAGGTTGTCTTTGAATATCTCAACCTTCAGTTTCTTTCTGAGAATTTAATACACCTGGGATATTTTTCCATACACCAAAGTTGGTAGAAAATCAGTAGTGGATTCAGAAATTATTAAAGGAAGTAACAGATTAGACATTAGCAGACATTAGCATCATATAATCCTTATTTATTTCAGCAACTAGACAGCAACAGAAAACAAACAAAGTTTACTTTGGAATATTTTCCTCCTACATTTCTTCTTGGTGTCTGCAACAAAATCATGCCCTCCAAACTCCAGAGACCATTTGTAAAAACTGACTGAGTAGTTAAGCATGCTTAGTGAAAATGTTACAGGTACTGGAATGCAAATGCTGCTTTAAAGAAAGATAAAATATGCATGATGGTCTTTACTAGACAGAACAGAAGAAAGCCAGGCCAACCCACCAAAGAAGACTGCTATGTCGAAGGTACTAACAGTATGATTGTTAAACTCTAACTTGCCAGTAGTAAGTTGTACTATAAATAAGAATTTTATTCTTATTCATGGTCCTGTAGTATGTCTTCAACATATTTTCTCTACTAGAAGTAAATGGGACAGATTTAACTTAGAGAGACTAAAGTTAACACTGTTTTCTTGTTACCAGACAAGGAAGAGAGGTACACACTTGTCATTATGAGTACATTATCATTCACCACTGGGAACGTGGTGTGGCACCCACCAAGTCCTTGTGGAATGCAGTGAATATTTTGGCACCAAACATGTTCAGGTCCCTACAAAGGACTTAAGAAAACAGATGGGATGGATTCCTGAAAATGTGCATATGCCATTCAGCTATTTTGCTGTAAAGAGAGCTCAGTGGCTCACGAGGGAAGATTTGCTATTTAAAGCATTTTTTCTTCTCCCTTCTCTTCTCTGTGGTATTACACATTAAGCCAATATAGTCCAAAGTCACAGAACAGAAGAAAAGGGACTCCATCTGCAGTAGGGAGCAAACTCTGTCTCTGTGAGAAGTGAGTGTTGTAGCAGCCTAACAGTGATGTGTAGTTAGGTCCCTACCTGCAAATCTCTGTTTTAAAATATCCTAACTGTAATACTACATAGAGCAAGTCAGTTTGATTCTGCTTTCCTTGATTCCATAGGAATCTGTGGAAAGAATCTATTTAAAACACTGTTGTCTTGAGGGCTTTTTTATGTGTACAAACCCCATCTGCTCACAGAAATGTCTGTGATGTCCCCTAAACAGGATTTTATATTTCTGCCTAGACTGTAAGAAATTCCTCTTCTGAGGATCTCAGCTGAGTCAGAGGTCCACTGAGATTTATGGCTTAGCATGGACACAGGAAAGACAGAGAAAGGGGATATTGTGTCCTGCTGTACTGCTGCTTTCAGACTAGCCAGATCATTTCTGGAAACTGGGACAAGTCAGGCCAGGCATCAATAAAGCTCAGAGTTCTATCACATCCTTTTGGAGCCCCTAGTTCTGAGCAGCTGCAAGGGGAGCCAGATCAAAGGCAATGGACATTTGTGTGCTACAAGGAGGAAGGCAAGCTGTGCTCCACTGAGACACAGCTGTCCATGCTAGAGAGGATTCTAGTTTTGAGGAAGTTATTTCCTTTGAATGCTGACATTATTGTTCCAAAGGTTTAGAGGATGCCTTGGATGGCTTTAAATAAGAGAGGCTAGCTCTGTCGTACTCTGAAGGAGAAGGAGGTGAAGCACTCAATTCTTTTGCCTGAAAAATTTTTAAGTGCTCACTGATAATAGCAAAGGGCCATGGAATGGCTGGTGGCGTTGGCACCAAACAGAAATGTTATTGATGTAAAGAGAACAGAGCTTTCTCCAAATTTTCTTCTTCCCTGACTGCATAAAAATTATATGGCCAATGGCTATATGCTAAAAGCACTAAAGGTATTTTAAAACACACCCAGACCTGCAGAATTTACTTATATTTGAAACAAGATATAACTCATCATGAGTCCTATCAAAGGATGGCAAATCACTAGGTGAACCGAGTATGTTGCTTTTGGCTAGTATATGTTCAAGTCAGCTAGTCATAGGTGTCAATCTAGTTCTCAAGATGTCCTTGGGGTATGGTTGAGATATACCAGGTACTGTATTCTTATTGGTTGTTCAATCTGAGATGAAAATCTGTATATTCAACATTTAGAATAGCAGCTGTTCTCTAACCATCATAACTCTTACAACATGGAGCTGGGTCAGATGGCTCTCCAGATGATGTAAAGACAGCAGTTTGGGAACAACATTGAGGACTTTATGCACAGAATTCTGGTGCTTGGTGAAAATAAAATTACCCCCTTTAGTTTTATCTCATCTTTCATACTGAAGCATAAGGAATGAAAAAATAGTGCCACAAGGTCAGTTCCTGATAGAATTATTTAAAAGAATGTAAATCTCATGACTTATGTTCTTTCCATTGTATCAGATAATTTTTTAAAGTAGTTGCACACTGAATACTCTTATGTCTGGTGAACTGTGTGCCTGGCCTGTCTTTCTTCTGGAAAATATTCAAAGCATAAAAAAATTATCAGTGTTTCTGGTGGGCCAATGAAATTAATGCTGATCCTTGACATTTTTATTGATTTTGACTTACGACTTCACAAATCATTTTACAGAAGAGTGTAAGCAACAAAAAATAGCTCATACATTTGTTAAAATACCCTGCTTTATACAGTACATATGGAATGTTGCAGGAAAAAATAGGCTAAGCTGGGGTTGTAAATCCACCTACTATTTTCAAGAAGAAGAGTAAAACTCAAGAGTAAACTGAAGAGTGAAGACTTCTCAACCACATGGCAAAACTGGATTACTCTTATTAATGGTAATGATTTTTTTTCCATGCCAGAATTGATACAATTGATAAAACCTTTTGATCTTTGCAGTGAGAGCATTTGCAGTAGGAAAAAAATACTAAATAATAAACAGATGACTACAAATAGCATTTTCTCCATTCCTGCTCCATGCATTTCTCTATGTGATGCTAGCAAACTTTAGCTCCTCTGTTGATGATAGTAAAATAATGCTGTAATGGAATAAAATAAAAATAACAAAAAGGTATATATCCTGGCATTAGATTTCCTTCCTGTTATTTTCCTAAATGTTTCTCTCCTCTCCTTTATAGGTACACACAATGAACTTTTAAAAATGTGGAGCTACCTTCAAAATTGCTATCGTCATCCCGATCAATTTGGAACAAAGTCCTGTCTCCCAATCTATTCTAATTTCAATGTACACACTCTGCTGGCTGCCTGCCAGCATGGAGCTCAGGAAATGATAAATACCCATTTAGTCACAGATGCACAGATTTCCCTGGGATGGTGGGCTGGGGCTGCTTTAATATTCCCAAAGTTACTGCATGTTTACACATTCACTAACGTCACTTAGTGTGATATTTAGAAGCTGGGTGTAGCAATGACACATGGGGGAAAGGACAGAAGTTGGACATGCTCTTTCGAAGAGCAAGGGCTGAAACTCGGAGTCTTGTTTGCCTGCCCTGACCTGATAGCCTTGCGCCTCAAATAACTGTACATAATATGAATAGAAAATTAGGTTGGACTAATCTAATTTGAAACAAGCTGGCCACAGACAGCTACTGTGAATCTCAAAGGTCTTATGAACTGGTTATGATAAGTATTTGACATTTCTACTGGGTACTAAATGTAGCTCTCAATTGCTATAAAATGCAGCACACTGTGCAAGGAAAATGGGCTGTATGCATTGATTTCTATGCTTATTGGTTTGGTGGCTTGTTGGCCTTTTTTCTTGAATTGCTACAGAGATGTGGTTTTCTTTGTGCATCTGGGATATTTCCAGAAAAGGGATGAATTAATAGCTTTGGATGACTTTTCCATGTAATTAATTTTTACATCCTTCTCCCCAATTATTTGAGGACTGAATCTTTTGCAAAGGCTGAATCTAATACCAGGGTAAATAGTTTCCAAAGTGGTTTGAATTTTTTTTTTTTGGTGCTTTTGCTTGCTGGTATGTTAGGTAAACATCAGATTTAACAAACCCTGTATAAAAGCTGGAAGGCTGCAATGCAGTAAGACCTAAAAAATGGAATGAGGTTAAGAAAGAAGCTCAAATTTTTCATCTACATTAGCAAGTCATTGAAATAGCAAAATACTTGGTTAAAGATCATTATGAATATTTAACTAATACTGTAGGCAAAAAACATCTCTGGAAGAAACTCAGAGCCTTCTAATGTATCTGTTGCATAATTACAATGTTAAAAATACATTCCTATTTTCATCCACATTAAATATAAACATATGTTTTGACTGTATGGCTGATATATGGTTGACATATATCATGCATATATGGATGATATATTGACTGAATTATTTGCTGTAATGACTTTCTTTGTCATGAGTGGACATTAAAAAGGAATCTCTCATGACCCTTATCTCAGTTTCTGAGTGGGAGCCTAAGTGATGCAGTCTCCTCATAAGAGGGTGGAAACATGTGGAACCATTGTCCCAGAGACACAATTAAAATAAGGGATACAAGTGCACAGCTTGCTCTGTGTCAGTGCTGACTGGGTGAAGGGATTTGTATTGGGATCATTACAGTTAGAGGTCTACAATGCAATGTCTGCAGGTGAGACAGACCATCTTAAGGTTTATTTTAGACAATATGACCTGAATCACTCCTAAAGTGTCTTTATCTCTTGAGGGGAGCCCAGGAAGAGTTGTTCATACATGCCTAAATGATAGACATGTAAAGACAATGAAATAAATCCTACATCTGTTTCCTGTTATAAAAGGCAACCTTAAAAATTCTTGATTTGCTACTTAAATTGTTTAACTAGATATTTTTACAAGTGGATAGAGAAGTTTTAATTTCAAACTTTCTAACAAGATATTGCTAAATGAAAAGTTAACATTTAATAAAATCATTACTCTGATCATAATGTGCCAGTAGAACAGTTTGGACTCAAGTTCCTAATGTTTTAAACAATGGATATAGGCTTCATAAACATTCTTAAATTAACTGACTTGGGAATATAGAAAAATATGTAGACAGACTAAAGCAAAGAAGAAATTCCTTCTATGTGTCCTTTTCATATTTCTATTGTGATAACAAGTGTTTTCAAGTATAGAATTGCTAAAGATGTGACTTTAGCACATTAGATGTTATGAATCTTACTTGATAATTAGTACTAACAAGTTTAAATTTATCTATTGATTTGTTCTGTGTAGGCATACAATATCCTTACAGTATCTCACAGACTAATCAGAACAAACTAGTAAGAAACATTTGTTTAGCTTGGGTATCCTTATCTCCAGCTCCATCCTTTCCCAACCATCTACCAGTTACTAGTTTCAATCATCAAAATTAATTTGCCACATGAAATCTATTTTATATGCCACCTTTTCACTCTAGTGTAATTCAAAGCATGTGAATGAACCTGAGCTTGAAGAGTGCTGAGTAGCAGCATGACCACAGCTATTCTATTGCATGTGGGATGGCACACTTGTAAAATCTGAGAGTGACACTTGGGAGCTACTGCAGCATGGACCTTGGCCTAGGCTCAGATATGCTGAGTGTAAATAATTGCTCATTAAGTTCTACTAAATATTAATTGGCAATAATTATGACAGAAACAAATGGTAATTTTCTTTGTAGCATGTCTGTACTTCTTAATAAACTAATCTCCAAAATGTTGTTCACCACTATGTTTTCTGGTTCTATCAACTTTTTTTTCTTCTTGTAATGAATAATCACAAGGCCACTGAGTATTCACAAATATTACCATTCGAGAATAACAGAAGGAAGAGAAGTTGTTCTTATCTCAGAGAAAAGGAAATGTATTTTGGGAATGAAGTAGCCAAGATACAATGAATTAGGTTTAACCCTCACATGTATGTGAGGACGTTTGTCCTTCCCAAGTATTGGTCTGTGGGTTGTTGCATCCATATGGTTAAATTCCAAGGTTATCTTATTTTTTTTTCTTCCTCTTCAATATAGACATTAAGATTTCCTTGAATGTTACGTTCTTCAAGGTCAGCAAAACATTGTTTTCTTTCCATGATCTTGGAAGGAAAACATTCCTGTCCCTTAAAATATGTATTGTCTACTTAATAGATTTGCAAAAGAAGCCTAGTGAAATCTGTGTGGACTAGAAGGGTTGTTTTAGATCAAAGCTATTTAGAACACAATCTAAGTTAATAATAACATTTTTTTTTAGATACACAGAAGTGCATGTGAATAGAAAGATCTATTCAATACAGGCACTTACAGGAAGATTACTTCAATTTACACATTGATCACTGGTGGAGATAAGACATGTGTAGCTGTCTGAGCCTAATGTCTTTTGTGTAGGTCTCCATCCTGTCATGAATGAAACCACACCATGTTTTGCTGTTCCCTGTTCATTCTGCTGAGAGGGAGCCCAGGGAATTTCTGACTGAATTGTTCAAATACATAAAACTTGGTAGTACTAATTTCAATTTACTGTGGGAATGGCAGTCTGTTTGCTTACTAAATTTCAGGATAAGTTTTCCATAGATTTTTCATTTGCTGAATGTAAATTTCAAATCTGCTTGCAGGATGGGTATTGCAATCCTGCATAGTAAATATGCCTGTAGACATTCACTTAAAAATTGCATGCATGTGGTGTTTTGGAACATGAGCAAAACTCTGCTAACTAATAATAACTTTCCTGAGGTATCTGGTTGTTTCCTAGACATGCGTTAAAAAAACAAAGTCTAACGCTTTCCCTCAATTACTTCTGAGTTTGTAATTAAATCCATATGAGAAGAACTGCTTGGTGGATCGGGGTGAATAAAGTGCTAATAAAAACATTTCTAATTTCCTGGCCAGTCCTTGTTTTCCTTCCCTTGTGCATCAATGGCTATTCCAGGGATCATTGCCAGATCTGCAGCGATATCCCCCAGGGCTTTGGTCTTGACACATCTTTCAAAAGAAACAGGACAGAGGATGTGCAAAATCAGTTACACAGAACCAAGTAAAGTTTGGGAAGTACCACCACGCCCCCATGGGTCTTGCTTCTTGGAACCTTGCTATTGCCATGTACCAGGGAATAAGGACATGTTGAAGTGGAGTTTAATTCCCACCCTTACTTATTTTGGGAACTCTCTGACTAAACCCTGAGCTTGATTGAAGTGCAAATTCTGCTGTATACTACTTTAAAGTTATCTTAAACATTTCCATTGCCTTAATGAAGTTGAAATCAAGCCTGTAGATTGGCATCTCAAAGGAAAATGTGGGCACTACAATAAAAATGACGTGGGTGAATCAGTAGGTGTCAGATTGCTGAGTCCATAATGAATAATTATCTCAGCATAATTATTCTATGTGCTGTTTTTCAGGCAAGATGTAAAATTGAAGTCCTTTTGTTTCTTGGTAATTAAAACCACATTTCTTTTGTGATTGCACCTTACAAAAGAGTCTCTCTTTTGGAGAATACGGTCTGCTAATAGTACCCGAGGCTGGATAAAAACTATTATAGAGATCATTAGGACTGTCTGTCCTATATAATTTTCTCTTCCAGCATCTCTGATACTAATTTATGAATTTTCATTTCAGTTTATATATGTATTTTGCAGAAGAAGCCCATATGTTGTAATTTGATATATTTTTTTAGTTTTGTGTAAATGAACAGGGTTTTGGTATTGCTCCTGGATCAATATTTGATATTTGATATAATTTTGAGTTCAAAAATCAGCTACTGGATTTCAAAAGCAACTGGATGCATCCACGAGATAAAAATACCTGAAAAGTGTTAAGCACAAAGACACAGCTTCTCTTTCAGGAAATCCTTGAGTAGTAAACTGGTAAAAAATGAGAGAATATTCTTAAGATAAAGTCCTGAATGTTCCCGCTATTCCTAAATTTTTCCCTCAGTATCTGCTCTTGATCACTGCCAGAACAATACCTGGGGCTTATATATTTTTTAATTTTGTCCAGAATGGCCATGCTCAGTTTTCTCTGTAATATAGTATAAACACTGAAAAGAAATTTTCCATCATTAAGATTTCTCACCAAGGCAAGGATGCAAAACTGTTTTTCAAAAAAAGATTGAAAATTTGAGTAATTTTTTTCTCTTGAAGCAATGTTACATGGGATATATTTTTATAGAAATATTCCTGTTCTATTTTATTACAAAAATAGGCATCTTATCAAAATGTTTTGCACTTTCTGTAAGTTATGGTGTTTTTTTGGACATTATTCCTTGGCTTGCTCTTGGAGCTATTATGGGAAATTGGATGCAGAATAATGGTTTCTCATGTTCCATCCAAGTTCTTCAGCATATCCTCTTTTGCATTTGCTAGGTGCCAATGCAATTATTTTGAGTGGAAGAATCACAAAAAAAATTTAGATGAGACACAGCTAAAAAAATTTCATGCATCTATCCCAGAGATAACAGTTAAAGGATACTTCTGTGAAGAGCAGTAAGTTTGTCAAATTAAAACTGGATTACTGACCTCCTGCTCAGATTAAAGAATTAACTTAGTGCACAGTGAAAAATTCAGATTTTTCTAAAACTTTTCCTGACTTTATTTAGTGATTGTAACCAGTAAGGGCTACTTTTGGCTTTACCTTTGACTACCCACAGATTACAGCTGTGCTGCCTGTCAAAGTGTGACTTTGAGATGAATATTTCTTTTTCTCTGACAAAAGTGAAGGAAAAAACAGATAGAAAACATGAAACATTTAACTTTGAAATCAGACTGAAAACTAAGAAGCTGGAGATGAAATCTATCTGACATCTTTCTATCTTCATAACTTGGATGTGATAGAAGAGGAAAGGGTTCCTTTCATGAAAAAAACAGTAGGAGGAAGAGAGCAAATAAGTGTGAATAAGATGTCTTGGCCATTTTAATGTCAACCAGGAGATGAGAAGAAAACTGCTAATTACGCCATGTCTGGTATTTGGAGAAAGAAAATCCTCATTCTTGAGCAATGCAAACATCAGAATCTCAGGTGAAAATATGGTGCTCCATTTTCTTTGTGACAGTACATGGTGAGGTGTCTTTAAACAAAACAACAGTTTTTTATCCTGGCTGAAATTTGTCTGATCCATGGTGAATACAATTTTGAGCTTATCAAGAAGTCATCAAGATCGCTGTGTCTGGTTACGTTACAACTAAGAAGGAAACCAGAGGCACTGAAACTAATGTTTCAGACTTTGTGGAAAATAACAGAGCATGTATACCCATGTCTTGAACCTGTTTAAACTATGTTTCAGGAAATTAATAATAAAAAAACAAATCTATTATATATAATATAAACTTCAATATATTTCCATGTGTCTCCTGGGCTGGGTGTAGAATTGGGGAATCAACTCTGGCAGTCAGTGGTGGTCTGCAGTCAGCTACCTGTGGGACTTAGATGCACCCTGTGCTGCTCAGATTGTGAGACCTGGCTTGACATTATCAGAATAAAGGTGTATGTCATGCACTTGAAGAGGTACAAAATAAGGGAGTTCTCAAGCAGGAGGCCGAGGTTGTTTTTGTCCTGTGTTTACCTAGTGCATTTACACACGGAGTGCTTGGCTGCCACTTGTGCAGGCTTCCTTTGGAAGCATTTTCCATCTGCCATGTTCACATGCAAAAAAAACCTAACCCTGGAGATTCCACCCCCATCACTGAAATAGAACATCTCTTTGTCCCCTACAGCTTTCAGCAAGACTTTTATTAAAGAGACAGAGAACAGAGGAAAAAATGCAGACAAAGTCCTTCCTAGGATTTCATATCAAGAGCTGCAGCCAACGAATGCCTCAGATGGCAAATAGGAAGGGATTCAGTTTCACCTTGACTCCTTATTTCCACTAACATCCTCCCCTTTATCTGCAGCACTGTAAGTTCCATCAGCTGCTTCATCCAGGCCTACTAAGAATTAAGTCTCTTTATATGTGGAGAACAGTGAAATAAAGTGAAGCTAGGAATTCTTGACATTGTTTTCTTCTATAGTTAGAACTGTATGTGAAATATCAGCCACCTTCTTCACGAAAGTAGCAGAAAATACTTTTCACTATGAATTATAACAACATTCCTCCAATGATACATCACTCACATCAATAGCAAAATGGAAAAAAATCACTGAAAAAAATATATGAGAGGATGAGCATCCTAAACTTGATTAGTGATGATGTGGGGGGATGCATCTCTCTTATGTCTTCTTTTTTCAAAACTGTAATTATTTTGCAAATAGACCACTCTCTTATATAATGATTGTGACTTTCAGAAGACAATCTTTGGACAGCACTTTATAATTTCTACAAGACATGTACTGAATAGATGTTAGGATAATTTCTACAAGACATGTACTGAATAGATGTTAGGATAAGTAGATCATTTGAACAAATAGGATCTTTCTTTAATAGAATTTCCTTGATTCAAATTTCTGCTTCACGTATTATGCAAAAGGAAGCTGCGTATTCAGAAAATTAAGTGGCAAGGCCTGCTTAAAAGACTGGCTATTGTGCCTATCACTGACAGTGAAAGTCTGAAATTTCTGTTGTATTTCAGTTATATTTTCGTAATAGAGACATTTAAAATTACCTTTAAGTATATTGGAAATAAGTCTAGCTCTTATTTTTCAGAAGGATTTTTTGGCTCCTCCTATCTACTCTCCCCTCCTAACTCTATACAAGCCATGTCTTTGAAGGCACTGGAAACAACAGGTTTTTCATTTTTCATGAACTTCTGCCCATTAACTGGGTTTCTTCAGCTCTCCTGCCTGATACCACACAGTCTGCTAGGCTGGGCTGACAAGGCTGTGCTGTGTTTCATTATAATAAAAAGCACAATCAGCTGGAGCAGTGAAAAAAAAATAGGTTTATCAGAGATAAAGAAAACAAATTATTCACAGGGAAATGATCCATAATTACTTGTGATTGAAGTCTTTAAGAATTACTTGTAGGAGAAGAAAGGAATTGTATAATAAATTTAACTCCTTGTTTTTTTTTCTCAGAACATGAGTGAATTGGGGCAAAACTTTCCTGTGAGCCAAAATATACAAATGCTGATCATGCTCTTCAGGAGGCCTCTTAAATGTGCTTTTACTGAATTGAATGCTACCACCAATTCATTTTGTAATGGGAGAAAAATAAGGTGGCAACCTTGTGAAAGTATCCTTTTATCAGACAAGACAGAAGATAGAAAATTAATTGGAAAAATTCTTTTGAGACCTCTGCCCTCACCAGTCCAAAAAATGAATACAAATCTAATAGTATTGTTTGAAAAATGAAAAAATATGGGCACAAGAAGGTACTCTCAGCTTACCATAATTTTGTCCTTCTCCACATCCCTTTCCAATATATTTCGGTAGTTGCTGTACTCTGGTAGTCAGCATCCATGCTTCACCACAGGGGAGTCTGCAGTTCCGTTTTGGCTGAGGAATTCATGGGTTGCTGGGATAAGAGACAAAAGGACAGCAGAAAATGGCAAAAAGGCAAGACAAATCTCGTGGTAGCCTCTGACCTCCATGGTCTGCTGTCTGTCAGCAGTAACCCCATGCAGAGTGCAGATGCACACACATGAATACACACTGTCAGTCTCCCTCTTCCCTGCAGTTGACTTTGCCATGCCACCTGTGCTTATACCACAGGAAGATATTCCTTATTTCTAGGCTTGCTGGAAGGAGGGGAATGAGGGATGGAAAAGGAAGCTGCTGTCTGGACAGAGAGGTTCTGTCAGGCAACTTCCCCACAATGACTGTCTCACTGTGCCCACCCCAGGTCAGGAGAAAGTGCTGGTCACAGGCTAATATCAGTAATTGCACAGGATATGTCACTTTGTGTGTCTGATGGACAAACTGCCATGGTAATTGCTTATCCATATACTGTATACACAGTGACTGATAGATTTCTCATGAGCAATCAAGACCCTGGACAGAGAAAGATTAGAGACAAAAATTCATATATATTTGTATATACAGTTAGAGAAGTAAAAGGCTGATGCCTAGTTGTTCTGGGTACCAGAATAGCTCATTATGGTCACAGGGCTCAGGTTATATCATGTTTGTATTCTAAAATCTCATTTTTAATGTCTAGTAACATTCAGACACTTTTCTCTGATCCAGAAAGGGTTTCTGTCCAAACATAACTTTATTTGTAAACTTTGTATAAGAATGGTTCTTGGGGTTTTTTTCTCCCCCCCAAAAATTATTCAGGTCTGTACTTTGATCACGGGGTGCTGAAAAGAGGATTTGAGTCAGACTAAATCTGCCTGCTTTCTGTGAGGGCATGCCCAAGGAGAGGCATCAGCAACTCTTCTGATAAAACTGGATCCAACCTATATATATCAGAGCTTCATTTCTGTACAGTAACAGAATGTAGGACAAAAAATATCTCTGCCAGAGAAAGTGAAAGAAGTGAGGTCAGTGTGAGAAAAAACAAGGAATGTGGGTGAAGAAAGAAAGTGTGGTATGCTGTACCTGGGAATTCTGAGAAAGATAGTGAGGGAGGACAAAAGGGTGAGTTATGCATATTTCTGATCAAAAAGGCATTACTATGTTTTAGTTGCTTCTCATTTTTCTCACCATCCTTTGGCAGTTGCTCTGCCTTCTGGAAAGGCCCATGGCTGTATTTTTTTGCTGTGAATGTTTTCTGTCAGCTTATGGTGAATGTTTCTTGCACTCATTGACTGAGCTCCTTGCAGTGTATCTCCAAGGGTTGCATAGTGTCACATAGTCGTGTATTTTCTCTAGGCTGCCAGCATCACCCTCACTGATTCAGGGAACAGGGCTTTTGTTTAACTGTTGTCTCTCCTGTGCAGTGCTGCTTGGAACATAATTGCAAATTTGTATTTACTCTTTTTTTTTTTTTTCTAACTGAAAAGGGGGCAGATAATGATCCATGATGCTACACAATCTGAAGTAAGAACAGAGACATTTCAGTACTTTTTTGCAAATACTCCCTGTCTGCCATTTCCTGTTAGTGTCCTTGCTCTTAACCAAATGTTGCACTCCCTGTTTCACAACGTGAATGTTTTAACTCTTGCACTGCCCAGGGCATTCCTTCTGTTGCTGGCTCAACTTTGCTTATGGTTTTAATGGCTCAGATTAAACCCTTTCTGAATATTTTCTCACTTGCATGAATGGATTTTTCACTGTTTATCAGTATTGCGTCATTGCTGAAATGATACAATCTTTTCCTAAAATGTGTTTTTATTCCCTATCATCAACTTGGTGTGGCCACACAAACCATGTACATTCTGTCCTTATTATCTGACTAATCTCAACACCTCTATCAATTCACTCTAATGCAGAGATTATACAAACCCTAGACCTGATATTTGCGGCCTCATATTTGGAATCAGGACCATGAGAACATCTTTGCTTGAGCTTCTAACAATCACCTGCAGATAATTTTTCCATTTCTCTGGCAACTTAATTATGCATTGTAATTGATTTGGAGCCTATGAAAAAGAGACATCATTGTGAAATTTGATATTACAGACATATACTTGTCTAATATTTAAGTCCTACATTACATTATTTTCTTTAATAAAGGAAGAAGAAAGCTCTTTTTAACTTAGGAAGTTACTCCCAAAGTCTTAATAAGTTATTTGATATTTTTTGTTTAGCCAATACTGTGGAATCTGAGGATATGAAATTACTTCCCCCCTTCCTTCTCTCCCCCCCCCCTCCAAAAGAGATCAAACAGTGGAAGCTGGGACCTATGGATACTCCAATCATTTGCAAATGAAAACATGAGAAGAAAGAAAGAACACCACCTAACAGCCTTTTTAGATTGCTCTTTATCAGGGTGTTCCTATCTAAAGGGAAGTAAGACTCTGAAACATCCTAGCCAGCGCAGGTATGTGAAAGCAGGTGCCTCTTGACCTATCTGACCTCCTTCTACACAAGGCGACCCATTTAGTGGATGAGGGGGAGACTGTGGATGTTTTCTACCTAGATTTTAGAAGTCTTTGACAATGTCTCCCACATAATTGTCAAGCAGAAATTAGATGTTCATGACATGGATCTTCCATGACATATAGTCTTCCCTGGGTGAAAAAGTGGCTGGGTGTATCAGCCCTGAGAGTGGTGGTAAATGGAGTTAAATACAGTTGGTGACCAGTCACTAAGGGTGTTCCCAAAGGCTCCCAAAGTACCAGAGCCAGTCTTGTATAATATCTTTTATTGACAGTATGGATGCAGGGATCAAGGGCACACTCAGTAAGTTTGCAGATGACACCAAGCTGGCAGGATGGAAGGATATGGAAGGCAGGAAGGCTCTGCAGAGGGATCTGGACAGGCTGGATCAATGGGCTAAGGACAATTGTGTGAAGTTCAAGAAGGCGAAGTTCAAGAAGGCAAAGTTCTGAGTCCTGCACTTGAGTCACGACAACCCCATGCAGCACTACAGGCTGGGGACAGCGTGGCTGGGAAGTTGCTCAGAGGAAAAAGAGGCTGGGTGTGCTGGTGGACAGCCAGCTGAACGTGAGTTAGCAGTGTGCCCAGGTGGCCAAGAAGACCAGTGGCATTCTGGCTTGCATGAAGAATAGTGTGGCCAGCAGGATTAGAGAAGGGGCTGTAACCTACTTAGCACTGGTGGGGTCGCATCTTGAGTGCTGTGTCTAGTTCTGGGCCCCTCATTAAAGAAAAACATTGAGGTGCTGAAATGTGTCCAGAGAAGGGCAACAGACCTAATGAAGGGTTTGGAACACAAGTCTGATGTGGAGCGGTTGAGAGACTTGGGGTTTAGCCTGGGGAAAAGGAAGCTCAGGAGAGACCTTACCACTCTCTACAATGACTTGATAGGAGGCTGTAGCCAGGTGGGGTCGGTCTCTTCTTCCATGTAACAAGTGACAAGATGAGAGGAAATGGCTTCAAATTGTGCAGGGGAAGTTTAGATTGGGTACTAGGGAAAATCTCTTCACCAAAAGGGTTGTAAAGCACTGGAACAGGCTGTCCAGGGAAGTGGTTGAGTCACTATCCTTAGAGGCATTTGAAAGGCATGTAGATGCAGTGCTAAGGGTTATGGTTTAGTGATGGACTTGTCAGTGCTTGGGGAATATTTAGACTTTATGATCTTGGAGGTATTTTTAAACCTAAATGATTCTATGATTGTCTATGCTATTCTCTCCTGAAAATGTTACCTCTTACAAGTAACATTTTAGATAATACCTTCCAGAGTTTGAATGCCTTTAATATTAGTAGCATAACAGACCTGTACATTTTGTTGCAAAACATTAGTAAGAAAAGGAATTGCTGTGAATGGTGAATATTTTCTATGTATAGACCTCACTGTATATGCATTATGATGACATTCAATAAGGCTTTATTGATAGGGCCAAAATATGGCTCAAACCCTGCTGTGCTGAATCTAGAAATAACAAGTTTGGGAGAGTTAACTTCCTCAGAAAAACAAGAATGAATTTGTAAGTAGTTTAAAATATGAGAGTCATAACCTGCAAAAAGTCATACTAGGTAAAATTCCCTTTTATGTATATTTAAAATGAGAAATAAATAGAATTTTGGTGTCCTTTCAAAGATATCAGGTATTATTGTACAGTTTATGTGACATAGAAAATACCAAGAAAGACTTATTGATGAAGTGACTGACAGCTTCATGCTACTATTACACAGTTCTTGATCAAACATGACAAAATGGCCTTTATGAACATCAGACCATTTGCAGACCCACTGGCAAGGAAATGAGAAGTTTTAGATGTGATGAAGACACCTTTCACATCAATTGAAGTGATATGAAGAGCTCCAGAGAGACCACTCCTCAACATATGAAGACACGGTGGTCTAGAGAGTCACAATGCAGTCCACTTCAGGACCTGGAATAAATTTAATGTATAGCAAACAACAGTGCTGTAAGGCAAACAGTGCAAATAATTAGTTGTCTTTCAATAATCTCCAATCATCATAAGTAACATGGAAAAGACAACTTGCACTGAACTTTTAGTCTGTTCACACTCATTCTCTGGAGTGATTAATAGGATGAATTTATCTGATCTGTCAGTACTCTGATAAACCAAACACATTGATTGGGAAAGATCAAGGCTTTTGAAGATAGTAAATTTGGATGAAATCAAGTATGTGATAAAAGAACTGGAGACCTGACTGCAGAGCCTGTTGCCTGCACTTAGGTGCTATAAACAAAGGTATATGTACACAACAGTGCCCTGCTATGCCTATTAGCTTGAAGCTATTCCTGTGGAATACAAAAATGGGCTTATTTTGCATGAAAAAATAAGGTATGTGCATTAGAGATATAGAGAAACCAACACGAAAAATCTCTATAGAGATAGAAAATCAGCTGTGTTGTGTGGCTTGTCATAGCACCAGGATCAGGCACCACTACCAGTTATGAGAGTAGCTGTGCTAACAGAAATGTGACTCATACAGTTCAGTTCAGCTCAGGAATCAGTGACCTGAGTAACAATTGCTCTTAGGAGAGGGTCAGAATTGTTTGCCAATAAGTTTATGGTCAGCAGTAGTGGAGAATCTTTATTGTTATACCCCCTTGTGTTTCAAGAAAGACTGTCAGTTCAGTGTGGCTGTACCATGGAATACCAACGTTTCCTTGTTTACCTCTGCAGAAGTTAAAATGTGACAAAGGAGAATACAACCACATGAGGGAAAATGTCTCTGCCTCTGCATTCACTGGGAATGTCTTCATAAGGCTGCTCTCAGAAACACCAATGGGAGACCAGCTGGTGCTGACTGCATGTGACAACCTCTCCAAGATGAGATAGAGCAGTCACACAACATAAAACTCCTTGACAGTTAATCATGCATTACCTAGTTCTTGTTGGCCTTTGGCCATGCTTCTTTTTTTCCTCACTGGGTTATTTTAGGACTACAGGAACCTATATATCCCTCTAATCAGATCTCTGTAGCCAGGTGCTCTGGAAGTCCTTGGACTTCAAAAGATGGAAGAGTGGAGGAAACAATCAGGGAGCCTCTGACAGACAGACTACATATTGATGCTGAAAAGACAATAATCCTGTGAACATCCAGGACACAGAATAGCAGCCAGGGAAAAGCAGAGGGAAAAAATTCCTAGAATACTAATTTTATTGTTTTATGCATGTAGCTAGGTTGTTATGAATCTAAAGCTAAGATTCAGAAAAACAGAGCCTACTCTTTGCAGCACACTGGGACCCAGCATGCAGATTAACTAGCAGTGAGAAACATCAGTAAAAAGAAAACTCAGTGGTTGGAGGGACATGAAAGAGATTTACAAATATTCAGGTAAGTTCTACATGTCTTAATAAGTTTTGTTTAATTCCCTGTAATGGAGCAATTTGCAGCAAAGAAGGAATTTGCTGCTTTACCACCGGAGCCTCAACTTGGTGCACTGTCTATGTGCCCAGTGGGTAGTTGTAACTGTAAACAAGAGACCTGTGACCACTGGTAACACAGATGTGCATTTGAGCAGCGACTTTGAGGCTGAAGTTAGGACATGAGCATGCACAATACTTAGGAACATCACATAAACACATGAACATGTGGATTCCTAGGGGTTAAAGGAAAGATAAAGGCTTATTAAAGCTGTCTGGATTGGTAGGAGCTGTAATCTTCAATGTAGGCAGCAGGAATAAGTACTAATATTTTAAAGTTCTGTGTGGTTTTATGTTCACTTACTGTCATCTGAGTTAAACTCTGACTGAATGTTCTGGTGTTAGTACTTGTGTTGTCACTTTAAATCAAATTCTTTCTTGAAATTCAAGACTTTATGAGTCTTCAAGTATCTTTACTAGTGTTTCTCTTTCCTCTATGGTATAGTGCCATAGTTCATGTGGCTACAAGACTGGATGGAGTAACAGTGCATTTATGTAAGTGGTTATGTATTTTATTCACTTAAACTTCCTTTGGTGACCACTTGATGCTTTTTTAGGAAAATAAAATAAATAGTGTAGTGTGTTCAAATGTTGTCTCCAAATTTTTACTTAAGGATTCAGCTTTTAGAACTCCTATCAGCATGTTTGATATTAAGATAGACTTTACATTCTTTACAAACAAGAGCTCCATTGATTCAGATTAAATAGTGGTGAGTGGTGTGTCCTGCATCTCGTTGTGATCTTTGCAGAAATATGAATGAAATGGCATTTGAAAATGGTCACAGAACCACAGCCATGCACTTTTGAATATTTTCTCAATTAAACATGATTTTTAAAAAAAAATCTGTTGCTATGTTTCTCAGAGTGGAATTATCCCCCAAGACATCACAAGAGGATCTTCTCTGTGTACTGTCTAAGCTCACAGAATAAACAGAAGTTGTTCTTGTCTCCTAGGAATGTTTCTGCCTTTTTTTTTTTTTTTCTCACCAGGACATTGTTGCTTTTTATTCCTTCTGCTGTGTCTTTCAATGATACATACAAAGAGCAATTCTTGGTAATCAGGACTCGGCAGCATCTGGCTACAGCAGAGGCTTAAAAGTTGTCAGAAAATCAAAGCCCATTTTTGTGCAAGTGACATTAGCTATCAGGACAAATACAAACTCTGGGGAATCAGCAGTGCTCCTGGAATTGTGGCACCTTGTGCACAGAAACACAGAACCAGGCAAAGCTTTTCTGATGACACCAGAGACAGCAACAGCTTGCAGGTCTGTGGAACAAGCTCTGGAGATGGAGGCCAGCACAACTAATTGCCTTCTGGAAATAAAAAGGGGCAGCAAAAGGGGAGTAGGATCCTAGAAAACCACTTCAAGTCTTTAAAATGGTTTGCTTCAGTCTGAGAATCTGGCTAGTCTATTTCCTTGAATTATTTCTTCTGCTATCACTTTGAGAAATGCAAGGAGAGTGACTCAATCCCCCAGCATCTTACATGCATCTTAGTCATTGTCAATCACAAAAAAGTTACAGTCTGCTTCTCATGCTGAATTGAAAGATTTCCTGGGAGAATAGGCATTCTCGATGCAATGCTGAGTCACTCTCAGCTGCTCACCATTATTAGGCATTCAGCACAGCTAAATTGATACGATTAATTTTCCTGAAGTCCTATAAAAGTCTCTTTATCCTTCTGACATCCCAATATTATTTCTATTCTTTTTTATTGTGGTAGTCTGTTTGCTGCTAAGACATTATTTCTTTTCTTTTTTGTTATGGTAGTCAGTTTGTTGCAGAAACAAAGACAAGCCATCTTTTGCTCTTGCTTTTATATTTGAATCCCAAAGAGCATTTTTTTTATTCTCATTTTTTCCACTTATTTGTGAATCACTGCATCTTTCAGAATATGAATCTGTAGAACATGATGCTCTTAGGTATAAAGTGAAAGGATAAATCCTCTTAGCCATCTCCTGAAAAGTCATAGAAAAAGAGCCACTGGAGAGGCTGACCTACATACTGGATAGTGTGCCTTAAAACAAAACAAAACAAAACAAAACAAAACAAAACAAAACAAAACAAAACAAACCAATACAATTTTGTTATTTTCTGTGAATTATTGAGGCAGATATTACTGTTGAAGATAGGACACACAAGTATAATCCAGAATGCTTTCTATTTAACATTTTATTCTTTGGTTGACCAAACATGAAGTGCTCAAATGTTATTACACTTACTCCCCTGACTTGCACAAAACTACCTTTTGTTTTCTTTTTTAATGCCCATTTCATATGATTTTTGGGCATGGGTGATTTAAAGCTATAAAATAACAGTTTGAAAAAAGCCATATTTAAATATAGTTCATAACCTATCCCTCTGGAGAAAAGCATGGAAAGGTAGGTCTTCTCTACAGTGAGAAGAACTGGATGAGGAATGCACCTTGATCCTGGAGTTCAAGACACTGTAATTCTGCCTGGTAAAAGCAGAAAGCAAGTTTAAGAAAGGAATACTTGAGATTACTTATTGGACCTGTCTTAGCTTATCTCACCTGCTGGTCTGATGTACCAGGAGAGACAGATTTCTTGGAAAGCATATACCAAAAGGTGGCAGGCCTCATTTTCTAAATCAGCAGGCAATGTGTTGTATATACATGCACACTGTGGAAATTCTAGATGTTAAAGTTCCCCAGAGAGGGTTTCTTGGGGGAACAGGCTTTATGTTTTGCGCTCCATGAACAAACTTTCCAGACCTCTCTCCTTTATAGTACAGTTCGGTATTTCAAGCTGAAGTCAAACAACTCCCCTTCTTCTCCGTCTGAAAAACAATTCCTGTTAAACCATGGAAAACTATTGTTAAGCCTTTAACAAGGTAGACAACTTGCACTCTCTCCTACTGCATTTCACATGAATGAAAAAAATTCCTACACTTTGGGAACTGCAAATGGCAAAAAGAGGTTTTCTAGAATTTAAGCTCCCTAAGACACAACAGCAATGAATTGCCAAAAAAAAACCAAAACCAAAACCAACCCCCCCCCCAAAAAAAAAACAAACAAACATTGCCTCTGCTAATGCAAAATTATCTCTTCTCCAGGAATATCACTTTCCTTTACTCTCTCAGCCCATTAATTTTCCTCAGAATGCTTCTTTGACCTCCACTTCTGTGGCTTGAACACTGCAAATTTCAAGATCTAGGCTAAAATAAAGGCGGAGCTGACAATATGACTAATGAAATAGAAACCAAATTTTTCTTATGAATGATGCAGAATTTGTTTTTAAGAGTCTTTATTTGTTTAGAAGCTTGACTCAATGCAGGCAGTGAGCATCAGTGACTCCAAGAAAAGGGGTAATGTGTATTACAAAAAGGATCCGAGAAAGGATAGTGGTTTTATTCTATGTAGATTGTCACGATCTGTTCAGGGCAACAAAGAAATAAATGGCGTGACAGCACCAGTCTTTTCAAGTAGAGCTTCTACTCAACACGATTTGTGGCCTGTTTGCTTTAGGTGGGAGGGATTTTAACCACTGAAACCCTCTTACAGCACTACGATTTATCTATACGAGGCAGTATATGTCCTCATAAAAATTATATAAGGCCCCCAAAACTACCATTGTAACTCCAAGTTTCATGTAAATTGGATTCTCGGTGTAAATGTGCACACCTTCATTCTATGGCAAAAGGCTGTTAATATGTGTTGAGTTTTAAAAAATTAATTAAAATAATTGAAGTTCACACTTTCTAGAGCCTCATTTTACTATATTAAATAACATTTGGAAGTTCAACTATGCCAGTGTTGAATCCCAGACATCACTTTTGTGTCATAGAGTAGAAGGCAAATTTCCCCATTTCTTGGCTGGAAATTTTATTAGAGACATCCTGAGAAAAGCTCAATAAATTTTCCTCCTTTTGGTAGTTCTGCTTTGGGGAATAATACTGTTGGTGCTTTGCTGTCAAAACTTTACATTAAGAAGATTAAAAAAAATTTCTACAACAAATTCATGGACTGCTGAAGGTCTTTGTTCCATATCTGTGCTGACACCTTGAGGGTAACCAAAGCCACGTTCTCTAAATTTAGAAACCTAGAGAACTAACTTAAGTCCATGTACTGTCCATTTATCAAAAGAAAGAGAAACAAAATCATTGTGATAAACAGGTAAATTAGATGAAGGCTCACATTGCCTTGTGTGCTCAGGGGCTGATTTTTAGCCATACCAAGGGCAGGCTTGGAAAACTATTTGTGCTCTTCTAAAAACAGACAGTGGAGAGAGAAGGACAACTGATTATATTCCTCATCTAGTGCAGAAAGTCTGGATTCAGTTTCTTGCTCTGCCATGACCACGAAAGTTTCAGTGATCCTAGAAAGATCTTTTTCTTGAAAATTAAGAAGCAGCCAAAGTATTTGCCTCTGCAAATGCAAGTACCTTCTCTAGATCTTTCTTGTTTTAACATAAATTCCCTGTAAAACTGTACGCACTTTAGAAACTTCTTTTTTTTTTTTTTATGGAAGCACTGTATATAGGCAAAATGAAATTGTTTTGTGAATTGAGTCTTTCTAACATCTAGACAAGAACATAGGCTCCTATATGCCTTTATAATTTTGTGAAGTCCGTGTGAAGGATGGGCAGAATTGCAGTCTCTCCACTTAAAGTGAAACAGGAATTGTTCTCCAGCTAATGCCCCTAAAGGGGCAGAGAAGAAATGACAGCATCAGGATGAGACCTTGGCACCAGACTTTCTTGGCTGTCTGCAGGAAGGACATTGTGCTACAACAGTTCTATAAGGGATTTGTGCTTCTCCTCTCTTAATTGGAAATTGTAGGTTCTCCTGGTTTTCCTGCCTGTTTCCTGCATTGGAGGCCCATGCAATTTAGATACAATTTGGGTCTCCATTTTCCTTTGAAAATGACACTCATGTATGAATATCTAGATAGAACGAGCTTCTTTTTGCGTGTATATGAATTGCATTTATATGCAATGCATATTGCGTATACATACCAATATGTATTTATACCTCTGTGGGCTGTAACTGCAAAAGATCGTGATTTTCTTTTTGCTATATCTGGACATGTTAATTTGCAATGAGCTACTTCTGAAATCTCATTCTGATCGTCATTTGGAGGAATCCACTGTTTGTCTTGCTTATGAGACAAAATTTCACAGGCATTTTAGATCTTCAGGAACCTGCAGGTGCCAAAGTCTCCTATTGGCTCTGGAGAGTGTACTGCAAAACAAGGGCTAGCCAGTCCAGCTGGGGCATTTAAGGCAGTGTAGGAATTTTATTCATTGGAATTTTATTCAGCGATGATCTGTTAAATGACCATGAAGATTGTCCTTTTCTTCTCCATGCTACCACTCTGAGTGCTGTACCTTCCCAAGATAAACATTGCTGCTCTGTGTTGAGGTTGGACAAGCTTATGTTGGAGTGAACTGCTTAGTGACTGCAACAAGAGAAACAAGACTGGAGACCCATGCCACCCTCTCCATCTGTTTGAAAGTGCAACTATACTCCTGGTTTACAATGTTGTTACAGCTCTGGTCTTTCTTCAGGTCATGTATCCACCAGCCCTGGACTGCACTGTGTTTTTTTGGGTTTGTTTCTGCTAAAAAGAATATAATGATCAGAATGAAGGCAATATAATGATCAGAATGAAGGCAATACATCAAAATTCACTGAATATTAAATATTGTTCTCCTTTATCAGATTCAGAAATTTTAGTAAAACAAAGCCTTTATTACACTTTTGTATACCATCAGCTGGAATCATCATGGAAACAACATGCCATTTGCTATTTTGTCAGACCTGCACGCTGTTGCACAAGTTACACTCATTTTTGGTCCTTAGGGAGCTTTAACATATCTACGTTAGAGAAGAAGACACTGAGACATAATTTCAGTTTGTTTGCCCACTGACAGGTTTTCAGGAACTAAACAAAATGAAAAGTAACAAGACCATCTAGTGTTGGGGCTGCTTCATCTGCTTTATGTGTATCACAAATATCACTGTGCCCTTGCAGACTCAATGAAACTCCATCTAATGTGCCATTCCTCAGCAATCAACATTGATTCCTAACACATCTGTTTGGATTTGGCATTAATCCTTCTCTACTTCATCTGTATTTATCAATGTTTCAGAAATTTGTGTCACCTAGTCTCATACTCTAGCATGTCTGCACAATTGACTTGATAATCTGAAACTTTTAGGAAAATTCAACAATGATATAAAATAATATAGATATATTTAGATCTGATAAATACACTGTGCCTAATTGTGCCTGTCAGCATAGTCATGTCATTTTATATCCTAGATTTCCTAGCACCCAGTTAGAAGAAAACCCACATTGTATTGAAGGAAAATTTCCTAAGAATAGTAAAAAATATTAAATTGCAGCAGCATTTAAATTTATGTTTGCAACATTGCAATAGGGATAGACTAAAGCAGCACTACAGCAAGTCTATAAACTTTGCCCTCTCTGACACATGATTTCCCCAACCCCTCCCCTCACTAAATGCTTATTTAATTTTCCTAAAGTGCAGTTTGTGTTTTATGTTAGGACATGGTGATCCATCCATATGCTGTACTGGCAAAGCAAATATGCTTTTACCTCTAGAGCATATACCTGGTTATTCACTTCTTCCCTCTTCTCCTTTAAGTTCATGCAAGGAAATTTCCCAGGGAATTTAAAATCATTTACTACCCCATTCACTCAAGGTAAAACGATACCTATGAATATTTCTCCAGTGAAGGTCTAAAGTCATGAACTACTGTCTTCTTTCTGCAGATGAACTTGAATGTCACAGAGAGAGCAACAGGAATTATCCCAGAATAAGAACGGATTCTCTTAACCAGGTCTGTGGTTTTATTCTCCTTTTATTTCTCATTCTCTTCCAAAGATCAGCTGAAGTTCTTATGATTTCAAGATTAATGTTTCAGACCCCTGCAAAATATGGAAAACTGAACATTAGGTATTAGGGTCCTTAAAAAAGATGAAGATATTTGTTAGAAAGGCTTTTAAGGCTAAAATAAATTTTCTATATACATAGTAATGCTAAATTACCTTAATAAAATAAAGGATTTAAGGGATTTACACAAGTAAGAGATATAGCTGAGATGGATAGGCAGCTTCAAGATATATAATTTTTCCCTTATTTCCACATTTGTTTTGATAGTCTGCCTGTTTATGCTATCACAATAAACCTAACTTCTGTGCTGATTTGTGATAACAAGGGGAGGAATAAGAATTGAAAAAAAAATAAGAAAAATAATTAGAATTCTGAGCCCATCTTTTTGCTTTTTGTTATTATTGGGTTTTAATTCTTTCCTATAACATTTTATTTAGAATTTTTGTTTTTCTGAAAGTTTCACCCTCCTCAAATCTTGCTTTTTAAAAGGTCCTCTTAAAAGTTTCTTAAGCTTCTCCTTCACATGGATACAACAGATTGGGAAAGGCAGACATCTCAGTGAAACACAGTCCCTCCCTCCTGCCATGGCATCCTGATGTACTGCCCCAGCTTGGAAAATCTGCCCTCTGTAACTGATTCCTTCCTTTCCATAAATCAAATAGGTAGTCATCTGAAATCATGTTGGGTCGTCCCTGAAGCTGTGGGAAAAATTAATTTCCATGTAATTTTCTCTACACCACCTACAATGAACAGTAACATTTTACAAAAATGGGAAGTAATTAGGAATTTAAATTAATGGATTTCCTACCTCAAGGTGGACTTCTACTTCTAGCTTTTGATAGAACTGCTTTATTATCAAGCTTCTGACTGCTCAATACAGTTAGAGTCCCAGAGTGGATGATGGCAGAGACCTGTGAATTTTATTAATGATTGAATAACTGATGACAAAATGCTGTAGAGCTTACAGATTTTTAAATAATTCACACCTTAGAAGACTTCTGCCCTCTTTTTCTGATTGCAGACAGAATATACTTCAGCTGAAACATTTTCCTACTGATTTGATTTCCATACAATATTTTTTTCTGCTGCTCTGGGAATCAAACACTTGAATGACACAATAGACCCCCTTCAAACTATGTGAAGCACAGCACAATCTGTTTAATTTCAAGCCAAGATAGTCCAATTGATGTAAATCATACAGTCACTAAATTTACTGCTATTTATAAAATTAGTCACCTGCAGCATCATTCTGGATGAAGTCTAGTGGTTGAAACAATGTTGAAACAGTGCTATCAGCACATGAAATATAGACAACATGGTGACTCCCTTAGGTCCTTGGAAGTGGCACATCTCTTACCTTGAGCATGGGGAGTCCTTTTCCATTCATTCTGAACCAAATACGAAAAGACAATAAAATTCTTTAAAAAAAAGATATTTTGCTTCACTAACAATATTTTATATCTTTCTGTTCTTTTCAGATATTGAAAAATACAAAATTGCAGTTAGAAATTTGAAATATTGATATCAAAAATTTTCAGACCCAAAGGACTTGACAAAAGGTAATTTTATGGGTTTTTTTTGTGGTCCAAAATCTATCTAGCATATCAGGTTCTACAACCCTAGAAAAACAGATCAACAGAAAATGATGGGATTTATCTAGTATATGATTTCTTTTTACACAGAGCAATCATGACTTCTATCTCTATGTTGTTTTGCAAGCAAAAAAATTATGACTTTATTCTACCTAATTTTCTGTAGCTAATATGAAAGAAAGAAAAATTTTGCAGTTTCCTATTTCCTATGATGACAATTGCATTAGCAGTTTTGTTTTTCTCCAGAGGCTACACACAGTGCTGTCACTAAGTGATCTCCTGTAGCATTAGTAGTAACAACTTAGTGTAGAACTTGAATAATTCTCATTCTGTGATGTAAAATTTACATTCAAATGGGTGAAAACAGAATTTGTCCTACTGAAGTTCTTTTCTCTTAGTAGCTGTTTGACCTTATAAGGAAGAAGATGCTTTGTGCCACTAATAGATGCCATTTTACTGGATATGAATTGGTTAAGCAGTGCTGTGCTAAAGCTGTTAGCATTAAGAAGGTCTGTCAGCTGATTTAGTTCAAAGCAAAGTAACTTAAATGTCAAGTATATATATATATACTCATATACATATACACATATATATTTACATCTGCAATTTAGAAAGAGAATTGTTTAGAAACAGCTTACTCTAACTTGCACAACACAGACCTGAAAAGTGAACTGATGATGCAAACGTCACCAAACCAGTTTCAATGGACTTATTTAACGCATGGGTGACTCTCAGTGTCAGAATGTCAAAGTCTGGCAAAAAAAACATTGATTTCTGGGAAAAAACAAGCTTGATTTTCATTTTATTTAGTGTTGCAATTCTGTGTGAACAGGCAACACTATGTGTCAAGTAAAAAGGTATTTCTGCTGAAGAAAGTTGCTTTATCATTTATTTTGGTTGATTGACTAATCTTCTAAAAAGTCATGAATCCAATAATGGAATGAAAACAGTCAGTGAGTTCATGGAAATGTGAAATATCATGAGGACCTGACATCACTTTGATTGGGACCCTAATTTATACATCTCTCATTGCTGATCTAGGTCAAGATCCTTTTTTTGACTGGCTCATGACACTAGTTGGAATTGACTAACCAATGCAGTTTTGGTTCATGCTTGAACCACAAAAGATAAAGGGATTAAAAATTCAGGCTAGAACAAGAAAAGCAATATTCTTAGTGGGAAGGAAAAAAGTTAAAAAGGAACAAAGATCAAATAAGTATAATTCTTATTTTGCATTTCCTTGAAATATTTCAAGGAACCCCAAATTAAATGTTATTAATTGTTTTCAGCTAATTTATACCTGAAAGAAAGAAAATTCTGAGACAATTAGTTGTTTTAAAATTCAGACCAATTAAACAAAGTTCTTTTTGAATAAGCATGGATCCAACTGTTTATCAAATCTGAAAATCATTCTGAAGTAATTTTTGTATGCATATATTGTGGGTTTTTCTTTTTTTTTACTAATTTTTATTAATATTCCTAAAATAATAGATACAGAACTCTCTGACCAGAGATAAAGCTTTTTTTTTTTGCCTCCCATTTTCTATATATTGACTTATCTCCAGAAATATTAAGAATTTGTCCCATTGTTTTGTGTCTTTCTCTTTTAAATCTGCAGGGCTTCAGCAAACTGTAGACCCCATGTGCTTTGAGCAGGAGATTGGTCTAGAGACATACTGGGATCCCTTCTGATCTGAACAAATTCTGTCTGTATGACCAATATTAGTAAACACATTTTTAAAGTTCTTTTTTTGTGGAGTCCACCATCTTCTTCATTACAGAAGAAATAACACAAATATTTCACCCATCCCAATAAACAGTCTTCATAATGCAATTCCTTTACTTATATACTGAACTGGCATATAACAGAGCAACAGAAATTCACTTATGAGTGTGCCTGAACTCTGACATGCCAGGCTGCTATGAAGAGCAAGAAAATTACTTGTTTTACTGGCCTGTTTACTGAATCCTAGGCTGATCCAGTAGGGACGTCAGTGTAACTTGAAGATTCCCACACCTGAGATAACAGCAGCAATTCCACTAAGAAGCACAAATTTTCGCAGTGGGACCCATCACCTGCTTTCCTCAACGTCTCCCTAAAGGAGCTGGCAAAATCTATCTGCACTACATGTGTTAGTGGCAATGAGAGAAAATGGAAAAGAGATCTCATCTGCTTTGTACCACTTTTAGGAAGGAGTTGTCAGCTTGTTTCCATTGCCCAGGCGAGCCTGCATAGTTACTGTAGTCCAGGCAACTAACTCTTCTATTGCCAAACTTAGACTGTGTGCAACTCTTCTTCTGTTCCTACTGTAAAGATAAAGCTGAAAGTATGGAGTTTGACGTTTTCATTGTGCTTGCCCAAAATCTTGGACTCTTTGCACCTATAAAACATTCCAGTACAATATCCCTGATGAAGATATTGAGAAAAATTGAGACACTTACCCTAGTCCAAGGTCAGAATCAAAATTTTTACTCTAGAGTGGCCATAAATAAATGATCTCAAAAGCTTTCAAAATATCATTAAATTTTTTATTCCTATTAGTATTTTCAAGGTGTAAAGGAGGCGAAATAATGATATTGTACATCTTCCTTAACCAAATCAAATAAAATGCTTTTACATTACCACAATTTAAATACTAGTGTGATAGATACCTAGTTTTGGTGTTAAGTGTGTATTTCTCTGCCTGTGAAGACATTAAAGTCCATCTAATTTGGCTTTTATTAAGTAGAAAAATATTAGTTCCTATTCATCTGAAGAGTACAAATAAAAGGAAAAGATGACTGAATTAGATAAATCAGTTTAACTTCACAGAATAAGTCTGGAGCAGTTTTCAGAACCTAGAAAACAACAAGGATAGAACCAGAAGCCAACATAAATTTGGCAGGAATTAATCAGAGCAAAATAATTCATTTTTTCAATAACTGGGTAATAGGTCCTGTGGACAGATGAGGAGCAGAGGAACACATGTACCTTTACTTAAGCAAAGTTTTTGACTCAGTCTCTGCTGATATTCTCATGTCTGAAGTAAGAAGAACATAGCCTTTATTCTGTGGGCACAAAACCACACCATAGAGGAATTAATAAAAATCTAATTATGCTCAGGGCTCTGTGGGGAGTCTGCCTTAGATCTGCTTCTGTTCAAGGTTTTCTTTAGCAAAACAGATGGTGGAATAGTCAAAATGCTCATTAGTTTTGTATCTGACACAGTGCTAGGAAGGACCCCAAATGTGCTGGAGGACAGCAGCAAAAATGAAAGTTTGCAGACGTGGACTGGAAACATAGTATGTAACGCAAGGTAGAAAAGGAATGACGGCAAGGTTAAGAGAAAGGGCAAGATAGTAAAGAAAACATCTGTTACACAAATTCATTATGATGGTAAATATCAGAAAGTAAGGTCTTCACAAAGATCTTAAGACTTTAGTGGATCACATATTGGGTCTAAATCAACAATGTCAGATTCTTTTGGAAAGACGAATATTTGGCTCGTAGTGTAAAACCCAGAAATATCCCACAAGATGCACGCAAGATCAGAAGCTGTAGAAGCCATAAAGAAGTAAGATTGGAAGAGTGGGTAATATCAAGCCTAAGAAAGACAGAGAAGGACATTTAGGCAAGAAATTTTAACAATATTAAGCCATTCCTGTTGGTACAAAAGGAAACAATAATTTTGTCTGTATCTGCAAAGAATGGGAAAAGAAGAGTTAAATTGACACACAAAAGATAAAAGTTACTAGAAATGTTTTCTAATTATAAAATTAACTGAACACACTGGGAACACCTGCTAGATTAGGAACACTGGTTCTGCCGTCACTGGAAGTCTTTAATGAAAAGTTATAAGTTTTTCAGAAACAACATTGCTATTGTGAATCTCTAGAGCATTGTGATGAATCAAATTGGTTTGTGTTTTTGGTTCTGCTGGAAGGACACAGCACAGTACTTAAAACAAGGACAATTTTGTTCTCTTGTACATTACTGTAAATCTGAATTTTACTTATCTAATGAGTCAGTATTGGACATTAGCCCATCATTTCAGTAAGACTGGACATTTACATGTCATTACAATTGCATTCAGAAAATCTCCTTTGATATAAATGAGATAGACCTTGTAGCAGCCACTGCTCATCACTGCTAGTTCTTGATTCTTCTAAGTGTGTTTCCATAAGCACAGCCATTGGCACTGGCACATGCTGCTGTGTGTGAACTGTTGTTTTTTACATTTATTCTAATTATTTTTGTAGTATCCAAATATGGTGGCAAAAGAACAGGAATACACTTGGAGTAAAACATGAGTAAAAAAAAGTATGTATGAAGACCAGTGTTTATAGCCATATGTAACTGTAAAGTTGTTGGCTAAGAATTGGCAGGGGGTTTACATCCATTAGATTGGAAAGTGCACAAGTGACTCTGACGGCTTTAGAGACATTTAGAGGCATTATAATCCCATTCTGCTCTCTGTCTGCAATGTAGCTCTCCCAAAACAACCTAGTCTTACGGGGTCAAGGCCTAACAAAATCATGAACTTCTGTCTTGTACTTGCTCATCTTTCAAACCAAATTTATACTCAGGCTGCAGTGGAATGTTTTTCCACATCTTTCACTTGGGGTGAGGAGGCAGGTTCTCAAGAGCCCCACAGGGCATGCTACCTGACTGAGTCTTTCCCAGAACTGAGGTGTCCAGAAAGCTTTCCTCATTCAGGTCCCATGTGTCTAACACAGGGAAAACTCATGCTGCAGCATTTCCCTCAGCGGGTCCTTATCTGGACTCTTCCTCAGTCAGGCCTTTTGCATTTTTACTGTCTCAAAACTCACAGGAGAAGGTATGCAAGTCAAGTATATATCAGAATGCATTTAGGACTTCCCAGGATTATTATCAGACTGCAAACTTCCCAGCACTACAATAAACTTAATTACCCTCAAACCGTCTATACCACCTTGTCAAAATACACTCAACACCTCACTTCTGTTCCTAAATGAATTAACCTCAGTTCTCACTCTTTTCCTCTATTTCCCATCATAACACTCTTTGTTTCTTCCTGTATTTCCTACCTGGCATTGGTTTAGCCTGGAGAGTCTCCAGGAGGTGATATCTGCTCTGGCTAGCCCAGATCCATGTGCTTGTGGAATGGTCTGGCAGGTGCTTCCTCTGCTTGGGTAAATACCCAGTACATTTTCATTTTGGATCTACGACATGGATTTAGCCCTGAGAGAGGCCTCAGGAGCTGTGTGCACTGGCTGTTCAAAGTCACATTTGTGGGTAAACCTTCCTTTTCGAAGTCATAGCTTGAGAAGCTTTTGGGTGAGACAGGCAGATGAGCATCCCACTCCTTTGGATTAATTGCAAAAGAAATCTTTTGCTGGGGAAAGCAGGCCAAGTTTTTCCCCCGCCACCTCTGCACCTTCTTACATAAAATTATTTAATCTTCCAGCTGTAGCACACACAAAGAACCTAGATGCAGCCCTTCATATTTCCCATACATATCTGTATTTTCCATGACTGTACATTTTAATAAATAAGCAGCATGTCTGCTGGGTAGGACGAGAAGTCTCCTTTCACCTACCACAAGCAGTGGAAAAAGAAATGCAGAAACAAAATCCGTTATTAAAGAAAAAAACAAAAATCACCTCCAAAATTTGATTAAATGGAAGCATCTGAAAACTCATTTGCAGTTTTACTGAATTTAAGATGGGTAGTTTTCTACCAGTGAGAATAAATTGGAGACCAAATTACTTTGGTTGAGTTTCTATTAAAAGAAAAAAAGAAAATAAAACAAAAATGTTCCCTTGATGTAGATTATTTAGTGAGTCATAAAACTTTAGTTTAAAAACAGAAATGCTCTTAGAATTTGAGAGGCAGAAAAATATTTTGTGTACAACTACTTTTGGATGAAAAGCATTCTTGACTAAGAATATATCCCAAGCATTGTCAGAAAAAAAATTATCTAACCCAAGGTAGCATAACTTGCTTTAGCATTAGCTAGAGAACACTTTCAGTTTACCTCTTTTGGCTCAAATACTAGAGAGCATTGTGCTAGAGAATAGGGAAGGGGTTAGAGTGCGTCTTTTACATGCAAATTTTTGCCATTCTGTTTGTGAATGTTTCCTGGTCCTTTTCCCCACCTGGATCCCATGAACTTCTTCTAATTAATAGATATTCAAGAAGTTGTGGTGCTGTGCTTTGTGTGTGTTGTATTCGGTTCTTGCAAGGGGTCAGTCAGAAGTAGCGAGTTCCCAGTCACAGCACTCTAGTTCAGCATAAAATTTTCTGACGGATTTAGGTGTAATCTGAAGTAAAAAAAATTCTTGTAAATTCCTTAATCCCAAAACCACAAATTGTCTCAAAATAATACTCAGTCTTCACCTAAAAAGAGGAAGACCAATTCTCATGATGTGTCATTTTTACATACAGAAAGCAACAATCTCAGTCCCAGCTTTGAAATAAAGTAGTTCCAATGAAAGGTAGATCGAATCAATCACTTTGCAATATGCATGTTAGGTCCAAGAAAGGATTTTTGCCCAGATAATATTATGCATAAATAAAAAGCTGTCCAGTTTTAACTCTTTTTTTCTCTCCATAAATTTATTGATGGAAAGTCTTCTAGATGTCATTAACATTAATGATATATAATTAATAATTTAATACTTGGGCCTGAGATGTTTGCATCTGTTGCTCCCAGGAGAAGAAGGATTTTTTTATTTCCTGCCAGGAGCTCTGTATGTGAATTCAAGAATAAGCAGCTCATCCCATGACATTTCCTTATTCTCAAACAGACAAGGTGACACATAAAGCCCAGGGGCAAAGGGAAACCTGATAGCTAAATAGCTGAGCTGCAGTCGGAAGTGGTGAATTCCCTCGACCACAGGGAAAGCTTCCTGTTCTTTGTAGATGTGCCTATTATTGGAATACACTTGCCTGCAGTTAATCTTCAAAGTAATTAAATGGAAAGGAAGCAATTAAATCACTGAAAAGGAATTGCATCTGGTTCAGAGGGAAAAACCCAGGCCTAGGAAGTATTTCAGTGATAGTATGTACTCAGTGTAAACAGGTATCTTCCTGTTTGCACAG
Organism: Anomalospiza imberbis; assembly: GCF_031753505.1. NCBI lineage: Eukaryota > Metazoa > Chordata > Aves > Passeriformes > Viduidae > Anomalospiza > Anomalospiza imberbis. The sequence goes on from NC_089685.1 coordinate 42,302,251, forward strand.
ACAATTAATATTTATGCGATAAGAATATCTTGTGGAAATCAAATGAGGTTGAAAATCAGAAGTTGTCATTACTGTGGCCTAGAAGTACCAAGGAGAGAAACGTTGATATATGTTTTTCCTATGATGGGATAAAATTGAAATCTGGGCCCCTAACACTTATCTTGCATAGCTTAGCCTGGCATCTTGAAAGTTTGTATAGAAATGTACATTTACTGCTGCTGAGAATCTAACTCAGCATTTCAGTAAGCACATGCCAGAGAAGGAAGACCATTACAATGAAAATGATTCATACTGGTCTCCAAAGAGAAAGATATTCAAGTTTAGAAAGAGCTTGGAATGATTCCTTAAAATCAGGTGTTGGGGCTATGTGAATCAGGACAGTGCCTTTTAAAGATTGGTAGACATCTTTAACTAAATTCAATTTTAAATGTGTTGAGAGAAGCACTTAATTTTATAATACTCCTAAATGCTTGTACGTTGTATTTATTAATTGCGGCAAGACAGTGAATATTGTTGTATTTTTAAGGTGTATGTTTTGCTCAGCCTGGAACAAGGGATCCCATATATTGCTCCAGTCTATTATAATAGTATAATTGCTGGAAAGCCATCAAGAGGGTCTTGCAGTGAAATGCTCATCAAACATGAGCATTTGACACTGACACTGGAAAGTACAGGTAGTTAAACGGGTTGTTAAACAATTAAGAGGTAGTTAAAGAACAACTGTATTAATTAAAAATCTGTGGTTGAGAACAGAGGTTCTGTTTCAAGGGCATAAGGAACCAATCTTCTATTTTTCTTTGTCTTTCTTATGTCTTTTATTTTTCCTTTGGAAAAATTTTGCCCTGCAGTTATATGGGATCTAACTAATTGCACCATTGCTGTAATCTAAGAAGCTGGAAGTTGGGCTGGCTGAAGATAAAAGCTGATGTCCTCATAATGAGTGAACAGCTTTAGGTAAAGTAGAATAAGCTACCTGGGACATCAGCAGTGAGCACTGGTAAGTGATGGTTGCTGGGACTGAGCAAAAGGAGGTGCTGCAGAAAAGAGAGCTGACATGGTTAAAACATTAGACTCAAACTATATTTGTGGGGAAAAGATGTTGTGGTTTGACATGGAAGTGAATTCTTTCAGGAAGTTGGGTCAAACCAATCAGTGGTCAAGTTTGGATATTGGCACCTAAAGTGACCACTGAGGGTGTGGATATGCCTCTGAGAACACAGGGGGTTAAAAGCAAGAACTCCCAAGAGCTCGCTCTCTTTGGTTCCGGTCAGGGTGCTGTGCAGATCTCCCATGCCCAGCCATGGGGCTGGGTGGGGGAGGGGGAGCCATGAGGCCTGGTCGAGGTGAGCCGAGGGGTAGAAGGACTGGAACCGAGCCAGCTCCTGTGGACGGAAGGGTGGAGAGAAGCGGAGATGTCTTTGTCATCCCCCCACAGAGGGATGAGACAGAGAGTCCGGACAGCACCCATAACTTTGCGAGTGGAGGAGAAGGAGGGGGGGGAAGGCACCCAGCCTTGGCCTTGAGAATCGGCTGCTGGGCAGAGATTTCAGCTGTCCAGGGAGTCTGAACTTTTAACCCTTTCCTGGGAAATGAAGGCTTTGTAAAATATTACTCCTCCTTGATTTGAAGTAGAAGAGAGACAGTCTGGGATCCGAGATGATGGAAGAGGAAATTGTTGAGTTGGAAGGAGATGATGGAGTGGCTTGTGGCTGGACTTTTCTTGTTAGCCATAGACTGAACCAAATTCTCCTAACAGAAGCTGCACTTAGGGGGGTGCGTTGGTGAGCCAAGACACTTGTTTCAGTGATTACCAACAGAGGAGTGGAGAGAACAGAGGAGAGTTGAAGAAGGTGTGGAGAGGCCCTCTGTCTTCAAGGAAGAAGAAGAGGAGAAGAAGACCTCTGTTCTTGGACCCTCAGCCCCAGGGGAAAATGGGGGGGACTGTAGTCCCGAGATGAGAAACTGAACTGTTGTCTCTTTTGGTCCATGGCAAAGCATCCTTAAAGGAGCCCTATGAGCAGTCTGTCCATGCACGGTGGTGAGAGGACTGTGACATGGAAAGGAGAGTGTCACCATGGCAGATTTTCTTTGGGTGGTTGCCATGTGTGACATGGAAACACAAGGGTGGCAGTTGTGTTTCCTGGGAGGTCTGTGGCACAGGACAGACTCCTGTCTCCCTTGACGGACTGAGTATTTGATTATCTGAAGGGTGGCAAAATGATCAGGATCCTGGGTAGTGTCTCACTGTTGGGTTTGCTTGGAAATTAGGTGGGAGGAGGAGGGGTGTTTTGGAAAGTCTTCATCCAGGATTTAGTGTTTGTAGTTTTATACTAGTAGTAGATTAATAAAGTTCTTTTCTTTGTTATTAAGCTTGGGCCTGCTCTGCTCTGTTCCTGATCACATCTCACAGCTATTATTTAGGAAGGTGTATTTTTCATGGGGGCGCTGGCATTGTGCCAGTGTCAAACCATGACAAAAGAGCAGCAAGAATGAAGTTGGTAGCAGGAACTAAAACCTGAGAGGATGAACATATGGATGGGACATGTAGGTGTTGGACAAAAAAGGCCATATGTGACAGGTGATCCAGTGGCAAAGGTGCAATCTTTTTCTCAGATAAAGACAAATATTAGCAGAAAAATATGCCTGGATTGTTGACTTGAGACACAAACATTTGTTCCTGGGGCAGGGAGATGGGACTGAGGGTTTGGGGAGAGAACAGAAATACTGACTGTTTCCCAGCAAATGTTACATAAAACACTCTTGGTTATTTAAAGGAGTTTACTACCTAACAAGAAAAAGAAATCATTCATGTTACATATGAAGGACCAAACTTTACTTTTGAGTACACATAGGTGTGCTCCTATTGTGTTAGCCCAGTTCCAAAACAGGTCCTTGATGTACATAGGTCTAGAACCTTTTTTTTTTATCTTGTATCAATTTTTATATTGCTGTCTCTCCTTCTCTCAGAGAATTGAATGCAAGATGTCAGTCAGCTAGACTACCATTTCCTTCATGATCAGTCCCTCTAGCTACATATGCAGTGCCATAATGCAAATAATTCAGTACTTGGATGCTTAGTTCCCCACACACTATTGTGTACCCATTTCAGACCTTAACAGAAAGGAATTTTAATATTCAGATTGCATAATATGAAATTTATTCAAATGGGACATATGAGCATATTATACAATATAGTTTTGTGATTCTCAATATAAAATATTTACTTGCATTCTCAGAGACTTGTCTGGTAGCACAATTACAATAGAATTTTGTGTAATACTTCCAGAAAGGTCCAATTTTTGGTACTCACTTCAGAATAATCATGGCTTGCCATATTTATGTTTAAAATTACTATGGGCTGTTTTATTTTTATTTCTATTCAGATGCTTCCAAAAAGGGGTATGTCTGTGGGAAGCTAGGTTCTTCAGCCCATGCTGGAAAGACTCTCAGCAGCATTAGGCTTCCTGTATGTGAGAAAAGGACTAGCTAAGGGGTAGCAGGGAACCTTTGTATCACGAATCTACTTTCAACTATCTTGCCAAGCTGGAAGGTTTCGGAATAAATTTCATCTGCTCAGTAGAGACTACAGAGACTTTAATGAACAAGCCCCTATTCCTCCCCCATGCCATCTGCAGCAACATGCTAGAAATCCACTAAACTGCCAGAAAATTATGCTCCCTGTGTAAATGCAGGTGCTGCAGATGCCTACCATAGCTCAGTGAGATGCTGGGCATAAGGAAGAAGGAAGAGTGTGGGGAAAGAGGAAACAGCAGGACTCAGCATTTAGAGATGAATTGGGAGAATGGAGGAGGAATGGGACTAGAAAAAAAGGAAACATGATTTAAGAATAGATCTCCATATACATATGGGTATACATATAAGAAAAACTGAATTAAGTTGATCAGGCAGCCTTAATAGTGTAATTTCTCAATTTGGTGACACCCTGGTGTCCCATAGAAGCTTTATGACATTTTAGGCTTAGTTCTGCTGCCCACCCTTCATCACTTATTACTATTGCAATGTCCTGTGTGCAGTAGGCTGACAGACATAATACAGGGCTGGCAGAGTTGTACATTGCTAGAGATGGGCAGGATAGTCTGATGGGTTACTCATGGTACTGTCTGAAATCAGAAAACTTTTAAATTTTTCCTTTGTAACTTTTGTCAGAGTTTTGTTCGCCTTCGCCCAGGGGGAAGAGAATTGAAGTTCCTCCTCCTAAGACTCTTCACCAGGCAAAGCCTGATGAGTTTAACATGTACACAGATTAGGAGTAACCAGGAGACACACAGGAGATAAGGACCATTAACGGGCATTATCCCCGAACACCACCCCCTGGAGCAGTCAGAGATACCTCTTCTGGGAAAAGACTGATAAAGAGAATCAAAGAGTGAGGACCAAATTAACATCGAAGGCAAAGGTCTCAATAACCTATAGGAAATTAAATACTAAGAATTGTGCAATTTAAGATCAATCAACAGGAATTTCTTTGGGTTTTGTCCATATAAACATATGAAAAATCTGGTAAAGAATTATGTGTGATGGAATGATTTTCACTGCACAGCCCAAGCATGCATGGATTAAATTATTTCTATTGCACATCCTGGCTAGAATAACCTCCTGGCCAAAATAAAGCAATGCCTCCATTCTCTAACACTAAAAAATTGTTATTGTTGGAGAGTTTCTGCTTTTGCCACAGTTTTGGTGACAATACTAGACACCTTTGTAAGGGTGCATAAATTGGTGTCAGTGAATTTTTTTGCGGGAGTACCTATTCACAGGATGCTAAGTGCCATTTGGATTACTCGGAATCAACTTCATGTCTGGCTTTGCTCTTCAGCTCAGCCTTTATCAGCCCCCTGGCATGGCAGGCACCCATTACGGTTAATTCTTGCTGCTGCAGTGGATGCAAGGGAAGTGCTGTCAAGTACACACAAATGAATGCTACCTTAAGGTTATTTAAATCCATGGTAGAATTATCGGCTTAGACCCTGGCTGCTTAAGTTTCCTATCTTGTTCACAAATAAGCCTTTGATATCTCACTGAGAAACTGAACAGGACAAAATTGTACCACAGTGTGACAGACTTGATGAATTTTTATGAAGAGCAATTTAGTAATTAAAAATTTTTCTATGTATATTCTTGCAGGTAGAACCCCTATAAATACCATCTAAATTAGCAGGCCCTAAATTGTGCCAAACTTAGGTGTTGATCATATTCTAGTTGCTTATTTATGCACAATGTTTCTGGCTTTTCAGCTCTTTTGGACTCCTGCATGACCTCGAGTGTATTCACTCCTACTGCAGCTTGACTGTTACAAACAAACATCACTAAAATATTTTGAAGGAAGTATGCAGATGCTTTGCAAGGAGTGTGATACACTGTACACGGGGAAAACAACCTCAAGGTTTTATCTGGAACCCTAATGGCTTAGCTAAAATGCTTCTTCTGGGAGAGAATACAGGACTCATGGAAGATTGAGGTAAATTATTTCTCTGTTCCAGAATTGCTAGTCTTACCGCTGAAATTACATATAACAGCGGGTATGTCTCAGTGCTGTTAAACTTCACTTAGTTTGGAATGCTGGCAATAAAAGGACAATTTAATTTACATTTTTGGCCTTTTCTAACTTACTATAACTGAAGAATGACTTCCCAATGGCATGTAGAGAGCAGTTATCTCTGCACGATGCTAGTCTGGCTACAGCGAAGGGGGAACAGGAACATATAAACAGCCAATTGATTTGCTGTGGTTTTGATAACTGCAGCATTTGTCTTACTTTATGTCAGAAGGCATAATGGCCATCCTGCCACTGTGCTGCATGGGGATTGTAGGACTTTGGAAATGTTAAAGTTTGATTGTTTAGTCTCTCTAAAAGCAAAATAACCCCCCTGCTAAAATGTATTAAAAACTTTTTCAAAATTGTAGGAACAAATAAGTAATAGATTAATCAATAAATACATCAGTGACACTGTAGAATCCTCACCTCTTGTCTGCATCCTGTAATGAATGAAATCCTTGAAGCTTGAAAGGATGGACAGTTCATGATTCTAACTTGTTTTTTTCCCCACAAGTGTCATCTAACGCTTTGAATAACATGGTGCAGCTGCCACGCAAGTAGGCTAAAACTACAGGACTAGTGAATACTAGGGTGAATGCATCAAGCAAGTAGAACTGGGCAAGTGTTTTATCTCTTATAAAGCAGAATGCTGGCTCAGCTCTTGATTTGTGCTATAGGGGAGGTTAGGATGCATTGCAACAGATTACCTAATGAAGCGACAATATTTTTAATTAAAGTTTTTCTCTATCTATCTATCTATCTATCTATCTATTTATTTTATCTCATTTTACAAGATTTTAAAATCTATAAAAATGAGCTCTTCAGTGATGTAATTAGTTTAAACATTCTGCAGTGCTGATGCAGATAAATCTAGGCAAGAATAAAGAGAGTTGCTGGTAGTTAGATGTGTGGTAACCCTACATGGAAAGAATAGCAAGGCACAGCAGGGATGCTTTCTGCTTATTAGAGAAAAAAATCCCAGGGAGAGATATAACTGGGAGGAATTTATATACATTCATGTATTGACAAGTGTGCTGACCATATATAGGGAGAAATTATCCTCCCTTCCCAGACTGTCTGGAAAAATGAGTTGCCCCCTGCAGGGGTCCTTTAAGTTCAGGGCTGATGCAGTCACACTGCATGCAGGCATGCACAGTGATGACATAACATGCCAGCTAGAGGGGACTTCCACAAAGGAGCCTATGTCATCATTTACTTCTCAAAACACTCCAGAGGCTTTTAAGGACTTCGGGAAACTGGATATAGCCAAGAGCAGCTGTTTTAACAGGTGTGCTGATCAGTGATCCCTCAGGGTTAAATCCACAAGGGAGTAAAACCACCATGAACTCCAATTTTTAAGTGCCAGCTTGTGGATCCATGATCTTCATATCCTTTTATTTTTCAGCTTTCATTTATCTTTGGATGTGTGTAAAATCCACCAGAGTTAGGAAGGCAGAGGAAGCTGCCAACACAAGGCCTGAACTAGGATTTCCTTCTCCCTGGTGAAGGCTTCCAGCAGCCAGACGTGGCTCCTGCCTGTCCTTGCCCATGCAGAAATTTCACCTCACTACACAGATGGAAACAACCTGAAGGTGGCAGATGACCAGGGCATCTTCTCCTCTCTGGTGGCCTGGAGCAAGTTTGACAGCCTTTTTCTGCCATGTGGCAGAGCTTGGTGGCTGTCACCAAGGTGAGAGGAGGCTCTCACCAGGTGAGAGGAGGGGGTCAATCCCAGTGCAAGCACAGCAGTCACAATGTGTCATCGTAGATAATGGACAGAGGCAGGCACAAGGCACACCTCCCATCCAGGGGAGCACACAGTGGAAGCATGATGCACTAGCTGTGAAATATGTCTTTTGGTGATTCATACTATAAATTAAAGGTTATCCTAATTCTTTTCAGTACAAAATGTACTTTAAAGAGTTATTTTCCTGGTATGAATCACCAAGCTAGAGAGACCAAACTGCAAGTGGTCAGGAAAAATAATGATAATTTAACTTCTCCTATAATTTTAAATTAGGAAATTTATTCTGTTTAAGATAATATTTTCAAGGGAACTAAGCCTCCAAAAGATGAATTCAGGCTCTCCTAAATGCAGATTTTATCCAGCACAGATAGATCATTTGTCAGGTCTGGGTGTTTCTTCAGCCTGTACTGGGGTGTGGTAGGGGCACGACTGGCTGAGAAAGGAGCTACTAGCTAGAGGAACTGTGGGCTTAGCCAACTCTCAGAGACATTTTAGAGGGGGAGTGAGGAGCAGGAAACTTTGGAAGTCTCACTCTTACAGGAAGATATCAGATGGGCAATCTGGGGAAAATATGCCAGGGCATCCATAGAAGTCTGTGGCATACAGCTGGGGCACTTGGTGGAGCTGACAGGGAGAAGCAGAGAGGTGGGTGAATGGGCCAGATCTTCTCCTAGGCTGACTTATTTTAGTCAAAACTCTGACAGAACTGCATATTCCTGCAGAAAACTGAATTTGCAGCTTTTTGCAGGGGAAATATTTCTGCTAGTTTTCTTTAATTTCTTGATTTTTAGCTCCAAGAGTCTTAAACCTTTAAGTGCAATGATTGCAAGCTTTGTTTAGAGGTCTCTCCAGCCCATTCAAAGCTCTCCAGTGTGCTGACTCTGAATGCTCAGATTAGGTTTGAGCTTTGGAGCATGGAGACAGAGTAAAACCTCTTGATTTGAATTTGAAAGCAAAGGATGATTGGAGGAAGAACCATCCTCACACCAGCTGGATGTGAATGCTGTGGCTATGAACTGGAACTGTTTTTAACAATGAGGTCTTCTGGACTCTACCTAACTAGCTGCACAGTTCAACTCCTGAAGGAGGATCCGCCTCTATCTGCTCACTATATCAGTCTTTACAGCTTTCTAAGTTAAATAAATGTCTTTATTGCTTTCTACTGAACTTCTGCACACAAAAGTATTCTAAATAACTTTTTCAAATTAAAAAACAGTCTTCTAGATTAGTCATCATTTTCAGGACACTGAAACCAATATTTTCAGGACAAATGTGTACTGTTCAGAGTACTGTGTAAAGTCAATCTCACCTAAAGATGTGAGAAGGCAAATAGCTTTTACTATAAAAATGTGTCTAGATGGACAAATGCCATCTTCAGTTTTATGACGTTAGATTTGAAGAGGTTTTATTACATTTCAAATTAAATGCCTGTCATTAGAGAAAGAAAAAAAATCGTAAATCCTCTGAAAAATGAAAAGAAGAAACAAAGGAACTGTACATGTTGAATTTTATGTGAGTAGAAAAAGATTTTCTGCATAAACAATTTTTCCTGAATTATTTATATTTTAAAGTCATTTACAATTATTTTTATGGTTAATTTTAATGATGAATATTTGTTAGCTCAGACATCAGCAAGAAAACCACAATATTTGAAATGCCAAATTTTGTTCTCCAAAGCATGGTAAGCTTCTGTTGCATAGTACTGTGACTGTGAAGACATGTTGAGATGCTCATACAAACACATACCATAACACATGACTATACTGAGTGTAGAAGAAGTAGATGAAGAGTTGATTGAGCCTCAGAGAAAAATTTACATTTCCTGGTCTGTTTTAATGTGTGAGATTTTGAGAATTTTCTCAATCTGTCCTTCCATTCTGAAAAGATGTTCACAGAACTGACCAGCAGATGCTTCATTGTTGTAAAACATCTACCAAAATAGTAAGGATACCATATGACAACTCCTCTGTGTGATTTTTTGCTTTGTTTAATTTCTTCTTCTTTCAGGTTTAAAGCTGTTTCATGCAAAAAAAGAAAATAACAGAAGTTTTTGTACATGTAAGATGTATATTCCTTTTACAGTACTGTTGGTTTACTGAGATTTATTCAAAAAAATATAGAGTGATAAGCATTTTTTTCACTACTGTTTCATTTTTATAACCTGATCTGTCCTCCATGAACAGCATGAAAACTGTACTAGATCCAGCCAAGAATTTGAATACCTGTATTTAATGTAAAAGCATAATTTTCTTGCTGTAAGTGATCTTCAGGTCAAATAGATAAATAGATATTTTGGAACAGTGAAAAGATAGAAAAATATTATTTTCTTCCTTTTTTCTTTGCCCAGCTCTTACTATGGTAAGTCCAAAGATGATCTACTTCTCATTTTGATGAGTGTATTAGTATTTTAACTAGTGGAACAGAACTAATTCTTTTAGGAAAACTTTATATGGTTAGTATTTCTCCTAGATATCTCTTGAATGTAAAAGTATGGCCTCTGCATCTCCAGTTTTGTTGTGTTATGGATTTCTACACCTGCTCCTTGTGAAACACAAGCACATTTTCTTGGTTTCAGAGAAGACTGGAAATTATATACAACCATCTGATAACCTAATCATTCTCTTATAAATCATCAGGTTAGGCTTTACTTTACATATTTCATTAGTATCCCTTCAAAGAGCAAGAGAGATTTCTTGGCAAAACTCTAGCAGTTTCATCATTGGAGATCTCTTAGAATTTGGTAGACAAACATCTATTTCAAGCATCATAAAACTAATTAATCTTACTTTTGGACAGAGTGGTAAATTAGATAGCCCCTAGTACCACTTTCTGTCCCATGATTAGACTATGTTTCCTGAAAAAGAGCATATAATATGATTTCTGGTTCTGAATCAGGCTGGAGATTGACCCTGTTGACCAGATGGTCACTTCTCAGCAGATTTGCAGGGTGTGTGGAAAAGGAAAAAAAGTCAAGGATTGGTTTAAAAGTGGATGTTGAATAAAACTGTATGGAAAGTATAATAAACAGCAGGAGATCGTAAGACATTCCATCATTTGAGAATCCAAGAATTACCTCTTTAGCCCAGCATGTAACCTGAGATAGCTCACAGAGATTAAAAATAGTGAAAAGACAAAATTCAGCTGCTGTTTTGGGGTGGGATAAAAGAAATTTTAAGTGTGCAGAAGCATAAATTTGGCCATTCTCATCAGCAGTTTGAAGAGCAAAAAAGACACATGATATTTATCATAGTGCTAAAGTTTTAGAAATTAAAAATAACAATTATCAGAAAAGATCTGGAAAATTTGTTAGAACATTTGTTTTATACCCCTTCTCTCTCAGCCTGTGAAAGCTGAGAATTCTAACAGTTTAGAAATTCAAAATCCTTTGTATGCAGTAGAAATTACTGTCTGTGCTACAACAGCGTCTGGAGACTCAAAAAGAGTTTTGGCTTTTTGTAGGTAAATACATACATAGTATGCACAGAAGCTATGCATTTCCCACAGAGTTCAAATCCCTATCATAAAAGATAGGAATGACATTCCAAGTTTATGTGGGGTATGGTGGTTTTGCTTTTTTTTTTTTTTCTTTGTTTGATTTTGTTGTTTGTTTTGATGTTGTGGAAAATTGTCGAAAAGATGCAAGGCAAGAGTATATACATTGCTTGCAAATCACCTAGGAAACCTATGCTATATATCAGAACTGAGTCCATCACTGCCAAATGCCCTTCTGTAAGCATATAATGATTTTAGTTTAAAGCAGACAGTAATTTTACAATCAGATCTAAAAGCTGCAAGAGATCACTTGAAGGGATCCAGTGGCTGGCCCATGACCTCTGCTGATAAACTGTGTAGGAACCACAAGGAGAGGTTGTACATATATTTGCACGTATTTTTGCGTAGTCAGTTGTGTGCATCTGAGATGGAGCTACTGCTTATGCAAGGAGTGCCTTTCAAGTACATGTGTCAGAATAGTATCAGTAATACAGTTTGCAATGAGTAATTGAAGTAGAAGACTACAAGAGAGAGAAAAAAAATCTCATGGTGCCTTAGAAGATATAGAATATATAGATTTCTGTATCAAATGTCTGAAGCACAATCTCTAGACACTTCAGAATACTGAAGGAACTTCATTCCCTGCTTGAGAGGTTTGTTGGATGAAAATGGAAATCTGCTACTGCATTTTAGAATGTAATTATTAAAGTGAAAAACTTCTTCAGACTATTGTGAGCACTTGGCCATTCCACGTGAATCCATAATTTGTGGTTCTACAAGGTCACAGATCACCATGACATCAACAGGTCCCAGAAGGTTTAGCTTGGTTGACAAAACCGGGAACAATATTAAGTGACCAAAATAAAAGAAACACTATGTGGAGAACAATGAAAAGAAACAAAACCTGAAATGTTTCCTGTAGTCACACAGTGTATAACAAATACTGCATATAGTCAAACTAAAATAATCTGTTTGGTGAAGACAGGAAGAGAACTATATGAAGCCACTGGAATAGGATGGGGTTTGAGTTAAATAAATAGATATTAAACATTTTTCACTTCCATTCAGTGTTAGAAATATCAAAACACAAAATCTACATTATATGATAAATTTGTGGATTAAAAAAAGAAATTAAAAAAAGTCCATTTTTTTCATTTGGTGGAGATTTCAGCTCCATAGGCATATCTCCCTAAATTGTAATAGAAATGTTTTACTATTCGTTGTCTAACTTGTAAAATATTTTATTTAGAAATAATTGAGATAAACTCCAAATAAGAAGGTTTCTTTTTAAGAAATTTGTCTGATCACTGCTTTATTATTATGACACTTATTTATTAGAAAGTGTCCTCAGTTTTTTAGCATTATTTATCTAAGGAAATTAACGAAGAATATAAATTTAAGAAATCTTTACCTGATGGAAAGAAGTTGCTAGAATTGATTAAAGTTACAGGAGAGAGATTATTTGCTATAAAACTTAGCAGCTTTTTTTTATACTAATGCATTTATAGCACTTCCATAGGCAGGTTTGCTAAATCTTTGGCAAAATATATTTGAGTTTGTTCTACAGGCCATGCTCCTGACAGTTGCCAGGCACAGATAGCTGTGGAAACTGAAGTCATGTATATGTTCACTGTTCAAGGATCGAGTTCCTGAAGCAGATCTGACCTGGACCAAAGCATGGGTCTATTTATATCTTTATGCCTACTGGGTTCCCAGTTGAGCATTCCTGCCTTGCTGCCAATCCATGGGTTACATTTTCCAGCCACTCTCTTCAGTGACTGAGACCTTCCCTACTGCCCTGTCAGTTATGGTGGGAATCAGATTACGCAAACATGGCAGAAAGATGGAGTGCAGTAGAGTGGAAGGTGGAAACCTTCCTGTGGCTGTGGAAGGGACACCATCTGTCCAGATGGAGGAACTCAGGTTTAGCTGGAGGAGCTCTGTTTTAATTTTTTTTTTTGGCTGGTTGATATGACAGACAAGATTTGTGAAGAACAATAAAACTGAATTTTATAGTAAGAGCACAGTGCCTTCACTTTTCTGGGCCAGTGGGAAAACAATCCCCTGAATGAGCCTACTTGCAACTATTCACTCAGCAGAGATATCCCCATCCACTACTGCTTGCCACCAAAGGCTTCTTTTGGATAAAGTCTATACCAGAGCTTAACCAAGAGTGGGGACTCAGGAGTCCTACTCATAGTTGTATCTGAGCAGAAGCCCTGAACCAACAGCCAAATATAGAAAAAAAGTTATTTTATTGCACATTGGAATATTTTTCAGCTACTCTTACCTATGCTGAATGTTAAGGAGAGGGAATCTGAGAGAACAGAGGCAAAAACCCCTGTAATTTAGTAACTAGAGTGCCTAGTCTGTATGCACCTGTCTCCTGGAAGAAGATGGAAGCAGGGGATTTGGTACCTCACCTTCATGTGCAGTGTGGGCAGGGGATTGTAAGCCTTGCCATGAAAGCTTTCGTTGCAACTGAGGGACACCTTGGGCTATGCAGCAGAGAAGCACCAAGCTGACAAATGAAACTGAGAAGACACTGGTTCCCACACAGGCAGAGAAGCAAGGAGTGCTCTGTCTCCTTGCAGGGGCCCGGGGCCTGTAGCTTTCCTTCCCTGAGAGAAAGCTGAGACTTATCTTCCAGTGCATCTTTGATTCAAAATCATATTTCCCATATCAAAGGTAAGTTTCCTGAATACTGAGGTGAGAATGGGAAGAGACGTCTTTCACATCCTTAGCTGAAACACTCAGGTGAGTGAAAATGAATCAAAGTTTACTGGAGGGAATAAATGAGACAAAGAGGTAGAGCATGATTTGAGCACCCAGGTTCAGGGTCCTTAGTTTACAAAGGAGATGGCCTGGACTACAATATTCTGTGTCAAAGAACAGTTGCTGTGTTTCATACTAAAAAAAAACTGTCCCAACAACAGAGACACCAAAACTCTAAGTTTTCTCATCCTAAACTGATGTCTTAACATTGGACTAGAATATTTCTTTGTTTTATTGTAATTTCTTCTTTTGATTCAGCAATTATCTTTATAAAGTGACACAGCTTGGATGGAGAGAAAGGGGAGAGAGAACGTGGAGAGAAGGGTCAGTGTCAAAGGCTATAACTTGCCCTTTGCACCAGGCTGTGCTCCCACAGTTGAGACATTATTCTCAGATCCATCTCTCCTGCATCTGAAGATTGAATTGAGCTACAGTTTCTTCTGCCTGGGTGAAAACCTCCTAGAGTGAAGATATTAAAAAAAAAAAAAAAAAGAAAAAAAGAAAAAAAAGGGAAAAAAGGGGGCATTTGTTCTCCTGGGTCTTGTGTAAGAAAGAGTGATTCCTATTACTTCTTGGAAGGAATTGCTTCCCGTTAGATTGTTATAGGAACACTCCAGCCAAGCTGTCCAGAATAGACCTCACATTAAACAGTGAATATTAAGGAGAAGAAGAATGCTAAGTAGTAGAAAGCCCAGTGTCTGAATCTAAACAGAGTACACAGACACAAGCGGCAGAGACCTGGCCTAAAGCCTGGTGGTGGTTTGGTCCCATACAAATTTTATTCTCTTCCCCCTTCACTTCTCAAAGTAGAATACCCCCAGTAACATCTTTTAACTTCTTAAACATTTCCCAATGCTTGGATTCTTTGCTCTGTTTTCATGTTCAGATACCTTCTATTGAACTTTTGGACTAACTTCTGCCTCTAGTTTGTCCTTTTTTATTTGTCCCTGGCACACAGCTGAGATTCAGTTTCCTCACTGCCTGCTCAGAAGGAAGGTGAGTCTTTGACTTTGGCTGCCCTTAACATCACCATGGCCTGATTTTTCCCAAAAGGCCCAGGGTTAGGTCATAGGTAAGTAGGGATTGCTGGAATTGCAATTGTGGGTGCAAGTGCCTAAATCCTTCTTAAAGCCTGTACTCAGCACTGTAAGGTTAAAAACAATAAACTAAAGCCAGGAGGCTCTGAGGCAGATATGAAAAGTTTGAGGTAAGGAGTTTAAATAAGTGCTGGTGGAAGTGGTGGTTCCTTTTCATGATGGGATAGTAATTCATTCATGCTGGAAGCCTTTGTACAGGGACTATATGAAGTCTTTAATTAAAGTTGATTAAAATGGTAATTTTGAGCCCTGATAGTTTAGAATACCAATTTTTTCTCTACTCGCTCCACATCTGAAAACCTTTAAACTACTTCAGTGAACTGCAACCTAAGTAATCCTGCTCCTATTTTTAGGGACATAAGCCCTGGCTTCAGCAGGGCCATGGCAGTTAGAATAAGAAGATTTTCCAAGTGTGGAGGATTAGCCTTTGTAGCAGTTGTATGACAAAGCAATATAGTTGCCAGTGATAACAAGGAGGAGGAAAGAATTTATCATTTATTACATATTCATATTTGCCTTTTTTTAACACAGCAATCTGTCAAAATGCATCCAAAATGATTCTATGTTTTTTGTTTATTTTGTTTTTGTTTGTATGTTTTTTAATTACTCAGAGCTTTCAGTTCCACAAATGTCTCACCTCACTGCAGTGCAGAATAGATGAGTACTGGATGCCAGTTCTGTCCTGGAACTGAGAACACTAAGCATCACAGTTTAGGTCCTGTCTAATCCTCTGGTGTGGAGTTAACCTGCTGAGACCTAAAAGCTCCTCTCTTCCTGGTACTGATCTTTGTAATCACGAGGAAAGCAGTTAATTAAATACACAGATGAAGGGACATTTTATTATTCAGCTCTTAGATATCTATACTAGCTTTAAAATCCATGCTCCAGCTGAGCAAGTGAACTAGTGCCCCTACATTTTATGACATCAACCCTGTACTTGGTGAACCTGCAAGATGACAAAGGAGATAAATTACTGATCAGCAAACCAGCAAAGGATAGTGCAGAAGGCTGAGGTAAACTTGTCATTAAGGCAAAAAACCCCAACTCACAGCTTTCTCCCTTACTCCCCTCAAACAAAACACCCAAACTCAAAGCTCTGTTATAGTCCAGCCGGTGAAACACACAGGGTTTCAGAACTAGAATGGATAACACAAGGTAAGAAACGTGGAGCTCTGTGTTTTCACTCATTTGGGATAAATCTCCCTTTTCAGTTGCAGAAATTTTCAATGTAAAAAGATGACAACAGCAACATCAGATATTCTTGGTTACCATAATTGAAATGTTCATCTGGTCCCGCATACATTGTCTTGAAGTTCGCGCTTTGTAGATTTTTCAGAGATCTCCCTTTATTGACACAAACATCCACAAACAGATCTCTTTAGACTCGTGTATAAGTGTTTACAGCTCCAAGGGAATGCATCTCTCTTTATGCCACTTTATGGCATGAAGACGCTATCAATTCCTGAGAGAATACCCCATTGTGCACATACTGCAAGCTGCTGGAATGATTTTGTGCCATTTGCCCTTCTTGTGGTGTCTTAGGTATCACAGCAAGATGTTGAGCTCAGTGGAAAAATAGGAGTCTTAAACCCCTGAAGGCTTCTTTAAATTATGGTAATTGCTGGGGTGCAGGTGGAACAGCCAATCAGAAGCTTCTGAAAGGAAGTCCCGGGCATCCTTCCTTTTCCACCCCAGTGCTTGCTGCAGGGTGTTGTAAAAGCTCAGCAAAAAACAGTGTTCCAGATGCTACATTTATTTCTATGGAGAATCTCATGCATTTTTATGGACAAAAAGATACTTTGTGTTTTCAAACAAATAAAACTAGTAAACACATGTGTATCTTCCTTAGTGAGTCTAACTGGGACTTATTATGAACAATTCAATTAAAAATAAATTTTTAATTTATTTCATTGGGTTTGGTCATTAGCAAAGTTTTTGTCCTCTGATACAGACCCATGGTCAAAGTTGCAAAGGCATCTTTGGTGCTGATAGATGCACCCAGAGGGATTTGCAAAGCTCCTGAATGTTGCAGACACCAAATTTTAATTGCTTGGGCAGAATCCTAAAAGAGACATATCCACTAGATGACAAATTACCTAAAAATCAGTTGTGATATCTCCTAAGTTTCAGGTATCAGACCTATCATTCCCATAAATTTTAGCTAGGGAATCTGAGATTTCTGCAGACTTCATGGGAGACTCCAGCCCTTTGCTTTGCAACATGCAACTTGTCAATGCCTAGAGTTAGTCAACTCTAGTTGAATAACAAGGTTTTAAGAGAAATATCTGAAATACTATTAATTCTTGTGACTTAGGCCTCGGGTTCAGGCCTTCAGGATGTTTTGATCAGTTCTGCAGCTACAGATAAGGCAGATTTTTTTTTTTTGTTAGGTTTTTTTTGTTTGTTCTTTTCCTCTGAGATTAGAGAAATCTTTGGCTTCACCTTCTTTTTCCCTAGACATTACCTTGAGCATCAGCCTGCATGGTGGTCAGGCAAGACCAGACTTTGAGCTACAGTAAACTCAGCCAGTGAGTGTGAATAAATACCAGATACCATAAAACAGAGAGGAGTGTATAAGGAAGTAGTTTTGGGTGCTGAAATAACGTGTACACCTTGAAAAGTAGATTTCAGGTCCCAGCTCTTTCTGTGAAAACTTCTTTAGAGTTTTTAACCCATTGGCTAATAAGAGGGTGAGAAATTGATGACTACTGCCCATGATTATCAAAAAACATTGCCCCTAATACTCCTTGCTGGATATTCTTTTACCTTAATGATGCCACTTAAGTTTCTTGTAATGCAGTGCAGGAAAGGCAGCATGTTGTCCATCCTATCAGGCTCATTCATGCTAGTCTCTTGGATATGTAGGTTGGACTTCCCTCAGATTAAGGATTCAGTAGTATTTAATGCAATGCTTCCTACCTGCTCTGCCACAGAAAATATCTACTTCTGCTGCCTCAACTGTAAAGAAATGGTTCCCTTCCTTACTTTGCAAGTGCATTGAATACCTCTGCTAGAGTGGGGTCTTCAGCAGAGTGTGTGCTAGGCACCAACATACATACCTGGGCATATGCTGAAGACACAGGAGCCTAGAAGAACTCTTAATTAGGAGGCATCTAACAAAGTTGATATGCCTTGAAATTAAGTGACAGAAGGATGCTGCCTTTGAATTTGATTGGAAGTTACTGTTCCTAGAGAGGCACTTACCCGATTATTTGAAGAATTAATTACAAGTTTAACTTTGGAGTTCTTCTGCCCTCTGAACCCTAAGTAAAGAAATAAAAGCTTTTTCTTTACTTCTGCCTTTACTAACAGCACTCTGATGGTCCAGTTTGTCCTCTTTAGTGCCTCAAGGCTTCACTTATGTTGTGGCAGTCTGGTTTGACATGTTTGTCAACTTAAACATCAGCATGACACTGCAGCAGAATGCTGATGATTTAGGTGTAAAATAAAATAAGATAAAAATAGTGCAGAGAAATTTCACATAATGTCACAGACCCTATTCTGGCAAAATTCCATGCCCTCCAGAATATCCTTCCATTAAACCGATTGCAAAGCTTATGTGCACTAGAAATTGAAAGGCAATGTGGGTTTATCACTTAATCTTCAATATTAGTTTGTCCTTTTTTTATTATTATTATGTGGGACACTTTAGTGGAGTCACTTCAGAGATGATATAATTTCATTCTTGGTTTTCCATTTTAGAGTTGTCAGTGGAACAAGTATTCATAGATCATTTTGACCTGTGGTCTCCTCATCAACGAGGACTATACTCTGAAGTATGTTCAACTTTCTTTTGAATGTGTCATGAATTTGCTAATCTTCAGGTCACTCTCTATGCCACTCAGATAAATTATAAGCCTAGAATTCTGCAAATGCTGAGCAGCATCTCTCTCTCTTTTTTTTTTAGTACTTTTTCCTTGCAGCAAAGATTTGTTTCACGCACAATCATTTTAATTTATCAGGATATGTGTTAGGCATTTTGAATAAGATCTACACTGAACTGAACTTTCACCCAAACAGGAACTAAATTAATCTTGATATTAGGGGAATAGTCTTTAAAAATACTAAATCTCCATTTTGCAGAAATGTGCAATTTCACAAGAAAATGAGAGTGAGATATTTACAAAATCATTTATTGGCACACTTGGCTGATCTTTGGATTAGAATAAGCTTTTATTTTTTTTCAAATTTCCTCATCGCTGATTATATTGGTTTTGACTTGTAATGTGCAAAACAACAAATTTCTGTAAATCTGGTTCCTTGGGGTTTTTGCACTATGGTTCATTATATTGCTACCTCTTAGCTAGATCCTGTTCTAGTGAGGTAAATGCCATGGGAGCTGCACTTAGATCAAACTATGCATGCATAATATGCAGCTGACATTGTTTATGAAGTGCTAATGGAAGTGGGGGATTTTGCTTCTAGGGAAGTTGGTAAATGCAGAATAAATCCTGAAATGAGTATGTATACATGAGCATTATTTGTTGTGCACATGTACCTGGCAGATATGCTAGGGACAGGCAACACTGCTAAGAGCTATGAATATGAAGACAGTACAAACTTTAGCAAGACTAACAATCCTTGAACTGGAAGAAGTAATGATTCCAGCTTCCCAGATTACTTATGCTGCAATAAAACTGGAATGCTCTGTTTAATAGTATATAGTGTTTGCTCCTAATCATATCTTCCTATTGAAAAATATGATTTTAATGAAATCAAAATTGGTTAGATGAATTTGCTTGTTTCACTGAAGCATCAGAAACACAATTTCATAACTTAAAAATATTCTCTTTCCAGGTCTGTAATATTTTTAAATAGCTTTTGAATTTTAAAAATGAATAAAATCAAAGAATCACAGAAAATTCATGTTGAATGGAACTCAATCCAGTCTCCTCCTCATAATGGTCTCAATGTTATACTCAAACCAGTCTATAGAGTATACAACTGTAGAGAAATATCAGATGTGAGACAAAATATTGTGATTAATCATAAAGCAAAGAAAAAAGATAAATGATGCTTTCAAGAAAATTTGAAATTGTTTGCTTTTTTTCTGGTAAGTTATGATCCAATATTGAAATGATAAATTTCCCAGGAAGCAGAAGCTCTTTTATAACTCATTTATAACTTCAGTTGACAGCATCACAATGTATTAAAACTAACACAATAATATAACAACTAGATTCAGCAACTGAAAACCTCAAGTGTGAAAATTAGAGCTGGTCAAAGAGTTACACTGTTGTAAATACTGTGGTTCAATTACTCAGAGTGAATATTGACTGTTCTTGTACACAAGAATAAGTTTCTATCCTAGAAGAATAGCAATCCAATTTGCATGCTGAGCTCAAGCACAAGCAATATGTCATTTCAGCATCAAATGGAATAGTTTATTCCAAACAGTGAGGTTACCTCCTCCTTGGATTACGTCTCCTCTTCAGATTCCTCTGCAACTCTGTAGCAGTATTTTAAGAACCAAAATTCTAGAATCAGTGCTTCGGTTTCCCCAACCATGCTAAACCCTCTGCATTCATCTGGTTCTTACAGTCATGAAAATCTCTGTGTCTCTCCTGTATCAGCTTCTTGAAACAAATAAAAGTGAGCCAAAGTTAAACCAATGTCCTGAGACATAAAATGAAATGAAGCAAGTGTTTCCACATCCCTCTTCCCCACACAGTTGATACCATAACCAGGGAAAGGAACATTGGCTTTGAAAAAACAGACTTCATGTATAAATGCTGTGGATCTTAGTTAAGCACCTAATACAGTCTAGAGTGCTTCCTTTTAATTTTTTGACACTTTGATCAGACAAAATGCTGCTGGCAACTTTGTACAATATTTTGATAGAAGTGTGCTGTGAACAAACAATTCCTGTTGCAAGCATGACAAGAAGAGACAGTAAAGGCAAGAAAGCAGAAAACAAACACATACGTAAATACTCACAATAAAGAGGAATAAAAATTTTAAAAGTAAGAACAATGAAGACAATAAAACCAAAAACAAATGGCAGTGGAAATAATCTAGAAGACTGAAAGAGGAAAAGTGCAGTGAAGCAGCAAAATGAATACAAAAAATAGAAGAGAAAAGGAAAGCAAATAAAAATGAATTATATAAATCTATGTGCAATCACACTGCATAGAAATAAGGGAAGTAGAACAACTAGGAAGATAAGGAAATAACCCCCCAAGAGAAAGAAAGAATGTAAATTGAAATGTGTGCTTTTGGAAACTGGGAACAGCAAACAAATTCTGTAATGTAAAGTAAAAGCAAGGGGCAGACCAAGCATTTTGAGAGACATTTGTTGTTCACATGTTTAAAAAAGTTTCAGGTTCACTGATTTTAGGATTTTTTTTTTAGGCTTCTGGTGATTCTTTGAAGGCTTGAGTTAGTTCATCCACCAAAAGCTTTGTGGAGGAACAATTGCTAGTGTTTGGTGGATAACAGTGAAAAGGCTGTTTTCAAATGCACAAGCAGATGCAGGACAGAGGGAAGGGAATGGCACCTGGGGGTCTTTCTGTTTGATCATCATTCTTCTTAAATACCCAACGTAATCTTCTAGTTGGGTTCTACCACTGTACTATTTATTTGAACATCTGAAAACTCTTGTAACATAGTGAATGATTATGATGCCCCAAGAGGATCAAAATTTTTGGTATCACTCTGAAACTGTAGCTGAACAAGAAGATAACACAGACATGTCCTAATCCTGTATCACAGACTACTGTTTTTTTCTTGTTAAAAACTTCTGGTTTTATCCTTTCTCCCCTAAATTCTTTCACTGTCAATAAAGATTTCCACTTACTATTCTAAGTACTGTTTTGGTCTTCCTTCCTCCCCCCCTCCTCTTTTTGTTGTAAGTGCCACATTGGTGGTTCCTGTTCATTAGCACAGGGGACAGCTAGGGAAAGGAGCTTAGGAGAAGCAACTGGGAGCTGCACATGGGTGGTGAGTGAGGAAGAGTATAGCCATGTAGCTATATCCCCACTCCCTCTATAACAGTTTTGCACTATTGGTTCTTGAATCCTTCTGTCATAGGGCTACCTAAATCTAAATCTATGTGCCTCAAAATGCAGTTTTCAGCTGCATTACAGCTCCAAAAGGTGCTGAGAGGTAGCCTGAACCAACTACCCAAGGAAGGGTCTGCCACTCCAGCAGAGCCTTGTTAGAGCTTTTATAACTGCCAGACTATAGATCTAAGTGGCAATTTCCATCTTCAGGGAGGCATCAGTATACACAGATTTCAAAAATGTAAGTTAACACTAGCTTCACTTTTTATTGCATGGTTTATAGAGGTTTAATCATATTCACACACCATATTTTTGTGAGACTCCAATTCTGTGTGAACATCATTTTTGGTCAAAAACCAGCAGGGTTTATTGAGTGAATATACACATACATGTATGGATATATTTTTTTAATCTTATATTGACAGTTATTGAAATACTATCTTCAAAGAAATAATAACATCTTGACACCTTCTTTTCTAACCTGAGAAAAAAATTGAATAAAATAGTCTATCAGTTTCACAGCAGTGAAAGAGTTTTCTTTTTCTCAATGACAATTTTGCCCACTTGGTTAATAGGACAGGAAACTTAACTGCAACATATATTACTTTGCTCTTTAGGTACAAATATTAAAAGGTAAAAATGTTAGCTTGTGGGGTTTCCTGACATCCTGGAGCAAAAGAAAAGGAGGAATATAATTGTCTTTAACCATATTAAAGGCTAAGGTAAAGTGTGTGAATTTGTTTTAGTTAAACCAAATCACTCTACTAGCTTTTGCCCTAAACAAAGCCATTTTAGCAAATTCTGTTGAATGAAACCCAAGTGGGATGAAGTGCCAAGTATTTTGCTGCCAACTCTGTGAATACTGGTGACATTATTTTCTTATTTTGCCAGTTTAATAGAGAATCAATTGTAGGATGCTACAGAAGCTCAGCTCCATAATCACCAATTATGGTTCTGTATTAACTACAAAAAAAAAAAAAAAAAAAAAAAGGTAAAACCTGTATTACTTTCAAATGTCAAGTTAAGCGTGTACAAGGCAAATAAATATACTGCAAATATACTGAAGATTCATTGCTGTTGGCATCACTGTTGGTTACAAAAAGTACAGTGTTGTTACAGCTGGGAAAAAGTAAGGCAAAAGACTGTGGAATACAGAAGCATGAAATGCTGTATTAAAATTTACAGTAGTGTTCAAAGACAGAGTTGTTCAGGAAAGTGCTATGCAGTTAATAGGTAAACATCATGACTATAGAAAGTTTTTTTAAAAATTTCAAACACAGAGTGATGTTTTTTATCCTAGCTTTGATTATCAAACATAACACTTCATGTGATATGAGGGTACATTGATTTGGAGATGTGAACCTATTGCAATCTATCTGTCAGCAACTGCAGCAGGCTTTACTTTTTCTGTTGAACAAATATGTTAGTCCCCTTTGCCATGTGAAACATCCCTTTTGTTAAGTTGGAGGAAGAAACCTGCTAAGAAAAATCCTCAGATTTGGGCTCTGAATTTGAGGTTGCACAACCATTGGGAATATATGTTATTCAGCAAGGTTGCCCTTAGCTCTTTTTGCTAGGATGAAGCTTACTTTTGAGCAGAAAGGGAGGCTCAGACAAAGTGTCTGTGGCTTCATGGTTTTTATTGCTATGCTTGGGATGAAAAGACATTTGTGGTCTAGCCTCTGAGGGATATACCATGTTCCTTGTAAATATTTGGTCACCCATTGATTTACAGCTTTACGTCTGAAGTTTTCTGGACAAAGAAAAGTAAGCCCAGTAACCCTTCTTTTGAAAATATACTTTGCATGTACCTTTCATTACACAGCATTTCAATAAAAGAAATAAAGTTTGATAACTTGTGGCAATATTCTATTTACAGATAGTTTATTTTAATTATCTTCTGCCTGTAATGCTTACTGTCAGACTATATCTTCTATACACTTACACAGATTGGTAGTGTCTGAAACAGAAATAAAATGGTTTGAAGTTTTTCTTAAACACTTGGCTTTTTCAAGGCTTCACACTGCAAATGGAGAATATGGCATTACAACTAAAATGTTTTGGTATTGAAGGCTGTCATGGAATCATAACAAGTTTATCGGTGTTTGGAAACTCGTGTTTTCCAATTACAGCAATGCCTGCTTGTCTGGAGCAGTTGCTGTTATTTTTGGTTATGGTGGTTATTTTTCCACCATAGCTAGTAGAGGATGATAGCACTGTCAAAGCTACATGTCTCGGGGAAGCCTGATTGCCTTTTCAGGGCTGTCTAGTTTTGCTTTCTTAACATCTGGAGGGAGTGTTATATGAATTGGACTTCAACACAAATCAGAATCATTGCAATGTGCAAGTAGTATTTTTTATTTATGTACCAAAGTTTATATTTAGGATATTGCACAAAATCCCTGACTGCATCATTAAATGGTTACACTCTAGTATTTATTAACCAGTTTTCTACTGACAGCAATTTCATCATATTCATTCATAAGGAGGAGTTGTTCTTCTGGCACATATATGTATTTGTTATAATAATCACAAAATGCCCCAGACGGACTATTAAATGTGCCTGTTTCTACAATCTGTTTATGTAATGCTTATTATATGCATAGCATATATCTGTTTTCCAAGGAAATTGCAATAAAATGTGCAAATAACAATCTCTTTACGGCAGAGACTTTTTATTCCAAGTGCATTGCCAGCAGCCAACAATGAAAAACAGAGTAAGATATGTATAGTGTGTTGTCACAAGATACATCAGATGTGATCACTGTTACAAGTCTCCTTTCCCTAAAGGTATTTTTTCTTAGGCTGTCCTGAAGAAAGTAAGCCTTTTGAACAGGCTTGGCAATTTTCTCTGCAGGGTCAAGAGACGTGCAAATTAGAAGTTGCCAAAAATATTTCACAGGCACATACAAAGACCTTGTACTTGTCTTTAAACAGCCAAAGAATCTCAAGTCTAGCAAGTAGACTAGAGATATGTCAAATGATGAAATTGAATGTCAATGTAAAAGCTTTTCTCTGCTATAAAAGAACACAGCCTTTAGATTAATATTAGCAAACCCTACTATGTCACATTGCTACAATAAGCATCTCTCTCTGGGAAATAAGAATACATTAGTTCAGGTCAATATCTGCACCCCCATCAGACAAAATTACCTAACTGTCTTTGTCTGGTAATGATAATGACATTGTTAGCCTCCAGGGAGTTGACGTCACACAACTAAGCAAGTCAGGACGAGCACAGTGTACAAGTGTATAAATGAACTGGCAAAGACCTCCATGGTATGGACTGATTCAGCTGAAGGATGCTGTTTCAATGCCTTAAAAAAAATCCAAATATGCCCCAAGCTGCACTTAAAAAACCCAAGCAACTTGCAAAAGAGCGTTTTAGGCATATAAACAGTTGTAAGTGACCCATCAGGAAAGAAACTATTTCAGGAACAGGAGGTGTGACGGAATCAAATCTATGATGCACAAACCACACTCTGATGTATAAATGTGTATTTGCATTTGTCATGCCCTAAAATGACAATTTTTTTCTGCTCTAAAAAAATTGAAGCCCTTTGCCTAATCTCTTTCACTGTATATATCTACTTACCTATATGCACCTGCCTACCTCCTGTAAGTGCACTCTGGTCTTCCAAAGACAGCCAGGAGAAAGTATCAAAGCTGGTAAGTAAGGCTAACTCTAAGGCACATAAAATCTTTTGCCAGTAAATGAAGAATGACTGTGAACTGTTTGAACGCTTTATCTGTTTAATAAGAAAGGAAGAGCCAGTATATCAGAATGATTGTACGGGCTAAGGTACAGTCCTCCTCCTAAGGTAGGAGGATTTTTCTGGTGTTTGTTCAAGGCTTTACATGAAGCTAATTCTCTCTGTATATTGCATTTATTTGATTAAAAGAGAAGTTCAGTCAATACTGCTGTAGAAAAGCCAAGGCATGTCTGAACTCATTAAAGTACGGTTTGTACGCTGACACTGATGAAAGACCTGCTGCTGGTGCTGCTGTGAGTCCATTTAGTTTTTATTTGACATCAAGTTGCTTTGCCTGTACTGTCAGAGCTTATATATGAAACTGCACTACCATGAAAAAAGAGCACATCTGACAAGGAGCCAGGCATTTCTCAAATGATACCTGGACACTGCCTCATTTGCCTGGTGTGTGATATAGCAGGTCTGGGCAATCTGCTTTTCATTTGCTTTCTTCCCCATCTCAAAATGGTGCCTATGCCCTCTCCACGGTCTGCTCCATATAGCTGTATGTGGGAGGAGATACCTGCAACACAGCTTCTCCTATCCGCAATCCTCTTCACACATGTTTGAGATGGGGAAAAGAAATGGGGCAGTCACAGGCACCCAAACTCAGCACTTGTGAAAGGAAGTAGCTCTGCTAAAGCAAAATCTTCTGCTGCCAATGGTTTTCAGCCCACTGGGCTGCCAGGAAAATCTGCTGTCTGTGGATGCAGCTTACCTAACATCTTAACTGTGCAGACAGAGCGTTTGCAGGGCATTCATGAAGGCTGACTTAGCCTGCTCAGGCTCATGTCACCAGACTGCCTCTATAGCCTGGGCAGGAGCAGTGAAGCATGCAGGACCATTATGTGATCCTGCTTCTCTCTGGTGACAGCAGAGGTGATTATCCTCACTACGCTAAAGTTAGCTTCCATGAAAACGTTTTTAGTTGGGCTTTTATCAAAATGACTGCTTCAGGGTTGAGCAGATTATATTCCCATAGCTCTGTTTTGACATGATGTTTTGCTTTATTTCTCTCTTCATGGTGCTTCTTAAGCACTGCCCAGAATTTTTAGAAGCTTCAGATCTGATCTGATTCATCTCTTTTGTATAGCCTTGCAATGTTAACCAGAAAAGATACTTTTTATTCCCTCTTTTTATCTGCAAGCTAGATTTCTAAAAGGATTTGTCCCAGTCTGCTCATCTGAAGTTTTCTTCATTGGTTCCCTTTAATGATTTCTGAGCACACTGGTCAATTCTGGCACTGTTTATTAGGGCACAGAAGTCTCAGAAATGTTTACAGGAAAAAAAAATACAGAGGGGAGTCTGAAGGATTTGGGCTGGATTAACCTGGGGAAGAGTGTCTCCCCTGTATTTCTATAAGCAGGAAATCAAGAAGGTGGAGCTGGGCCCTTCACAGACTTGCAAGGCAGGGGAAGAGGTATAAATTGAAACAGAAGCGTTTCAGGCTGGATACAGGGAGAAGCTTTTTCTCCAGGTGGACAGTGTCTGAGAGAAGCTCCTCACTCACACTGAAGGTTCCAAGATCCAGCTGAATGAAGGACTCAGCAACGTGTTGTGATCTCAGAACTGACCCTGCTTTGAGTAATATCTTGAACTAGAGCTCTCCAGAGGTCCTCTCCAGCCCTGATTATTTTGTGATTTGTTTTATCCATAGAGAATCTTAAGCACTGCTGAGCTTAGGCAGGATTGCCTAACCAAACTCAATGGGTTTTTAAAATTATATTTAGGAGGAAATATTTAGAAGTTTGTCTATATTTTTAGCAAATAAACGACTTAAAACTCTCTCTCTACACATATATATACATTAACCCGGGAAAGCTGAGTTTTGTGCCATATGAATCTCAGAACTACATGTGACAGTGATAGTTTGAAATCCATTCTTGCAAACATGATCAGGGATTTAGGGTCTTTGCCTTC
Organism: Anomalospiza imberbis; assembly: GCF_031753505.1. Classification (NCBI taxonomy): domain Eukaryota; kingdom Metazoa; phylum Chordata; class Aves; order Passeriformes; family Viduidae; genus Anomalospiza; species Anomalospiza imberbis. The sequence goes on from NC_089685.1 coordinate 42,329,592, forward strand.
TTCAGCATTGTCTCCATATTATTACTTTTCTCTGACTCTAGAAACATAAGATTTATATTCCCTCATCAGGAAGCTGCTGAGCCCCACTCACTTTAATGAGAAAAATCCCTACAAGCTTCACCCTGTGTGTCCAGTCTGGAAAAGCCCAAATCCTGCTCCAGGCACTTAGCCTCAATATCTTTCAAATGTCCAAACAAAATCCTTACCATAAAATGCAGCAGCAACATGCTTCTCCATCCAGAATCACACCCTGCTGTGGTCTCAACCCTTTCCCACCTGCCAGTTCTTTCAACAGAGGGAATGTTTGGATGAGAGAGGAATCAATCAACCTTATAAAGACCAGGAAAATCTCTCTCACCCTCCACTCCTACAAGGCATAGTGACATCCAGATGAGCCCAAAGTTCTCACTCTTCTTCCCTTGTAGCACACCTGCTATCATCAAAATGAAGGTTGTTAGTTTAGCTGTGGGGCTGTTCTCTTAGCAGTGCAGTCAAGCATAGTGCTGCTCTGATGGCTACACTGCATGCAGGACACAAAACCAGCTCCAACATTGTTCCCATGCTTTGTGCATGTGAGACCACTTGGTGTGAGAGAAGAAGAGATTTTCACACAGAGACACTCTCTCAGCATCTAATGATCCACCTGCTGTGGATATCCTTTTTTTTTTTTTTTTCCCCAATAAAGCTTTTTCCTTCAACCCTCACCAAAGTCTTGATATGTCTTGACCAGGGGTCATCCTCAGAGTCCTGTCTCCCTGTCACAAATTGCCAGAATATTCTCCTCTTATTCCACCTGGAGAAAATTTGGCAAAGAGCTAGATTTAGCAAGCAGAAAGCAGAAGCCCAACTTTGCCCTTTTAAATGACATTTTTAACTTCCATGGAAGAATTCCAGCTCGGCAATCTACCCCAGAGTTTCTATTTACCCCATGCAAGATAATGCTACTGCAAACATAGTAAGCAACTTGCTTTATTTAGCTGATAATTACATTTTGGGCATGAGAAAATAAAATTAACTTGTTGAGAGATTGACTCTGCAATGTTCTCTGCATGAATGAATGGCAGGTGAATGGCCCTGACACAAAGACACCATGGGCAGACTGCATAGAATGCTTGTTAAGGACACTAGATGTGCACACAGATTAAGAATTAATAGGGTTTATAAATATATTCTGCCAGTCAAACAATATTATCTTTAATTCCATCTGTAAAAGGGGTTTGCATGCTACACATGTCTTTTTATATTGGTGAGTACTAAAGCTGTTTTAGTAGAATGGACAGGCATGCATTTCATATTTTGGTAGTAAATTAGGCAATGGCTAATTTGGATTCCCCAGGTACTCATCCAAAAAGATTTTGGTCCCAATATTACTTTCTAGATGCATTCACTTCATAAACTTACTCTTTCTTGAAATCCTTTCAGTCCTTTGTGGTTTTTCAGTGTTAAATATTTTTTGTTTGTTTGTTTGCTTTCTCCACCTCAAGAAACAACAGTTTTGGGATTAAGAAAAGGGAATTTTTATATTAAGAAATCATTATTCTTGTGAAATAACAAGGGTGTTTTTTTTTTTTTTTTGTTTGTTTCTTTTTTTTTTTTAATGAAGAGATTTTGCTCAGATTTCTTTTTGCAAATATTTGTTTGAATTCACACCGAAAATACTGTTCATATTTGTTTTAAAGGAACACCATTTTGGAATGATAATTAGAATGGCTTTCCTATGGAAGAACTACCCCAAGCAGCAAACACTGCTATGCCAAATACATTCATTACAATCCCTCTTGAGACAAATGCAGTCCCTGTCAGGCAAAAACTCAAGAAAAATAAAGAATGTTTAAACAAGCAATCTGCTTGGTGTTTATCAACACATGGGCACACATGCCTAATATTCCTACTGACAACCATTTATCTTTTCCCTACTGATTCTTTCTGGTGCTTCATGTTAGTTATTGTTTTCCTCATTATATTTTTCCAGTTGTATCCCAAGTTTATTATGTGATATATAACCAAAACCACGATCTCTGGTCTAAATAATCTGCATGCTGAAAACAACATTAGACTAATATGCCACAGGATACTGAAACCCTTCACTGATTGCTATAGTAAAAGTCAAAATGATTAATTGTTTAAGAATTCCTTCAGGTCATTAGATTGCTGTGGCAGGTGCTGGTTTATTTGCAAATTCCAACAAAAAAGCTGGTTTCTAGCAATATAAGTTTGTGAGGATAGGAAAATTGCAATGCTTGGAATATTTCTGCAGTATATGTCAGCTTCTTCATTTCCATGGGTTGGACATATGCAGAACCCATAGCAGACTGTACTGTATTGTTTTGGGGAACAGAAAGGACAAAGCGCTTGCCAACATTTCCAAAGAGTTTGATGTATGCATTCAAATCTAAATACAATATTATCTTGATGAAGTTCTGGAAGTTGATAAGATTGTTGTTATTGGGGTTAAATTAATGTGTCTGTGTGTATACATGCATGTACTATGCCCATCTATACATTCAAGTGGGAAATTCCATCTGGTTTCTATTACCTGTAGTACAAAGACATGGTGGGATAGACCTATGAAGGGAAAATTAATTAGATGTTTGTCAACATCATATGCATAAACTCAGAAGAAGAAACAGAAAGGAAAAATATATTTTCCAAGTTGACCTCCTGTATTCATCACAACATCATCTTAACACGTTCATAAAAACACTGATTGCAGTGTCTGCTCTCACACGTGGTTCTTTTTTCCTTTCCTTCCTTCTATCCCCATGCAAGAGTTAGGGGGTTGAACTGTGTTACTTTCTAATTGTCATTACTCTGTAATATACAGTACATATTTTCTTAGTGAGACATATCAAAAAAAGCACCTGTTTAATTTGAATGTAGAGTGCCTTAGTTCTTGTGAGAACGCCATGTAGTCTTTCAGAGACATAAGAGAGCATGTAATTGGGAAATAAAATTTTTAAAAAAGTTTAATCATTGAAACACTGAGAATGACTGCAATTATCATCTCTTCTCCATGTCACACCTTCAAAATCCAAATGAGACTAGTATGTGTACCAAATGACACAGCAGATGAGGAAATTACAGTATCTTCAGGATCTGAATGTCATTGCTCAGTGCCATTAGAGTAAAGTTCGAGGGAGAGATTTGGTCGCATGGACCATGCTACCATAATATTGTGGCAGCACTAGAGTATGCTCAGCTCTAAAACCAAACAAGACCAGTAATGTCTCCTGAACTCAGAATTAGCCTCACTGGTCTCTCTCTGAAGTGTAGCAAGATGAAGTGCATTTTTTCCAATATCCCAGATGGTTCTTGTACAATCCCTATAACTTCTTTCAGTCTCCTATTCCCTTCCCGCTTTTCCTTCCAAAATGCCACTGACTATGAATAATTTAATTTGCCTGCCAGAGTTCTCCATCACTTTCTCCAGCCTTAAGAGAGTAACTTTCTAACACTGTATTTCAATGTCTCCTGGCAGAATATTTTCCATCTGCTTTTTAGATGTGTGAGTGTGGGAGGGGCAGAGGAGGCTGGGATGGCGGGGGTGGTGTCAAGGAACAACGCCAAGACATACTGCTCTCGTTGAAATGATCTGCTGCTTCCTTTCTGTTTCCACGGGGCTTGGTACACTGCTCTCACTTCTCTTCAGCGTAGCTGCTGTTCTTCACTTCTTCCTGAGGTAAGGATAAGAAGGAAAGAGGAAAAGAAAGTCAACTTCTGAATGCGTAAAGCCAGAGAGTGTTTAGATTGGAAAAGTCTGTGAAATAAAGCTTTTATTCCATTATCCTGGGCTTTTCATCTCAGTTAGCATTGTAGCTTGCATGAATAGTATTTGAAGTATGGGCACTGATGTGAATGGACAGAGGGAGCCAGGCAAGAACGTGGGCACCCACAAGGAAAGGGAGCTGAACTCCATCTCTGGCAGAGATCACTCTGGGCATCGCTCTAGGAACAGGGAGAACAAGAAGACTTTTGGTTATCACAAAATGTAAATAACATAAAGCCATAGCTGTTCTCCAAGATACCACTAATAGGAGTAACACAAGGTTATTTGCCATGTGTATTTTAGGGGTTTGCCTTTACAATGAAGAAATCCTAACAATGAATAGTTTTCCTCTGTTTGAGCTGGGAGGACCCGATAAATCTTAGGTCTTCCCTACATCTAGACATGCCTTTGAACTGGTTTTCTGTGACAATACATAAATAATGGGACTCTGCAAGATGCATCCTGAAGCAATCTTTAGGATTGCATTGAAGTACAGTTATATAACAAGAAGAAGCAACTTGGATTAGCTCATGAAAGTCAAGAAACATGACAGTGGGAATTATGCTTGAAGTGGAACTTATTAATGATAGATTAAATAATGCAGTATCCTGTTCTCCTAAAAGGCTATTCAGGCAGTTTGATGCCTGTGGCTATGCCTGGTGTGGTGCACCCCATCACTTTCAATCACAGATGCTCAGTCCAGCTGTGCAGGGACTTTATGTAAATAGAGACCTCTTGGAAATCCCACCCAACTTTGCCATAAGCCAAGGAACTGAACTCATACTGTGGTACAATATTAGATCATGGAAACAGAATGCAGAAAGCTTTGTGCAGTTCTGCTGCGGCTGGTGCTGACATGTAATGTGGAAAATGGCTGCTGATTGCTCAATTTTCGTTGTGATCTTGTGCACTCCTTTCTTCTGAGTTCTGCCAAGCACTGTGACAATTCATCTAAATTATATAGCTTCTCAGTGGATAATTGATTATTACATACAGTAGCATTTTATGCATATTATGTGTTTTCTTTAGTAGATAATAGTTTGAGCAAATCTGCATAACTGACAGGGAGTTGGATGAGAATTTCCCAGTCTTGAAAGTCGCAATGTAAAATTATCTCAGATGTTCATGGGATCAGGACATGACTTTTCCTTTAGTTTCTAAGACAGCTGGATTATGATCTTCTATTGGAAAATAGAAAACTTAGTTACTGATATCTGTTTGTCAGTGTTATTTTGTGGATATATCACCACTTTTGTCTCCATAGTCTTGGATGAGTTTGACAGATGAAAATCTATATGCAGCTGCGTAATTAATTTATACTTTGTCAAAGTTAGGAAAAGATTTGAATGGCAATTCAGAAAAATCTCATGCAATGCTTAAGTTAGATCATTGCTCCATGTACCTTACAGTGTGTACAAGACAAAGACTGAAATCTACAGCTTTGTTCTATTTTGCATTAAATTGTAGGGTTCTTTTTTCTTCTTCTTCTTTTTGAGCATATGCCACCAAGCATGCTAATGAACCAGTCAAAGAATCAGCTGCACTAACAGTTAATGAGAATTCAAAGAGATTTATTTAGCCTAGCATCATCATTTCAGTGAAGATTCAAAGAGGATTAATTTGATTTATGTCAAAATGGAGGAATCTTTATATAATCTGCAGTCAAACTTTCATGAATATATTTATTCAGACTTACAAAGTTCTTAAAATTCATGTGTAAAAGGCTATGGGAGAAGAAGACAATATTTATTTATATGTAAATGATTCTTTTTGTGCATAAAATCTATTTTAGGTTTCAAATGTGTTTATATCTCCACTTTGCAATGCTTGGGAATTTGCAGGATAAAATGTGGAGCTTTTGAAATAAATTAGTTTTATATGTGATTATAATGGACTCCAATATTAATTTAAAAATCTGATGGGCAGACACAGGTAAGAAAAACTTATACAACATAATTCTTAAGGGTTCTCTACCATACCTCAAAGAAATGTTTTTCTGGAATACATATCACACATACAGAATAGACACTAGTGTGCTATCAGCTTTTCATTGCTCTCTTTTGGAAAAGCTGCATGACTCACATACCCAAGTAAAAAACTCGTGCTAATAACGTCATTCCCATGCATCAAAATTTCACATACAACTATATTGAGCATGGAAAAGACAGCTAATTTTAAAACTAGCAGGATTTGTAAGTGCATCGCTGTTCCTCAAACCCTACATCATTACCATTTCCAGGAACTGTGTATGGCATTAAGTGGCTTTTCATACACCATTTCCATGGCTGTTCATGCACTACTGCTTTCACACAATGACCCCATATCATGTATGATTATGTTGAGTCACAGATGGCTTTAATAAAAAAAGCTTTGTGTTGAGCCATTTTCTTCACATACACATTGAAATCCAAATTATTCATGAGTAACTGTACTTTTATTAGACAACTTGGGCTGTCTAAACTCCAAATTCACAAGATTATTTATGCTTGGCCAGAAAAGGAAGAAATGATAGCATGTAGTATCAAATGACCTGACCGACTTTTACAATGTCCTTCTGTTGGTTTTGGGGTTCTTTTTGTTTGGTTTTATTTTTTTTCCGGCGTTTGGTTTTTTGTTTGCTTGCTTGCTTTTTGTTGTTGTTCCTTTTTCTTGTTTTGTTTTGGTGGTTTTTTTTTTTTTTTTTTTTTTTTTTTTAATGTGTTGTCTAGTAGGGCTTTTTAAACAATAGGGAGAAGTAGCACATGAATGCAATCTCTTGGTCTGACTTGTTCTTTGCAAGACTTTAGGTAGATATTTCCATGTCAGTGGATATTAATCCAAAGCCAACTGTGAGAAACAAAAGGAGTTTACTTGATCAAAGTGGCTCTTGGCAATTGATATTAACATATAGATTAAGCAAACCTTCCAACTGATATGTGTTTAGGCATATAATGTGAGAAAAAAAGTAGATCTAGTCTTCTTTGCACCAAAATGTCAGTTTCCCACTGACTTCACAGCACAACACAGACTCTATTTCACTTCAGTATTCTTTCGTGCTTAGTAAGGGTATTTGCTAAAACATTTTGTCTCTGAAAGAACTTTCATGCTCTCTGGCTGTGGCCAGTGTTCTCTGTCAGCCATCATGTTCAGCACATATTAATAATGTTATGCTTCAGTGATAAGAAATTAACATCTTGTACTGTCCAACTCACTGTATGGATCCTGCACAGAACTGTTTAGACCTTCAGAATGAAATACTAGCCTTGGCATTGCCCCAGAAAAGTGAGGTAGGAAAAATCCATTTTGTTCTTAGTTTTAAATAATCACATATATTTACTTTCTATACTAACAGAACTAAGATGTGCAGAATAATACATTCTTGGCCAGAGTAACCTAAAAAACTGTAAGCATGGGGAAAGGATACAAGGCTGGTCCAGTGCGGCTCCCATGGGCATCAAAAAATATTCTGCCACTGCCATCAGTTGGAGCAGAGTCTGGGGAGCTCTGAACAATTCAAAATCTAAAAAGAAACTTCTGAAAAAAAATTTGAAAAATTTAGACAAAAGCTTCTTTGACAAAAGTAGTAAAATCTACTCCTCCCTAAATGAAACTTTAAAATGAAAGAACATGTTAGGAGACTTAGCTAGAGCAGCAGGATGAAAGAAGTCAGGCTTCTCATGAATCCCATTAGGCCAGAGCACAACTAGCAATGGCAGGTTTAGACCCACCATAGACAAACTGACTTATCTAGTGATGGAAATCTGACAGGAGCTTTAGCAGGGCAAGTCTCACTGGCTGATTTGGGTCCATCTCTCCTTTCCAGTCACCAGTCTTAACAAAATATGCAGGAATATGATATATCCAAGACCTCTATGTTTGTCCTATCTTGTTGTACTCATTAGGCAGTTATTAGGTGGTACTGACAGATTAATTCAAAGACTTTATCTACTAAAAACCCAGCTGAAAGTAGGATTGTAACAGTGTTCTTTAGGTGACATTCTCAGCATGATTTTAATTAAAGGGTCATTTTGGTGTAAAGGGTCATTTTGGTGTATAGCTATACAAATAAGCAATCAGGTTATTTTAATGTGATTTAAAAGGAAAGAAGAATCTATTTCATTTCACTGAAGCAGAAAAAAATTCTGCACCGAGCACTTAATAACGATGGTCTAAATATCATCTGCTACTGCAAAACGCAGGTTCTGTGTTCAGTCAGTTGTGTTATGACAACTCTGTTATGTAAAGTCAGGTCATGTGAATGTAATGCCATTTAATGGGATAGGTTATAAAATCAGCTCTCATCTGAACAAAAATCCATTACGATTTCCCATTCTCGCCTTGACAAGGGAAAAATCTTTGGAGTGGCCTACATATCTTGGCTCTGAACATATGGTATTTCATTTTAAAATAATGAATTTACTTTTCCTTGGCCCAGAATGTAATTCAAAAAAGCACTCACCTATACCCTTATACTGCAATGTGTATATGTTTCAAATACAGGAAAGTTAATTTTAAGTGATAGATCTTGAGATCATTGGGATGGCAGCGGTATGGGGCTCAGAACCACTAATCTCTCAGTTACTTACTTTGCTTTTTGGATTTTAATATCTTGTTGAGCTTAGTATTTCTTCTGGCACCTGTACTTGCATCAGGTGATACAATTCTAAATCAGGGTAGTACCTGATCCATACAATGCAACAGCATTGTAATCAGTAAAATAAAGGAATGAAAAATCCCAAAAGGTTGTGTCTTACTCTGCTGGAGAAGAGCTAAATAAGGACAATTATATCTTCAAAAACCACATCATTTAACAAAAGTAATTCCCTTTTATTCCTGTTATCACTATGTGCAAGAAGTGGCAGGTTCCCCTCATACATGCCTCTATTCTTCCAATCCTTAGATCCTTGTCCTATAAGAAAAAAGAGAAAACTTTACATAACTGACATCATACCCTTCATAGAGTGACCTAGAAGAACCACTTTAGTGTTTTCTTCATAGGATAAAGAGAAAAGAATAATAATTGCACAGAAAAAGAAACATTGGACTGAATTAGAGACCCTGGAATTTTTTGAGTCAATATATTCAGAAACATAGTTTCCCAGACATGAGATGTAGAATGTTTCTCCAGGCCTTTTGAAAAACAGATTACTCAAAAAAACATATGCAATCATAATGAAAGAAATGCTCTTAGATCAACCATGAACTTGAGCTTTCTCAGTGGTTATTCACAACAGAAATTTGAATATTTTTTTCACTGATGTATAATGAAAGGAGTTATGTTATCCTCTAAAAATGTACTGTTTTTATAAAATATTCAATATGATTCTATGCTATATAAATAAACTGTAGAAAGAATATATTAATTACTACAAGAGATCATCTTCCTCCTAATTAACATAGCTCTTGAACTTCCTCTTAACATATACTGTGGATGCTATCATGTTGTAATGTGTTATTTTTATAATCTGTACTTTTTCTAGAAGTAAAAATGGGACGAGTACCATTTTGGATATGGAGATTTGCTAGACAAACTCTCTGTAAGGCTTCCCACATAATAATATTCCTTTGACTTTCAGACTGTGGCCTCACTTTTAAAATACATATGCTACACATGGAAATATTTCATATCTCTTTGGAAGTGAAATGAAAGTATATTTTAACATTTAAAAATGTCACAATATTCTCTCCTGTTTTTTTCTATTTCCTAAATAAATGCAAAGGGAAAGATTCACAGCTGCAGCTGTCATAGGGCCAGGACAGTGACTTTTTCCTTTTTTCCTTTCCTATGTTTAATGGAAAGCACCATATGATTAAATAGTTTATGAGAATAGGAAATGAAATTTGTGATATCAACCTCTAGATACTGTCCAGTTTCTCTAAGGGGCCTAAAAAGAACTGAAATCACATTTTAAAAGTATTGCATTTACAATGGATACATTACCCAGGACACCGGAACTTCTGGTGTTGCCTGTGAGGTTTGGGAAACAGCACTCTACTTCTACTCTAATCCCACTTCACTTATGTTTGGAAAAATTCACCTGAAGAAAAAGTGTAATTCACCTGTTACAAGTGTTGTTCCAGTTGCTCATGTCTGCTTTGCATGACTTGTGCAAATGCACAGTGATATCCCCACTAATTTAAAATTACAAACTATTCTCCTCACCATTGTTTTCACAGCTAGACAAACAAGGAAGGCTGACATTTAGGTGTTTTGCTTTAATCTGAGATTTGCTTTCTAGAGTCTTTTGGAGCCCCATTCAACAAAATTTTTAGAGCCTTAGGCTGGTGTTGGTTTCACTTCCTTTAAGGCACCAGCTGTACTAGTGAGCTCCAAGGTGGTTAGATCTGCTCGGAGTCAGAGCAAAAAAAGAAAACACTTTTTGCCAGAAGCATCAATAGTGGCTAAATATTTATTCCTGAAAATAGACCTTCAGTTTTCACTAAGTCAAATTAGCTATTATTTTTGCTGTCTATGCTGTAAGCAGATGCATTTACAAACATGGAAATGAGTTATTCACTTCTTCTCTTTCCACGTTTTGTTTATCATTTTGAACAGTTTATAAAAATTTCTAGGAGCAGTACAGCCCTTCTTGGTCTCAGCCTTCAGTCAAATGACACATTTCTTGAAGGGTAACTCTGTGGTGATATTCTTCCTAATAGAAAGTACATTATGAACATTCAATATATAGAGAGGTGTTAATATTCAGATTTGATTATCTGCTTGTTTAGCGCTCTTTATGTCTGAGATGCTTTTAAAAATTATTTTCTTAATTATTTGCTTTTCAGTGAATATTTTATTTGGCCTCCTGGTTGTACTTTTTCTCCCTGAAATAAAAAATTTGTCACAGTTCAGAGTCTCTATTTACATTGTTTAGTCAGTCCACCACCTTGTAGACTATTGTTTTTGTTGTTTTCTAAACAGTGTTCCAAATAAGGTATTTGTGGAGTGTAATTTTTGACTCACTTTAGTGGGATTACATACTTTTATGAGTTTATCTTAGATGGCCAAAATATTTTTATTCACTTATAAATATGGTTATATGTTTACACTTAATTCAGTACAAACAGAAACCATTACTCAAGAATAGTGAGTAAACAAAAATCACAAAACCTTTCTCAGATAAACAGAGCATGAAAGGAATGAAAATGAATGATTGGAGTCTATGTTTGCAAATATGGTCTGAAAGATTCAACAATAATAGTTATGGTTACCATAAGGGAATTCCATGGTGAAAAAACACAGGCATTGGCAGTGTTGTTAGACAGTTTGAATACATTTCTAGCAAAATAGGGTATGTTTTAAATATTGGAGTTTTAAAAAGTTTTATTAAAGCAAATTTCTCTGAGGCCTAACCTTGAAGGTTGCCATGTTATATTGTTACACTGTATAAAACCATGTAAGTTTTACTTAGATTGAGAAAAGGTAGGAAGTCACATAATACACAAGAAGATGTTTTGCTTAAACATTTTTCTAAATAATCTTTTAATTTGCTCATTTTGGTGCACACTACTCCCTTATATAAATACAGCTATTGATGTCAGCCATGCAGTTACAGGCTTGTCGTTATACCCAAGTTATTGTCCCTGGTGTAGCTTCTGTAGCTGAAATCTACATTTAAAACATTGACCTAGAAAGATAAAATAAATTTTATTTTTGGAAACCACAAAATTTCAGATGTGTTTACAAAATAGGAGTACCTATCAGATTGTGCTGATAAATAGAGACAATGCACATACACACTACAAGTACTGTATAGGAAGCGCTCCTTGACCACATTGTGACAGTGGAAATTTGGAGAGCTAGTGTGCCTCATTTGGAAAGGCCACTTAAATCACAAATACACATGACTCTAATGAGCAATAACAGTGCTTCAGATACAGGATACTAAAAATTTTATGACTACCCTCTACTAGTGTGCTGTCTCACAAATGTTTCTCTCTATATGGAGAGAAGCAGGGGCAGGTCCTTATAGTGACAACTTCTTTAATATCTGTCTATATATAAGTTTATCCAGTTATTTATAAAACTATATAAGGTTTCTAAACTATATTTGTATGTCTTTCTCTCAGCAACCATGCCTTCTGCTATTTTGAGGTGATAGTTGATACCCAAATAAATCCTATTTGCTATATTCAGCCCATCTTTATTTTTGGTTTCTTATAACTAATGGCTGTGGGTCTCATCAGTTTGACCTTGAAAAGATCTGTTATTTGCCTCACAGGACAATACAGATATGATGTGCTTATGAAAGGGTAACAGAAGTTAGCAATCAGGGACTAGAGATTAATTAAAATTCAAGATTTCATATTATAAATAGGGAGGAGTTGTGGACAATATGTTACTTCTCACTGGACAAAAAATCAGGAAAGTCATATTTTAACTCTTCCACCATCTCTCTGCAACCTGCGGCTCTGAAATTGTGCTACAGATTCTCCTTGTTCAGTGCTAAATTTGGACAGAAAATGAAATTAATCTCATCTAACTTTAGACTCCTCCAGTGAACATACCAGCAACCAAGATGGTCACCCCAGGCCCCCTTTACAGTCACATAGACACAGTCGGGTGAGACTCACAGGCTTTGTATGAGATGGATGTTCACTGATTATGGAACTTGCAGTTATCTGCATGGCTTCAGAGGAAGTCCAGTCTTAAAACCTGATGTACAGGTAGATATCATCCTCACTGTCAGCTGAAGCTAAAGGAAGCTACAGACATTCAGCACTACCGAAAACCAGAGTCTGTTTCTGACAAACATAATTTGCAATGATTCTTCTGTGGCCAGGCTGGAAAAGCACTCTGGTCTGTTACCAGAAATATGTTACAGAGGAAGTGACAAAAATACAGATTTAGATCTTAACTCAGCCACAAAGTTGTTTTAATAGTTGATAAACTCTGTAACCATTTCATAACCTCAAGTGTATTTATGACTTCTGAGAGGTGATCAGAGTTCATATGGTGGTGGGATCCATAGAAGAATCTACAAATAAAAAAAGTTGATAATAAGTTAATTCTTCAATTTCAAATTTCAGCATTAAAATATGTTCAAAAGTATAGGACTGCATTCACGTTTACTTTATATACTGTCCATCTATAATTTCTGAAGTCGATTCATGAAAGCAATCTATCTGAAACACAAATGCAGTAAAAATGCAGAGCACTGGGAGATTTTAGAGATCTAACTATTTTTAAAGTTCATCTTCCTCTAGTAGAGCTCATTTTTAGGACATAAAATGATATACCAGACATGTCTTTTAAAAAATGGAACATTTCCTTTTGACAAAGCAGTAGATGTCAAAGTAGAAAGTACTGCGCATCTGCATAGAGGATAGAAAAAAGGGATGGAAACATTTTTGGCTTCATGTTCCAGACAATCCTGTTTAATATCTGATAAAGGTTTTATAAGAGGCTGAAGAAAGGGTTAAGAGAGATCATAGACAGATTTGAAGGAAGGGGAAAAGGAAAAAGTGGAGCCAAGGCAGTGCATCATGTGTGGCATGACATGATGGAGAATGGCACAAATTGAAGCAAAGCAAAACTTCCTCTCTTGTGCTTCTGGAAAATAATAGCTTTCCTTGCTTATGAGATTGTGTCTTGAGTGTAACTAGGGCTTTCCAATGTCAGGGAAAAAAAAAAGACCACATTCTCCTTTTGAAAAATTGTTTACAATGGTGATCTCAGGTTATATTCCACTTCCAGTGAAAGAAAAATACTGAGGATATTGGAGCACAGCTTGGGGTTTGAGGTGCTAAGATGACTAGAGAGTAAGAAATCCAAATACCTCAGATCTAGGTGGACTGTCTGCATGAGGATACTTATCCTCAGAATAAACTATGAAAATAAGAAATAAAAACTTGTGTTTTTTTGCCCTGCAAATCTATATATATATATTCAGATTATTCTTTTACTTTTATAGATGTATGATCTGAACAAGCTATCCTAGACTAATTTCAACAGACTACATTGTGATACTAGAATCTGTGTGAATGCATGGATTCTTGAATATTAAAAAAAGCCAATTCTTTCCTTCATGACAAAAAGTAGTGAGTAGCTATTTCACAAGACAGAAATACTGCTGAAGGTGGTCACAGCATCTCATTATATTGGACTGGGAAAAGCCCACACATGAATTGAAATGGCTGCTTCAATGGAGTGGATGCTAGTGAGCTATAAGATCTTTTTCTTTGACATTTTTTCCAAGCAAAACGGTATAGCAAAGGAAGAAACTAAAATATAAGTCAAAATCAGGACTCCATGTTCAGCTGCTGCAGCTTACATATATTTGACCATGAATTACAAGCAAGGGAAAATCTTTCTTACCATGTCTGCATGGTAAAATATTTGAAGTAGGACAGAGAATTTCCAACCATAGAAATATTAAAAACTCAATAAATCTTTTACCAGCCTGGTGTAACTGGCCTACTTCAAGCAGGGTTTGGACTAGATGCCCACTAGACATCCCTTCCAACCTCATTTATTCTATTATTAGAAAGGTTGGGCATTGATTGCACACCTAAGGCAAAAAAAAAAAAAAATAATCAACTTCAGGGTAAAAATCAGAATGAAAAGCAAGACAGATTTCTTCAGGCAGAATATATCACAGAACAAAGAAGCTTATTTTTGAAATTATTTCTCCCAACAGCTCTAAGAAATAGAGGTAAAAACTCTTACCTTCAGGTCAAAGGTAAATTTCTACTTTAAGTTTGAGACATTCACTACTCACATAAAGTTATGCTAATAAATAAAAGACGCCAAAATAGACTTAATGGTTTACCTTTAAGCTAAAGGACGATAAGAAAACATCAGTCATTGCAGTTGCAGGTTTTTCGTGCAGGACAGAAAGATGAAAATGAAAAACATTAGGAGCTGAATTGTTTCTGGGGTGCCATAAGGTTTGAATGCTGACTAAGGCAGAGGTCCAATAAAGACTTAACGTCAGTAAAACAATTTGACATTTTGCTGATGCCTTCTCCTGGACAAACTGGCAAGATACAAATTGGATGGGTAGGAAATTTGTCCCAGGCTGCACACATAAGAAGGTGATCAAAGGTTTTTACCAGCCTGTCCTACAAGTAGGATTCCCCAGAGGTCAATACGGGGCCCCACACTGTTCAACATCTTCTGAAATGGTCTGGACAATGAGACAAAAAGCACCCTTACCCAGTTTGCTGATAACACTAAACTGCGTGGTAAGGTGGACCAGAAGGAAGAACCATTTTACAGTGTCCTGGGCAGGTTGGAAGAGTAGGCTGGCAAGAACTGTGCCAAATTTAACAAAGTCATGTGTGAAGACCTGAAGCTGGAATGAAAAATTGAAGGAGTCCAGTAAAGGCCAGGATTCGTGTGGTGCACGACCAGCTTTGCTGAAGGGGATCTGGTGAAGGATGAACAGGAGTCAGCCGGCCATTGCTGCAGCAACAAAAATAAATCTGATCCTGGGCTGCATCTGCGGGGGCATTGCTAGAAGGAACAGAGTTTGAATCACCCGATTCTGCTCAGAACTTGTCAGGCCACACCTGGAATGCAGAGTGCAGCTGTGGTCCCTACAATTTGAAAAAGATGTGGACAGACTAGATAAAGTCCAAAGGAGGGTCACAGAGATGGTCAAAGGGCTGAAGAACATGCACTGTGAGGAAAGACTGGAGGAATTTGTTCTTTTTTTGCCAGGATAAGAAAAGGCTTAGAGGGGACTTCATCACAGTACTACAGTAGTTAAAGGGCAACTACAAAGAGGAGACACATGGAGAAGACCAACCATTACAAATTGCACAGGGACAAGTTTCATAACAGAAAAGATTTTTTTTCAGTGAGAACAACTAATCACTGGAATAATCTCCCCATGGATGTGGTAGAGCCCTCACTGTTGGAGGTTTTCAATACACAGTTGGACAGGGTGCTACAAAACCTTGTCTTGGCTCTCTTTCCCATGCAATATTGGACCACATGACCTTTCAAGGTCCATCCAACCTGGGATATTCTGTGATTCTATGAAAGAGGAAGAGATAAAGTATATTTAACACCACTTGGAATGCACCTGTGTATTAAGGCATTACTTCATCAGGGAGCATGTGGTCAACAGTTGATTTCAGCAGACTTATAAGGTTTTGGTATCTGTCACCTCTGGTTATTGCCTATATTGACTGTTCTCCACCAGCTCCCAAACTCACTGAACCGCTCTCACACAGCAACAAGCACACACTCACCCTTGAAATAATTTTCCTTTCAGTTACTTCCCTGGCACTAAAACTGCAAACAAAAAGACTATCTTTCCAACACTTCTCTCACTGCCAATCCTCCTACATAGGTTACAGGAGGAAAGTTTCCCTGGGTCAAATATGAAGAGGAAGAGATTTAATAAAAAAGCCTGGAGCTGTACTGGAAGAACTGACAATCTGGAAGGAAAGGAGAGGAGAGTTAGCAAATATTGATTCATGTTCCTCTCTGTCTCTTGGGACTGAACACAGTAATCTCAAATCTCTGTTTCTTTATTGCCTGGAAACTGTACTGCCCATATGTCCCCAGCTCACGGCAGAAGCAGAGCTAAACAGGAGATAATTTATCTTTGCTGTTCCACTCTCTGCTCATGCTGCCATGACAGTTTAAAAATATTTAAAGGTCTATGGAATTCCTTGTTCTGACATGTGTGCCATTAAAATTGGAATAGTTTATGACATTTCAGCTGTTCCGTAGTAGGAAAATCTTACCGGAATTGAATGCTATACATCACTCAAGTGCAGACCACCTTCCCATATGTGACTAATAGAGTTGCATTTCACTATGAACTTTTTTCAGTGATCTTTATTTTTCTGTAGGGGAGAGATATTCTTCAATGTCTAAGAATCTCAACAAATAATTCAAAATTATTGTTAAGGAATCACAATGTGATATATTGCAGTTTGCTAACCAGGGAAGGATGCTCTTTGTTCTATGATGACAACTTTCTGAAAAACTTCTCAGGTTGCTTACAGTTAAAAAAAAAAAAACAAACAGAAACAACAAAAATATTTGGGTTTTATTTATTTATTATTCTAACAGAGAACTGTATCATCCTGAAGGGATCCTGCCACTTTCTGAGTGAATTACTTCTGACATCTCACTTGTAATGTGAAACATGGAACCAAATCTCATTTCAGGCAAGTTTTACTAATTGTTTCCCTGGACTAAATATAAATTGCATGAAAAAAAAAAAAAGGGTTCAGGAGCGAAAAGCAAACCCTTCTACTTGGTATGAAGGCTTAGCCTTCTGCTGGTCTTGTTCTCATAGATTGCACACAGGAGTCTGGATGGTTTTGTGGGTGACTTTTCTTTCCATTTCAGACATTTGAATGAAGTTTGGTGTAGTGAGTTAAAGAAGGTCAGAGCTTAGTCCATTTGAGCATGGCAGTAAGATGGCAGTGTAACAGAGTCCCACCTTCCTGTCCCTTATGTAAGAGCTGAGGAACATATCCCAAGACCTGGAGGTACTCAATGTCCCCAGACCTTACAAAGAGAAGATTGGGTCTCTGATACAGAAATCACTGAACCTCCTGTTTAAATCATGCTAAGTCTCCTCAGTTACCTTGAGACATTTCAGAGTGTAACTTTAAATTCATCTTTTATATCTTATTAAACATTTTTTTTTCATAGAAGACTGGATATTTGAGGTTTAGTTCAACTGCTGTAAGCCAGGGACAATCAAAACCATATATTGTGATGCTTTTCAAGTTTTCTTCCTAATTTATGAAGACTGTGTGGGAGAAGACAACAATCTGTACTCAGGAGAAAGGCAGTGAATCAGCCTGTTCCTTATGGTGAAATGTTAAGCAGCTGCTGTACCTTGTAGAAATAAAAAAAAACCCAACAACAAACAAATAAACTCCAGATTTCACTTTAATAAACCTAAGTTTTTAAAAAAATAAGCTGTTGTTCTTAAAAATACTGCACTACAGTCTAGTCTTAATGTGATATTTGGTATTGTTTGGAAACATAGTATAATGCTGCTTCCCTTTCTATTTGGCTGTAGAAGCAAGGGTTATTAATCACACTAGACTATTATGGAAGTTAGGGGAAAGCACAGAGGGGGAATGGTGCAGGGACCTATTGTCTCAGGGAAGAATCTGGGAGGGGCTCTTCCCTAAGTGTCCCCATATGCAAACAATACTGGTCGAGATACCTTTTTAGGAAATTCAGAGTATTTTCTGCATAGCCAGCTGGCCAGCTAGGTTCAGAGAGAGCCAAGCACAGCCCTCGCTACCTTCTAGCACTGCTGTGCAGAATGCCTGTCAACGATAACCAAGACTTGCCTTGCTAATCAACTGTGCTGGGACAGAAGTGGTGACAGAACAGGTACTTAAGCACACAGAGTCACCTGGAGAAGTGGTGATCAGTTTAATTTGATCTGAGTTGTTTATCACTCTTGGTCCCGACTCTGGGAAGTAAAGGACAATATGGAAAGGAGCTGGTAAACCCGGTGACAGCATAGAGTGGTGTATATTCCTCTATACCTTTTCTGGAACAGAAACCAGCTGAGGATTTGCAGAGATATTCTCAATGTAGATGTGGACGATCAGTTTAGATTTTTGGCCTATATTTACTATCTCACTAGTGTCATTGTGCTAAGTTCATAACAACATTATTTTTAAAGGTCTGGGAACTTGATGTAAAACCTGAGGAAGATTGGGATTATATTACTCAGGAGACTTCTTGAAGGGTCATGTACTCTGACTGTTCTACTTATTGTCCCATTGTGAGAAACCCCAGAAATATTAAAACCATCACCACTAATGTCTTTGATGGACACAGTCTTCTGTGGTTTATACTCTTTGAAGGCACAGTAGGATAATGTTCCTTTGTGCATTCCCATTTCACTTTCTGGTCAGATCAGGTAAAACAATGGCCCAGAAAATCTGACAACCTCAATAACAACTGTTCTTGTTCACTGTGGACATCTGCTACAAGTCTCAAGGGACTTCTAAGGCTTTTGGCAGTCACTGACTCCATTCCAGATTGTTGTTATGACTACATTTACTTGCATCTTAATTTATATGAGGAGAAAGCATTTCAAGCTTTTTTTTAGTTACAAATCTAGCCCTGATCACCCTGCCTTACATGGCAAAGGGGGATTTATCAGTCAAAAAAGCCAGGTCCTTCCATCCACATGCCGGAGACCACCAAGAACTGCATGTTCATACTCAGAACTATTTCTTGGCTCCCTGGCAACTGTTGCATGAGGCATAAACCACTGATGGAACTAAATAGAAAATGTTCATTCAACATTTCATAAAATCATACAATCATTTAAATTGGAAAATTTATGATCATGATGCCATTGGCCTTTTTGGCCACTTAAGCACCTTCCTGGCTCATGTTCAGCTGGCTGTTGACCAGGAGTGGCAGGTCCTTTTCTACTGACCAGCTTCCCAGCCACCCCAGCCTGTTGTGCTGCATGTGGTTGTTGTGATGGAAGGGCAGGACCCGGCACTTCACCTTTTTGAACCTCATATGATTGTCCTTGACCCATTGATCCAGCCTGTCCAGATTCCCCTGCAGGACCTTCCTCCTCTCCAGCAAATGAACATTCCTGCCCAGCTTAGTGTCATCTGTAAATTTACCAAGGGTATCCACAATTCTCTCATCCAGAACATTGATAAAAATCTTAAACAAGGCTGACCCAAATAGTGAGTCCTGGGAACACAATTTGTGACTGGCCACAAACTGGATGTAGCTCCATTCACCCCCATCTTCTGGGTCCAGCCACCCAGACAGTTTTTAATCCAGCTAAGAGTGCATGTGGCCAAGCCATGAAGCTTTTCCAGAAGAATGTTGAATGAGGCAGTATCAAAGGTTTTACTAACATCTTGCTAGAATAGACATCCACTAAGGAGGTCACCTTGCTGTAGAATGAGATTGGGTTAGTTATTTTTGCCCTTATTCTTCCCTAGGCAACATACATTGTACCTAAAAGAAGGACCTACACATTTGCAACACTTTTGACCCACATCCAGCCTCTTTCAAATACACTTTAAAGGAAACATAGCATCAGGCAGCATGAGCTAAAATACACTTTCCACAGAGCAGGTTCTGTCTTGCAGCAAAATACAAAATCCTATCTCACCGAACACATTTGTAAAGACATTTTATAAGACTTGTCTAAGTCAGTAGGAAATAGGGATTGAGGTATACTTACAAATACCATTTGGTGAGAATTTGGCACTGGCACCTGAAATATTTTAAGGTCCAGAAATTCATTCAGTGGATTTATTGTGTTTCTTGTCCATCTGTAGGGTATGGAAGAAAGGCAACAACTTTCTTTTGTCCCATTTCACAGACTTCAGTTTACTTCAGTTACATACCTGCTTATCCCATCAAAGCAAAATAGTTTATGAATTCAGATTCATGCAGTTGTCTCTACTGTCTGAGTTAAAATGTTCCAGAAAGCTGATTGAAGAGCAATAGGGATAAAGTGATGATTTACAATGTTCATGGCATTGCAATGGTTTCATTTCTCCCAGCAACACCCAGATATGTTCAAATGCAGATGTTGCTATGCCATTGTAAGCTTCTGTTATTGTGTCCAAATTCTTACAGGGGTGGGGGTGGTGTCCAGGAAATCCTTCATACTGAGGTCAGAAGTGTTTACATCCCTGGGTTCAGTTGACAAACTAAAAACCTGGAATGGAATTTTATTCCAACTTTTTTTCCTGACATTCAGAGTGGCAGCAGCTGTTAGTGCTGATGTCAATGACTTTGTGCCCAAAAAAGACATAGCGAGTGACAGATTGTTAATGATTATACAGGGTGATCATCTTTCAAATGCTCCTAAAGTATTGTTGATATCATTCATTGTTACTGACCAGATTTCAACATCATCATTCACAAACAGCCCTTCATCTCAGAAGAAATCAGACTGCTTAATTCAGGTAGAGCAGCAAATTCCTCACCAGGGGAAAAGAATTGATTCTGCTATTTATGTTAGAGATAGGAATATTTTCTTTCAGTTGTGGAACACAAGGAGTAGCACACCATTACAAACTTTAATTTCTTCATATTTTCTGGTATTCCAGCATTAAAAAGGCATGACAAGCCATGGGCCAGAATGTTGCAAATACTTATGGGGATGCTGAATTTTAGATATGCGAGTCCAGTGAAATTCAACAAGGACAGTAATATGCAAGCAAAAAGTGATGCTGATATAGAGATAAAAAAAGCAAATAAACACAACTCTTTGAGTTGCTACCCAGGGATGTGGGCTAGTAATGACGTTGTTGTAAGAGCGTATATCCTAGGCATACATCAGAAGCTGGCCATCTTTCAGTTATCTGGAAAAAATCCAAGAACAGAGGTAAAATTCATGTTTCTGTGGGATGTATGGGATGTATGCCTCCCTTTTCTCTACATTTTCCTTTCCATTTTTATTTGTGTGTCGTGTGTGTGTTGGGAGTGAACTGGGGTCCTGCTAGTGGCAGTGAGTGCTCAAACAAACAAGCTCTGCTAAACCGTGTTTAGCAGAGGGAAGCTGGGGGCGAGCCCAGAAGCTGAGTCAGTGCGCTCAAACTGAGAGATTTAGTGGGAATACATCAGCATCAGAAAAGTGATGGCTGGAAATGCATCTGAGCTCTAGGGTGGGCTATTTTAAGTATGAAGAATTAATTGTAGCTGACCTCAGAATTAGTCTGCAGGTAGAACACTCTTTTATAATGTGTGACAGGCTTGTCAAGTACTCAGAACAGGCATATGAATGCACCAGTTCAGCAAAGCAGGGCTTCAGATCCAGTTTCTTTTTCTTGTATGCTGGCACCCTATTTGCCTGGCTCTTTTAGAGGACATGAAGGTGAGCAGCAAGAGTAGGGAATGCAAAGCTTTCACTTGCCCTTTATATTTTTCCAAGAAAAAGTAGAAAGATCTGAAAGGTCTCCATTTCATCCCAATATGGAATGGAAAACTGTTTCTCAAATTAAACATACTCCTGGAATGGGAATAAACACTTTCCTGCTCATTTCTATTCATAGTTCTTAATTCTTTCCATGGATTTCAGATTATGAAGTCTAAACACCTTTGAATACTGGTCCTTGCAGGAGATGCTTAGAATGGTTACGCATGTATGAGTGAAGATGGAGGGCAGTGGCCATAAAAAAACATGCCACAATTTTCTTTATTTTCATAGTATTCCTTTGGCCTTCAACTAACTCAAATCATTTAGGAGAAGAAAGATATGATGAAAGTCTGTCATAAACATATAGTCCTACATTTCTCTCAGCAGTGTTCAGGTCTTATTTTTGAAGCATGCCAACGCTAATAGACAATTGTTAAAATGCTTCAAGTTATTTGCTTTTTGTGTAATGATGAATTTTTTCCAATGATGTTTTTTATTTGATGAAAACAATGCAACTGACTGGGAGCCAAGAAGATCCTGTATTCTAACCCATGTGAGACAAGGATTTGAATAAGAGCTTGTCTAAGCATGATTGACGAGGTCAAAAAGAAAAAAAAAAGAAAAAGAAAGAAAAAAGTTAGGAGGTAGCAGGAAAAAATGAACAAATGTCCACTGATTGGATACTTTGATTGAATATTTGACACCTCTGGTGAATGAACTTGGGCAAGATGACTCATAGTATGATGATTTTATTAGATTAGGGATATTGCTAATTAAGTAAGCAGCTGTTGCAGCCAAGTGCTTCATCTTCTAACCATTTTTTCTCTTTGCTGTTCTCTGGAATCCCGTGTCTCTTATTATATTGTTGTGCGCAGAACTTGTAATAATTTTCCATGCCTTTTATGCCTTAAATTAATCTAGCATAATGTTGCATGGGAACCTTCTGCCAAGATGTTCTGGCAAATGTTCTAGTGCAGCATATAGCTGGCCTCTTATAGAACAGCAGATAGCTTTACTTCAGTGCTCAGAGATCGACACCATCACTTCTTCATTTCCTTGTCACGTTTAAAGTGCTGTTTTTTACTAGTAAAAGGGAAATAGGCCTCTTTTACCTTGCTAACTTAAGAATCTGTCTTTGTTGTGCAATGTTATCTCTAGAAAAGATAGAAGATAAACACCTTATTCTTTTATAATTACTATCAAAATGTGATATCTGGTCACATTTTGTCTTGATTGATCTTAGCAAATTTTAATGTCAAGATATAGAAATTGCAAGAAATAGTAAACTGGAAAAAGAGAAGAAAAGGAAGAGAATATCTTTACAATAGTGCATTAGGTTTACACAGATAAAATTTTTAACACTATGGTAGTCCAACAGTGCTGTGGAAGAAATTTTGCCAGTTTATCTGACCAAAAAGTACTGAGAGATATTTATCAGCCTTTTGCTACAGTTCCTTGCAAGACTGAGTAAAACTGCATAGAATTTTCTTACCATTACCTGGCTGAGAATCACTTACATTGGTGGTATGTTACTTCTGCAAGAAAATGAAATGCTGCAATTAGACTAGGAGATTGTTCAGCTCAAGCCTTGAAAGCCTTGCATTTCCTCAAAAAAGAAGCTTTAACTTCAGATGATTTCAGCACTGGTATAATGAGTCAGAGGACAGGAAAAACATGCTGATAAGTCTTGAGAAGTACTTTGGGTAGGCAAATATCATATACCTTCTGCATAAACTGCAGTTCAGTTCTGATTTTGGCTGTGCAAAAAATGTGATCATGTGAATAGGTCCAGATAGTTGCACCTCCACTCCATTCCCAGAGCTTAGAATGCAGTGAGCACTTTAATCTTAGCAGGACAAAACAGTTTGCACTACACAGTATTCAGCCAGATTGGAGTTCAAGCAGAATGGGTATGTAACTGTCTGAACTGTCTGAAATGTCCTACATTTGTTTACTTGCAAACTCTTAGGGAAGTGAAATCCACATAGAATGCGTTTCAAAGATTATGTAAGTACAGGAAGTGCCATTTTGAGAGAAAGAAGGATCAGATACAAAGGACACATAACTATTAAGCAAACTCCCCTGTCTGACCATTCACACTCCCAACACCAGCGACCTTCATTGCTGGGACCAAAGTCCTTTCACAGAGAGCAGCTCCAGTGAACCCACAGTTGTCCTGCTTGGCTCCCCGCACACCCATTCCACAGTCAGACCAGGTTTCATGACCAGTTTGCCTCCTGGTTTCCTATAGAAGTGTCAGAGTTCTGATTCCTTGAAGCCATTTACTCACAGGGCAGTGAAACAGAGAGAACTTGAGCTGCTGCCTCCAAGGAGGGACCCCCAACAAAGGAACCCTGGGCTGTTATATCCCCAGTCCGAGCATGCCAAAGTCTCGGTTTTCCTCTTCTTCAGTCCTCAGCTCCTGAATAACTCTGAGTGCCTGGTCCCCTGGCTCACAGGTCCCCAGGCCCTTTCTTATGCAAGGGGTCAATCGTTCACAGCCCCTTGCCTCGGGCTCCAGCCACCCAGAGCCCAACCTGATACACACACTGAACCTGCATACTGAGCTACCTGCTCTGAATGTATCCCTTAACATGAGAATTTATAGAACAATTACAAATATTTAAAGGCAACTTGCCAAATGTTACTTGCTGTAAATCATGAGCATATTTAAACAGAACAGAAGTAACATTACCTATCACAGAGTTTGTACACAGAAGTAGGAATAAACAGGAAGCTAAATTTCATGGGTGAAGTTCCAGTTAAAGATATTGTAAATAGAAATAACAGATTGTTGGGAATTATGTGTTGCAATCAGGGCAGCTAGTGGAGAGGGTAATAAAGAGTGGAAGATACCAGAGCTCTTACTGAAAGCATCTACGGATAGAAATTAGCAAGTACTTAGAGTGATTCTCCCAGGTGCTTCAAACATTGTAAATAATTTCAAATTTTATTTTATTTTATTTTATTTTATTTTATTTTATTTTATTTGATAATGGTAGAATTCTGACAAATGATTTCTGATCATTATATATGAGCAATAAAAATGTGACTGTGTGGGCTGGCTATAATGAAGCTGGGATTTTGTATTCATTCATCACAAGATGTAACTCCTAAGTGCATCTGTTATCTATTTCAAGATCTTATTTCTTTGGGTTAGTTTTATGGATAATTGAGTTAGTGAGGATCTTGGTAGAAAATCATCTGGAAAAAAGTACATAGAGATTGCAATGTGGTTCCTCTTTTGTAGACTCAGTCATGACAGAAGAATTACAAAAAATCTTTACTTTATACAGATTTAGTCACATAAGCTTTAGCTTAGCATTTAATACAGTCATGAGTACCCTGTCTATCAACATTGCATGCAAATTCATCTGTTGTCTTACACATCTGTCCTGTAATGTGGAGAACTGGCTTGTGAAACTGCTTATCCTTCAGCAATTAATATACAGATCCTAAATAGTAGCTTAGGTGAGACACTTCCAGTGGCTGATAACATAAAACTCACTTTTGGAATACAACAAAAACCTCTCTACTCAGGTTAAACCCTCTGAGAAGCCCTCCAAGGAGAGAGAAACATTCAGGTCTTGCAAAGTCCTAGTGGAAACTGGGTACAGGTTTCAGCAGGTGCAGGTAAAACTCTGTTCTCAGGCATCAGGCTGCCCATCTTCCTTAGAAAAGAAGGCATGTGGCAACAAAACCCTACATGCAAAAATCTTGATCTCATTTAAAGCTCTCTACTCATGTGTTGCTTGTATATATAATTACAGTGAACTTCAGAAGCAACAGAAGCAGTGAGTTGCTGACACAAGGGGAGGAAATGGAGGTAGTCATAAGTTCGAACACGGTCACATGCGTGGAAAGTGTAGAGACTTGCATTCATATTCTCTGTGCAAACAACAGAAACTGTTTAAAGAAATACCTTCTCAGCTGTTTGCTTACTGGAGGCTACTGTTACTGTAACTGTGCTGGTAGAAAGGAATATGTATGAATCAGAGGCTCCTACTCATAGACCTGCATCTTCATGCAAGACCACTTTTATTACCAGCATCAGCTAAGACACTGGACCTGATGGCCCCATTGGGGAGATATAGGCAGAAACCAAAGTATTCTGATTCTTTGATGAGGAGGGAGAAGAAAATGGTGAGCAATGGAAAGCTCTAAATTAATAGCCAGAAATCCACCAGAAATGGTTTCTCAAAAACCTAAATTGGTGAAGAATTTTTCTTTTCTCTACCTCCAAAAACTTCCATCATTGATTCATGTGTGCAGCAATCAGAGATTTGTTTATGTTAGGGGATATGCTTAGTGCTAGAGGAGGTCTAAAAGTATAAGCAAGGATTAAATACCTGACTCCTCTTAATTTTCAGCATAACCAGTGTTATAAGTCAAGAGGCTTAGTGTAACAAAGTGTTACACTCTGTACCTTTCAAGTGTTTCACAGTGGACCTCAATGCACTGTTTTTTTCAATACATTTCTGAGAAGCATTTAGATTTTGCCTAGAAATTGCTGTGCTATTTTTGCCTATTCAGATCTCTGTATCATTCCAGTTTGGAGAGGCCAACTGTTCCCTCTGTTTCCATATGAAGATAGAATGAATCAGTGTTACTTCCATCTGTGCTGCCATTCCCCCAAATGCTTTCACAGATGTACTAGGAACATGGAGTTCTGTGGTCTGTAAATGTAATACCCCAGACTGTGCTGCTCTCAAAAACCACCTTTCAGAAACCATGCGATTATAAGTAACTCAAGGCTGGTAGGAGTTACCATGTTATATGAGGAAAGATCCTATGAGGCTGCTCAAGTGATAGCAAGGCTTAAACAGGAAAAAAAATTCACAGAAGCAAAATTTCACTGGTTTCCAGCAACCTGATTTGCATCCTTAGGAGAAGAAAATCTCTGTGTCTCTACTGGGCCAGCCCAGTACCTACTAGATGACTACTGGGAAGCTCTACTAGTTGTCATATGACTTATTTTCAATTTGTTGCGTACATTTTAGCTTGCTGCCAGGAAGCTTGGTACTGGTACTCCGTATAATCTCTTCTCCTCAGAAATATGCTAGAAATCTAGCAAACACTCCTGAGTATAAGAAGAAAGCTGATTTTATATCTAGCCTGCTGTGAGAATGAGTTCACAGAATCGTTGCACATCACTTGTAATAGCTCAGCACAGGTAGCAGTGTGAGTTCAGAATAGAACAACTAATTAAAGCCACATTTTTGATGAGGGTATCAGGGAAAGTAACAAAGTACAGTGGCAAGACAATGAGGACAGGAGGAAGGTCTTCATCTCCTAGGACTTCCAACTCAGCAAGCCTGGGCATTTTTTCCTGTCACTCCAATAGCAATAACATCAATAACAGTTAGGAATAAAGTGTAAACTAACAGTTAAGAGAAAAATGAAGGCCACATAATCTTTCCCTATCTGTGAGACACTTAGGCTCCACCAGCTGTGCTGGCTGGCTTCCTACATCTGGGTTCCAAAATGGGTAACAAGAAAACTCTGAGAGCACTATTTTAAGAACTCTGGCACCGAGCAGAGTGGAGAAAGGAAAAAAAAAATCCCTACTCTCCACTTCTTTACTGAAATCATTCTGTTGAAAGCATTTCTGTTTGGCTGCCACAGCTCACCAAGCAGCCTAATGTGCCAGCTATTAGTACCCAGCAGAGAGCATGTTTGCAGCTATTCAGCAAAACTATCACATATCCTTACTGAAGGAAAGAGGGATCAGCTGCCGAATACTGGAGCTGATGAAGAGCAGAGCTATTAAAGCAAGCAATAAAAAATCCCACAACCCAGAATGCAGTCTGATTTTTTTTTTTTTTAACCTAATGGATGACATTTATAACTGGAAAGTATGAGTCAGTATGCTGTGCCAGCATGGGGTCTTTATGATGTTTTCATCTTGCTTGTTCTTCCTTCTTGGCTAGGACCATTCTGTCTTGTTTATTTGTAAGTTTTAGGTTCCTTGCAGTACTTCAGAGATGGGCATTCACATGTGTTTGTGTGTGCATGTAAGAAGTGACCATAGGTCAGTGAACTGGAAGTAAAGAGCTAAACTACTCAACTCAAGAAAATTTTTGGGGAGTAGTGGGACTACTTTACAGTGCTGGGACCGCTTAGATAAATTATTGCTGCCAAAGTGTCACTGCTGCCAAATGTGGCAGTGACGTGAGTGTGGGAGGCAGACACCCACTTGCTAGTGAGGACAAAATGGACACAGCTCCCTCTCCGCAGCCACTAATCTAAGCCAAAATGCTTTTAAAACAGCACTGGTACTGTTTGTCCTTTGGTAGCACATGAGCAAATAGAATGCATTTGACACAGAGCTTCTCTGTAATATCACATCTCTAGCATGTAACCAAGAAACAAAATTATACTACTTATTGCGATGATATTAGAGCCTGGTTACCTCAGAAACAACATACTCGATTTTAGATTCTCACTCCAGAAAGTTCTCTTTACATTGCAAGATCAGGCCTGAAGCACCTCCCAGGGTGAATTAATCAAGGAATGCCTGGTATGGGAAAGTCCCCTTATGACACAGAACCAGCATTATTTTATGGCAGCTTCTCCTGCTCTGCAAGTCCTTGACACCAAATTCACGTTTTGACGAGCGAACTCCTGCTAGTAGAGTAATTTCCAAGACCCATGCAAGGCAATGTCCCCTAGTCATGGCTGTCTGGGCTGGTGCAGCAACAGGGTCACCCCCACAGCTTCCTGAGAGCGCAGGGAGGTGTGAGAGGCCTGCAGAGCCTTTGCCTTCCTTTTCCCACAGCTGATATGGGTCATGCTCAGCGCAGCTGAAAATTGAGCCCTCAGGCAGGGAGCTATAATGAATTCACTAGATTAGGCAGTGAAAGCCAGTGTGAACAAAACAACCAGCTGGCTCAAGAATGTTTCGTGCTAACATAAAAATGCTATGGTAGGGGAGGAAAGAAGCTTCAGAACTGTCCCCTTTCATTCCTCTGAAAATCATGCCAGTCTTTTCTCTTATATATATTTTTATAACCTCCATACAAAAGTGAAAGTGAAAAGAAATAAAGGTATTTCCATCCTCTGTGTATTGTTACAGTCATTAAAAACAGCACAGTCATGTAAGAATGTGATGCACCTTGATAAACAATTGTTCATGGGGGAATTTTACCTGAAGCTCCAGAATTTTTTTGTTTTCTTTCTTAATGAGTATTAGAATCTAACTACATTGTTCAGGTCCTTGTAGTTCTTTTTTAATTCTGGAAAACTAAAGGTTTTTTAAGTATTTATAAGCATTATTTCTAAAAAATCTAAAGTAATAAAATTATACATATAGGGTAGTATAGTTCCCGAATCAGAAATGAAAAAGGTGCTCTACCTTTGTTATTGGAAGTGGAACTATTATTTCAATATAGACTAGAGTGACAGACGAGACTTGACGCCAGTTTATTTCTTTGCTTTTGTCCTCTGTCTAGGGCTGTGTTGAAACCCTGAGTTTCCAAAGGTTGTTTTTCCTTTATCTGAGAGGTGACTTTTCTTATGTGAGCCAATCTACCCGCACTCTTCCTGTGATTATTCTCAAGAAATAAGGAGAAAATTCCACACAATATCCATATCCAATAGGATTGCAAGTCTGGTTTCACTTGATTAATAGCTTGCTTTCCTTTCTAGTTCACAAGAAATGTGTGTTCCCGTGAGGTGTTTTTGGAAAATGTGTTATTCTACTGGAGGAATCTCTGCAATGGATGCCACTCTTACCAGAAAAAAATATGTCAGTAAAAAAACAGCCTCACATTTGTATTTGAAGGAGTGAAAGGCAACACTTAGGAATTCCCGCATGGCATTGCCCTTACGATCTCCTGAGGAAATCCACCGTAAAATACAGTATGTGCTGAGAACAGGCTGGGGTACCTAAATATGGATTAGTTTTGGCTTCAGCTATCCAGAAATCCCCAGAACAGGTGCCAAATTTAGTCACCCTACTAGCTGCTTTCCATGGCTGAAGGTCAGCAATAGTTAACATGGAAAGGAATTTAGAGAGCACATCTCACAGTCCAAGAGCGCTGTGCCTGCTCAAACATACCAATGCATTCTTACCTCAGGAAACCTCAAGTGCAGAGCAGTTTTGCTTTCCTTTGACATGGAAGAAGTTTACACTTTATAGGAAAACACATTAGTCTTTGGTATCAATGTTAATTTATGCCACAATGTTAATTTTTCCCATCTATTTATAACTCAAGCATTTTAAATTAGACTATTAGATGCAAATATATTGTAAGCTGACAGAAGGCAAAATATTCCATAAATCTGATTTGGAAAAGGGAAATATTCATTCATATATAGCCGACTAATGGCTCTATATTGCAATTTCAGAAACATGGTTTCTTCAAAGAGCTGCTGACAATCCACGTTAAACTTTGAAGATTAGTATGTTTAGCCATAATTTTGCTCCCATTTGAATTTTATTTTGTTGTCAGCTTGTTTCTCATTGCATTCTTTGTTTCTTAGAACTTGTATAAATAGAGAATTTTTGTTTCTTGAAAGCCTTTTGATCTCCTTTTCATTTCCCACCTGCAATTATAACTCTTTCTGGGTGACATCACCCATTAGATGCAGTGAAAAGAATTCTGATAAATAGCTGAATAAAGAATTATTGCCATCAAGTGGAAAATAGCCCTCTGGAACTGATGAACTCTCAAAAAGCTTGTTTGCATGCAAGAATCATGAATAAGAATCATTACAATCAGGCAAATATATAAAATACTCCGTGCAAGACGTTTAATGCAAACTCAGTGTCCAGAACTGGAAAACTCATGAAGGTGGTTGTTAGTGCAAAGTTAAATATTAACCTGGTTAGCTAGAGAATACTCACAAACACGGATACACCAGCAGTGATATAGTAAGATGTTTTATTTCAGTAAACAGGGAATTAAACAGCCCTTGCAATTTCTTTTTTTTTTTTTTTCCCACATCTTATTAAATTCAGAGAGGGTGCACTTTAAATACCCTTCAGTATAGATTAATTTAATTCTCCAGTGAAACACTCAGTAAGTGCATAGTAAGTCCACATTTCTATTGGTTTGCTGTTTTATCACTTTCCTTAGTCCTCAGACTATTAGTTGTTACATCTATGTCCAAACTCTGAGCAAGCATAAAACTGTATAATTCTCTGAATGTGACTGGAGTTACCCTTAAACTGGTCCAGTCAATAATCTAGTATATTTCTGGAGCAAACACTGGTATATACTACTGTTGTCATTTTGATTTTTTTGGGGGGGTTTTTTTGGGTTTTTTTTTTTTTTTGATCTCTGTGTGTGTGTGTGTAAACTAGAGTTACACTGATGTTAAGCACAGACCATTTTCATATGGACATATTCATACATGGACATAGAGTTATGGACTGCAACCCTTCTTTTAGGAATGAAATTATTTTTGAGGAGGTATAACAAGAAGATGTTCCTGGGCTCTGTCTGGTCTGTTGCAATTCTTAACATTCACAGCATAAAATTGAATACAGGGAGTGTATAGCATGTACCAATAATCCTTCAATCTTCTATTGAAGGAACAGAGGAAGTGTAAAGAGGGGTTTCTATCACTTTACATTTTTTCCAGAGAAGACAGAAGTGTTATCTATCTCTGTTTTGGTACTCTTGGTTTGCTGTCTAGAAGGAATGTGATAGATAATTCTAGAAAATTTTCAGTCATACGTGGACTAGAGTTCAACTCACAGTTATAGATTATTATTGTTACAGTGACTTTTTAGAAAAATCTGCTAGGTCTTTCTTCACTGAATAATAAGATATAAAAAGTTACTGGACTTCTGAATATGTTGAAAGACCATGACACATAGAGATTCAGTAATAACCTCTAACAGAATACAACAGACATACAGAGTCTTACAGTCACAGTAGGTATGTGTCCACAATCACAAAGGTATTTCCCATAGCACTTATACCAGCACTGCTTACTAATAAGCATGGATAATGCCAGGGCTTTCCATTGTACTTTGAACTTACACAGATTATCACTTCATAGTAGAGATGATCCAAATGCATTCTCTGGTTCAAAAGGAGTTCCCTTCTGTCACAACATAATAGGTGCTCCTACTTCAAACATAATTATTTCTAGTTACCTCTAAACCTAGTTATATCTAGAATTTTTTCCATACATGGGTTATATCTGCTTTAAATCCATCAAAGGTACTGTGGGTTTATACTATTGCAAAAGCAAAATAAAACCCAGGCACTGCATATCCTCTCATTCCCAGGAGACACTGACTCTCCCTCTTTGGAATGGCACTTATGAGAAACCCATGAGCTCTGCAGAAATGACCAAACCAGAATACATTTAAACCAGATATTTTGAGAATTCAGTCAGCATAGGTGATGAAAGCTTCTGCTAAGTCATCCCTAGTCTTCTGATAGATCTTTAATCTTAAACAGAAAGAGAGATGGAAATCAGAAAATGGTTTTAGAAACTCTGATTCTGACCCTTTCAAAAATGTCAGCAACAGTGTATTTGCCTTTCTTGATCTTTGAATCAATACCTTCTGGCTACATAAGACTCTAGCAAATACATTTTGACTCCAAACAAATTATTTCAAAACTGTCACAAATGACTTTTGCATGGATGATCATTTATGTGACATTTACAGTTCCTGTCAAAAGCCAGTACAGACATGCTCAAAGAGCCACTATTTTCCTCTGAGAAAGAGGAGAATGATTCTTTTAGCCAAGAAGACAAGCAGTTTATTGCATTGTAGACTTTTGCTTCATACATCTTATTTAAAATCTTATAGGTAGTCATTAAAGGGAACACTGTGACCTCTCTGAGTGCAATTGGTGATGTCACATAGCTGCACAGTGCTTCAGACTGTCCAGATGACACAGTTCCTCATTTTTCTTCATGTTGGGTTGAGATCATTGCTTGGGTGAGAGGCAGTTACCTGAAGCACATCTGAGAGTTGCTGGCAGACTGTCTGAGAGAGGTACTGTCTGAGTCTGAAGGAGCAATTTCCTTCCTTTTAGCCAAGATTGTGGACTGAGGGAACCTTTTAGGATCTTTAGGTGCATCGTGATGCATTGGCAACAACAGGAGCCAGGGAATTGTTCTGTTTTATTTTCTTATTTACAAGCACATGTCCAAATGAAGATTTTCCAATGTTTTGTCTATCCAGGGTAAGCAATTATATACTCTAGGTTTTAAAAGCATCGCAAATCTCATCAGGAGCAAAATACACTTTGTTTTCTACTCCAGGTCTTTTGTGCATTGCTTCTTACTAGCTATCCTCACTTCCACTACCAGTTCCATTGTGGACATGCACTAATTATTGGCTTTTTAGTTAATTGTGTCTGAAGGACACAGTCACTTACAAGGCAACAGATAAGATCACAAATGGAATATGTGCTCATGGTCCTCACATCTGTAGTTCTGGATGGATGAACTTCTATCCCAGTGTTATTTTTTGATCTAGTGTGCTGGTTTGAATACTACTGATATAATAACTTAATATAATAACTTTGTTATATTGTAATATAATATAATATAACTATTATAACTAAGTTATAATAACTTGATATTTTATTAAGAGGAAACTTGTCTAGGTTTTGAAGGTTGGAAGGTATTTATTTTAAATTGTGTCATCATGATTTAATCAATAAAGTGAGGTTTTGTATACATATGTGAATATATACATTCATCCAGAATATTTGGGACAGGTGAATCATATAAACTGATCAGATGATTACACTAATTACATAGCTGTTGAAGATATTAAAAGCAAGAATTTACTAGAAAATGCCATATAATTGCTAGTACAGGAACTGAAGCATGATTGGGATTTATTAGACATACTCATCTGAAGGTTTCTCTTTATTAATTTGTGCTATTAGAGAAGATAAGATTACTTCATTCCCCAGCACTGAGGAATGAAGCTATTTCACAGGTTGATGTAAACAGAAGCTGTTAGCTGTAATAGTTTATTGGGTTCAGTCCCTCACTATCACTGCATTATACACAGCTGTTTACAAGGTCAGAGAGTGTTTTTATTTTTAGTTCACAGTTAAGGGTGCATTATAATCCCTTCATTAGTTTTTCTGAACATAATACATACAATCATAAATGTTTTAGTAATGCATTCAGAAAACAAGTAGCACAGCTTGTCTGTTTTTACAGACTATTACCACCTGGTGCTGCTAGGGCAGGATGAGGACTGACACTTCCACTGAGAAACTGTCTAAGATCTCATTTCTTGTAACAATTTCTCTTAAAGTACATCTTAAGAGATGAACAGAGTGGATGGCAGTATGAATGAAGACAGGTTTTACAGAAGAAGTCTGTTCCAAAATGAGCCAATTCAATAGTGGACTTCTCTGTAGTTTCACAGTGCTTTCTGGGATTTTACAAGAGATCTTCAGAGTAAAACTCTTTCTCACTGTAATTTAAGAGAATCGGGAGGCAAGACAGACTTTAAAAGTGTATTTCTTTTGTTTGGAAAGCCTTATATCTCGTATCTGTATTTTAAGCATCTGTTTGTTAGGTTTTGTCTTTCACTATTGTATTAACCTGTGTGATTTTCATTATACTTTCTTTGCTTTGGTTTCTTTGGAAAGAGAGAAGTTTTCTATTAAAACAACAAACGTGAGCTTCATTATAAATAATTAAAATTGTTCTGCTAACTCACTTGAGTGTCAGTCTGCAAAGACAGCCAGATAACCAAAATTTTACAGTTCAGGTTGTGTTTGGACAAACATCTATGAAAGCAAGATTTCTTATCAGATTCCAGCACTTCCACTTGGCATCTCAGCTGGAAATACCAGAAGAAAAGCCTTTCTGTTAGGCCATGGTCATTTCCAGCTCTAGTCCCTGGTGGAAATCAGAGGTGCCAAATTAATTTTGCTCATGAAGGGTTCAATGTAAGTACATTTCCAAACATGCATTAAGGTTTCTTTTGTATTTCTTCCTTAAAGCCTGAAGCCTGTGTGGAGGCTTGTTTTGTAAATAGCAAGAGTTTTTGTAGTTTTGTTTCTATGTTTGGGTTTTGTTTGTTGTTGTTGGTTTGCTTTTTTTTTTTTTTTTTGGGGGGGGGTTGTTTGTTTGATTTGGCTTAGGTTTGGTTTCTGTTTCATTCTGTTTGTTTTTTGTTGTTTGCTAATTGTAAACCAGGAGTGACTTCACTTCTAACTGTTGTCACAGGATGTGAGTCCAGCCAATAGTTCTAAAGAGGACCATTGATTTCACATATGTTAATTGTCTGTTTTCTTGTAAAAGAGAAAGGAAATGTTTAAGGGAAGGAGGGAACTTTTCTTTGGTTAATTATTAAGTCTAGCCCTTT